>NC_056033.1:38322542-38970180 GCF_004379255.2 Salvia splendens | reverse complement strand
GCGAAGGCACGCATTGCGGGTGCCCTAATTGATATATCGTTGTGGGGCTGTTTCTATGTGCTTTCGTTGTTCTACCGACACATCTTCAAACAAAATTTCAAACTTTTGACATAAGTTTATTCCTAATTAATCATTCGATATATTTTGAAAGTCATAAGCAATCATTTTTAAATTTGGAACGTACGACCTTTCAATGTTTGGTTCACCAGAAATAAACATGTTTTTTTTTCTCTCTTTTCTTTTTATTTGCTGTTTCAGTTGGTACAGTACATTATACTAATACTAAAAACTTAATTGAAAATGAGACTCACGGATATCAGAGTATAATACTAAATTCCTCTAACAAATTATGGAGAGAAATTTATTTTGGTAGGACTGTATATAATACTCTCTCCGTCCGTTATTAAATATCTCATTTTTCCTTTTTCGTCCGTTCACTAATAAATGTATCATTTCACTTTTACCATATTTAGTAAGTGCACCCTACATTCCACTAACTCATTTTACTCACATTTTATTATAAAATCAATATATAAAAGTAGACCTCACATTCCACCAACTTTACTTCATAAAGTCAAACAATTTCTTAAAAACTTGTGCCGGTCAACTATGAGACATTTAATGGCGGACGGAGGGAGTATAATTTTAAACTCAGAATTTCAAGATAATAACTTATTTATATTTCATTGTTTTGTTATGATGAATTGATGATGAGGGGTTTTCCACTAAATTTTTTTTTAAAAAAAGATAAAAAAAAAAAATCGACGATTTTAATATAAAAAAAAGGTGGGATTTAAGCCCCTACTTATCTGTCACTAGTTGTAAAATGTAAACTGATTTTTTTCGTGATAAATTATGATTATATAGCTAGATATTCAGACTTAAATAATACTCCTATATGACATAAAGCCATGATACATGTAAGAAGGGAAAAATTAAGTCAGAAGCCAAACTATAATAGAAAATTGACTATAAGTGAAAACGATCAGATAATACTTGATTAGATTAATCATCTCTAGATTCTAAATAACTGAAATTGATATTAACTCAATATGATAGTGAATTTCAAATAAGAATAGCAACTGGAATTAGCTTTCCATGTTATGTGTGTTTAAAAAGGTCAGCGTATGTATTGCAGGCTCTATTTTGTCCATTATAAAAATTAAATCGAATTGATTAGAAAACAACAATTAAAAGAAGCATCATAATATTTGAAATTAGTTAACAGATAATCTAAGTGGCTGACTTTATGTATTGAAAAGAAGCCATCTGTTATTTCACATAAACAATGATGATCCATGTTATGAATCATGCTTCTTTTGTCTTTTTCATTACGAGATTTTATTTAATCATTTCCACATTCATATTACTCTCGTTTCTACGTTTATTCGCTTGCCATTTAAGCCGATCTCTTTTATTTCATGTTTATGCAAAGACATTATATTTTTTTTACATTAATTGGTTCACTAGATATTTAAATTGATAGTACTATTTTTTTTAGTATTTCACACAATTCACGTGTAAATCTTAATATATAATTTTTAACAGGATCACATATGTTCAATCACTTCTGACTATACACTCAACTTGAGCTTAATCTGATAGCATATTAGATTTTACGAAGATGATGTACGATTCCATTCATTGACACATGAAAGTTGGCAGTACATTCAACTCGACCATGAGATCTAATCTAATAGTATCATATTAGATTTTATGAAGATTATGTACGATTCCATTCATTGACACATGATAAATATATCAACCAAATTTTAGTGAGATTTCATTCTAAACCTAATTGATTATAAGAGAAATGAAATACCCATATGTTTAATTTTTTGCTTTGTACTACTTCCTCTGTCTGATAATAAAAGTCACATTTTACCATTTTTGATCTGTCACACAATAAGGGTCGCATTTCATTTTTTTAACCATAAATAATAAGTATCTCTCACATTCTACTAATTCACTCCACTCACATTTTATTATAAAACCAATATAAAAAATGGGCGACATATTCAACTAATTATTTCAACCCTTATTCTTTACTTTTCTTAAAACTCGTGCTTACAACAAGAGTGACTCCTATTGTTGGACTGAGAGAGTATTATCTATTCTTATCCTCCTTGCTCCTTAAGCTAATGAAATTTACCTCAATCATGAAAAAGAACTTTCATTCATCTTCAAACAATCTAAAATTATGGCACATACAATCAAATGTATTATACCCGAAGACAAAACAATCATCGAAGACGACATTATTTTTCGGTATATTGTGTTGTAGTAACATTTAATACAATGAAAAATTTATGAATGTAACATCTCTCTATACACTAAAAAAAACAGAGTTTACCGACGAATTTACTTACAAACACGAAAAAATTCCCTTATCAATCAAGAATCGAAAGAATAGGGAGGCTTGAGCAGATCGTACGGCGCCCAGAGCGCGTCGAGCGGGCAGGGCCGGCTCGCGTCCAGTCGGGCCCACGGCTTGCCCTTCCCGCTCCAATGCAGCAGGCTGACTGGGCCCGGATGCAGGTCCCGGCACAGCCCGCGGAAGTTATCCCCTCCGAGGCCGTGCTGGTTCCACCGGTGATCCACCGGCTCAATCTCTCCGGCGAACACCAGCAGAAACGGCGGCAGCGATCCCAGCTCGTAGATCCTCATCCTCTTCTGCAGTTCCATCCATTCCTCAATCCTCGCCGTGTACCCGCCGCTGCGCCACCGCCGGAGATCGATCACCATTACGCCGGTGTTGAAGTAGCAGGCGTTCCGGCCGGCGAAGGTGCCGGAGAGGGAGGGGCTGGACCAGAACGTCGGCGTGAAGTAGGCGGTGAAGTTGGCGTTGCAGTACTCCGGCGCCGCCAGGACCCTGCGGGCGGCGAGAGGGATTCCGGCGAGCTTCGCGATGTCGTCGACGAGGACGAGGTCGGAGTCGAGGTAGACGACGCGGCGGACGCAGGCCGGGAGGAGGTCGGCGAGGTAGCTGCGGGCGTAGTTGAGAGGGCAGTCGAGGGCGGAACGGATGGAGGTCGAGATTAGCCCCGCCACCGCGGAGTCGCGGAAGGGGTAGATCTCGAATGCGAGGTACGGGAAGGAGGCTGCGATGGTGGAGCTGAGGAGGGGCGCGACGGCCGAGGCCGAGGCGACGAAGTGGAAGACGACGTTCTGCGGGCACGAGGTGTGCTGGAGGATTGAGAGGATCGCGGCCATCGAGCCGCGGATGTAGGCCGCGTCGAGGGTCATGGCCACGTGGACAGCGTCGCTAGAGCAAATGAATTGTTTGTTGACGCTGCCGCGTCTGCTATTGTTATTGTTGTTGTCGTCGTCGTCTTCGTCGTCCTCGATTGGAAGGCAGGATGGGGCATTGTAGAATTGGGGGGCTTCTCTAAATTGTTGTGAGATTGAGGTTGTGACATTTTGTTGAGACGAGGGAGTGGCAAATAGAGAGAAAATAATTAGTGTGAGAGAAAGAGAGAAGAGGGGTGGTTGTGTGCTCTTCTTCATGTGGATTGTAGATTTTTGGAAATGAGAGAGAGTGGGGGTTTATTTGATAGGGGGGAATTGAATGAGTTTGAATTTTAAATGACAAGTTTTGTCTCTCTTTTTGTATACTATCATTTCTTATTCTTATATTAGTTGTATAGTTGTGATAAAATTTACTACTCCTTTTGTCCTATAATAATCAACACATTTAATCTCTACATTATTTTTTTTATCATATTTTAATCTAACACATTTAATCTCTACTTAATTCTTTATCATCTTTTTATCTATCTATACTTATCTATTGACTAGTATACTCCCTATACTAGTATTTACCTTTTGACTATATTCCTTCTTTAATAATTTACTATTTTATTTTATTTTTACACGCAACTTAATGAGTATCAGTATTTTACTAAATTTGATGGTGAAAAAAGTGTCAACTATAGTGAAACCGAATGGAGTGAGAAGATGTGCAGGTGTGGGGTTACGCATAGCTGGATGGCTGGCCGGGCCGAGTCAAATATTTTGAAGGTTTCATACACATTCTAGCTAGGTCTCACCCATATGTGTAATAATTAGTAGACGACATGAAAGATATTTATGAAATTTATATTCTTGTCCATTACTAATGAATGAATTTATCCATTCCACTTGTAAAGGGTACCTTCAACGAGATTATTCTCCTTCTCATTAATATACAAGCTGTATTTCATAGTATATCAAAAAATTCAAAATACATTTTATTTATAATACTTAATTTAAATAAATTAGGATTAAATCCGATGCATAGAAATTTGCCTCTGATCCACATGACCCAATGGGTCAACTAAAGTTGAAGCAAAAAAAATTAAATATATCGAAAACACACTTCAAAAAGGTAAGGGTTTGTTGAAAACTCTTTATCTGAATTGATATCTCTTCTAACATATATCGACGTATAACAGTAGTTGATAATAATGCTTCATCAAACTTTCTCACTTAGAATTTCAGCATGTGGCGGATTCAAGTGGAGTCGAGGTAGTCCAAACTCATCGTATTAATTAAATTCTGTGTTTTGAGCTGGAGCGGGACGCCTCACCACTTCTGCCTTCCGACGCATGCGAACCTTTTTCAATGTGTCTGCCCAACAAATTCGGTTTATTAAATCCGTCTTCACTTTTGGCTAGTAAAATACATGGATTTTTTTTTTATCTATTACTAGTTTTTTTTTCTATGTATTGAAGAATACTCGACTTTTGCTTTGTTTGCACATTGAAGTTTACAGGCTGAGAGAGTCTTGGGAATTTTCCAAAAATGACAGTCCAACTGCAACATCCTCTTATCAAAATTTTAATATTTTTTGGTAAGCGAATTCATCTTCCTTTTTTTTATCAAGTCATACTCTCTATTGCAAATTTGTGTATTAACTTATATTGTAAATGAATGTTTCAATTTTATGATTTATGAGTTTTAACTAACGGTGTGTCATAATCTATTTTTAAATTTTAGTATGGAAAATCTTAATCTAATTAGTATAGCTTATCTTCATTTTTATAATTCTCTTATGAAAATTTATGATATCTTTTTTGCATTTTTTTTGTTGGATATATATATATATATATATAGGGTTGTGATCAATGTCGAACCAATTTTAAAGACCGAACTAGAGACCAAATCTGGGCCATTAGATCTAGTTTTTTTTGATGAGATGTGCTGCTGTGTAAATTTTTCGGTCTTCATTACAAGCCCATTTTACTTCATTGTATAGGTTTATTACTTCATTCCGTACGTAATACCTTGAAACTACAACATGTTTTTACTTTCTTCCAGTAGGTTTTGAAATGATTCAACATATGTTTCATTTGAATTCATTGACCTGAGTTTTTACTTTATTTACATTAAAAAATGCAATTTATTCAAGTGCGTTTATTACTTCATTCAGAAACATTATTACTTCATTGGATAAGGTTTTTACTTCATTCCAGTAGGGCTTCACATACTTCATTCCAATAATTTATTGCATCATTCCATGTGTTTATTACACCATATCAGCGTTGTGGTGGTGGTGATAGATATTGTAGAGAGAAAGAACGGCACGCGACGGCGAAACCGCATTTTCGTACTGGAATGAAGTAATAATCCTACTGGAATGAAGTAAAAACCTACTGGAATGAAGTAAGGACCTACTGGAATGAAGTTAAATCTTTGTAACATGTTTGTATGACTTATTTACCTTCGGATGAATTAAAATAGGCTCGTGATGAAGGCGAAAATAAATGATAAATTTGTGCCTCTCATCCATAAAAAACTAGATAAAAAACCCTAATTTGGTATGGTTCGGTGGTTCGATCTTTAAGAGTGGATTTGTGAATAATTGGACTATATGACCTAAAACTGATCTAAAACTGCTTTACAATGAAATGACATGAAACCCTAGTTTGTATGACTTATAGTAAGGATGACATGAAATGATCTTAACATGACCTCAAATCCAAAGTTTATAATATGACCTAAAACTGCTTTACAATGACCCTCCGTGTTTTTATTTAATTATTGACCATTGGATTGTCAAATCTCATGGTCAGGATTTGGTCTGGATTTTGTATTGAGATCAAGTTTTGTATTGATCATTTTCCTATATATATATATATATATATATAGAGAGAGAGTAGTGATCTAGAGCAAAAGCCCCTTAAACCTATAACTAGAGAACAAATCATAGCCACAAGATCAAGAAAATCAAGGGCTAGTATTAATACATGTAATTTTTGAATTTAAGGAGAAATTAGTTCCTTCAATCACAAATTTACTCTACAATAACAAGGCGGGGGTATAATTGTAATTGCAGCCAAATTATGCCATTGAAGAAGAAGGAAGAAATTTTTAAAAGCTATGAATTGTCGATCTTCGTCGGATTGTTAGGTCTGCTCCACGAGATCGTAGGTGCTAGTCAGCCTGTCGCTCGTGATCCAGCCTCCGCCGCCACGCACGCCGCCGTGCGGCCACCGCTCGCCCAGCTGCGGCTTCGTGTCTTTGATCTTGTAGTCGTCTCGGTTGGTCATCGCGTCTAAATGAAAAATTGATTGGTATGAGAGGAAATGTTTGGGTTTAATTATGGTTGGAAAGTAGTAGTAGTAGTAATTAAAATGCGTTTTTGGCAGAGAGAGCATAATCAGTGGTGCAGAATTATGCTAATTCTTGGTAGCTAAGGAAGCGGCGGAGACCAGATTCTCTATTCTAGAATGCTAATGCAGTTTTTTGTATCTTCAAATTCCCCACTCACAAATTCTCACTACAAATTTTACACTGGACTACTAGATTTCTTGAATGATCTCGTTAAAAATATTGTCTAACATGACTGATAATGCATGCACAACGAAATGAAATACTGACTTATTTAAAATTTTCTATTTTTGTTCCCATATCTCTTTAACATTTCGACAATACGGTATACAATAGTTATGTATTTTGTTAACAACAATGAAGTAAAATCATGTTAATAGTGATGTGTTTTGTTAACAAGAGTGAAGTAAAATAATGCTAATAGTGATGTGTTTTGTGAACAAGAGTGAAGTAAAATCATGCTAATAGTGATGCGTTTTGTTAATAAGAGTGAAGTAAAATCATAATAAGAGTGATATGTTTTGTAAACAAGAGTGAAGTAAAATCATGCTAAGAGTGATGTGTTTTGTAAACAAGAGTGAAGTAAAATCATAATAAGAGTGATGTGTTTTGTAAACGATAGTGAAGTAAAATCATGCTAAGAGCGATGTGTTTTCTAAACAAGAGTGAAGTAAAATCATGCTAAGAATGATGTGTTTTGTAAACAAGAGTGATTTGTTTTGTAAATAAGAGTGAAGGAAAATCATAATAAGAGTGATGTGTTTTGTAAACAAGAGTGAAGTAAAATCATAATAACAGTGATGTGTTTTGTAAACAAGAGTGATGTGTTTTGTAAACAAGAGTGAAGTAAAATCATAATAAGAGTGATGTGTTTTGTAAACAAGAGTCAAGTAAAATCATAATAAGAGTGATGTGTTTTGTAAACAAGAGTGAAGGAAAATCATAATATGAGTGATGTGTTTTGTAAACAAAAGTGAAGTAAAATCATGCTAAGAGTGATGTGTTTTGTAAACAAGAGTGAAGTAAAATCATGCTAAGAGTGATGTGTTTTGTAAACAAGAGTGAAGTAACATCATAATAAGAGTGATGTGTTTTGTAAACAAAAGTGAAGGAAAATCATAATATGAGTAATGTGTTTGATTTATACTAGGATGGGGAATATGATGGGGAATTAACGTACTTTCATTTGGGATGTCTTGAAAGCCTAAAACCCACGAGTTGATCTATATAGTCTATTAGATTTAGAAAACTTTATAATCTGATTAAGTTTTGATCTCATTAGCCCACACCCAAGTCTGCAATTTGATGAGGCCTGATCCAAAATTCGATGAGTTGATCCATGTGCTACTATTGAATATCTTTTCACACAGACATGTGTTTCACCTGGGGGTGGAGAATTATAATGAAATACCGGACTTATCATACTGAAAAAATACCGAAAAAGTGATGTGTTTTGTAAACAAGAGTGAAGTAAAATCGTGCTAAGAGTGATGTGTTTTGTAAACAAGATTGAAGTAAAATCATGCTAAGAGTGATGTGTTTTGTAAACAAGAGTGAAGTAAAATAGTGCTAAGAGTGATGTGTTTTGTAAACAAGATTGAAGTAAAATCATGCTAAGAGTGATATGTTTTGTAAACAAGAGTGAAGTAAAATCATAATAAGAGTGATGTGTTTTGTAAACAAGAGTGAAGTAAAATCATAATAAGAGTGATGTGTTTTGTAAACAAGAGTGAAGTAAATAATGCTAAGATTGAAGTGTTACATACGTAACACTAAATTTGTAGTACTTAATCATAGAGGAATGTTCGTCTGAGCGCCTAATATGAGCGCTATATGAGTGCCGGTTACACGTGATCATTTCTTTTCCATTTTTTAAAATTATCTCAATTCCTCTTTCTCATTCCCCATCGTGTTTATCTACTAATCCCAGCGATCAGTGTTCCTCCTAAAATCTAACTTCTTCCCAGTTTCACGTCTTCTCAATTTCGGCATACCCAATTAATTTTAATTCAAGTGACTCCTCAATTATATGAACTCGCATTCCTCTCTGCAATTATTTTCCAACGTCATTTTGTTCCTTTCCCTATTTCCCTTTCCAATTCTTGTGAGCACCAATTTATTTATTCTAATGAATTCTCATGTATTTCTTCGCCATTGCTGATAGCTCAACATAATTTAAGTTTTAGATTTGTTTATTTTGGCTGCGTTCTTCCTCCCTCCCCTGTAATTTTTTAAAACACTATATTTTCTTTGTATTCGCCGACCCAGAAATCCCCCACAACATCTTCGACTCCGAGCAGAAACTCTCCAAGAAGCCGCCACCGCTGCGCTTCCCGAGAAGCGGCTTCTCTCCGCCGCCGTCCATGGCCGTAAATGAGTGATGAACGTAAAAAAAAGAAACACACAATTTCCAAAAATACCCTTGGCCTATTTTAGATTATTAAAATAAATAATATTTGTTCCATTAAGATGTGTGGCTGAGATTTGTTCTCTAGTTATACACTTAAGATTAGTTATACATTGATCACTATCCTATATATATATATATATATATATATATATATATATAGAGAGTAGTGATCTAGGGAAAGAGCCCCTTAAACACATAACTAGAGAACAAATCATAGCCACAAGATCAAGAAAATCAAGGGCTAGTATTAATACATGTAATTTATGAATTTAAAGGAGAAATTAGTTCTTCTATCACTAATTTACTTCACAATAACAAGGCGGGGGTATAATGGTCATTGCTTAGGGGGAGATTTCGTAATATGTATTTTTCCAGAAATCGTAAAAAATGTTTGTATGAATATGTTCAGTTTAAGAAGAAAAGGCAGCCATACAATGAAAACAATCGAGAATTTAGAAAGTAAAACCTGCAAACCGCTCTATTTATCGAGATTTCGTGGTATGTATATTTCCAGATTTTGTATAATTAAGCTGTGTGTATTTCCAGATTTAGTTTAAGAAGAAAGGCATATGAATCGAGCGAGTATTTAGAGAGTAAAACATACCGTGTGTGAAAATGATGATCGCTGCTCCGCAAAACTTGTGAAATTGCTAATTTACGTGGGAATTGGAATTACGCTTTAATGAATCCAACGTATTCCAATAATTCCATAATTATGCTTTTTAAACTTCCAATTCATAAATAGTAATGGTTCCTGTCGGCGGAGGAGGTGGAGAAGCGGGTGGTGGAGCTGATGGAGGGGGCAGAGGAGGTGAGGAGGGAGGTGGAGAAGAAGAGCGTGGAAGCGATGGAAGCCATGGCGAATGGGGAATCTTTCATATCCGTGTGCGTGATTGAGAGAGAGAGAGTTGGGCGAAGACACTGTTTTACGGCTCACTCAACTATATCAATTGATAGCAACTCATGATGTATGATGAACCACCATCTCATAATTTGAGCAAACTTATCAATTCGAATTTAATCAATTGTACTAGTACTAGTTTCCAGTTCACTTATCCAACTATCACCGTGTAAATCATGAGTTTTAATTTCCAGTTTTAATTTCCAATTCACTTAACGAGTGATGTGTTTTGTAAACAATAGTAAAGTAAAATCATAAGAAGAGTGATGTGTTTTGTAAACAAGAGTGAAGTAAAATCATGCTAAGAGTGATGTGTTTTGTAATCAAGAGTGAAGTAAATCATGCTAAGAGTGAAGTAAAGTGATGTGTTTTGTAAACAAGAGTGAAGTAAAATCATGCTAAGAGTGATGTGTTTTGTAAACAAGAGTGAAATAAAATCATGCTAAGAGTGATGTGTTTTGTAAACAAGAGTGAAGTAAAATCATGATAAGAGTGATGTGTTTTGTAAACAAGAGTGAAGTAAAATCATGCTAAGAGTGATGTGTTTTGTAAACAAGAGTGAATTAAAATCAGAATAAGAGTGATGTGTTTTGTAAACAAGAGTGAAGTAAAATCAGAATAAGAGTGATGTGTTTTGTAAACAAGAGTGAAGTAAAATCAGAATAAGAGTGACGTGTTTTGTAAACAAGAGTGAAGTAAAATCAGAATAAGAGTGATGTGTTTTGTAAACAAGAGTGAAGTAAAATCAGAATAAGAGTGATGTGTTTTGTAAACAAGAGTGAAGTAAAATCAGAATAAGAGTGATGTGTTTTGTAAACAAGAGTGAAGTAAAATCAGAATAAGAGTGACGTGTTTTGTAAACAAGAGTGAAGTAAAATCAGAATAAGAGTGACGTGTTTTGTAAACAAGAGTGAAGTAAAATCAGAATAAGAGTGACGTGTTTTGTAAACAAGAGTGAAGTAAAATCAGAATAACAGTGATGTGTTTTGTAAACAAGAGTGAAGTAAAATCAGAATAACAGTGATGTGTTTTGTAAACAAGAGTGAAATAAAATCAGAATAAGAGTGATGTGTTTTGTAAACAAGAGTGAAGTAAAATCAGAATAAGAGTGACGTGTTTTGTAAACAAGAGTGAAGTAAAATCAGAATAAGAGTGACGTGTTTTGTAAACAAGAGTGAAGTAAAATCAGAATTAGAGTAACGTGTTTTGTAAACAAGAGTGAAGTAAAATCAGAATAACAGTGATGTGTTTTGTAAACAAGAGTGAAGTAAAATCAGAATAACAGTGATGTGTTTTGTAAACAAGAGTGAAGTAAAATCAAAATAAGAGAGATGTGTTTTGTAAACAAGAGTGAAGTAAAATCAAAATAAGAGTGATGTGTTTTGTAAACAAGAGTGAAGTAAAATCAGAATAAGAGTGATGTCTAGCTAAAAGAGTTTAACCCTAAATTTCAGTTCCCCTTTAACTGGATCATATGAATCAAACTCCGCTCCACGTTCTCGAATCATTTTGACCAAGATCTCTTTGTAACTCTCAACTGGAGGCCCTTCAACATACTTCTTTCCTGTCTTTTTGATGATGCATTTGACATTGAGCAGAGTGACCTCAGCTGTCTTGTTACACTGTCCCCCATCTCGTGGCTTCTTTCTCCCGTTCGGATAGACGATCACTTGCCGATTGTTCAACTGCACAATGGATTCAACATCGAGATGGCAGACATCTGTTTCTCCAAGAAACTTGATGCTTCCATGACCCTTCCTTCCCACAACAAAGTCCTTCACACGCCTGCAGAATCCTGCTCCTGCTTTTTCCTTAGCTGCCAGCTCGCGCAGTGAAGGTTCTGTGTAATATTCAACTCCATTGGGAAGCTTTGGCAGTAGTGCTAAAACATATTCAGTTGTTGCAGCGACTTCAACTTCGTGCTGATTCAGTTGGGCATGCATGCCTTCATTTATTTCCATAATTTGTACACAACTACAACTCTCTTTGACCTCATCACCTTTGCCTGCAAATTAAGCATTTTCGGGATCGCAGATTTGGAAGGAAAAAGAAAGGATCGCAGATTTGGAATGAGAGAATGAAAACCGCCATATTTAAATTTCATAATATAATTTCCAAAAATACCCTTGACCTATTTTGTATTATTAAAATAAATGATATTTTTTCCATTAAGATGTGTGGCTGAGATTTGTTCTCTAGTTATACACTTAAGATTAGTTATATCTTGATCACTACCCTATATATATATATATATATATATATATATATATATATATATATAGGGTAGTGATCTATGGCAAACACCCCTTAACCAAATAACTAGAGAACAAATCTCAGCCACACATCTTAATACTCCAAATTAATCTTATGGCTAAGTTATTTTTACCTGATTGTCGATGCAGAAAGTCGCTGCAAGCAGAAACTGCTCAAACTCCGCTTCCACGCGTTGGCGCCGTCATCCTCGATCGCCATTTCTGAATTGAGTTTGCGAGGATCTTCCCTCGCTTCATATTTGGGCGATTCCACTTTCATGTCGACTGATTCAGCCTCCTTCAATTTGTTGAAGAAATCCTGTGAGATCGGGTCCTGATCGGCGTTGAAGGATTCGATCTTACTCTGAATCGGCTGATCACGATCAGAAGCGTGGAGAAGTTGATTGGTAGTAGTTTTGACAAATTGAGGAGACAACTGGGAGATGCAGTAGTTCATGTGGACAACCGAGTAAATCTGCTTCCCAGCCTCGTCGTTGATCTCAAGGTAGTCCTCGTCGGAGAGGAGCTCCCACTCATCGTCAACATCTATTAAACTGCGTAGAACATAATTCAACAATTGTTTTGAAGTGATTCTGATTGTGATTTTGATATAGAAATAACAGTAGAAGGCATTGGGGAATTTGAATTTGGTTTGGTAATTACTTCAAGAGATGAATCGTAGATTTTTATCTCATTTTTTATTCAGCATATTTAAAGTGTAATTTTTATTAAAGAGTGATGTGTTTTGTAAACAACAGTGAAGTAAAATCATGTTAAGAGTGATGTGTTTTGTAAACAAGAGTGAAGTAATATCATAATAAGAGTGATGTGTTTTGTAAACAAGAGTGAAGTAATATCATAATAAGAGTGATGTGTTTTGTAAACAAGAGTGAAGTAAAATCATAACAAGAGTGATGTGTTTTGTAAACAAGAGTGAAGTAAAATCATAACAAGAGTGATGTGTTTTGTAAACAAGAGTGAAGTAAAATCATAATAAGAGTGATGTGTTTTGTAAACAAGAGTGAAGTAAAATCATGCTAAGAGTGATGTGATTTGTAAACAAGAGTGAAGTAAAATCATGCTAAGAGTGATGTGTTTTGTAAACAAGAGTGAAGTAAAATCATAATAAGAGTGATGCGTTTTGTAAACAAGAGTGAAGTAAAATCATAATAAGAGTGATGTGTTTTGTAAAGAAGAGTGGAGTAAAATCATAATAAGAGTGATGCGTTTTGTAAACAAGAGTGAAGTAAAATCATGATAAGAGTGATGTGTTTTGTAAACAAGAGTGAAGTAAAATCATGCTAAGAGTGATGTGTTTTGTAAATAAGAGTGATGTGTTTTGTAAATAACAGTGAAGTAAAATCATAATACAATCTACAAAATTAATGTATAGAAGATTATTGCAGATTGCATTGGGAAATGAGTAGTAACATTTCATAACACATTAAACATATACTATAATGAAAACTAGTAATAAAGTTGTATATAAAAATTTCAACTTTCAAATCTATTACACAAAAACAAATTAATAAAGGATAAAAGCAGATGTATAGATAATAGATCTCTAGTGGTGGAAGATGTTGTAGTTGCGCAGCGGCACTTTGATATAGGCAGCCTAGAGAATATCAAAGTATAAAGGCAACTGCCCGATGGCAAAGAGCACGACCGGTAACATCGCCACTGCGTATATAGGCACCGCCGCTATCCTCAGCTTCTCCCTCATTATGAAAGTATGCCCCGCGCAGAACGACAGCAGCATCGCCGCTATGCCCGAGAACAAACAGCTCATCCCCATCAGCAGCCTCCTCGGCAGCTCTTGCTTGAAATCGCGCTCCTCGAATCGGGAAGTGATGATCGCGAGGAAGAAAACGAGGGCTGCATTTATTTTTCATTATTAAAATAAATAATATTTATTCCATTTTATTTGTTGTTCTCTAGTTATACACTTAAAATTAGTTATATCTTGATCACTAACCTATATATATATATATATATATCGCAATTCCCTCCAAAGTCATCTGAGTTATAAATAAAATTAACTATTTATAAATGCGAATGACTTTTAGATGAAATTTGACACGCTTGAATATATAGAACTACAAAATAAGGTAATAGAGTCCTCCAAATTTTGTTGATAATAATAATATTACAAGTTTTGGGCTTTAAAAACATTTCATAAAAGAAGCCATGCGAACAATTTTATTGGGCTGGCTTATTCAAGAGGTAAGTCTTGGACTTGGGCTCATTAAGATCTCTTACCTCTCACGAAAACGGATAACTACATATACTAAAATAATGGGTTTAAATCAAATATTTTCACTGACCAACTTAAATATTAGAAGATATCTTTAAGATACAACACAGATAAAATATGTTCTGGGTGTTAATAACAAGAAGGAATGAAACAATAGGGATTGAATTTAAGCTCTTGTTTTCTTGAACGAAGAAGACTGAATAGTACGCACAAAACCTTTTATAGGTGTCTTACATTGAATGATTAGGGATTCGAATATGACGACTAAACAATATGTTTTGAGCTTAAGTAACTAAGATTAACTTAAGAAAAAATATAGTACTATGACGACATGAACGGCTAAATTAAACGACGCCATTATAAGAAGCTTAAGTAACTAAAATAAAACATTTAAGAATTTATACAAATGTAATTTGTCATTCAAATTTTAAAAATTATAGTATGAGAAAAAATATTTTTCCTAATTTTACAAGCAATTAAATAAATTAATCCATATTAACCCATGTTGCATATGTATAGAGAGGAATTTAAAGGCTAAAAGGCAAATATTGGGATATAACATTACTAATCAACTAGTTATACAATATACAGTAGAAACTAAATTCAATCAGATTCCTCAATACTTGGGCGAAGGAATCGAGCTAGATTCCCAATCAAACTGGTCCATCTCCGCCGCCGCCACCACCTCAGACACACTCCAGACCTTGACCGACTTATCCAAACTCCCACTATACACCACCCACTTCTCCTCCCTCTCCCTATCCCTCTCCACCGCCAGGCACTTAACGGGGCCCGTGTGCCCCGTCAGCACCGACAGGCACGTGTGGGCGCACATGCCAGCCTCCCTCCTCCACACGCATATGCTCTTGTCCGCCGAGCCGCTCATCACCAGCCTCCCCGCCGCCGCCAGGCACAGCACCGCCAGCTTGTGCCCCCTCAGCACCCCTCCGTGAATCTCCGCCTCCCAGAAGTTCACCAATCCGTCCGACGACCCGGAGTACACCACCCTGTCGGCGTCGCTCACCGCCAGCGCCGTCACCGCCGACTCCTGCGTCAGGAGGGTTCTCGCAGGGATGTGTTTGTATGATTTCCCCTTTTGCTCGCGCCGCCAGGCTTTGACCGTGCCGTCGGCGGAGCCGGTGTAGACCATGGCGCCGGTGGTGGCGACGACGGAGTTGACGGCGTCGTCGTGTGCCTTCACGGATTCAACGCACTTGGAGTGATCCGGCCGCCACACTTTGAAGGTTTTGTCCCAGGAGGCCGAGTAGAGGATCCCGGTCTCCTTGTCCATGCTCAGGCACGAGATCGCGTCCGTGTGCTTGATCCACACCGCCCTCCGCTTGCGCCGGACCTTCATAAGGGAAAGATCGGGAGAAAGAGTAAAGTACCAATTACCATATGTTTATCATAGAGAGTGGAGAAATATTACTCCCTACATCCCGATTAATTGTCACTCTTTTCCATTTCGGTCCATCTCTCAATAATTGTCACACTTTATTTTTTACCATAAATGATAAATAGGTCACATATTTCACTAACTCACATTTTATTATAAAATCAATATAAAAAATGAATCTCACACCCTACTAACTTTTTCAACCAATTTTTCTTTAGATTTCTTAAAACGCATACTCGGTCAAGATTCATACCGGTACAATCAATAATAATATCTCTAATAAAACAAGATTCATACCGGTACAATCAATAATAATATCTCTAATAAAACAAGATTCATACGGTACAATCAATAATCACCATGTTTTCTGTATCTCATAATTTCCAATTTTCGTACTAAACTCATAGTACTACTGTTCATTATCAATATTAGTGAATAGTGACAGATGATGGATATAACATTTCTTTTTCACTCATTAATTAAATTTTATATGAGACTATACTACATATTTATAATCCATGTAAATAAATCACAAAAATATGACTAAGTAATTCCATCCGTTAAGTGCAATAAGTTTTGTTTTGCCAAAAATGGACGGTTGTGATAAAATATTTTATTTCATTTACTCTATATTCTATTAATTCATCCAATTCACATTATACTTATATATAGTATTGCTCCGTATCATATTAGAAGGTCCTAATTCAATTTTTTAAACAGGTCCTACGTTCCATTAATTTCATTCTACTCATATTTTTTAATAAAATTATTACTCTCTCCATCCCCATATCACCCTTACTTAACTATTTTTTGGTATTTCTACTAACTTTTTCCAACCTTTTTCAACTACATTTTTAAAACCCTTGCCAAATTAAAAGATGTCAATTAATAGGGGATGGAGGAAGTACACATATAAGTAGGAAACATATTGCACTACTTTTTTTTGTTTAACCACAGGTGTACCGAATCCTCCTTTTAGCGGAATCTTACTAATCTTGCTAGACTAGGCTTGACACTTTTATTTGCGTATTGCTAAGTTGAATTGAGATAATTAATGATGAATGAAGTGAATAAAATATAGATTCTCAACTTACTTGATAAATAAAATAAGTATGACACACACTTTAATGTGTTAGTGCACGTACATAGGCGCACTAAGTATCACGCAATATTTAGTGTATTTATTACGCATGATGTGGCAGTGCGCAAAGGAGATTTCCTCAATAAATAAAAAATATATCGTATCACACCTCGACGTAGTTCCCGGGCTTGATCGACTCCTTAAAGATGTCAAAAAAGGTCGGCATCGTCCCCGACCGCTTGTACACATTCGGGTTCTTGGGGCTGATCTTCCAAACCCGGATCTTCCCGTCCTGGTGCCCCGTGAAGATCTTGTCATCCGCGATGATGATGGCCTTCACGAGGCCGCTATTGGACTTGAAGGCCGAAAAATCCTTCATGCCCTTCCACACGCGGATGTTCTTGCTGTCGGACCCAGTGTAGAGCATGTCGTCCTTGGCCGCGAGAGAGTATATGTGCCCTTCCTCGCGGACCAGGGAGCCGATGAGGCTGTTTTGGAGCTGCTCGGACGAGTGTTTGCTCGGGGTGGACCACGCCTGGCCGAAGGGGCCAGGCTGGTTCCATGGGGACATCATCATCGGGGAGCCCTCGCCGCTGTTGCGTTTGGGCTCGTACGCGTTGAAGCTGCTGTTGCGGTAGTCGTCCATGTCGCCGCCGCCGCTAGAGGAGGAGAGGTTGGGGTCGGGGTGGACCATGTTGCCGGCCATGGCGTTCTTGTCTGAGGACATTGGTTGATTAGTTGTGAGAAATTTGTGCTGGATTGAGAGATTGTGAGGGGAAAAGAGGTGGAGAGAGGTGGAGAGAGTGATGGGGAGAGAATTTAGGGAGATATTAACGGCCAAATGAATTTAGGAAATGGACTAAACTAGCACTACTTAATTTATATGCATATGGTCGACGGGTACTATTTTTGTCATCACAATTAGGGCTTGTTTTATACCATGGATTGGATATAGCATGATAAATAATTTGGGATTAAATTTTCGGGCCAAAAGTAGGATAACATCTAGATATGGTTTTTGTGATGTTGTTTTGTAGATTAGATATTGTTCGGGATTATTTCAATGATAAAACATGAAATGACAAATATGCCCTTATTGCATGCTCCATATAAATAAGCAATTATATATGCAATTTACCTCACATGTTCAATTATTTGCAACTCTAATTTGAAGTTTTGATTCTAATGATTATTCATCAACTATAGTTAGAAGTTTGAATTCTAATAGTTATTCATTATCGTGTTCTACTGTAATCTAAATTAGCGAGCATATTCCATCTTAGCAATGGAGAAGAATCGAAAAAAAATCAGAATAATCAATGATTAATTTCTGATTTTGTGGAGTAGAAATGAAAACAAGCTCGGTTTTTACACATTAGAGAAGGCAAAGTGATGCTTCACAAATTTTCAAACGGGCACCACTTTCGCAGCTCTCGGATTAGCGTAGAAATCAACAGGAGGCTCAAGATCTTAGAAGAATCATCACTGCCACAAATTGTGTAAAATTTCCAGCAGCAACAACGAATTCATAGAACACGAAGCTCAACTCCAGAACAAATCATCTATCAACATTGGTGGCCTAAATGACGATTGAACAAATCTATTGAAGCAATTTACAGAAAATCGAAGCTCAGATTTGGAACATCAATAGTCCAACCTCATCACCGTCTCATATCTGCCTAAATTGAAGAAGACGACGGAGGTAGGTGTGTCGGCGGCTATGCCCAACAACCACTACCACCAGACACCTGCGCTACAGTCGCCAACCATTTTTGGGCGGAAAGAAGAGAAACACATCGACTTCAATCGATAGAGAGAGAGATGGAGATTGACGGAGGGTGTCGCGGCCGAGTGGAGAGAGCGGTCGTGCACCCGCGACCACCACCACGACCACTGAACCTTTGCACAACCGTCACCGGCCAAAGCATCATACCGAGAGAGGCGACTTCAATTGATAGAGAGAGAGAGTGAGTGAGAGGAGTAGAAGATGAAAATCCATTTCAAAAAGTGTATAAACCTACACATTTTTTTATGGATAATAGTAAAGGCCCAACAGTCTAAAATGCTGATGTGGACGCGGGCCTGGATAGGCTTTCTAAAGCCCGACGGGCTTTGGAAGTTTTTATCCAGTCTATAAAACGAATGATATATATATAGGATTAAAGTCCTAAGACTACTATATCCCTGCTATAAAACGGGTCCTTAGTATAAAAAATTATTGTGTCATTTATAATATACTCCATATCACATGTCTTAATTATTTTGAGGGGATTATTACCATAAAACAAATGTAGTGCCTCGTCTCGTGCTAGAAAATATAATCTACTATAATTTAGATTCATCACCAAAGATTTTCTATCCCAACATTAATAACCAGTGCCCAAGATTATCAAGTGGAACCAAACCAAAAAAAACGAGGTGGGACAAAGAAAGTGTACACAATTGATCTTTCGACTATGAATAATGTATGTCATGACTTGAGTCTTGAGAGTATAATTGGCAGTAAGATGACATGACGTTTATGTGTTTAACAATATACATTGAGATAGTATATTAGTGATAACTTACTATGAATCTTAGCTAAGATTTAAATTAGTACGGATTAATTAAATTTAAATTTATGTGTTTAAATTAGTATTGAATGACTAGATTGTGCATAATTTTAGTACGGTGGCTGGTTGGTAAATAGGCGGGGGGAACACACTTAGCAACCTTACCTAACCTATATAAATTTCGAATAAATAAGCATAAGCTCTTGCAATATTGTGTCACATCAAATGTAGTGCAGGTACTTTACGGGTAAATACGTGACACATGGATCATTTTTTAAAGCTAGGTATTGGGTACAAAGTTTACCTAGTACTTGTAATTTTCCTCACATACTAGTGATATCAAATTATCAATGATGGCCACCATCTCCCTTTCCTTTAATTAGTTCAAAATTAATAATCAGTCCAGTATATAAAAAATGAACTGTTTATTTCTCGTGAAAATATTGCAAAATGTTTAAGTGCGTATTGGCCTAAAACACTAATAAGTACTCCGTATATCATGTAACAAACTCAAATATTTACCCAATTAATTACTTAACATCGAATAAAATCAAATATTTATCCGATTGATTATTTAACATCCACGACACTTTTAGTTAAACTCCCACATTGCCTATACAATATACATGCACTATCTTAAGTCTTAACGTATTTCTATTCCTTCTTCTTTCTTTAATCATTTTATTTTTAAAACTTTGTACAGTTTGGTTTGCTATAAGTGCAAAAACAAAGTCTTCAGCGCAACAATTTAAAAGACAAATCAAGTTTACAAATTAGATTAATTTTGTTCAATTAATTGAAAATTCACCTAGCTAAAATTATGAGGGCCCCAATCCTTCATGGGAATGGACGGGTTGAGGGAAGAGTCCATTTGATGAATGCCATTCAACCACGTGTAAAAATGATACTCCCTCCGTCCCCCAATTTGAGTCACTCTTTGACTCGGCACGAGTTTTAAGGAAAAGTTTGAATGTGTGGTGTAATAAATGGAGTTAGGTAGTGAAATGTGGGGCCCCTTTGACTTTTGGTGTAATGAAGGGTAATTTTGATGTCCAAAAATGGTAAGTGGGAAGAGTGACTCTTATTGGGGGACGGCCCAAAATGGAAAAGAGTGACTCAAATTGGGGGACGGAGGGAGTAGTACATTTTGGCAGGTCACATTGCTGTACATCCATGTGAATTTTGTTCTAATAATAATGAACCCTTGGTAAAAGTTAGACGGATCAAGGAAGTTGAACACATGATGTCGGAACTAGCGAGTGTCTGAATTGTGAAATTACATTTTTTTGTTATCTAAAATTCGCACAACAAAAAATAGAGAAAGATGCAAAACTGTTATAAGGCCGAAGACCGGTTAATAGTTTTTAGAGAATAGTATGGACCGACTGTAGAGTCAGTTAACCTGCGCAACCGCACCTAAGCCTATTCCTAATGCTCATCTACTTCAACATGATTCCATTTTATATATATTTCATTCATCTCTGATTCAGTACCTTATAATTTAGACCATAATATAACTCTACTTATTTAATTATTTCCATTTAACTTAATAAGCATACCATATCATTAATCAACATCGCAGCACAAGGCTTGGTACGGATGGATGTGTGATGCCACAAATGAGATACATATACCCATAAGGCCACCCGCAACGCGTCACGCGGGTGGCCCGTAATCCGTCACTAAGGGACAAGACGGCGGCGTGACGCGTTGCAGCGCCCCGTCTCGTCCCCAGCCCGCCACACGTTCCGTCCCGCCGTGACGGATGGTGAGACGTCTCGCCACGCGCCAGGGCGATGTGGCGCGTTCCGGCGCCATGCATGACGCCCACTCACCGACCCGCGAGTGGGCATCGTCACGATGACGCAATAAATCATTTTTTTAAATTCGAATTAAAATAAAAAAATGAAAAACGGTAATATTATCGTTATATTACCGTTTTTTCTTTTTTTTTATTTTTTACTATATAAATACTCCTAATTCATCCTCATTTCACACACAAATACACATCTATTCTTCCCAAATCATCTCCAATTTTTTTTATTTTTTTAAATTCTAAGTTGTATTTTTATTTTATGTTGTAATCTTATTTTATTTTTAATGAAGTGTGTTTTTATTAATTGAATTTGTTGGAAATAAAAATAAAAAATGAAATTGAATGAATAGTAATTTAAGGGACGGTTAAGGGACGGATAAGAGATGGAGGGTTGCAGGTTTTGTCCCTTAGTTAAGAGATGGAGTAAAAAAGTACAGTGGGGCCCATGAATAGTAATTTAAGGGACGGTTAAGGGACGGATAAGTGACAGCGTTGCGGATGGCCTAAGTTGTAGATGGAATTATTGACACTACAAGTGACGGTGAAAGTTCGTTTGATAAGTCGGATAAAAGTTTCGATGAATTGAAAATTCAATAGAGATAAATGAAAGGAAATGTGATAGAATTAGATTAATATGGATTAAGTAATTATAGTTGGGCTACAATTATATTAGTCCATAGGCCCAACAATCATGGAGCCCTGGTGACTTTCCATCTATTTAATGGTTATTTATTCTTCATTGTGAAGAATATGTAAAGCTTTGTAGAGAGAATTTCTAGCTTTGTAGAATGAGAAACAGTGTAACATTAGAGAGAAAATATGTAAAGCTTTGTAGAGAGAATTTCTAGCTTTCTTCTACATAGTAATTGTACCGGGATAGTTCCTGCATCGGATTGGATTGCACGTGGACCTCGATAATAGTGGATTCAACTTGCAGGATTCAATCAATCGAAGAAAACAACACAACAAGTAAGATTTAGATGAATACAATAATACCTAACAATAAACTCACAAAAAATATCGCTAATAAAATTTGTATTTCATCAATGATAATGAAGCCTTTATATAGGCTCCAATTCTAAGACATAAGAAAAAAAAACTAAACAAAACAAAATTACAAAGTAAACAAATTAAAACAAAATCCTAATTAGAACTAATAACTTTCTATCTGCTTATTTTAATTACTAATAAAATAAATACATACTAAAACAACTAAAAAATTTCTGATATCCTAATTTAGAGAGAAGGAAAACAAATCAAAATTAATTAATGTAGAATCATGTCCGCATCACTCTCTCTTTTTCACACAAGAGTTTTGGGTAACACTCCAAAGCACTCTTGTATTAATTTTTTTCTTAAATTATTTGTTTTGTATGATTGTCTGATTGGGCCCGGAATCAGAAAAGCTTTGCTACTATGAAATTATTTGGGGCCTTGTTGCTCTTCTCCTTCAAGCTAAGTGTGCTTTTTGAGGGTTTGGACTATATATACCAATGCACTTTATTATATCTCAGCTTTCAAAGTTATCAAAATTAGCCAAATATACATTACTTGAAAACACCGTCATAGTTTCACATGCATCAATCTTCTATAATTGATTTATAGATGTTCGTGAATTGAAAGTGTATATCACATTGCAGAAACTTTGGAGCATACGCTAGGTTGAGAATACAGTTGATGGTTAATACTCCCTCCGCCCGCGAATAGGAGTCTCATTTCGTTATGGCACGGGTTTTAAAAAATGTTATAAAAAGTAGGTGAAAGAAAGTTATTGGAATATGGATCTCATGAATTGTATATATTAGTTTTACATGATATGTGAATTGAATGAGTAAGTGGAACGTGAGGTCTCTTTACCATTTATAGTAATTATGAACCGGGACTCCTATTCGCGGACAGACCAAAATAAAGAAACGAGACTTCTATTCGCGGACGGAGGGAGTAGCAATTTGTGAAATAATTAAGTGAAAATCAAGTCCCAAATTTTAAGTAGTTTTGTAGTGTTTAATTTTTTTTTTAGTAATTTGTATATGTATATACAAAAAATGTGATTTTATATGACTAAAACATTCATAATGAAATGATGTTTATGTGTATTGTTAGCAAATGGGGATCTCATATTTGTCAAGAAATTGAGAATATTTCCATTTACAATATTAGAGTTAGCAAGGAGTATATTGGATACCAAACCAAATTAAGATAACCATTTTACAAAATTAGAAAATTTAATTTTTTTAGAAGAATGGTATTGCAATCATTAAGTTTTTTCTTTTTTGCGAATAACCAAAGAGCATAGAATGAGGTGCTGACACATTGGCAGAAACAAATATGAAGATATCAAAGGACTCAAAAAAAATTCAACAAATTAGTTGGAACACTATGTCCCATTTATTTGCTATATTTAGGTGGCCTAAGGATAGGGAAATTCTTGTTTTTTCCCTGAAGCTCCTAAACAAAACTTTCATAAATCCACAACCAACTAAAAGGAAACTAGGATGTGACTACAAGGCTATAGTTCACGGACACTTGTAACAAGTCCATAATGAAATATCAGTGTTACTATACACTACTATTTTTAAGCTACGTCAAGTCATCATACATAGAAATCAACATTATTAGGCCATCCACAACGCTGTTCCTATACCGTTCCTAAACCGTTCCTTAAACCACTATTTGAGGGCCCCACTGTACTTTTTTACTCCATTCCTTAACTAAGGAACGGAACCTGCAACCCTCGTTCCTTAACCGTTCCTTAACCGTTCCTTAAATTACTATTCATTCAATTTCATTTTTTTTTAATTTCAACTCAATTCAATTAAAAAAACAAACACATTTTATTAAAAAACACACAACATTAAAACAAAGTTACAACTTAAACTTAAAAAAATAAAAAGCACACAATTAAAATCATAAAAAAATAAAAGTACACAATTTTAATAATTTCATCCGCCAAAGTTTGCCCAAATGTGCTCAATTAGATCATGTTGGAGTTGAGTGTGGGCGCTAGAGTCGCGTGTCCTTGCACGAATAGATAACCGTTCTTGTATAGACGGATGCGCTCCACTTCGAGGCGGACTACTTGCGGTTGAGCTTCCGGGGGATTCGGGGTCGAACCAATTTCCCGCCTCGGGTCCTTCGTCTTGGACAATCATGTTGTGCAAGATTATGCACGTATACATGATGTCGACCATGTTCTCCATGAACCACGTACGAGCCGGGGCTTTGATGATGTTGAAGCGCGCTTGGAGAACCCCGAACGCCCTCTCCACATCCTTGCGAGCAGCCTCCTGCTTCTGCGCAAAAAGAGCCTGCTTTGGGTTCGCAGACCCACTGCACGTCTTCACGAAGGTAGGCCACTTCGGGTAGATGCCATCGGCGAGATAGTACCCCATTTTATAAAGCCGATTGTTGGCGACGAAGTTGATGGCCGGCGCTTTACCATCCAAAACTTCGGTCAAGAGGTCGGACTGGTTGAGCACGTTTACGTCGTTGTTCGACCCGGGGACCCCGAAGTACGCGTGCCAGATCCAAAGGCGGTAGTCGGCAACAGCCTCGAGTATAACGGTTGGGTGGGTACCTTTGTGGCCGCTCGTGTAGGACCCCTTCCACGCCACCGGGCAATTCTTCCATTGCCAGTGCATGCAATCGACGCTGCCGAGCATCCCTGGGAATCCGTGCACTGTTTCGTGAAGGTCGAGAAGGAACTGACAATCGGCCGTGCTTGGCCTCCGGAGAAATTCGTCGGTGAAGGCTGCCCGGATGCCTTTGCAGAATTTGAGCAAGCACATTCGCCCAGTGCTATCTCCGATGTGGAGGTATTCGTCGAACATGTCGGCCGTTTGTCCAGTCGCAAGCTGGCGGATTGCTGCAGTACATTTCTGCAGCGTCGTGTGGCTGGGACGTCCGACCGCGTCGAACCCTTCCTGGAAGAACTCTTCCCGGGCTGCCAAAGTATTCGCGATGTGGAGAAATAACGGTTTCCCCATGCGGAAACGGCGACGGAAGTACGTATCTCCCCAAACCGGGTTATCGCAGAAGTAGTCGCGTACTAACCTTGCGGCGGCTTCCTCCCGGTTACGATGGATGTACGTACGGGAGCGACGTTGGGGCGGAGCGGCTTCTTCCGCCTCCCGTCGTCGATCTTCTTCAAGTGATTGTTCCAATATTTGACGCATTTGTTCATAAGGATCCATTAGTTTGATTAAATTTGGGAGAAGGAAAATAGAGTTGATTTGAGATGAAAATTGGGGTGGAAATAGAGAGAAATAGATGTGTGTTTGTGATTGAAATGAGTATGAAATAGGAGTATTTATAGAGTAAATAAATAAATTAAAAAAAAAACGGCTATAAAATTAACGGTCTCATTACCGTTAATAAAAAAAAAATTTTTTTTTTTTTTATTAAATTCGAATTTTTTTTTAAAAAAAATGAATTATTGCGTCATCGGGACGAAGCCCACTCGCGGGGCAGCGAGTGGGCTTCACGCGTCGAATGGGAGTCCGCCACGTCGCCTCGGCGCGTGGCGGAACGTTTCGTTCCGCGTTCCGGAGGAACGAAACGCGGCACGGCATGGGAACGGTGGCGGCACGGAATGGCGACGGAACGCACGCTGCAACGCGTGCCGCCGCGAAACCGTTCCTCCGGAACGGCATAGGAACGGCGACGGCACCGCGTTGCGGATGCTCTTATATATCTTTCCTATAAGTGAAACTGTATAATTGCTTCATCAAATTGATACCATTATTGTCGATTATGTGTTGATTATAGTGGAAGATTCAGGTGGGTGTCGATCAGACCGTCAGTCATCTGGGTAGGATTGGGCTCGATCGACTCCATCGTCGACTCATGAGGGTCGGAAAACTTTATTAATTCTGTCTCCATTATAACTTGTAACCCTCTTCCGGGTTGAATTTTACTTTTGTTTTTTCCTTCCATTGTCGGTGTCGGCGATGACGTCGCTCGCCCTCGGTAAACATTTAACATTTTAAGTTAATTTTCTTTACAGCTATTTTTCTTATCATTAAACTTGGTTAGCCGATTATATTGTGTTTAGTAAAAACTAGAGTAATAAATTAAATATTAGGGTCTTTATTTCCAAAAAAATGGTTTGCCTCATAGACTAGGTCATTGGGCCTCGTTTGGGCTGGGATTAAATTCTTGGACTAAAAGTTAAATGGATAAAAAATATTGGATCATTAATCGTTTAATAGTGTGGCACGTCACAAACGCGCTCGCTAAATAGCTTTTATGAAATTTTTTATATTTAAAGAAAATCAAATTATTTATATATAACATTATTTCCTTATTTTATATCGTTTTGCACCGAGTAACAAATAAAATTGGTGATCATTTATTTAAGTCCAGGAATATCCAAGATCAGAATATTGTATATTTGAATGATAAAAGCGGGAAATATTTTATGTGTTTATCTTTTTTCAATATTTTGCAGAGGAGAAACAATAACCCCACCCACTCGAACAAAGGCATTACTTATAGTCGTACGAATAGAAAAACAAGATCAGCGAAAATGAATGTATCTATCTATACTAATCTAAAGTGACAGTTTAATGAAAAGTCAAAAATGCCCTTTTTGGCGGGAATCTGTGAAGCCTAATTTTTTGCCCTTTTAGTCAATGGCATGTTATTAATTGAATCTGTCAAACGAGAGGGAGGTGAGAAGAAGAAAAAGAATAGGAAGGAAGAAAAGAGAAAGCCAGCGGCGACGACTGTGCAGACCCACCACTTCCATCTCCCTATCATGGCACAATTCGCCGGCCAGAAGGAGAGCCGACGAGATATAGCTATGCAGTGCGGTGAGTGTGGAGGAAGCAAGTGGGCGGCGAAGTAGGGCGGTGGACGGCGAGACAAGGCGTGCCGACGAAGTGTGCCGTCGAGGCAAGCGGAAGGAGGCAGGCCGGGCGGGCGGCGACTCATGGCAGGGCGGAAGGAGTAGGATACCGTTGAGGGGGAAGATGCAAGCGGGAGGCGAGACAGGTGGAACGGCCGACGAGGCAGGGCGGACGGAGCTCCAGTGAGGCAGAAGGGTCGGTGCTTGTGGCAGATTGATGATTTCCGCCGATTACGGGTGGAGAGAGACGGATGGGGATAGAGGAGGCGCTATTGTAGGGTTTTGAGAAGTAGTATTCATTTATGTATTATTTGGGCTTTAGTTTGGGTATTTAGTGGGTTTAGTGTGTTAGACCATCCACAACGCGTCTCGTGCCGGGCTCGCGTCTCGTCTCGGAGAGACGAGACCCCCGCGAGACGCATTGCAGCGCCCATCTCGTCTCCAGCTCGCGACCGTCTCGTCGCGTAGCTCGTCTCGGAGAGACACGAGACGAGCTGTCACGCCACGCGCCAGGGACACGTGGCACGTCCCCATGCGTGCGTGACGCCCACTCGCTGGCCCGCGAGTGGGCGTCGTCACTGATGACGCAATAATTCATTTTTTTTTAAAAAAAATCGATTTTTAATAAAAAAAATTTTTTTTTTCAAACGGTAATATTACCGTTAAATATTTATTTTCATTTTTTAAATTTTTAATTTTTTTACTCTATAAATAATTCTATTCCATACTCATTTCAAACACAAACACACATCTATTCCTCTCAAATCCTCTCTATCACTCCAATTTCCATCTTCAATCAACTCAAACAAATGGATCCTTTTGAGCAAATGCGCCAATTAATGGAACAATCACTCGAAGAAGATCGACGACGAGAGGCGGAGGAAGCCGCACCACCCCCACGACGCTCCCGGAAGTACATCAATCGGAACCGGGAGGAAGCCGCCGCACGGTTAGTACGCGACTACTTCTGCGATAACCCGATTTGGGGAGATACCTATTTCCGTCGCCGTTTCCGCATGCGGAAACCGCTATTTCTCCACATAGCGAATACTTTGGCGGCCAGGGAGGAGTTCTTCCGAGAAGGGTTCGACGCGGTCGGTCGTCCCAGCCACACGACGCTGCAGAAATGTACTGCAGCCATCCGGCAGCTTGCGACTGGACAAACGGCCGACATATTCGACGAATACCTGCACATCGGAGACAGCACTGGGCGCTTGTGCTTGCTCAACTTCTGCAGAGGCGTCCAGGCAGCCTTCAGTGACGAATTTCTCCGGAGGCCAACCACGGAGGATTGTCAGTTCCTCCTCAACCTGCACGAACAAGTGCACGGATTCCCCGGGATGCTTGGCAGTGTCGATTGCATGCACTGGCAATGGAAGAATTGGCCGGTGGCTTGGAGGGGTTCCTACACGAGCGGCCACAAAGGCACCCACCCAACCGTTGTACTCGAGGCCGTTGCCGACTACCGACTTTGGATCTGGCACGCGTACTTCGGGGTCCCTGGCTCGAACAACGACGTAAACGTGCTCCAACAGTCCGACCTCTTTACCGAAGTTTTGGATGGTAAAGCGCCGGCCATCAACTTCGTCGCCAACAACCGGCGGTATAAAATGGGGTACTATCTCGCCGACGGCATCTACCCGAAGTGGCCGACCTTCGTGAAGACGTGCGGCAGGCCAGCGAACCCAAAGCAGGCTCTTTTTGCGCAGAAGCAGGAGGCTGCGCGCAAGGATGTGGAGAGGGCGTTCGGGGTTCTCCAAGCGCGCTTCAACATCATCAAAGCCCCGGCTCGTTCGTGGTTCATGGAGAGCATGGTCGACATCATGTATACGTGCATAATCTTGCACAACATGATTGTCCGAGACGAAGGACCCGATGCCGGAAATTGGTTCGACCCCGAATCCCCCGGAAGCTCAACCGCAAGTAGTCCGCCGCGAAGTGGAGCGCATCCATCTATACAAGAACGGTTGGCTATTCGGGCAAGGACACGCGACTCTAGCGCCCACACCCAACTCCAAGAGGATCTAATTGAGCACATTTGGGAAAACTTTGGCGGAGAAGATTAAATTATGTCATTTTTATTTTTTTAGAATTTTAATTATGTCTTCGTTTTTTTTAATGTTAAGTTGTAATATTGTTTTAATTTTAATAAAGTGTGTTTGTTTAAATTGAATTGGGTTTTAAAAAAAATTATAAATTAAATTGAATGAATAGTAATTAAGAGACGGTATAGAGACGGTTAAGAGACGGAGCGTTGCAGGTTCCGTCTCTTAGTTAAGAGATGGAGGAGAAAAGGACAGTGGGGCCCTCAAATAGTGCTCAAATAGTAGTTAAGAGACGGTTTAAGAGACGGTATAGAGACAGCGTTGTGGATGGCCTTAGATTTAATGGAGTAATTTAAATTTTAATAGTAACAATATATAGAACTTTGTGATTACTACTACTACTACTATTTTTCAAACTAACATTCTATTTATTCTGTCTTGAGCTAAATGTTTATTTGAACTTCTACTTTATTGAATATTTTATAATATATGTTTTAAAATTAAATTTTTATTAAGTAATTAAATTTATATACAGCTAGCATTGAGTTGACTTTGAGATAATATATTCTCATTCAAGACTTTTACTCATTGATTATTTTTTAGACTTCTAAAAATATTGAAATATGTATACATATTATCACGTATTTAAAATTAAATTTGTCTAAACCAAATAATATTTGGCAAAATGTATACTGGCGGGTTGTTTTTTAATTTAAATGGAAAATAATAAATGACTTGGGTAATGAGAATTTTAATAAGTTTAAAATAATTTATCAAACTTCTTAAATATTTTCTTCTAAATATTGCAACGATAAAAGTCTTGAACAACAGTGATAAATTTAAGATAAGTTTAAGATAATTTATGAAACTTCTTAAATACTCCCTCCGTCTCACAATAGGAGTCAGTCTAATGGGCACGAGTTTTAATAAATGTAAAGAATAGTGGATTGAAAAAGTTAGTGGAATATGAGACTCACTTTTTTATATCGTTTTTATAATAAAATGAGAGTTAGTAGAATGTGAAATCTACTTACTATTTATGGTAAAAATGAAGTGTGACTCTTATTGTGGGATGGAATGAGTATTTAAAGTGTTGGGTATTGTTCTTTGTTTAATAGAGACATTAATTTTGTGTTGAAAATCGTCTACGTGCATGCACAATGGAAGATTCAAATAATAAATGACTTGGGTAATGAGAATTTTAATAAGTTTAAAATAATTTATCAAACTTCTTAAATATTTTGTTCTATATATTGCAACGATAAAAGTCTTGAGCAACGGTGATAAATTTAAGATAAGTTTAAGATAATTTATGAAACTTCTTAAATACTCCCTCCGTCTCACAATAGGAGTCAGTCTTATGGGCACGAGTTTTAATAAATGTAAAGAATAGTGGATTGAAAAAGTAATATTGTATTCTACTCCAGGTTAATGTTTTAAATATATGTGCATGTATAAAAGAGGAATTTCTAGAAACTTACATAAATGGCATTGTAATTTATTTAAATTTATATAGTAATAACTTTAGATCTTTACTCACATATATTTTCTTTATTTGTATATCTTATTCTAATTAACTAATACTCTTTAATAATTAGTCACACATATTCTCTTTGTCTTAAATTTTATTGTTTTTACTCCACTTAAATCATAAATAAAAATTGTAAAAAATTGTTTGCCGAATTTGAAATATTTCATTTATTGGAAAGTAGTGAATTCTTCATCTAGAATGAGACAAGATAAGTACATTTTTATTTTTGTAAATCTTCATATTGCTTTGAATTCTTATTTTTTTATATTCCTATTTATGAATATCTATGTTTTGTTGATCAAAACTAGGGATGTCAGTCGAGTCCGACCTACTCGGGTTTCGGGCCAATCCTACTCGGATTGCGGGTCAATCGGGTACATGTTAATCGTGTTGTATCTTTATAAGTTTAACTCTAATCCTAAAAGCTCGGATTTCGGGCTAACCCAATTGGTTAATTGGGTTGCTACCAATAAAATTAACATGCGATCAATACAATAAATAATGATGAAAGTTAATTATATTTATAAAATGTATAACATTTAATCATGTTAAATTTGAGATATATGCTTAAACTCCAACATAAACGTGATCAAATACTAATATTTGAGATTTCAAAATGAAATATAAACATATTTAGAAAAATTTTAAATCATGTTTAGAAATTTTAATATTTTTTTTGTGAATTTGAAGTTTCTAATTTATTTATCTATTATTATATTAATAAAATTTTAATATACTCCCTCCGTCCCAGTTTAAGAGTCATGTTTTGCCATTTAAATCGGTCTCAGTTTAAGAGTCTCATTTAGAATTTACCATATTTGGACATAAAATTTAACATCATTGTTGATGAAATTTACACTGAAGTGTCATTATTTTCATAAAATAAAACAAAAGAAACGCCTTTTACATACAAAAAGTCTAAAGGGTCCCACTTTTCACTACCTCACTTCAATTATTACACACTCCAACAACCACTACATCACTTCAATTATTGCACACTCCAACAATTTCTTAAACCTCGTGCCCTAACTAAATTGCACTCCTAAACTGGGACGGAGGGAGTATAATTTTTATGTTTTGAAAGTTAATTTTTTAGATATTTATATTATAAAAATAATCAATGGAGTGTCGAATTAAGAGTAAAAAAACTGAACAATAAAAATTTTATCGGGTTTTCAGGTCGGCCCATCTGATTTTCGGGTCCGATCCTAACGGGTTGCGGGCTAATCGGGTTGTACTTTTATCGGGTAATGATTTTCAACCCTGACCCTATAAATTTGGCGAACTATTCGGGTCACCCTACGGGTTGCAGGCTGCACTAGCGTACCTAATCAAAACTATTGAAATATTTATTTAATCAGATTATATGTTTTTTTCCTTTTTAATCCCTAGTCGCACATTTTCCTTTACTAAAATATCTTATTCTAACTAACTCCTGCTATTTGATCTTTAGTCGCACGTCTCCTCTTTGTTATTTGTAATAGAATAGTTTTACTTTACTCATACCATTAACAAAAGTCAAGGTCAATCTCTGTCCCATGTTGGATTATTTTTGAAAATACCGATCTTCAGTCATAGACAATTTTATGTTACTATATTTAGAGTTACAAGTCGTGAAGGTTTGAAGGTTTTAGTTTGTGGGGTGATAGTAGAAGTGATTCTACTTTTAATGTTGTTTACAAAGAAGTCTTTCAAAATGTATGAATTACTGGTGTTAGAGAGATGTTTGTAACGATTTTGTCGAGAAGATGTTTGAATTTTATGTTTTGTTGATCGAATTTATAATGAACTATTTATTTTTTCAAATAATTTTATTTACTTACTTTGGTATTTAGTATTTCTCAATCTTTTGTTTATATATCCTTTTCTATTTCTATTTCTATTTCTATTTCTATTTCTATTTCTAACTAATTTGTGTTGAATTAAATATTATTTTATAGGGGGATGAATGATTTTAATAATCTTCATTCAGAAATAGTTGTTGATCTCCAAAAAATATTGGATGAAGAAAATGTTTTGGTCAAAGAGAAGATTAATCAAGAAAATCATCCAAATGTCAGTTTAAGATTACTTGGCAAGAGAGGTAGAGATGAAAGAACTTATAACCTTCCTACTGTTTCTGAGGTTGCTTTGCTTGTGGTTGGTGATTTTGATGAAGCTTTGGGTGATAGAGATATTATTGTTGAAAAACAATCAGGCCGATTGTTTGTGGAGGTCTCAAGATTTTACGAGTCGTGGAGGTCTCAAGATTTTAGTTTGTGGAGATGAAGATGATAATAGAAGCGATGCTACTGTTAATGTTGTTTACAAAGATGTTTTTCAAAACTTATGAACTATTGGTTGGTTTGTTGTTGTTTTCTAATTTTTCTCTTTAATCTCTACTCAAATAACATGTTCTTTATTTGTATATCTTATTCTAACTAACTCATACTCTTTGATCATTAGTCATACATCTCTTATTTATCATTTATTTTACTCCACTTATATCATAAATTAAAATTGTATAAAATTGATTGCCGAATATGAAATATTTCATTTATAGTTGATGAGTAAATTCTTCATTTATTATAAATGTTTTATTTATAATCACATTTATGTTTTTGTACTATCTTTATATTGTTTTTAATTCTTAGTTTCTATATTTCATTAAAATTTATATTCATTATTTAAAAATTATTTGCCCCGTGCATAGCACGGGGGTAAATACTAGTTTATGATAAACAGCAAGTTCATTATTTCCGTTTAATGGCGTATACAATATTACTTTATTGTGGAACATAATTGGTTCTCATCCTAACTGGAGCATGCATGCATTCGTCAACTAAAGGATAACCAACCTTATTTAAATGGACGGGACGGGACGGGACTATAGCGCCATTAGTCCTTATTATTACAGATAAATATCCATTAACTAATTGAAACTGATCGGGTACTTGGCTTGCCTATTCGGACGAAAGATCCCGAAATTCCTCTCAATCTCCGGCCCCCCCTTCTGATTCTCATCGTACATAGCAAAAATGTACGTCTGAATTGCCCTTCCCGGCCGTTTCGGGGTCCCGTTCTTCACACGCTGAATCAAATTATTGTTGTAGATTCTCGCGTATTCAACCGACGCCGTGTCGCCTCCCGCCGATGGCCACCCACTCTCCGAGACCACTATCTCCACGCCCGATCCGCCCGTCTTCTCCAGCGCCGCGTACATGGCGTCCAGCATCGCGTAGAACAGATTATCGTACCTTATCCCGCCCGGAACAGTAATCCCGCTGTTGGGCTGCAAGAGCGCGTAGTTGAGGTTGATGCTCCCTTTGTTACCTATATGATACAGAGAAGATTAGCATAGCATGACCCCCGATGACTTGACTGACAGGCATAAATCAACAGGTGTTACCAATGTAAGAGAAGTAGGTGTAAAGGTTGACAAGCAGTGGGGCCCGGGTGTCGGCCAGGAACCGGACGATGGGGTTGATATACGACGCGACGTCGGATCGGAAGACGCCGTCGGCCGGGGGGTAGGAGTTCCCGAGCAAACCAGTTTCGACGGCGGTGGAGACTTTGATTTGGTTCCCGAGGCCGGCGGCGGAGATGGCGTTGTAGACGTTGCGCAGGGCGGGGAGGACGAACGAGACGTATTGCGCGGTGTCGCGGAGGGGGCTGACCTCGTTGCCGACGGCGATGAAGCGGAAGCGGACGTTGTTGTAGTTGCGGACGTTGTTTTGGACCCAAGAGTTGGCGTTGGCTTGGCTAGCGGCGAGACTCCGGAGGTCGGTGTTGGGGACGCCGAGGATGAGGTCGATGGAGGAGCCGCGGAGGGCTTGGAGTGTTGCCGGGTTCGGGTCGTAGATTCGCATCCGCCGGATGTTGTTCTGGTTGTAGAGGGCCACGGTGTCGGCCGCGGACGGGAGGTTGTTCCCGAGTGTCCCGTAGCACACGCCCGTCTGCGCGGCTGCGTAAGATCATTCGGATAATGTATCAAAATGAATATATGGACGTAATTTTAAGCGAGGGTTCACATGAAATTGTTTGATTCGTGCAATCGAAACGCTTGCGCCTTTTATTTTCACATAAATTTGTAGTATCATGTGGAAACTATCAACTAGCACAATCACGTGAATTTTTTATTTTCGCATGAATTTGAACTATCACGATAACCCGAAGGACATTTTTTTTAAAAGAACAAAAAAAATGGTGATATTTTAATTCTTTTAGTTAACGGCATCGGTTTTCATTAATCAACATCTCGTGGGATAGTTCGGAATTTGTAACTTTATATCTCATTGTATATTATTTTATTAAGTTACAATATTGCTTGAAACAGTTTAATCGCGCTCGCGAGAAACTGTCACAAACACAACTTTTTTAAAAATTAAAGTTCATTATAAGTGATAAAATAGTTATAGTATTATTAACTAACTAAGTGACTATGTTCGCCATTTCCACATTTAGAAATGTGTGTGACGATATAAAAATCTGCAAAAGGGACTAAGATTCTATAAATAATTACTATGAGCTAGAAACTTATTTTAGTGTGTGGGATTAGGCTAACCTGTGAAATCGAGGGCCACCATGATCAGCAGCACTGATGAGAGCATTGAAGAGATGAAATGATTTGCTTTGGCCATTGAGAAGACTTAAACCAAATTTTGTTGATGAAATTTGTTTAGCTCCACTTCCTTTTTATAGTGGTTCGGATGGAAATAAATTACTCCTCCATACATGATTAAATGTGACCGGCATGATTTTAAAAAATTATTTAACTTTATAAATTAAAGTGGAAAGAAAAAGTTAATGGAATTTGGAGTATATTTTTATAGTATATTGACTTTACAATAAAATGTAAGAGGAATGCGTCAGTGAAATGTAAGGTCCACTTACTAAATATAGTAAAAGTGAAATGTGATATTTATTAGTGGATAAACGAAAAAGGAAAAATGAGACATTTAGTGATGGACGGAGCGGGTATTGACTTTATCCTATAGTTTTAATGTCTTATTTAAAAATATCTCACACTATCACGCCTAAAATGTCACAACTTATGTCTAACTATGCCGTATCGTGTTAGTGTTTTAGAACATTTTCGACGATTGTGATCGGGTACGTATATAAAATATTTTTGAATTAAACAATAGGACAAAGTCGATAACGTGGTCTGAGTCCTCAAACTACAAACATAGGCTAAAATTGTAATTTTAGGTGATTAATGGCGGCTGAAAATTCTCTTCTGCCAAACTAATAAATCGTCTATATACGGAAACCAGAACGAATTAACAAATTGTAATAACGGATAGAAATTATATGTAATTAATGAGTGTGTGAATGTATAGATTTTCTTTGAGTCATATTCAGACTATTCGCCTGTTATCCTATAATTAATTACATTAGCCGCCTAGTATAGTGCACCACCAATTGTATTTGTCCAGACTCCAGATATATACGTATGAAAATTTTATTTGATATACCTCAATTTATCGATCGTTTCTCTGGATATGGGTTTAATAATATCTAAATTATCAGATTAATTATTAAATAGTATTTGAATATTTAGCCATATGAATATTATTACTCGTGAAAAAAAATAAAACACTATATATGAAAAAAAAAAAGTTGCTACGATTGTGGCTACCTATGGGCTATGAGCCTTGGACTAAATCAGACAAGTAACATCATTGATAAAAAAAAATCTCTACATTGGTTTCCAAGACAAAATTAGAATTTAAGTCCATGGTCCCCAGGACGCAGAAATATTTTCTGGGAGGGGTTGTACAATAATTTTTTTTAATTAATACTCCTTTCGTCCCACAAGAATATGTACTATTTCTTTTTTTAGCTCATCCCACCAGAATATACATTTCTAATTTTGGAAACACTTTTATCTCTAATGAGTTGGGTTCTCCACTAACAATACATTAATTATTTTTTCTTTCTATATCTCTCCTACTTTACTAATTTTGCATTAAAATCCATGCCGAATCCAAATTACATAGTCTTTAGGGACGGAGGGAGTATATACTTCTGCAGCGACACGAGTTTTATAGTGAAATTGATATAGTATGAAACATAAATTGATAAACTAGTTGAAATAGTATTAGTTGCAGTGGATGGAATCCACGCCATTAATAATATACTATATGATAAAAAGGTTATCAAAATTTTAAAATGACTAATGAATCAAAAGATAAATATTTGAACTTACTATATTTAACTGTATTTAATAAGAGTAGTGAAAACATGTACTCTTTTAGTCCCAACTAAGTTGAGTTGTATTCCTCAGATGTCCTAACTAAGTTGAGTTATTTCCTTTTCTAATAAAAAATAAAATATTCAATCAGTCTTATTTTATTCCATTATTTACTTTATTTTTCATTTATATTTCCTACTTTATTCCTTATCTCCTATTTTTCAACACAATTTCTTAATCTCCGTATCCAAAAGTTTTGTCTCAACTTAGTTAGGACAGAGGGACTAATATTTTTAAATTACAGTGCAACAATTAAACATTTGTAAAACACTAAAACACACTAATAAATGTAGAACACGTGGTATGGGTGTAGCCTATAGGTAGGGGACTTAACATTTGCAAATTTTACTATTATTATTAATTTAATTAGCCTTGCTTATCTCATCATCTTCTTCAAGCGGCAACGATATCCATTTTTTTAAAACTTTCTTCTACAATTTCAAGTTTCAGCCCGTCCTTCTTATTCAGTCTTTTACATTTTAGACTTCAGATACAGTAGTTTGGTGAGGGCTAAAGATATTTTTTCAGACATTTTAAAATTTTTTGAAGTATAAAATATAAAAAAAATATAATTTGGGGAGGGCTTAAGCCCTTCCTCCCTTGGCTGTGTGTCCGCCACTGAGTCCCCCAACCATTTGAAATTAATACTCATATATAGCTCATTAAACATTATATACTATACTATAATTACGATAGTCCATACTCCTATATTTTTTTGACATATTAATACTTAATCTTGTTTTATTATTTCTTTTATACATGAAAATTTCTTATAATGTGATTCACATATTATCAACATTGTTATTTTTATAATTTTATATTAAACTTTACATTATTAATTCTTGAATTATGGTTTGAACTTTGAAGTTTGATCTCCAAGAAAATATCTCTGTCTTCGTGTCATCGTGGTAGTCAGACACTTTCTATTATTTTCTTTTACGCAATTGAGCCATCTTACACTTAGGGCATCCGTAGTGGTGCGGATGTCCCGGCAGAATTCCTACTGCCACGTCATATGAACTTCCCACTGCTCTGCCACGTCATACGGAATTCTTTTTGCACAGTGGCGGAATTCCCAACGGAATTCCCACATAAAAAAATTCACAAATTCACAAATTAACCAATTTCCGGAAGTAAAGAATTTACGGAATTAAAAATTCGGCACGAATACGGAGAAAACGAACACACGTTATTTTTAAAAAAAATAATGCAAAAACCGGAATTCCGTGCAGTCCACGCAATGGCGGACGTCAGGACGGAATTCCGCGGAAGGCCGCGGACCTGCGACGTCCTCTTCCGAATTCCGTATCCGCGCGTGTGTGGCCTAATGGCGGACGTCCGCCACCGAATTCCGCCACGTCCGTGGAAATTCCGCGTCGAAGTCCGCCATTGCGGATGCTATGAGAAACATAATCTGTGCACCTATAGTCCAACCTATTAGGTAATCCTCAACTTTACGATGAACTCCACCATTTTTCTTGCCCCCAAATTAAATAATAATACTAATAAATAGAATATAATATAATATATTTATATCATGACATGTAGAATACTAGTCGATATTCTCCACCATTAATTCATGTTTCCACTTATTCAAACGTTAGACATAAATGATAAATTCTTGGGCCAGAAATTGAATCAATGTAATCCAGTTGTAAGTGGAAGACTTAGAAAAATCTTTCAATTTCCAGTCACCTCGGTTACACTGATGTGACGGTCGTGACCAACAAAGAAAAGTCCAAACCTAGACTTATATTAGTGACTTAGCAATCTACTTCAGATTGAAATATTCTCCGCCGTTTATGGTACTCTAATCCTTGAATTTTTTGGTCAAAGATTTATGATTTATCAATTAAATCATCTAATAAATTGCCCCATGCAACATTACAATGTACGAATTTTAAAATTATTTATTTATCAAATATTAAATGGAGATAATAAAAAAAAATTCTTAGGGACAAACATATTTTTTAGAATGGTTGTGCCTTTTTTGTTTTTTTAATTTAATTCTTATTGAGCCAAAATTTTGTCAAACTAATGAGTTGAGATTAACCACGTAATCCTTTTTAGGCCTAGCCCAATAAATCCAGTAAGGCCCACATTAAACTAAATCAAGTACGCTATTCAATTATTGAGTGTTTACTTTTGACTATTAACTTTAGAGGGTCTAATTTGCTAACTAAATAATACACCTAGGATCGTCAAGGCACAAGATCATGAATATCAATAGAATGCACAAAAAATGTAAATTAGGGTGTTAGGTCATCTGCAACGCTATCTCTTATTCGTCTCTTAACGGTCTCATCTCTTAACTATTCATAGGTCCACTGTACTTTTCACCCCATCTCTTAACTAAGAGACAGAACCTGCAACCCTCTATCTCTTATCCGTCTCTTAACCATCTCTTAACTTACTATTCATTCAATTTCATTTTTTATTTATATTTCCAACAAATTCAATTAATAAAAACACATTTCATTAAATAAAATAAAATTACAACATAAAATAAAAATACAACTTAATATTCAAAAAAATAAAAAAATACATAATTAAAATCCTAAAAAATAAAAATTACATAATTTAAAATACAATTTTATAGAAATTAAAAAAAAACTATTCTGCCGGCGAATTATCCCCCGAAGGCGGTGGCAGTGCACTCAAGCTACCTGGAGGTGGAATATCAATTTGTCTTGACATATACTCAATTCCGGCAAGATGGGCTTGATATTGTGGAGGCGTCATGCGGGAAGTGTCCGACATCGTGGTGGTCAAGTACATGGACAATAGGGTGTTCAAGCCCGAGCCCGAGCCCGTCTGGCTTGATTCGCCTCGGCCCCTCCTCCCTCTAGCCGCCTTCGCCGCCTTGGTCCCTTGCGGCCGACGGCGTCCACGGGAGGACCCCCTGCATCGTCTGTCGTGCCCTCAACCTCATGCGAGGCAACCTCTTGTGCGGCGCTGCCCGAACCGCCCCCACTAGACGAGTATTCGCCACCCGCTGTGTGCTTCGTGCGCTTCGAGGTCGAGCCCGAGCTGGACCGAACACCGCCGGCCCACCTTTCCTCGTCTTTGACGGCCTCCCAAACATCGACATGTCTGAATTCTTTGTCGGTGTCTTCGAAATAGACTCGCAAAGCCGATCTCAGAATGTCGGCTCCCGTGACTCCGCTTTGGTAATGAGTCGCTTCGTTCTTGTAGATGCCGCGGAATTTTTTGACCTCTCTGTCGACTCGGTCAAAGTGAGCGCGGAGCATCTTCAATGTGCGGCGGCGGGACCCCTCGGCTTAATCTCGTTGTAGGCCTCGGTGACCTTTTCCCAGAAGCACTTCCGGGTTTGTTGATTTCCGACGATGGGATCGTACGAGACGCTGATCCAGGCGTTGTACACAGCCATCGTGTCCTTGTGGCTGTACGGATGTCGGCCTACATCCTCCTCTTCCTCGGCCGCCTCCGCCTCTTCCTCCACCGCCCTGGAGCTTCCACCACCTCATCCTCCTTCCGGAGTGGGTTCATCTGCGAACTCCTCGGGGCGGAGGGACGAGCGTATGCATCAACATCAAAATGGGGCGGTTGGTACCCCGCCGGCGTCGATGAGCCCTGGGTGCCCGACGTCGACGAACCGGAGCCGGAACCACCCAAGACATTGTACATGCCCCCAGTTGCCAAACACGTTGATGTCAAACCCGCCGGAGCTGCCACCGCCATAGTTGCCGTCGCCGGACATTTTGTGATGACAATTGAAGAGGTTAGATGAAAATTGGAGAGGAAATGGAGATGATTTGGGAAGAATAAATGTGTGTTTTTGTGTGAAATGAGGATGAAATAGGAGTATTTATAGAGTAAAAAATAAAAAAAAGGAAAACAGTCGAAAAACGTTAATATTACCGTTTTCGATTTTTATTTTATTAAATTCAATTTTTTAAAAAAATGATTTATTGCGTCAGCGTGACGAAGCTCACTCGCAGGCTGACGAGTGGGCGTCGCGCGAGCGCGTGGCGAGACAGCCCGCGATAGGTCTCGATGGGACGGGCGTCTCGGCGAGACCGAGACGAGACAGGACGCTGCAACGCGTCTCGTCGCCGTCTCGTTTCGGCGGGACGATATACGAGCCACCCGCGGGACGCGTTGCGGGTGGTCTTAATGTCAATTGACCAAAAGTTATTTATAACTAACTTTCAAAAAATATCCAAAAACTTTAAATGATTATAACTATCTCAATTTAAATTATTTTTTTCAAAACTTATATCAAATTAAAGATAATTTTATAAGGATTCTAACGAAATCTCACTTGCATATGTTCTGATGTAAAAATTTGAAAAAAAAAATTCTTTAATTTTCTTATTTCTCAAAAGCAGCTTAATGTCAATGTAACTATCATAATACGTCAATATAATACATATCCAATGTCAATACTAAATTGTATTGATATGTTTAATACACTATATTGACATTATGATCCAAAACTCTAATTTTGATAATTTTCTTATCTTTTTAAATATAAATAATAATAAAACAAAACCACTAGATCTCTACAAATCTTATGGTTCTAAATTAGTTGTAATTAGCCATTAAAGGTTGAATTAGCAATTATTCACTCCCTAACTTTAGATAAGATAAAAATAAGTACTTACTATACCCACAAATAATATCCAATATTTGATTTAAGTGAATAATTGCTAGATGTTTGAGTGGATAAAGGATATTTCCAAATATCACACCACGTAATGAAAGTGTGATATTTTGATAAAGAGTGTTTATAGGATCTTTATAATAGTGTGAGACCACATTTTGAAATAGAAAATGACACCTCCAACTTCTCGTTAGAGCACAGTTTTGCATTACAGTACTACTAGGAGCTAACAAGTTAACCAGTTGCAAAAAAGCAGTCACATATGAACAAGATACTAAGCTCTACATACTTCCCACCAGTCTCTGTCTTGTTTTCATTCAAGAAAAATGTAATACAACAGACCCTAATGGTGTTTCAAGGCAATTAAACTTCAGTTACAGACCACCAACAACATCCAGCATAAGTTTACACTGTTAAAGAAGACATACAGTCAATAAATGTCTTCTCATTTGCATTAACCAGTTATTCCCTAACAGTTCCAGTACAAATATGGTGCAGCTGAAGAAGAAGATCTACTTTCACAATCCTCATGTGCACTCCGCAAAAACTGAAAGCCGTGATCAGAATGATACAACGAAAAGCATAAGTCGATGAACAGCTCGCACAGAAAATATTCAATTAAGAGCTTAAATAAGTCACCCATCAACTCTACTATAATGGGTCGAAAAGTCCACAGCACTAAATCGGCCCTTCCAAAAGTTTGCAACAAAATGGCCCACTATGATGGTGTGTATATCACGTTCAGTTACAAACATGAGGACACTGCACTAAATGTATAAAGTTACTGCATTCGCCGTTAGTTTAGCTACATTAAGCATATGTGAAAATTTTGCTGCTTCTGTGAATCGAACATAGGAACTACATGCATCCTTATCACAGTTCACAACAAAATAAATCAATTAATCGCTTCTCAACAAAGAAAGGAGAATTATACTTGCATAAAATGACATTAGAAGTTGTGTTTTATTGCATTATTTATAATGTTATCATGAGTGAAGGGCTATGACTAGGAAAAGACAGAAGCTCCACACAAGAACACAAACGAGCTATGCCAATGTGATGATATGACAATGGATAGGAAAGAAACAAGTCAAGACCTGAAAGGAAAATAGTTGTGCCCACATGGTAGATGATAAAACAAACATTTTCTTCCCAACTCTGATTAAATCCCTTATACAATAACAGTCATCACTAGTTCCCAATTCTTTTCTTGGTTTATTTACATTACAACTAAATAAAATAAAGAAAATCATTGAAAATGCAATCTACAATTACAAGTTAACTCCCACTTTATCCAATACTTACCGATCCCTTGATCAAATTATAGCTCAAAAAGTGTATGTCAGACTCATTTAATAAATGAAAATTAGTCAATAGTATAACATTATTTTTTAAGGCAACAGTCAAATAAAGTAAAGCTAACCTTGGTAGTTACTGTACATATTAACTGGCGTCCAAATCTCAAGGCATGGGAAGATTCTTTGTGCCATGCTGGTAATCCAATCCTTTCTTCCCAATTCCACATATGTGAACACGCATTTCACATTTCCCAACAAGCTCAAAGATGCAAATATCTCCCATTTGGATATCATTATCACGAACAAAAGCCATCCACCCTCCACAGAAAGTATGCAAAGTCTGGACTTTTAAAGTGGGGATAGAATTTACAGTCCAGCATTTTCCACTTAAATTACGAAGAACAATCTCTGTTTTGCTGTGTGGCAGGTGCTCCATAGAAAACTGATACGGAATTTTCTGTATTATATTATAGTACAAAATTTCTCAGCAATTGATCATGTACAAGTTAAAACAACTCATTCATTACATTAGAACCATGGACTACACAGTAAATACATGACAACAATATAGCAAATAATATCAATCTACAGGTTATATTACCATCTTCAACAATGGTTACAATGATAATCTTATGTTAAAAATGAACAACAGGGACACAACCTCCTTCTATTTAAGAGATTCGATGGCTCCTGAATTATCGAATAAAGTTCAGAAATCAGAGACTACATTAACATTCAATCAGTTGATCCCAAGATCAATGATGTATTATCAGAGTTGCCTATCTATTAATAGATTAGAGATGTCAAAGTTCTATTAGTCTCTCCTGTATTTATGCCTGCATAAAACTCACCTAAGCTAGAAGTAGAGCAGGCATTGATGCCAGAGTTAACATTAACTAATACCAATGCCTTCTATTTTCAGAGTTTTACATACAAATTTCACAATTTTAAACAATGTATATAAACTACATACAAATTCATGTGGTAAACAATGCTAAAACTCTACACAAACAATAAAATACAATAAACAGAGATAGTGGGGGTAAAATGAAACTAAGAACTGCTCACCAGTGTGAATGAACCACTGATGTTGAACTTTTTCATAACTCGAACAAAATGGGGATAACTGGAAACGAAATATTGAGCAGCCATTTTTTCTTCAGGAGCAGACTTCATTGACATACAACCTTTAAGAGAACCTTGTTTGTCAAGGGAGCCAAACGTTTTAAGGATATCTGTGCAAATTTTTGAATGTAACAAAGTTCAGTAGAGGTCTGCAGTATCTTAGAAATTGGACAATAGAGCAACACCTTTAGCATAAAAAAAACAAGAGATTTGTCACCTGATTCTGTGACGCAATTATTTGATAGAGAGCATGCAGTAGATCCTTTTATACTATGAGAAGTTTCACTTTTTTTCTGTGGTTTGCGTCGTGACATTTTATTTGATGTTTTTGAGCAACCATTGCTTCTCCCTCTGTGATCTGCCTCACCATAATGACCATCTATCCCTTCCTTTCTTACTCTAAGAATTCTCACCTGCATCTCAAACTTGAGGAGAAGCTCAAAGATACAAATGTCTCCTACATCAACATTGTTGTCCCGTACAAAACTCAGCCATCCTCCACAAAAAGTATGCGATGTTTGAACTTTTGTTGTGGGAATTGAATTCACCGTCCAACTCTCTCCTCTTAAATTACGAAGCACAATTTTTACTTTGCATTTTGGAAGGTGCTCAGTTGCAAACTGATAGGGGACATTCTGAAAAGAAATCAAAAGATAAGGTAAATATTAGTGCAGAAAAAAAAGGAACTGCAAATACTTAAGAGGTCTGGTCCTTCTAACACAATAAAATAATGCTACAAGTTCCACATTGAAGTGGCTTCACTAAAGCAAAATCTAGGAAGACATTGCATCTACATGTCATCGGCACAGTATGCTCAAGAGAGCTTAAGAAAATATGTACAGATAAGTTCAGTAGCATTAAACAGCGAATTCATCAAAAGAAGTAAAACATAAAAGAAAATGAAGACGAAAAGAAGCTTCTAAAGATGGTCATACAGTAATTAAAATGCAATTACGCAAGGCATTATTACCATTTGTTTTGCCTAGTGTCATCCACTGCTGAATAATTATAATTCAACACTCAGAAAAAATGTTGGTTAAAAAATTGAGAAAGAGTCAAGATAGCATTATAGTGCTTACTAGAGTGTAAGAACCACTTATATTGAATCGCTTCATGACTTTCAGAAAGCTGGGGAAAGACGACTTGAATGATTGGGCCATTTTCTCTGCTTCTGAAGCAGAAAGCAGTACATCTAGATTTGTGGTTCTGTGATCTGCATTAAAAGCCTACATTAGTGAATAAAATTGTAGACAAATAGGAGAACAAGAACGATTCTTTTAATGTCAAAAGCCTAAATCGATTTGTTTACAATAATAGAAAAAGTCCATAAGTAACGAGATCACAAAGCCAAGTTCTGTACAGTGTACGAAATTTGAATATGTCATTGATAAATTTATATTGGCCATTATTAACCATAGCCTCACAACTAGCACCTCTAACCAACACTACCTGTGTAGTCACGTGGAACAGCCGCAAGAGGTAGTGCAACAGTAATAAGATTCCTCATGCTACTGTTTCCATCAGCTTGCTGCATCCAATCTTCTGTGTTGACCAAATTTGTATGGTTCTCATGAGCATCACACATGCTATCAGATCGCGGTTGGGAGCATCTCATCTTATTGGGAACTCCTTCAATAATGCCATCTAGGTGAGCTGATCTTTCCCTTTGTCTTTTTCTTACCACAATACTATCATATCTACTCACATCTTGGCTGCTTTTAGCACTAAATGCAGCTTGCTTCTCACACATGCTCTGGTCAAAAATTTGCAATGTAAAATTTGAATCTCCATCATACCTAAAAACTATTGAATCACCATGTTCAAGAAAGTGATCTTTCGCAAAATCAGCCCAACCATCATTGAGGAACAAACCGTTTTCAACCAGAATCAGATCAGCAAACCAACTGTTCCCACTAGGACCTACCAAAACTGCTGTCCCGGGAGCTGTTCCTTCCATATATTTTACAAAATTACATGGTATGTTCTGAGGGAAAAGAGGTTCATGTTGTCAGTAAGAGGTCAGAGCAATGAATTTAAAAATGCAATGAAATTTACAGACATACTGAATGTCCCCACTCATTCTAAAAGACTAAAACACAGTTCATGCAAATGGTTCACACAAATGAAGTTTATACTGAACCGTTGATGGTTGAACTGCCTAATATATGTCCCTACCAAAGTAAATCTATGAAAGTTAAACATTGTTGGCAGCCCTTCTTTTAGTTCTTCCAGTGCATCAAAGCACAAAAGGCATAACTTCTAGATCATTTTTCAATTCCAAACTGTCCCTAAACCCATCAAACGCCATTATCTATTATACAAAGAAGAAAGATTTTCATATCCGACAGTGACAAAGGGAGAGATACAAACAGAGACTCTTCAATTTGTATCTCACTAACTGTGAAACCTAAGGTTCTTCCAACAAGATAAGCCCCCATAGTCTATGACTTTTCTATAACTGCATATCTATTATCTAGTGAGGTGTCTGAATAATGTTTGGATTGCATGTCAATCAACTCTTTCATTCTTTAATGATAAAAAAAATGTGGGTCTTTAATCTAAGTGGATAATGAATTTGAAAATTAACTCTCTAACCCATAATTCAAGAAGCTAAATAAATTTGATTCTGAACCATCAGACACAATCTTGAGCCACATTACATCCTAATCTACTTATTAAATTAAAAATATACACAAAACAAGCATGGTAAGATAGAAAATAAGAGATGCACACTGGGAAAATTGCAGAAGAGATATTTACCAGTCTTTCAGAGCAAAAGGATGGGTCAAAACCCAGAAGAAAGTGAGGCCTTCTCGGATTCCACATCTTCTCTATCTCTCTAAAACCCAGAGAAATTATTGATTCTATTGCAACTCACATCTTCTCGAATTGTAATTCGGAAAATGTTGTGAAGGAATCGATAAAGCTGACAAATCAAGGTGACTAATCGAATTGGAATTTGATGAGAAGGGTTTGTAGCATAATAAATGCAAGCTCGTGAAGTGATCGATTGCGTGGGTCACCAACAGACGAAAAACAGGCGCGTGTAGAGATGGTAGCAATGGGAAAAGATCCTCTGCAGCATTTGCGGTGATTGAAACGACGCTGTTTTACCTCAAAACGACGTTATTAAAACCATTTAAATTTAAGAAATACTCAAATTGACAAATTAAAGTGTTTCAAACAAAAATCGAAAATCATTTATTGCTTGCTAACCACAAATGAAAAATGAAGCAACAAAAATTAATATAGTAAAGCAAAATTAGGATGAAGTTCTTTGTAGAGTAGTATGTGTTTTTACGTAGATGTTCTAATTTTAAATGAAATGTTTAAGAAATATGGTGAAAGAAAACAATCCATGATTGAGAAGAATTGACCAATGAATCAAAGGAAAAGGTAAAAACACTGATACTAATTTCCAAACCATAAATTCACACACAAATATCATACACATGTATGTCCCTCTCAACTCAAACCACATTTTTTAGGATAAAAAACACACTACAACAAACATCTATTATCATAAACTACAAACATCATAGAAACTAGACAACCACCACCATCAGTTTGGTTTGAAAAACTTGAGCTTGAGGCCACTGTTAACCATGCTCCAAATCCCACCGATCGAAAACGCCAAGCTGAAGGCGATACCCAACCATCCGAGAATCCAGTTCGAATACCAGTTGAAGCTGTGTTTCGGAGGCTTCTTTATCAGAACCCACATGAAACACGGGTATGCAAACGTCACTGGTAGCGTAAGTCCACCCAGTAATCCAGCAAGGCTTGACAGAAATGGAAGTGCAACGCCTATGAATAAGTTGACAAACCCGTAGAACACCCTGAAACCCGACCTCACCCAGATTGAGCAGGGCCGGTTAGTCCTGCTCGTGTAACCTGCTTCGAAGCTGTCAAACACTGGCATCGAGTATATCTGGAAGCTGCTCAAGCAGTTGAAGACGACAAGTAGGAACGTTACAGCCAGGAGGCCCCTAGAGATGTCGTGACTGTGGAATCCGAACAGTGCATTTAGTATCCCTCCAGAAGGCATCTGCAATGATTGTCATTAGTATTAGGACAAGCAATAGCTTCTTGCATATCATTATAGTAAGCAACGGAAAAGGGAGAGACATACGAGGTTTCCATAAGCCCAATAACCTCCGATTGCAACAGGAAATATGCACATAGCTATGAAGACATAGGCAACCTTTGCTCCTCTCCACATTGGGACATGAGCTGGTTTTTTGAAGGTTGATGGCATTGTTGCCTGGGAAGATATCAGATAACCGATTTCATAAATGTATTCGACACAAAATTGTATATACGTTTGTGAGGAGATGAGACAGACCTGAATTTCCAGGACTAAGTTGTGGCCTCGGAAAGCAAACGCTATGATTCCAAGTGCATTAAGGACAGAGAAAAAGGAAGCTGATACGGTGGGCATTGAGACCGGTTCATATGTCATGGTCGGGGGGCGGTTTTGGCTCACAGAAAGCACCCACACCATGGTGCAGTATGTGATTGCTGTGACAGCCCCTACGAGTGAGAGCCCCGCAATGGAGTTGAGATTCGGGAGTTGGGATAACACGATGCACAGAGATGTGAATACCAGATACCACTCGACCGTGGTCAGAGGATTCGAGGAACACAGTGGACCACATACAGTTTGGAAGAACAACTTCATGGTCTCTCCTCCAACTAGAATTAGAGCAGTTGCAGTCCCAGCTGAAAGGTAAACGGTTGGAAACAATGCGAGCCAGACGCCTAATCGCTCCCCTAAAAGAATCAAGTAGGCATAGCATAAGTAAACATGTAGAAGAGACATTTTGTGACAAGATTCTATTTTTATCAGAAATGTCAAACTGAAATAACTTTAAAATAGTGGTGCTTATGAAGTTTTTGTATATCCAAACTGATTTTCGTAGAGAAGAGAGAGTTTCATGAATTTATGATTAATATAGGATGTAAACATGTTGTTAGTTCTTCTTCAATTTTAAAAGCCTCACCAAATGCTGCTTGAGCAAGTTCTACATATCTGTTATATCTCTTTCCTGGAACTGCTTCATGCAGCTGAACAAGTATCCACAGCGTGTACAATTGCCAGAAGTAGGCTATGATCAACGATATTATTCCCCAACTCCTGTAAATAAACAGATTGAAACATCGATGTCAGAGTATGATCAGCAGATGGTTCACTGATATTACAGTTATCCGCATCATAGAAGTCACTATGAAAACTATGTTATACATTTGTAGCTGCTGCTAAATGGATCAACTTCACCCATGAGTTCAAACTATTGCATATGCTATTCTGACAAGGGATAAAAACACACCATGATGAGGAGTGAGAGGATGCAGCCGACCGACCTCCAGGATCGCCCATAGTGGCCTAATTGTCTCCAAGGGTCGAGTTAGAAAACACATTGACGGTCACCAAATGTAAAAAGGCATTCAATGCATGCCATAGAACTCAACAGCCTATGGATAAGTTGTCGGGCGACAAAGCAAATGTCAAGTGTCGGTTAAATTCGGTTTCCATTAGGTAATTCGTGAAATTACAATTTTACCCCTTAATCCTCTGTCTCCCCTAGGGGTGGATCGGTACGGTATACAATTCCCAAACTTCATACCGTGTACCGTATTGAAAATTCGGTATAAATAAAAACCATATCTTTACCCAAAATTTTGGTATACCAATATCTTACCTATTTTTCGGAATGGCATACGGAAATTCGGCACATATGTAAATTACAGTGCATGCTGTAATTTATGGAATATACCAAAATTTCGGTAAGTCGTGACAGACCACGGTATATGGAAATTTATAATGTTAAAAATTTGGTATTTTCATTATATTTTGGTATGATAAGTCCCAGCCCTAGTGTGATTATGTCCTACAAAATGGTGTGATGGACCGCCAGCTCTAACTATCACTTTCGAAAAAGAAAAAACAGGAATTATACTTTTGGCGGACCCAATTGAAACCGGCGGCACTTCTTCTTCAAAAAAGAGTCGAAGAGACCATCATACCAAGAATTTTTCTGGGTTCCACCAAAATCAGGTTCATAATTCCGAATCTAAAACGAATCTACCACAAACAATATCGACCTTCTAACAAAAAAACAATGAATTACACAGCTAGCAAAACAATCCAGTAGTGAAAAGCCTTAAAATTAGCAGTCAACAAATCGAAAGCGAAACAATGTGGAGTACTCCTTAAAATGGAGGGTGAAAGCATAATACCATCCGAGAAAGGAAAATGCGACGGGGAGGAGCAGGGCCTGGAAGCCGACGCCGGCGTTGAGGTTGTGGAAGGCGGCGTAGTGGGCGTTGCCGTTGCGGGACTCGGTGATGGGGAGCCAGGCGTCCTGAGGGTTGAGCTTGGTGAGGTGGCCCACCTCCTCCAGGTAGCCCTTCATGTTCACCAGCACCCTCTTCATGGGGGTCCCTATGGGGCTCAGGAAGCGGGGCGATATGAAGGACGTCGGCGTCCACGACTTCGCGGTGGCGGCGCCGCCCTCCCGCCGCGGAGACCGCTGCCCCGACGGGGTGAGTATCTCCGGCGTCGAGGCGCGCGGCGTTGCTGGGATGGATATCAGCTCCGTCTCCGGCCTTTCTTCCATCAATGGGAAATGGAAATGGAAATGGAAATGGAAATGTGGGATTTTTTATGGGGGTTTGGTTTGAGTTGAGAGTTGTGTTGAGATTGAGAGTGGGGGTTTTGATGGTTTTGGGTGTTGGTGCTTTTAGCTCATGCGCGAATCTCGGTGGTTGATGAGAGAGGAGGAGTGGGACCGAGGTCTGACTTCTCTGACTGAGGTTTGAAATTTTATGCGAACATAAACAAGAAATGTTGGAGTGGCGTGGATGTGCTATCATGCCTTCTCAAATTATATTCAGTCTCTCATACTATATGTCTTTTTTTTTTGGAAAATAATTCAAGTAATTAAAATTCAGCAATTATTTTAAATACCAACTAGTTTGGTCACCCACATACATATTTAAAAAAGAATTGATGTGCATCTCATTAGACATATTGGCCGGGAGCCGGGAGCCGGGAGGGAGTACTATAAATTATGTAAAAACTCGTCAATTATTTATGTAACTAGTTTGGTCACCCACTTATACATATTTCAACAAAAATTGATGATAAATCAACATAAGAAATTGTCATGCCATGATAGCGTTTCCACGCTGAGAACCCCACCCACTTTTCCATACTTCCTCTCTACAATTTCAAAACTCAAGTGTAAGAGCTTAGATGTCCCTTTCATATGCTCGATCACGAATCCACAAAATTAAATTTATCATTTTACAAATTATAATTATGCACCTGATTTTAGTGGAACCAAAAAATATATTGGAATGATGTTCTTTATCAACTTTTTTCCTAAAAAGAAAAATTGGCGCCATTTTCAATTGGTCTGGATAAATATATATTTCCACTTTTTTTCTTTTTTAAAAAGTGATACTAGTTGGCAGCCTTGAAGTCTTTTTTTGTATAAATAATCAATCAAAAGTCTTTTTTCGTATATATAATCATAACTTTTTTTTTCTACATCCTCATCTTATTGCCTTTATTTCCCAGATAGAATCTTCGATGGTTTGGTATCAGTAGTATCACCTTTACCTTTTTGCCTCAAGCTCAAAATCTTTTTAAAACCGAACTGAAGTTAGGATGAATTTTTAACTAGCTATTAAATACACCTACTAAATACATAATCGCATAAGACCATCTCCAATGATACACTAAAACTTAAAATGAGATAAGTAATTAGCTCTAATATTACTACAAAACCAATCTCATTTTTTTATTTTTAGGAAAAAAATACATGAAAAATACGAATCGGAGTTTGAAGAAGGGGAGAGGCAAGGAGCCCTTGACCTGCAACAGATAGAGGAGGATTTATTCAATCACAAAAGTTTTTTAAATTTAGTGAGTTAAAAAAGCATAATATAGAGAATATTCTTTTAAGTTTGAGTTTAGTGTAAATGGTTGGAGTAAAATCATATTTGATGTGATATTAACACTTAAATGAATTTGAGTTTTGTGTAGATGGTTGGAGATAGCTTTAAATCATGATACATGTTATAGCAATTACTCAATCTTGCCGAAACATTTAGTATAATCTATCAAACGACCCTTTATAAGTATATTAAGTGGCCGTCAACTTAATGTTTTAGACTACTGATCATGGGCTTATGTAGACCTAATTTTTAATGTAGTTACAAACAATCAGTGTGTGTGAATAATTATGGACTTGCCTCATGGGCTATAACTTTTAGGCTGTGGACTTATAAGGTATACTCTTCCCTTTATATGCATTCAAAAAAAAAAATTAAAAATGAAATTTTAAATCCTTTCTTTTTCTAAATTAAAATATTACAAGAAGAGAACAACTATTATGGAGTACTACGCATCACATAGTACAATAATTAGTTTTAAAAATTAACTACATTATGAATGTACTTTACTTTATAATTAATTATTTTAAACACATGAAGCAGTTTATGAAATTAATTTATGTAAGAATGGTTTTCTTTATAATTAATTATTTTATTTAAAAGATGTAATATACATAATAAAGCTGATTCCAATGATTTTGAATTTGTACAAAATAATTACTAATATTTATGATGATGAAGCGCAACTCAGTTGGTAAGACGTTCAACCATTTTTTATTCTTAAAAAAAGATAATTAATATTTATCATAAATTCAATGAGTTATTTTATGAAGTTGCCGGTCTAAAAGCATCCTCTGTTTTTTTTAAGTTAGTTCACAACAGTTGGAAAAACATGTTTTCGATTATTGTCTTTAATTGAAAAGCATATAGTTGAAAAAATACAGCATAATATTGCATCATTAGCTAAGCATGCGTCTCTCTCTCCACTTAATTAATAAAGTTAAAAAAGATTAAATTAAAATAAATAAATGTTGTTGTCGGCCGGCCAATTGCTGACCATAAGTATTCTTAAATGTGTAATTAGTCAAAGCTTCATATATATTCAGGGCACCCGCAACGCGTGCCGCCGGCGTTCCGCTCCCATTCCGTTCCCATTCCGTTCCGCGTGCCGACGGCACGGAACGCGGCACGGCTTGTGCCGCCACGCGCTCGGGCGACGTGGCGCTCCCCGCTTCGTGCGTGCTTCCCACTCGCCGGCCCGAGAGTGGGACACGTCAGCGATGACGCAATAATTAAAATTTTTTTAAAAAAATATATTTTTATAAATTTTTTTTTTAAACGGTCATATTACCGTTTTTTTAACTTTTTTTATTTTTTTTTATTTTTATTTTCTTATTCTATAAATACACCTAATTTATTACATTTCACACACAACTACACATCTACTCTTCCTAAACCAACATCAATTCCTCTCCATTGCGTGGCCTCCCCTCCAGGCAAAACCTCTGGTAGGCTGCTGCTATCTTGCCCCACAAGTTGACGAACCTCTGGTTGTTCGAAACGAGAGGATCGTCGCAAACACTCACCCACGCCTTGGACAGAGCGACGTTCTCCGCGTCCGTCCACCTCCTCCGTACCGCGTTGTCGTCCTCACCCGGCTGCGAGGACTCGCCGACCCTTTTCCCCTTGCCTTTCTTCTTTGGGGCGCCCCGACCCCGCCTACGCCCCCCGTTTGAACTGGAGCATCCGGAATACCGGAAAAATCTATCCCCAAGTCATCGAAGGAGAAAGTGTCAAACTGGGTCGGAGGCGCAGCCTCCGTTGGCGTCGATGTGTGTGACGAACCAGTCGAAAAATCAACACTGGGGCGATAGACGTCCCCCCTGCGTCCCCTGCGTCGCCGGTACCCCCGGGCATCATCTGCATTCCGGGTGCCCACCCCGGCATCTGGACACTGGGTGCCCACCCCGACATCGCCGGAAACGCCCCCGGCGGACTCCCCCCCGCTGGTATCCCGGGCATCATCTGCTGCCACGGGTTCATGTTGTAGTATGGGTGCATCTGACTCGGGTGCATCTGACTCCATCCACCTCCCACGGGGATCGGGGGAGTTTGAGATCCGCTACTCCCTGAAGTAGAGTCGTTGTTGAGATCCATTTACCGTTGTTGATCTTGTACAGAAATTTAGATAGAGAGAGTACTCGTTAATACAAGTGGTGCGAATGAAAATGACAGGCAAGTCGCGTATATATAGTGTTTCGGAATAAAACAAATAATAATAAAAATTCGCGCTAGACGGTGAGCTAGGCGATCCGGACGCTGCAATAGCGCCTAGCGGATCGCCTAGCGCACCGCCTAGCGCCGCGGAACCGCCGAGCGCTAGGCGGTATTTTATCGCGAAACCGGCTAGGCGGTGCGCTAGGCGATCTATTGTGGATGCTCTTATGCAACACCACCTAACCTAGGATTTCGTTTGCAGTTAAAACTAATCATATGAAAATAATTATGTCATAACAAACAAAGTCAAACATCCATGTCAATCTTCATCTAACTACCCATATTTGGTTGTCTTAATATTGCTGGATCAAGAGAGGGATAGAGAGAGAGATCAATTTACAAGAGACAAAAGATGACACCTTTCAGTTAACTAGGGATCATTATACCAAGATTCCTCATCTTGATGGGCTATCAGTATATAAACACAGTTAAACAGTTGGTTTAAGCCATCATTGAAACCCTCTTTGGAGCAAACAAACAATTTCTTCAAAAATGGTAAGTAAACTAACCAAACTTGCTTTCTTGATTCTGGATTCTTGATAATATCCTCCAAGATGCCTTCTTTTGATCTTGATTATGAAAAACTAATCCACTAATTGCTGTAGGGGATTCTTGGAAATGAAAATATCCAACATAGGAAGCAAGCGGCGCAGGGAGGAAGACGAGCAACTCTGTTTGTTTTTGGTAAGAAACCGAAAATAGTTTGCAGTATCAATGAGTTAATGTAGGCGGGCACAAATGGATTGGCAAAAGCTGTATATTCTTGCATTTTTCTCTCAGTTGAATCGGCTAAAATGTGTATTCTCGAATAAATTTTAGTAAAAAATGTAAACTTAACTGATCTTTTTTTGGCGTTCATCACTCTGGTTTTCATTGGTGATATGTATGATGCAGCGATGACAGCACTGGAGACAATGACGTTCCTTGCGAACGGAGTAAGCTTAGTGACATACTTCTACGGTTACATGAACTTTGGCTTAACCAAGTCGGCGACAACACTTACAAACTTCATGGGGACTGCGTTTCTACTCTCATTATTCGGAGGATTCATCTCAGACACTTACTTGTCTAGGTTTAAATCGTGCATCGTCTTCGGGTGCTTAGAGATACTGGTAATTGATATATTATTCCTTCTTCATTTAACCAGAGTACAAAACTGCACTTCACTTAACAATGTTCATGTTTCCTAAACTTTTCTTATATTTCATAATTTTGCTATTTTTGTTCTTCCTACAAAATTAGTCCACATCAATTTTCGAAAACTTTTAACAACTTAACAAACTAGTAATATGGATCTTATTATTTACTAATAATACTTCAACTACTTTTTTTCACTCTTACTTTACCAATTTCGCACTAAAATCATAACGTCATCAAAGTCACTATTTTTAGAAGGCTGGGGAAGTATAATATACAATGTGCGGAAAAAGCAAAGAATGTGGGAAAAAATCCTGATCATTAACACTCGCAACACAGCACCTAAAAATACACTATAACATTATTTATGGTTCTCATCTCTCATTCTTTTAAGTCTTTCTTATTTCATAGTATGATTTGCAATTATATGAAAAAAGCGTTAAGAGAGAAGTGAGTGTTTTTACCAGTGGGCTATGTTATGTTTTTGTATTCCGGTTATCTCAGCGTGCGACTCCTCTCTAACGCAGCATGCCGACACATGCTTCTCCCTACTCCGTTGCTGAAGCTCTAGCATAAACAGAAAGGATTTGTGACAAAATGTTATTTAATCTGCAGGGGTACACGCTGCTAGCAGTTCAAGCCCACATGAAACAATTGAGGCCCTTCCCATGCAAAGATGTGGATCCAACCAAAGGCATCGAGTGCGAATCAGCGAGTGACAACCAAGAGGCGATCCTGTTCACAGGGCTCTACTTGGTAGCACTGGGCGTAGGAGGGATCAGGGCTGCTGTGCCTGCTCTTGGAGCAGATCAATTCGAGGAAGACGACACGGCTTCCCTTTCGAGCTTCTTCAACTGGTACATGTTCTCGGTCACGGTCGGTGCATCCTTTGGCGTCACATTTTTGGTGTGGATAAGTACCAACCAGGGATGGGATTGGTCGTTCGGAGTGTGTGCCATGGCTGTTGCAGCGTCTATTCTGTTCCTCGCTATGGGCAGATCAGCTTATCGCACCAACGTGCCAAAGGCTACGAGCCCATTAGTCCGAATACTACAGGTACGCAGTATTCTGAACAGTTTCCTCCAAACACCAACTTTCTTGTGTATTCAAGATTTTTGCTGCATGAATAGGTATTGGTGGTAGCTGTTAGAAACAAGAAGCTACCTGTACCAGATATGACACAAGAGCTACATGAAGTTCATGACAAGGAAGTAGGAAACAAGGATGTCCTTCAGAGGACTGATCAGTTCAAGTAAGTACAGACATTTTTTTATACTAAAGGGATAATCATGTTCTGCGTCCTCGACTTTTAGTAAATGTTTCAACAAACAGTAGATTTTAAAAAAGTCCCAAGGTTGAGAGCTGGTTAAGATATAACATTAAAATTGGCTACACAAGTTAGATTTTATGGGGGCTAGGGGCTAGGTACGGTTCCACTCACTGAAGCATATGTACCTCCTAATACGTAAAGGCTGAGAGCTTGTTAAGGGAAAACATGAATTGGCTCACATCGAGAATGTAAAGTAAAAAAACATCTACTTAAATACCTAATAAACCACTCCTATCACTAATTGGGTTTAGGATGGATCTCACTTTTGGCATGGAAACTCACTAGGGTTTGGTTAGCCTCACGTTGACGTATATGAGACCAAAAACCCCGTCAACTAAATTATAATCCAGTTAAGAATTCATTGGGCCGCCTCATAATTTAATACATAAAACATCGTAAACTGTGGATAATTCTCAAACACGCTAAAAAGTACACACGAAGCAACATAAACCGTGAACATTTTCTGAAAAAATGTTTAAAAAGATAGGAAACTAAGCCTTGAATGAACCCAATGTGAGGAAACATACCTATTTTTTTCAGGTATTTGGATCGTGCAGCAATCCCAAGGAACTCAGAAGATGCAGAGCCATGGAGAGTGTGCACAGTGACACAAGTGGAAGAGACGAAGATCTTGATCAGGATGCTACCAATCATAGTGAGTACTATTTTCATGAACACATGCTTGGCACAGCTCCAGACATTCACAATACAGCAAAGCATGACAATGGACACAAGCTTAGGAAGTTTCCAAGTCCCAGGGCCCTCAATCCCAGTCATCCCCCTTGTGTTCATGGCCATACTTCTCCCAATCTATGACCGTTTCTTTGTCCCACTGGCACGGAAGGTGACAGGCATCCCCACAGGCATCACACAGCTCCAAAGGGTCGGAGTTGGGCTGGTCCTCTCGATAATCTCCATGGCGGTGAGCGGGGTGGTCGAGACACGCAGGAAGAGGGTGGCTGTTGAGCACAACATGGTGGACTCGGCGGGGCCTTTGCAGATGAGCGTGTTCTGGCTCGGAATACAGTATGCTATATTCGGGATGGCAGATATGTTCACTGTGGTGGGGCTGCTGGACTTCTTCTACGCAGAGAGCTCGGCTGGGATGAAGTCGCTGGGCACGGCCATCTCGTGGTGCTCGTTGGCATTCGGGTACTACACCAGCACTGTGGTTGTGAATGTGGTGAACAAGGTCAGCCAGGGTTGGCTGTCTACCAACAATCTCAACAGGGACAGATTGGAGTATTTCTACTGGTTGCTCGCGCTTTTGAGCCTCCTCAATTTTGGGTTCTATTTGCTATGTGCCTCCTGGTACAAGTACAAGAAGCTGGAAATGGAGAAAGCAGAGGATAGAATTGATATCACTGTTAGTAGGAAATCCAGCCACTAAAATGTGTTATATATGGAGATACATCCATCGTTACCCACCAAAATAAATCATCACCACATGGATTATATATAGCTCAAACTTTGATCCTATAGTGATTTATAAGACAGCTAAAAACGTTACAAATATAGCATGTAAACTATCCCCATTGTTCACTTAGTAGCGGGCTAGTTAGGAGCCCATACTTTTATTCATGACTTCACCCCATGACGGAGGAGCTATCTATAAGACACTAGGAAAGGAATTAAAAAAAAGACCAAGTATCCAACAAGTTCACAAAAATAGATGAATGAAATTAAAACAATATTAGCATGTATTAATATCAGCCATTTGTAACAATTGATTCTTCAAAAGGAAGATCCATCGATGCAGCGGATGAAATGGAACAAATTTGACAGTTTCCATCTTCAAAGGCTCTTGCTAGTCTCGATATCTGGCAGATTTTTACTGGTACTGATATGTGCGTGTAGAAGAACAAATTAGATAAACCATCTGAATAAACCAGAAGGCAATGCATCAAGAACATGCAACAGCACTCCCCCTCTGAGATGCATCGTATATTGTATCAGAAACTTTAGAAGGAGGCCAATACCGGAAGACTGATCTACCAACAATGTTTTCAATAGGCAATGGACCCCTGTAACATCAAAACTTCTCGATTAAAATCTATGCAAATCTTAACTGTTAACAAAAAAACTTCTTTATTTCACCATGTGTCCATTTATTAAAAGCTTACTTCCTCATTTTAGCAAGTTAGGTGAGACATCTAATATTCATCATCACCATACAAAAAATGGCTATTGAACAGAACAGAAAGAATGAATAACAATAGATCATAGATAGTCTCTTCCTGGCATTAAACATGAATAAATTGTTGGAGCGAGTAATCAGCTAGCAATGAACTTTTTACCAGTTATGAGAATCAAAGCTGTTATTCCTATTGTCTCCCAGCACAAACACATAGCCTTCTGGTACAAGCTGTGAAAAAAAAATACTGAATAAATTCTTTCCTCATTATATAGACATGATAATTAATAAGATACAAACAAAAAATAAACACAAAACTATACCACTGGATCCATTTCATACTGAAGAGGTTCCAATATGAATTCTTCATTTTGAGCAATTCCATTTACCAACAATTTCCCATCACGAACCTGAATAAGGAAACAAATCAAACCATGTGAAGGACAAGATGACATATATACATATAAATTCAACAACCATTTCACATTACCTCTACATAGTCACCAGCTTTTGCTACAATTCTTTTGATGAACACATCAGACGAACTAAAACCAATTTCCTGAAAAGAGGTCACAAAAGTCAGTAACATGTTAGTGTAATCATGTTGTCAATGATGCTAGAACTAAACCCGCATGGCCACATACCTGAAGAATCGAAGGAGCTTTAAAAATCACAATATCTGAGACTTCGGGCTTCTTGAATATATAAGAGACCTGGAATACCCATTAAAACACACAAGAACAATATATTAGCTTGTGAATCTCATTATACAGATGTTGTTCTAATTAAGGCAATCAGAAGTACACTAATCCTACCCATTTGAATTGGAAATCAATCAAGCAAGTTAGCTCAAATTGGAGAAATTATCAAGGGCCTTATAATATCCTAAAGTTCTGATCCATAACAGATTAGCCTATCCTAATTTATCCAGGCTAAAGTTCAACAGCAAACACCCTCTAAAAGCAATGCCATGAGCCTCAATAAGTAAGTTCCCACGCTAATACACCAAAAAATACTGTACTAATTTGTTTTTCGGGCAGTAAATTCTTATGCTAATACACCAAAAAATACTGTACATATTTGTTTTTCAGGCACATCAAAGTTGATCGTAAAAAGCCTCATAATCACATCCATGCTAACATGCTGATAACAAAACGAAATGCAATTGCATATTAAGTTAACAAAGGGTACATGGTTCAAGTTCTTCGTATAACACAGATTCACAGCATAATACCGAAAATCCAGTAGAGATGATTGAGTATTGTTTATCCAATGCAACTAAGTAAATAAGGGATTAGCCTATACTAGTCTTATCTATTTAAGCTAATCCTCAAACGTAAATGCTCCCTAAGAGAGATAAATGAAGTCCAACAGATTGTAACTAGGTAAAAATGTACCTTTTCTGCTAGAATCCGATCACCCACATCAAGGGTAGGGCACATTGAAGTGGTGGGAATAGACCTAGGCTCAGCCAAAGTTGACTTAAACAAAATCCGAATGCTTAAAGCAGTAAAAGTGGCCTTGGCATCTTCCGAGGTGAAGCCCAAATTCTTCAATTTGAATAACCAACTATTACCACCACCATCAGAAATCGCCTCCGGTGAAACGCCCAAATTTCGAGCAATATCGCCACCGTCCGCCGCTAATCCATTCAAACCACCGACACTCTTTGCCTTGACTGGTGCTTCACCACTGGCCGCCGCTAATTCATTCAAACCACCAACACTCTTTGCCGTGACTGCTGCTTCACCGCTGCTGGAAGCGAGGGTTCCTCCTCTATCCAGAGAAGGTTCGTTACATGGAAACCACTTAGAAAGCCGGAAAAAGGATATTGCCGACGACGCCTTCAGCGGCGAAATACTCATAACGCCTGAGGTCGAAGAAGTCCCCATTGACTGCATCACCAGCGACATTAATCCGACCAGCAGCGGCGACTGGGAATCTCCTCCCAGAATCTCGCCGGCCAGTTCGGCGGAAGTAGGGTTGATCGGATTTCTCTTCCATTTAGTGCCGCGGAAGTCGGAGTAATTGGAGTCGGGAGAGAGCTGAAAGATGCGGGAGCGTTGTATGCAGTCATCGATGAAGCGGGATGCAACGAATTTGCCGGAGGCGGCGCAGGAAGCCGTCATGTGGGAGGCGACGGACGCCGAGTAGTTGACGGTGAACCGTATAGCCATGGCGGCTTATTCCGACGAATTCGATCAAGAATGAGTAGGTAATCGTAAAATATCGAGATATAGGCGGATCGTCAATTTCAAAAGCTTTTTTCCCCCAAAATCTTCATCAATTCCATGAAAAAAAGATATGGGCATCGATAAAAACTGAAAAGGGGTGCTTGGTTCTTGAATTAGGGATTCAGTCAAAAGGGATGTTCAAAGTCAAATTAATTAATAGGAGTATACCTATGGTAAAAAGTCAAAGTCATTTTTTACCATATTTTTATTGTTGCTTAGTCATTAAATTCAAGCATTATGAATTTATGATTTCAAGTAAATTAGTATTACTCCCCCGCCACAAAGAATATGCATTGTGAGTCCAGCACGAGTTTTAATGCAAAATTGATAAAATAATTAAAGTATTGTTAGTGGGGAATGAGTCTCACTCATTAGAGAGAAAATAATTTTTAAAATTGAAAAGTGCATATTCTTATGGGATGGATTAAAAAGGAAAGAGCGTAGATTCTTGTGAGACGGATGGAGTATTATTTTATTAAAAAAATAGAGGTTATTTATAAAGTTTCACACGAAATTATGCACAAAAGTAAGAAAATTCAATTCTATTTTTGAATATCTACGAAAGATGACATTCAAAAATGAAATCTAGTCTTTCAAGTTCCACCAATGATATGAAGTATAATTAGTAATAAATGAGTTTCGGTTTTTCAAGCTTAAAATGAGATTATGCATGTTATTCAGTTTTAGTCTATCAAATACCACTCGGATTAATGCTCATAAGTCAATTTTTTATATTCAAGCTCCAAATACGAACTGATACTCCAAGTTATTTTTAGTTTTTCAAGCTTGAACAAGATGATTCTAAAAAGTCAGTTCTCGTATATCAAGAATTATACGAAATAATGCTATGAAATAAATTATATTACAATGATAAAATTTTGATCTTTCAAACTCCAAATCAAAAGATGATTAGAAATTAACTAGTACTGTGATATTTTAAGCTTCAAATGAGATAATATGCTAAAAAGTCTTGACATTATATGATCTATCAATTACTACCAAATAAGAAGGTGTTTGAATGACTTTAGAAAAGCAAATTAATCACCAATTCCATCATATTCTACGTCACATTTATAGTACTATATTTATTTATTAATTTTATAGAACTTTCGATCCAACGCCGATTTTGCATGAAATTTTATCAAATGAAAATGTATACTACTACTATAAAATACCAATTTTATTCTCTCATCCAAAAAATCATTATTCATAAATCATATGCTATGACTATTGAAATTTGAAATAATATAAATCACGACGTAAAATAATTTCCGTCGAATTTCAACGGATTACACACTAGTCATGACCTTACTATACCAAAACAAAAAAAAAACAAAAAAAAAGAGGCAAAATTCATCGAAGCCTGAGAAAGAAAATACTAAGCTCTTGTGGCGAAGAAGCACCTTCGGGATTGATCATGTAAAACGACTCGGAATCCTTGGATCCAACAACCCTATCAAACCTCGCCCTTATATAGGTGAGTTCGCCGTCGGCTGCAGACTCTTTTTCCGAGAGGCTGGGCAGCACCCCGGCTCCCATGGAGACTCCTCTCAGCAGCTGCATCACATGCGCCTCCTCCTCGCTCATGTTCTTCCTCCTGATCGAGTACCCGACCTTCCGCCCGTTGCAGTACACGGCCCACACGTACTCCTCCAGCAGCCTCTTCTTGTGGCTCCTCGTCTCTGTCTCCAGCGCTATCCGGAGCATGTCCGAGGCCATCTCCCGGTGTAGGGCCGTGGTCAGCATGGGGAGCTCCACCACGAACACGGGTGGCCGGTGGGGGTCCTCCTGGATGGCCAGGCACAGCCTCGCCTTCCTGTACCCGAACAGGGTCACTGTGGTGGCCCTGTCCGTCAGGAGGGGCTTGCGGTGGAGGCTCCCCAGGAGGGCCGCCATCTTGCAGCCGGTGGTGAGCATGGGGAGGAGCTTGAACATGCGGAGGAGGCCTCCTCCTCCCTTTCCCTTGCTCCCGCCTCCGCCACTACCACCGCTGCCCTTGGATGATTTTTTGGGGGCGGTGGTGTGGCGGAGGAGGGAGAATAGGGAGGGGCTTTCCATGTGTTTGGAATGTGTGGATGGCATTTTGGGGGATAAATTAATTCAAGTGTTGTGGATTGAGGTTTTGGGGATGGATGGGAATGGCATATTCTTGGGTTTGAAATGAGGGTTTGAGGGAGAAACACATGAGTTATAAGTAATGTGGGATGATTGGAGGGAAGTGTGAAAAAGGGAGTTAGGGAGGTTGATTTGTCATTGGAATCTTTTTAAGTGGGGAATGGAGAGCACTAAGTTAGATAACATACACAATTTCAGGTATTTTGATACACCTACTCTCACTTTCTCTCTCACACACTTGCATATGCAATCCTATATATCTTTATACCAATTTTTAGGATTTGTTACGTAATGAAGCATTATATTGCATCACATATATATATAGGAGTACAATTTTATTCTAATGTTTAGAGCACTGTATGCATGTGGTAAAGTTACCAACCATATATGCGTGAAATATACCATCCGATTCTAAAGCACTATACTACAATGACATGAGAAATATATCAAACCGTATGCAATTGCGAAACACTGCAATAATGTAGTTGAAAAAAATACTCATGCCGCACGCAATCGTACAAATCTAGCTAATGAGAGTTTTGATGTCTTACATTTCCATGTTTCACTGGCATTATTAATTTTGGATAAAATCTCTCTGGATTGATCTGTTGGGCAAGTGTGTGTCAAAAGGGAAAGGGTGATTTGAAAACTAGGAAAGAAGTGGGAAGAAAGGGGAGTGTAAAGTGATGCTTTATTGGTATGTATGAAGTTTTGATGATGTGACAAAGTTTAGAAAAGAATGGGTCTTGAAATAAAATTTTGATAAGATAAGGATGGTTCGGACCACAATATTGGAAAAGCAATGTTCATAAGCATGTGATGTGCCTTTCCTCCACATAATTATATTATGCTCTTTGTTCGTTCTTTCACAATCCATTATCAGCCAAACCCTCTTACCACAAACATTTCTAGCCTCTTGTCAATTGCTACTTTTAAGTGATTTGCCTTTTCTTCCTACAACCCCTTCCTTCCTTTCTTTCTTTCTTTTTTATGGAATAAGACTGGGCAACGGCTGGTCTTTAGATCTAGCCTAACAAGTTTGATCTTAAAATGTGCTTAGAAACAATTGCAATACACTATACTAATGGAGAACGACGTCGTAGAATGGTAAAAAACATAAGACGAATTGAAGGAGTGATGATGGGGCTTGCTAAATTGGGTTTTGATATGGCATCATCGATTTCATTTTTAAGCTCAAAATATTTTTGAAGTAATCGTCTTAGCTGATGAAACAAAGTCGGCTATTCGACTTTATTTAAAATGTATAAAGAATACATTGCACAAGAACATCTTTGTGCATCTACAGAAGTAATAAAAAATGGGTATTCATGATGCTAAACGTCACTTGATCATACACTGATTTATCGATCATCACTTACTCAATATATGTTGTGTGAATATTACTTAGCATTAAATCTCTAAAATCTATCTCACATCAACTTAGTAAAGATCTCATCTAATCTATATAAGTATGGATAACCCTCCCGCTTATAACCCATTTTAAGGGGTGAGTGGCTCATTTTTAATATGTTATCAAAGCAGGTCCTCAAGTTGATGATGGATTTTCTTTATCTCTTATCTACCTCATGAGTGGAAAATCCGAAATCCGATGTTATTTTCTTTATCTCTTATCTACCTCATGAGTGGAAAATCCGAAATCCGATGTTATTTTCTTTATCTCTTATCTACCTCATGAGTGGAAATCTGAAATCCGATGTTAAGTATGGATATACCTCGATGTGTCCCAATATTGTTCTCCAAAAAATTTTTGAAAAAAATAAAACATTTTTTCTGTGCTTCAATACTACTCCTAATAATTCAGTCATGGAAAAGGGGAAAATTTAAAATAAAAATTTGTATGATTTGGTCCAAGAATGAGCTGGAGAAAGAAGAAAAATGCAGGTTGTCAAGACAGTTGCCTAGTCAATTTCCAAGTCGGGCCCATTAATATGAGCTTCGGGCCTTAGGCAACCAAACTTGCTGGCTCTATGTATCAACTTTGACAACATAAACTTCATACTAATACAAGATTATCATAGGTGTCTTGTATTGACAGGTGGCCACTGGTGTCTCGTATAATACGAATGGCAGATCATGAAAGATATGATATTAGACTTCAATTATTTAAAGTTGAATTGTTAATCAAATAATGTAGACAAAATTATATAAACTCATATGTTATCTTGGTTTTTTTTTCTTACATTTTTTTTATTTTCATTTTGTACTTTCTAGGTTGCCATAGTTTGAGAAAATTATGTTGTTGTTAGAATGTATCGGTTTCTGATCGACACAATTGCTAAAGAAGATGGATGAGCATGTTATTGTTGTGTGTTTTTGTTATTTCTTAGTTATATTTTGTATCTTACTATTAGTGTGTTGCTCTTTTTTGGTTTCCTTTACTGATTTTGTGTTGTTTATCGTCACACGTCTTGACGAACTGGGTGCTCGCCAGTTCATTATATGAACATTTTTACACTCATTGAATATAATATAAACTGATATGCCTATTGTCCAGTGAAGTAATATCTCTCGTGCCGCAAAATGAGTATGGTATAGATTTTAAGACACGTAAAGAAAAGTAGGTTGAATAAGTTAATGTAATATGAGTCTCACTTATATATAATAGTTTTATTTTATACTCCCTCCGTCCCGTGCTACTCGCACGTTTGCTTTTCGACTCGTCACAAAGTCCTTACACTATTTATAATTTAAGTTAGAATTAATGCATTTAATTAATATGTTAGTTTAAGTTCAGAGCTCTTTTATTAAGTGATGTCTCATTACACCTAAAATTCTTTTTTAATTACACAAAAAAATCAATCCCAAATTTACGGCCTAAAATGAAAAGTGCGAGTAGCATGGGACGGAGGGAGTAATAAAATGTGATTGAAATAACTTGATAGAATATGAGGCATACTCAGTGGCGAACACAGAAAATATAGTTAGGAGGGGCTTCATTGTAAACTTCGTTCGTCTCATGGTAATTGAGTCACGTTTTTTTTTAAATCTTCTTAAGATAATTGAGTCATTTCTTATTTTGACAAAAACTTTATTCTCTCCACTTAATCTCTAAGCACTCATTTTGTAATTTCCGTGTAAAAAAAATGCTCCTAACTAAGATGAAATTATAAAGTCAATCTCATAAATTTCATACAAATTTAAGCAAAAATTTTATTCTCTCTCATTTTTATTTTTCATATTTTCATTATCAATTTCACATAATTAAATCAAAAGAACTATTGAAAAACTAAATTTAGAATGATTAAATTAACCAAAGAAATTAAATAAAAGAGAAAAACTGAACTTATAGATTAAAGCTACAAAATATTCTCGTGAATTATGTGGGAAATTGTAATAATATATTATAGATTAAAATCTAGATAGAAAGAGTAGGAACTCTATTACTAAAGTATTCGGAATTGATTGATTAATCATTTATTAAAAACTAAATAATCTATTTGGAATTTAATGTACATTTCCTAAACAAAAATGAAAGTAATATACTAAACCTAATACGCTTTAAACGGCATACGCACTTTTACTTGAAGTGAAAGCTCATCCCATCCTCAAGAAATACTATTATAATAATATAGTAATAAATAATTGACTTTAATAAGGTAGTCTTCCTCACGAATAAGAGCGAAGCCATTATTATCCCTTTTGCCTCTGTAATTTTTTTCCTAGATCAAGTTCAGCCCTTCCTATCATCCAATTTTTAGAGTTTTTTTCTCCAACTGTGCTGATTTAGGAAGGGCTGGTGAGAGTGATCAAAAATTTTTAAAAAATTTTGAAGTAGGAAAATTCACAAAAATGGCTTCTTGGGAGGGGCTTAAGCCCCTCATCCTCTTTTACTGTGTCCGCCACTGGGCATACTTACTATTTATGGTAAAAATAAAATAAGACTTTTATTATGGAATGAATCAAAATGACAAAATATAACTCTTATTATAGGACGGGAGAGTACATACTATATATATATATGATGTATGGAGTTCTCCATAGTTAAGAAATTTGACACATAAAATAGAATTCTTATGTCGGGTAAAAAGATATACATATAGTTTAGCTTTCATAGGAGTATTAGATCAGCATACACATGAATTCATATGAAGGATTCGATCTAATAGTAAAAGTAAATTACGCAACAAATAACGTTTTATGTTTCATGTTTCATGTGTTTTAACTGCTCTAAACCACAATCTCTATTATGAATTGAGATTTTATTATAACTTTGTTTTTTGCTGCATATCATGTAATGATAACAAATTAACAATAATTCCTAAAAAGTATGAATGATTAAGCTTATAAGCTAGAGAGAAAACTGTGAGTTAGAGATAGTGCAAAAAAAAAGAAGAAATTGGAAATGCATATATGTTTTGCAAATTAAATTTATTTATAAGATCGTGAAAAAAGTAAGTAAGAGCTTATTTTTCATATCTTATAAGATGTTTGAAAACTATAATTTCAAGAAATTATACTTTTTTCAAGAAAACTATAATTTCACACAACCAAATACCTCATTAGAGCATCAGCAGTGGAGCGGAATTCCTTGCAGAATACCCCGCGGAATTTCCAAAAACACCTTCTGTCACGTCATACGGACTTCCCACTGCCCTGTCACGTCATACGGAATTCCCACTGCACAGTAGCGGAATTCCCTGCGGAATTTCCACATTAAAAAAAATTCACAAATTCACAAATTAAACAATTTCTGGAATTAAACAATTTACGGAATTAAAATTTCAACGCGAATACGGAGAAAATGCAACCACTTTATTTCAAAAAAAATCACACTTCATTAAAAAATACATAATTACTAAAAAAATTACATTATTATAAAAATAAAAACGACTTCTCACTCCTCAGATTCCTTGTCGCCAGTCCTCTCGCCGTCGGCACCGCCGCCCCCCTCGCCGTCATCGTCCGACATCCCGTCGAACCCCAAATCGCAGCGCATACTGTCGAGGAGGGGCTTAAGCTTCCGCTTGTAATGGGGGCCGGTCGCTTGGCGCCATTCAACCATCGCACGTAACAAGGTTTAATGTGCGGCGATGCGGGCGAATAAGGGGTTCTCGGGGATCATTTTGAGGGGGGTGCTGCCGATTGAGCCTCGGCGGATCCGCTGGTGCTTCCCCTCGACATCCGCGCCGCAGACTTTTGTCCAATCGGACGACGGCAGCGGGCCGACGATGTGGGTGTGGGGAACTCTGCCTCGGCGGGGGGAGTTCCGCGGAACCAGCACTGCTACTGTACTCTCCGGAGGCACTGATCTTCGTCCGCTTCGGCCAGCCAGATTCAACACCCGCAGTGAACTTGGGCGAAGACTGCACCACAAGAAACACCGGCCAATACTTGAATTCCCCGAAACCCTTCTCAGCGTCGGGGAACTGTTGATGAGCCAGCAGCTTCACATCCTCGGCAGACATGCCGCTGGTTGCCGAGCGGAGGTTGTTTGTGTAAATACCGGCAAATCGGCTGAGCTGGCTCTTCAACCGTTCCTACTGTTTCCGGCATTGCTCCGCGTTGTGCGCCTTCCCCCCTTGCGGTTTGAACTGGAGGTAGCTTTGGCTAATGCGCCACCACATCCGGTTGATGTGCTGGTTCGCCCCAACGTATGGATCCTCCACTACACTGATCCACGCCTTCGCCAGCGCGACGCACTCGTCCATGCTCCAGACGGTCCTCTTGTTCCCGCTGGATCCCTCCCCCACCTCACCTCCGTACACCGGGACGCCCCGTTCCCTGCCCTCCATTCGCTGGTGGGAGTATCCCGGACCGGAGAAAGCCCCAACTCCTCAAACGAGAACGTGTCGACTCCAGCGAACTGAGTCTCGAGCGGAGAGCTCGTCGGGTTGTCCGTCGACAGTAAATCCATAAAGGGCCGATAGACGTTGTCCACTGGCGATTGGTGGACCCCCTGCCTACTCCCCCGCAGCGACAGGCGACCCATGCATCTGGGGCATCATCACATACTACTGCGGGTACATGTTGTAGTACCTGGGAATCATTCCCGGTGGCATTTGAGACTGGGGCATCATCCCCGGCATTTGAGGCATCGCAGCGGACATCGGCGTACTCTCGCCGATGGAAAAATAGGGCGCCGATGACTCGCCCAGTTACTCTACAATGCTTTGATTTATAAATGTTATTTAATCATCAGGAGTAAATTTACTACTACACCACCAATCTATTCACAACCAGCTGAAATATGTTTTAAGATTTGTTTTCCCATCATGGATCATTCTTTGAACTGTGTTTATCTTGAATTAATGAATTCTTACCCTAGATTTGATGACATATGGTTATGCCCAAAAGTCCATTCCCAAAGAGAATACATTGCATTAAGTCTGAAATGGCATGTGCCTAGATTCCATGTATGTGGTGGGATCCTAGTTTAACATCTAGATTAATAAGCTTGGAACTTACAATTCTAATCCTCTCATCAATTTTTAAAACACAAGCATGTTCCAATATATATATTCTTTTTGCATAGGATAATTTTGTCTTATCCTAAGCCTAATTTATGGTAATGCTCAAGTAAGAAATGAGCATTTAAAGGACAAGGTGGATCCACAATTTGTTTTGATAAAGCTATATATTAGTGTGTAAATTTTGAGTTTGGAATTTTTGAAAAAAAATTTATATGTTTTGTTGTCATCGTGATTACAACTTTTGTACAACGATTCACAATAATTAGTTTTATACAACCTATATATTGATATTATATTTTTATAAAATAATCTGCACCCCATACACACCACGCATACAATAACACAAGGACCAATATGGCCTAGACCTGGATTAGAATACCCAACTAACCCAACTTTTTTTTATTTTATCAAAAACACTATCAGTTTTGTAATTGTCACTTTTAATTATAAAAATTACCACTTTTTATTTGATACTACAAAGTATTATTTTTATTCATAACAACAATCACTTTTATTTATATAAAAAAAAAACAAATTTAAACTTACGTAGTCATTTTTTTGTGCAAAAAAAAATTATTCTAATTTTAAAATGATTTTCTTTAGTAACAAATATGAGTATAATTTATTTGAAATGCATAACTATAACAAGAAAGTAAAAATGTCATATTTAATTTTCCCCAAGCCTCATAGCATATTAATATTGATTCAAGTAATATTTCTAACTCCAACTAAAAAAACTCATATTTTATTCCTTTTTCTTATTTTAATTATTATCCAAAAAAAATATGGGAAAGAGAGAGACAGTATTCATCATCAGGGCATCCGCAACGCGTCTCGTTGCAGTCCCTATCTCGTCTCGGAGAGATGAGACGGCAGCGAGACAGCGTTGCGGGCTCCGTCTCGTCTCCAGCCCGTCCCCATCCCGTCCCGTCCCGTAACTCGTCGAGGAGGGACACTTGGCGTGTTGTCTCGCCACGCGCGTTGGCGACGTGGCGAGCTGCGGGTCGTCCGTGACGCCCACTCGCCGGCCCGCGAGCGGGCATCGTTTATTTTCGTTGAAAATGTATTTTTTATTGTTTTTTTTAATTCAGAAAAGAATTTGAAAAAAAAAATCTAAAATTATACTAGCCGTTTATAGCCGTTTTTACAAATTTTTTTATTTTTTAAAATTTTTTTTTAAGTCCCCAATCACTTCTATAAATATCAAATCATTCCCACAAATTAATCCACCAAAAAAACTCTTCATTCTCACTCAAACACTCTACATTCTTCATCTCAAAACATTATTCTTCTCTCAAATTTAATCCATTCTTGGATCCATTTAAACAAATGTGTCGAATAATGGAAGAATCGCTAGCAGAAGATTGATATGGCTCGTTTCATGCATTGATTTTTTGTGATATTACATGCCTTTTTGGGGAGATAATGAGCAAATTTGAGATTAAGTGTGCAGATATTGGCTGGGTTAAGTAGATGCTACAAATTGACCGAGCAGATGCAAAATGAGCAGAAAATGAGTAAAAAGTGTCAAAAATCCGCTAGGCCAAAGAGAATTATCAGGAGAACAGGTGCGTGAAAAATCTGTCAGACCTAGGAACGCACAAAAATTACCCGGGGCGGGGAAAATGGAGCAGGAAAAGTGAAGAAATGAGCAGATTTAAAAGATCCTATTTTAAGGGTACAAACGTCAAATCATGAAGAGCATACCCTAGGGATTCGAGCTTGAAGCCTCCCTATATAAAGGGACCAACATGAATGAAGAAAGCCGCGCTTAACGCTATTGTAGTTAGGTAGGAAGTTCTAGGTAGCGCTTAACGCTACCGTTCTCGTAGTTTAGGTAGGAAACTCTCATAGGCGCTTAACGCCACTGCTCTCTTAGCTTAGTTTAGTTGAGTTGTTGATTTCTTAGCTTAGTTTAGATAGTTCACTGCTTTCTTAGCTTAGTTCAATGGTTTCGATGGTGGAATTGACGACTCCGGCGTTGGATCCTTGTTTTCTTTACCGCTTTTGAGACGATGAGTTAGATCTCGAGTTTCATCGGAGGAATTGACGACTCCGCCGTTGGATCTCGACTTATTTCCAGTTTTATGAAGCTTTGGTGTTTATTTTCATATTGATGATGTTATTTACTCATGTTTATTGAATGCTTTTCGCAATTGGTGGCTTAGATGTTTACATGATTTCTAGTAGTTTAGAGGTTGAGATCTAGTTATTCACGTGCTCGATTTCTGAGATCTGTTAGTTTAGGTGATGCATGCAAGGTTAATCTGTGTTTATTCCGCTTTCTGCTTGACCCAGGAGAGTAGACCTGACAGTTCTAGCTTGAATTTCGTGTTTACGAGAGGTTTTGAAGCATGCTTTGTTTTATTTCGTCAATGGTGTTCAATGCTCTGTTTTCACTCTATTTTAGCTTAGTTATATGAAGAAGATGAAGTGGGAAGTTGGTTAGAGAATCAGAACTGTTTTGCTTTTGCTTTTTTTGCTTTTCACAACTTTCTGTCAGCCTCAACCAGTTTAGGAAAAATGGTCCCCACTTACTTTTGCATTTTTGTCTGCCTATTTTGGGAAAGTTTCAGCTTGTTCCTTCAATCATAGGTGTTCTAGTTAGTTTAACTCCAGTTTACAAGTTGTCATGAGTTGATTGTCATGCAAGTGTTCGTACCTTTCCCATCCGCAAGGTCAGGTAGATAGTTCCAGTTTAATTCCGCCAGGTCAAGTAGATTAGAGTCTTACCCCACTTAACGAATGCGTGGCAACAACCGATCCCTTTTCCGTTTGTGTCGTAGAAACAATCTCGAGTAGGTCCCTAGTCTCTGTGGTTCGACCCCGCTCTTGCCGCTTATACTTTGTAATATTTGTTGCATTAGTGGGAAATTATAAATCTTGTTGAAAGGAGGAACACGTGCACACGACACGCGTGCAAAAATCATCTCTTCAAAGATCAAAGTCGGGAGGAGGAGGAAGCCACGACTCCTCAAAGGCGATCCCGGACTTACATCCATCGTAACCGGGAGGAAGCCGTCGCAAGGTTGGTACGCGACTACTTTTGTGACAACCCGGTATGGGGAGAGACCTACTTCCGTCGCCGTTTCCGCATACGGAAACGACTATTTATGCACATCGCAAATACATTGTCAGCCCGCGAAGAGTTCTTCCAAGAAGGGTTCGACGTCGTTGGCCGTCCCAGTCACACGACGCTGCAAAAACGTACTGCAGCAATCCATCAGCTTGCTACTGGACAAACGGCGGATGTGTTCGACGAATACCTGCACATTGGGGAAAGCACTGGGAGAATGTGTTTGATAAACTTCTGGACAAGCGTCTGGGCAGCCTTCACCGACGAATTTCTTCGGAAGCCAAGCACGGCAGATTGTCAGTTTCTGCTCCGACTTCACAAAGAAGTGCACGAATTCCCCGGGTTGCTTGTCATGGTCGATTGCATGCATTGACAATGGAAGAATTGCCCTGTGGCATGAAGGGGGTCATACACGAGCGGCCACAAAGGCATCCACCCCACCGTTATACTCGAGGCCGTTGCCGACTACCGGCTACGGATTTGTCATGCTTATTTCGGGATCCCCGGATCGAACAACGACGTCAACGTGTTCAACCAATCCGACCTCTTCACAGAAGTTTTGAATGGTAAAGCGCCGGCTATCAACTTCATCGCTAACAACCGGCAATATAAAATGGGGTACTATCTTGCCAACGACATCTATCCGAAGTGGTCAACCTTCATGAAGACGTTCAACAGGCCGGTGAACGAAAAACAAGCACTTTTTGCGCAGAAGCAAGAGGCTGCTCGTAAGGATGTGGAGAGAGCGTTCGGGGTTCTCCAAGCTCGTTTCAACATTATCAAAGCCCCGGCTCGTACGTGGTTTATGGAGAATATGGTCGACATCATGTATACGTGCATAATCTTGCACAACATGATTGTCGCCGACGAAGGACCTGAGGTAGGGAATTGGTTCGACCCTGAAACCCCGTGAAGCTATACCGCAAGTAGTCCGCCTCGCAGTGGAGTGCATTCGTCTATGCAAGATTGGTTGTCTGTTCGGGCAAGGACACGTGATTCTACCGCCCACGCCCAACTCCAGGAGGATCTAATGGAGCACATTTGGGTGAAATTTGGCAACCAGTAGACGCACATGATCGCCATTAGACAACTCTTTCTTCTGCTTCTTTGAGTTTTGAGATTTTGAATTTAGAAAGAGTGAGCGGAAGATTTTAAATTATGTATTTTTTATTTTTTTAGGATTTTATTAATGTGGTTTTTTATTTTTTTAGAATTTTAAGTTGTAATTTTATTTTATTTAATGAAGTATGTTTTTATTAATTGAATTTGTTAGAAATAAAAATAAAAAATGAAATTGAATGAATAGTTAAGGGATGAGATGGTTAAGAGATCGTTAAGAGATGGAGAGTTGCAGATGCTGTCTTTTAGTTAAGAGATGTGATGAAAAATACAGTTTGACTCATGAATAGGGAAGAGATAAGACGGTTAAGAGGGATAAGAGACGGATAAGAGACAGACATTTTGCGCAGTCATCACTCTCAGTCGCCACTGCCGCTCTCCATATCTGCATATTTCCATAGCCCCCAAATCGCCATTTTATTGCAGAAGGCGAGCTTCGACGATTGCAATGTCTTCCTCTTCAGAAATCAAAATCACGGCTCCCTATGGTTCTTGGAAGTCCCCTATCACCGCCGACGTCGTTTCGGCCTCCGAAAAACGACTCGGCGGCTTCTCCACAGACTCTCTTGGCCGCCTCTACTGGCTTGAATCCAGGCCTGCTGAGTCTGGGTTCGTTTTTTACCTTCTCTTGCAATCAGGGCTAATACGCTTCTGTGCTTTATGAGTGTTTTTCATGATAAAGAATGCTTATCTATGACGAGAAAGATTCGATTTTTATTTCGACTGGATATGAGAAAAACGTTGTTTGTACATATTTTAATTGAAATTGAGTGTGTTCGGGTTTTATGGAGTCTATGTTTATGTTAGTTTGGATAAATACAAGAAGATTGATGTGTATACCGAAATTGTACTGAAGGGATTTGGATTTTGCTGTTTTAGTTATGGAGATAAGAAGTATTTGAGGCTAATCTTGGTCATGATATGATACAAGGGGCGTAGCCAGGAAATTACTTCGAAGGGGCAAAAGTATGTATGGGGTAGTTTTGAGAATTTAAGAAGTGGCATTTAGTTTGCAAATGTAGAATGGTGAGGGGGTAAGGCTGTGAGGGGGGAATTTGTCCCTCCTATCCAAAGGCTGGCTCAGCCCACGATATATGTTTTACAAGTGTGAAGTAGTGAGTTCAGCTTGTTCAGTGCAAATATCAAACTGGAGCACTGGTTATCTCACCTTTTGAAGTGCATGGGTGTTAACGCATTTTGTTTGCTTTACTAGTAACCAGTCTTATAATATTGGAAGTTGTTTTGCTTTGTTTCATGGCTTTAGGAAGACTATGATCTGTGTTTATGGAAATGATTTCATTCTTTTGTACAACACTGGGTGTGTCTATGGAAATAGGAAATCTCATGTTGCATTTCTTATTGATCGGGGATTTTTTGGCATTACAGAAGAAATGTGTTGGTAAGACAAGCGGACAGCGAAAATGATGAACCGACTGATATTACACCGAAAGATTTTGCAGTGAGGACTGTGGCACAAGAATATGGTGGAGGGGCTTTTAGCATTTCAGGGGACTTTATTATCTTTTCAAATTATAGGGATCAAAGACTCTACAAGCAGTCGATTTCATCCAAAGGTCAATATCCTTTTTAGCCTGCTCTTTTATATTGATAATGCTGCATAGTGTTTGTCTCATTAAGTCTGTGATCCAGACAGAGATTTTAATTTAATGTGTGAAATGTTGGTTACGAAATACACGTTGAAACTTATCTACATCAACTACCGACATCTAAGAGCATGTCTCCATGCGGCCACAAGTTTTTCTTTGGTAAAAAGTGTGTTAGTCTGACTCTTAGGGTTCAGTCATATCATGATTAGCATCAATGCAATTTTTGTTGGATGAGTTCTTGACCTCTTGTATAACAACTTATCATTTGACTCAATTAATTTATTTCTATAAATTTTTAGCTTCACTTTCTAAACCTTTTTCGCTAACCTGTTAATTTATCTTAGCAGATTCAGCTCCTGTACCACTCACACCAGACTATAATGGACCACATGTGTGCTATGCTGATGGAGTATTTGATTTTCGATTAAATTGCTATCTGACAGTAAGAGAAGGTACTAGAATTTATATGTATTTTATTTTGTTTATATCAAATGAAATTTGTTCCTTCTGTCTTTTTTTGTCAGATTTATTTATCTATGGTTTGTGATTGTGTTTCTGTTAGATCGCCGTGAAAGTAGTACAAATGCCACCACTACAATCGTATCTGTTGATCTCCACGGAAATGGTGTAAAAGGTAACAACTGCATTTGTGCTTGTGCCTATATAGTTATCATTTTTAGAATACTTAGAAGTGGAATATACTATGTATTTGCAGAACCTAAGATATTGGTTGAAGGAAATGACTTCTATGCTTTTCCACGGATTGATCACAAAGGAGAACGGATAGCTTGGGTTGAATGGGGCCACCCCAACATGCCATGGGATAAGTCTGAACTTTGGGTTGGATATATTTCTGAGAATGGGTAGGTATATCTGTACTTATTTGCTATCTTGTGTGTACTACTTTCTTTCACTTCCATTTATAAAGGTTTGATAATGTGCCTGGAATCAATTGCAAAAGTGCAAACATAACTTTTAAACTCTTGTAGACTATCTGAATGGCCCATTATCATGTTCAAAGTTAAATTAGGATTTATACTATTTTGTAAATTATTTCCCCGGTTCCGTTGTAGACACCCGCATCCCCTTTGTGCTTGCAAACAGTATCTTTCTTTTTCTTTTTTCCCTCTGCTCTATTTTTGCACTTATATCGTCTGTTGTTTCCTTAGCTCAAAATGTGGCAACACCAGCAAGTAATTATTTTATCACAGTCAGATAGTATCACAATCTTTGTGATCAATACCTTATCAATCTTGAATGTAATGTAGATGGAGCCTCTTCCTCCTTCTCATTTTAATAAAAGCTTGGTCAACTTAAAGAATTTTTTTTGAGAAATCCCATCTTCATCATTTCCTGCCTCCCTTAATTAAAATTGTCTTCCAGGGACATAAAGAAAAAGATTTGTGTAGCTGGTGGCAATCCATCAATTGTGGATTCACTAAGCGAACCTAAGTGGTCACCGGAAGGTACTGACATATTTCACTAAACTTAGTACACTCTTAGGATGTGAAGATCAATGAAAATAAGCTCTTGATAGTTCTATTCGATTGCGGACAAGGTACAGTTATATGTGTTTCAATCATGATACTGAATCTGCTGCTTTTAGCTTTTTTTTGTGAGATGCAGACAATGCAGATGTCTGTAAAGTGTCAAACAAAGATCTGTCTAGAATTCTAGAACATTGTTTTGATTCTGAGGATAAACTGATACATTTTTATGAGGTCACTGTTGCTGAAAGTAACAACTATTATGTCTGTGCTTTAATAAGTAAACTAACATTCCAACTAATTTTGTATGTGACATTGATAGGAGTAAAGGCCGACAAACAAGAATATAAACTAGAAAGAAGCTCAAAGATTTAAAGAACAGAAACTGACACCATTAGAATTAATCGAATAAAAGAAACACAAGAAAATAATCCTCACAAGGAGGTCAATCCTCACTCAGTGTGGCCACGGTAAAACCGCCCAGAATATTGATCTCTCCAAAGATGATTTTATCATTGTGGAGATTTATATTTGTAGGCTTACAAGTGAGAAAATATAGCAACAAATCTAATCCTAATTTAAATAATAATAAATCCTAACAAACTTAATTTAAATAATAATAATAAATCCTAACTAAACTTAACTAAGTATGCATATCCTGCGATATGCATATCTGTATCAATTGCCTCACTCTCGAAACAACCTTGCCCTCAAGGTTGAGCTCAAAATTGAAACCAATTACTTTGTTCGGCGGAGGCTCCCATTCATGCTGCTGGACAAGAGGTGCAAAGCTGAACTAAGGAATGTACCCATAAACAAGAAGAAAAAGATACATGAGTGTGCCCTGCTCTACAGCAGCCGCAGGAACTGTATGTCACCGCAAAGGGAAGAAGGGAGGCTGAAACTGTGGAATATCAACGCTCGATTGTGCCAGAAATAATTTCTGTTGCAGCAGGGGCAGTAGCATAGGGGCGGACAACAACTTAGGAGTTGTCGCAAACTGTGGTTGTGGCTGTGGTGGAGGGCTGGAGTGCAGCAGAGAAGTTGGTTCAACAACAGAAGGTGGAACCACACGTAACAGAACGTCCTGAAGATGAGGTTGTGGTGGTGGTGGTGCAGGTGGCAGTGCGGCGAATGGCAACTCATCAAGTGGATTTGTTGACGCCATAGCTGCCAAGGGAAATGAGCTGGAAACAACAGCTGACTTTGCTGCTGTGTGTAGGTCAGCAGAGTTCTGTTTGGCACTGTTGGGTGGGCTGGCGTGTAGAGTATTCTCCTGCTTGGTAGTTGTAGGCGGGCTAGAGGATAGCAGTGGTGCTGTCACCATTGCTGGTGTAGGCAGTCTGATATGAGATGGTAGAGTTATACAAAATGGAGGTGGAATGGGATGTTGTTCTGGCAAGGGCAAGGGCAGTGGGGTGCTATTGTATGTCGTGGTATCGAGATCAGGGTGGTTTGTTGAAGTGTTAATAGCTGGTAATTCGTGCAGGGCTGTTGTAGGTGGAGAAGAGGAAGAGGACATCAATGGTGTTGTCACGGTGGGTAGGGAGGGTAGGATAGCTGCGGTACTATCATTGGATGTGGGTGTGATTTTTGGCTGGATTTTGGCAACACAAACAGCAGCATCTCCAAAGCGTCGCAACAACTCTTGTTTAGGGTTTTTCCCATGACAACGAAGAACAACGCATAAGGAGCAATTTTAGCCAGGGTATTGCTGGACCAGATATGCCGTTGATGGCTACGTCGATACGTCTATCCAATGGGGTTTTGTTGATGAGGAAATATTGGTTTGCCCGCGCGAGCCACGCGAGAGCCTCGGATGCGAGAGCCTCGGATCCATCTAACGTCGGAAAGGTCATCACTGGTGAAGCATGAGAAGCTCGAAACTCCAACAAGAATTTCTCCATCTTAGCTATAGCCTTCTCCAATCCAACCACATCAAGTGTGGCTTCTGTTCGAGAATTGACCATTATTCACCGCACCAAATTGATAAGCATATAAGATAGGAAGCCCTAACTTAACCCAAAACCATGGTCAAAGGTAAAGGGTTGACTCCCTATTATATGTTATTCCACACTTTCGTGTGAAACCGATGTGGGATTGTATTAGTATGTACTGGACACTTGTTTGGCTTAAAAATAAAAGTAATAGATAAACTTAATTTAACTTTTGATATTTAATGATAAAGATGTTGTCTTGTCAAGTTTTGATGGTTGGCAGATTGTGATACAAATTACCCTCGAAATATTTTGAGTAGTTAGTTTTTAAAGCACGACTGTGATGCAATATTAGACTTAATGAATACTGTCAAGTGTGATTGAGATGTTAATTTTTTTTCTTAATTTTTTTAGGTGGAATCCACAAATGAAGTACTGCCAGTCTATACATTAAATGCCGAGTTCACTAAACCGCTATGGGTTTTTGGCTTGAACTCGTACGACTTTCTGCAGAAACCTGACAAAAAGAACTTAATTTCTTGCAACTATAGGTATGAAGGAAGAATTGGTAAATTAACATGTATTCAGTATGGTTTGCATGAATTTGTTACTGTTATGTACTTATGTTTTAATAAGACAACTGTCTAATTTTCATTTTGGTTTGTTATCTATTCGATGGTGGAAAATGCCTACAGGATGAATGGGAGGTCATATCTTGGAATTGTGGATGTGATGCAGAGCAAATTCTTGCCACTTGATATCCCTTTCACTGATATAAATAATATAGTAAGTAACATTCCTTTTGTTCTGTTTCATTTAGTCCTTAATTTTAAGATAAAATTAGTTGTTTATATACAGTTGCAACTTGCAATTGTTCAAATTTATTCCCATTTATATGCAGCAATCTGGACTTGACTGCCTGTATGTTGAAGGAGCTTCTGCTAGTCATCCCCTATCAATAGCTAAAGTGCAGGTTCCAATTATTTTCCAATGAAAACAAACATGATGGCTTGATGTATGGCAGTTGTAACTCTTGAAAATGAAACTTCAATATTTTTGCATTTTTGTGTCTATTTTCATTTTTCATTTTCACTGGAACCATCATCATCATCATCAGTGGGCTCATATGCAAAAAATTCCATCATGTCTTTCCAGGTGATATTGGATGATCAGAAGTCTAAAGCAGTTGGTCGTCCTCTTATATAAGTCCACCCATTCAATCATACATTAGCACACCAGAGCTGATAGAGTTCCCTACTGAAGTCCCCGGTCAAAGCGCGTATGCATACTTTTACCCCCCAACCAACCCTCTATACCAAGCTACGCAGGAGGAGCAACCTCCACTGCTGTTAAAGAGCCATGGTACTATTGTGTCTTTCAAATATGCATTTTACCGAATTTACTTTTAGCAGTAGAGCTGCATAATTACTTCTTTCTTCTTCACAAATCACCAGCATGACTGATTGTGAAAGCTGACCTCTATTCCTGCACTGTACAGGTGGCCCAACTGCTGAGGCTCGTGGCATTTTAAATCTCAGCATCCAATATTGGACCAGCCGTGGATGGGCTTTTGTTGATGTTAATTATGGTGGAAGCACTGGTACATTCTATTGTTCCTCCTTTTCTTTCCTCTTTTTGGGTCAATTTTAGTGCACTCAGTCTCTAGTAGCATAGTCTATACTTACCATAAGGTAAAATTTGAAGGTTATGGTCGTGAATATCGAGATCGGCTCCTTGGGCACTGGGGAATCACTGATGTGAATGACTGCTGCAGCTGCGCCAAGTTCTTGGTATAATTTTTTTTGTGTTTTTCTAGATAATGAGGGCAATAATGAGTTTTCTCTTTATATGGTGATGCAATTATTGTTTCAAGGTTGACAGTGGAAAAGTCGATGGTGATAGATTATGCATCACCGGAGGTTCTGCTGGTGGATACACAACCCTTGCATTTAAAGACACATTCAAAGCAGGGGCATCTCTGTGTGGAGTGAGTGCTATTGACTACAGTAACTATACTTTAGTGTGAATATCACTTTTCCTATATTATTCATAGTCGAAGTCACTAAAACCCTCAGTGGCGAGTATCTATAAATTGATTATGTCAAGTGCTTCTGCTGAAATAAATTTCAGTGCTTGCTTGTGTTTCCAATTTATCACAGTGCTTTCTGCAGCATCTTATCTGGAAAGAGAGCTTTTGACGGTTATACTATGTTTGTTCTGCATAACGAATAGCTTTGTAACTTATATGCGCACAGGTGGCTGACTTGAAATCACTGAAGGCCGACACACACAAGTTTGAATCCCACTATATAGATGATCTCGTAGGTAAGAATTAAGCTTATAGAGTTACACTAATCTTCATGTGACAATTACAAGATACTCGATGGACTTGCATAAAACATCACAGGGGATGAGAAAGCTTACTTTGAGAGATCACCTATCAATTTCGTGGACCAGTTTTCCTGCCCTATGATTCTGTTTCAAGGTTTAGAAGACAAGGTATGCATGGAACGGACAACCCTTTTTCCATATTTGTCTCCTTCAACTTCTTCAATGCTACTCCATCAACGATATTTCAAGTACTAATCATATTGATGATATCAAGTGACTAGCATAGTCTATCGGTTTTATGTCGCAGGTTGTGCAGGCGAAGAATATCAAGTACACTCTTGAACAGCAGATGGTGTTCTTTGCCCGCCTGCTCGGGAAGCATACAGTTGCGGACAACGTTATTCCCGTTAAAGTTGATAACCTTGACTGATTGGGGGACTGATTGGGAGGAATGGATGGAGTTAAGGCCATACTTGAACCTTTTGCAGCTACTTGCATCTACCCTTCATGAGTTGCTTGACTTGAACGTAATGGTGAAATTCAAATATTCTGCAACTTCGTGGTCAGCTGTATGCATGTTTGTTTTATTAGGCCTTATGCATATTTTTGGAAATTACATGGTTATTGAATACTTATAAATTATGAAGTTTATACATTTAAAAAACAAACCAACCCTCAAACTTCTACATGTCTGCTACTGGAACTAAATAATACTCCAACATGGATGGATATTTCTCCAAAAGTTGCTAACATCCACACCTACACCTTCTGCAACTGGTTTTGGGCTTCTAAGGCTTCCAAAATGCTATCTATCCATCTGCAAATACCAAACCATATTCAGAACAACATAGATATCAGATGAGGTAGAATGTAATCGAATATCACACAGTACTAGCATAGCTTTGCTCCCATAAAAGTACCACTTCGTAGCATGTCGATAGGGTTGAGAAAAAACACCACATAGATAAATAGAACCAACCACAAATAATCATTAAACTGGAATAAGTTCAGAACTGAAGCAAAACAACGATTTGGAGAAGGAATGCTTTTGCCCAAGGGTCCTAGACGAGTTTCCTCCTATTTAGTAAGCGTAAACTATCTATTTGACCTTGGCAAGAAAGCGTAAACTCTGTATTTGACCTTGTACACATGTAATATATGATGGCCAGTATATGATATTTCGGTCCAGATTAATACTCTTGGCTGCAGTAACTTCGACATATGATAGTAATACTACTAGATAGCTCTGATTTGATATATGCTCATAATTTGTACAATGGGACCAAGTACAAGCCTACAAGGGTCATGGCATTTTCACAGAATGTCACATCAAAACAGCAGACATACCCTTCAATGCCTGGATTAGCAGGGAAGAATATATTCTTCATCCCCAACTTTTTAGCTACCAAAGCAGTTGTTTCCCCAATGCACGCAACGGCATTATCCCACTGTTGATCTTCTGGTATTAAGCTGACCCAAGCACTGTAGAGAATTACATCACATATGCATAAGGTAAATAGGTAAACAAGATTTAAAGGGATCAATTAGAGGCACTCCAAGAAATTACATATTTAGGAGAACAGAAGGTTACCGAAGTGCAGAAGGTGATGCTACAGCTATAACAGGAGCAACAAGCGCCTGATCTAAAACCATTTGATCCACATTACTAACAGGTTCCTACATGAAATACTCAAAACAATTCAAGATAATCCAACTAATTAAAGCATAAATGTTTCGTTTTAAATTAGTATAGTATGATATATCAAGACTCGTAGCAAGTGTAATTTGCCACCTTGCTTTTCCTGAGCCAAGATATATTACACCTCCACATGCATGAGAAAATAATTAAATAAATATACAGAACTCAATTTGAATATATTGCAGCTCATCCTAACAACTGGATCCAACCCAACACCTTCAAATTATTATGAGAGTGTTCTGCCAAGTAGAAGTATTTGTTCATAACCTTCAAAAGCCTTCTAGACTTCCTCCTAACTCTCATAAAATAAAGTTAAACTGAAATGGGACATGAAGAATTGATTGTCTTGGGCACATTTTCCCTTCTCTTTTGGCAGTTCATCAAATTACTTATCCACCTAGAATAAAGTCCAACTCTACAAGACTTGAGGTATATTAGTAATGTTATACGGTTGAATTCTTATAATTAAAATTATCAATAAGAACAGATATATGGTCTAGAGCAGATATCATCTGCTCTCCGCCAGTGCAGAGAAGTGTGATCTACACAATACAAAGCCCTACATGAGTAATAATAGGGAAAAGCAGAAAACTCTTTGAACAGCTTGGACAAACAATTCTCTAATCCAAGACAATCTAAAAGATTGCATTCTTTTGCTCGCTGCATTTCTGGCCACTAAGGCACTAACAATAACTAAATGGCATAAAACTAATATAACACAAATATCATACCGTAGTATACGTGTTTACTCTCATAACCTCAAATCCACGCTTTGCAAGTCCTTCCTCTAAATTGAAAGCCATACAGTTAGTTGTTAGTTTAGAACACTCTATAAAAAGAGGTTTTATAAGTATCGAAAATCCAATACTAACTTCAGTCTGTATCGATTTTTGATGTTGATTACATATTTCAAGTACCGCAAAGCAGATGATATACTCTAACAGCATCAGCCACTTTCACTGAAATTATTTTTGTTTTCAAACGTCAATCTTATCATTCTACCATCTGCAACTACTTTGTATTTATCCTTATTATAGAAAATGGCAATATATATCTCCAGAGAAGTGAATTCAACAAGTTCCATGTGTCCTCTTGGATTTCATATTAACAAAATTTGCATGTGGCAGATATTTTAATAAATTACAAGCACAAAAATAGAGGAGGAGGAGCACAATACCAGCTGCAGACCTGAAACAACAAGAACTCAAATGCTCTTAATGACATGCATTTACATGAACGTCAGATAAAGTTAAGCATTTGTTCTACATATCTAGATCAACTTCAACTATTTAAACTCAGAACATCAATTAATCAATTCCATGTTACATAATACTGCTTTTTCAACAATTTTTTTGTTCCCTTGTAGGTAATCTGTAAATATCATTGTGAAAAAGCAAGAATGATAGGGAAGGAAACTCATAATTTCAGAACTCACCAATCTCATTGCTAGCTTTTGCCGAGGCAGGGTACAAAACAGTGCAACTTGCATTTCCAAGTTTTGGAAGCTCAGCTGCCAAAACCTTGCCAATAGCTGAAATTAAAAATGAAATTACTTAGCTTCAATCCCTCAATGTGACTGGTATAGAAGCTGGTTAATGACTCAGTCAAATATGGAAGAATATTACACACTGAACACAGGCATTCACATATAAGCACCCTCACCCTCTTTAGTTGTTACTTATATTGCAGAAATCAGAAACTAGCTTAAAACACCTTTGGATGGTACAAAAGCTACATTCAGAATTTCTTTTAGAGAAGGCCCGAGTTTCCCAAATACACTTGATGTACCAGCTCCCACAACTCCAACCCTAACATTTGGAGTTCCTGCAGCTCTGGAGATCAAAGAGAAAAGCTACAAAATCAGCCAACAGGATATCAACAGAATCCGTCGATAGCAATTTAATAAGAGACTCAATGTTAGATATTAATTCCTGCAACTTAGAAGAGAAAATCTCAAGGTTTCTTTCCCTCCCTTGTTTCCATAATTAGCCGATTTAGACAACCTAGCCATACTGGATGGACATTGGTTCTACTGAAAATAAAACTAGGGAGACAAGCACACTTGCAAAAGTAAAAAAAGTCAACTTGAGTATTTCTAAGCAAATGCCAAGAAAGCTCCAGCCATGGAGATTTGGAGCCAAACCAGGATTCATGTTTTGGACCATGAGATGCATGATAACGAGAACGGAAATGTCCACCACTTCTATAGAGATTAGAGATGAGAACTGAAATGTATGTCCAAGAAAAATGATGGTCGAATCATCTCCTCAATGTAAAACTTGAAAATCACTTAAAAGACTTGCGGATCGTCATTTGAAATATGATCTTAATTGCATTGGCAACCCACAGATCACTAAGTGATTATACCAAGCGCTTAGAAATAATAATATGATATCTTAAAGTCCTGATAAGGTAGCTGAACCTTACGTCCAAGCATCAAGAAAAACAGTGCCAGCTTCAGGTGAGGTTATGATGATCCAATCAAATGAATTACCTGAAGCATAATGAAAAATCAGATAGAAAGTACAAATATATAACTAAATTCTTTTATATATTCAAGGAAACAGTGAAAAAGAACAACACAATTTGATTTGATCTAAAAATGCAGAGAGAGAGAGAACAGGTCATCTAGAACATTAACTTAAGTTTTTAGGAGATGAATAAACATCCAATAGTCCCTCGCACACACATCCATTGATCATCTCTCCAGAACATAGGACATACTAATTCACAAGTTGCGTGAGAGCTGCTACAGTAAGAATGATCACAACACCATTCTAGAAAAATTATGGGAATGACTACCCAAGAAACATCACTTTTATCCAATGGTTCATTTTATTTTATTTTCTTAGGTGGAATCATTTGGAGAGCTTAAAGGATGCCAATGTCGAACAATATCACTTGTTCCAAAAGAAAAGTAACGAAAGGGCAATGCAATGACACGTACTTTGCTTGTATATGACATACAAAATGCAATCCTTTCCATCAACTATCACTTAAAAGAAAACGACAAGCCGTGTAATCATGTACTCCATCTTACTGCGTAGTAAAGAAGAAAGCTTGTCAAAACCAGGCAACTGAGTATGCTGAACAAGAGGAAGCTCAAGACAATTAATGCCGCGATTTGCCTGAAAGATGACAAACATTACAGCTTCAGACCATTGTTCTATGATAATTTGCTTGAAAGAGTCTGTTCATTCAGAAAAGGCTAACTCGTCCCCTGTCATAATATTCACAGATTAGCTAGCCAAATTGAATAGTTATTAATTACATTCGGTAATTAAAAAATGATAGTAGTTCAGAATTATAGGTCGAACATACGCATACATTATAAAGAAAATGATGGTTGCACCTTAATTTAACATAACAAGTATTCCAAACAAGAAAATAACACTCATAATACTATTATTATCATAATCATTTGCCTAAAATGATTGACATTGCAATCAATACGCTAAAACATAAAATTATTGCATACTTACAAGAAATCGAGCAAATATCCTTTTAACTGAGAATATACATTCAAGTGCAGAATACAACGGAAATTCCCAACCTTCGAAGAGGTTTGAAAAAACTGATTAGTGTAATTGGTAGAGGAAGGATAGAATTACCAAAGCGTCAACAAGTCTGCCATTTTTGCCGAGCTCTCTTGTGACAACAACTTTGGGATTTGAAAGAGATGTAGAAGCTGAAACCGTCACGACATTTGTGAGTTTAAGGAAAATTCTTCTGTTGTTGAACTGGCAAGATGAAAAGGAAGACGAATACGAAAACGCAGACCACCGATGTGGAGAGATCGGAGAGAAATTGGTGAGAGCCATCACTTCAAGTTCGAGTGCAGTCGGCTCAGATTTTTTTTTTGTTTTATGCTAAAATCCGTTTGTGGAATGGATACGACGTAGTTTTAGTCCAAATATGAGCGATTATGTTTTTCTGTAAACCGAATTAACGTTATTCAGATTTACTCCTATTTTGTGTTTAATTATTTCCATCTAGTTTTAGTAGAGGAATGATAGGCTAGTTCTTAGGTGAGCACCACTCTCGTTTAACGTATATTTAATGTTGTTCGTTTTAATTTATATATTTAGTTTGATTTTAATATATTTAAAAATATTATTGAAATTTTTAATTTCACAAAACTCATAAAAATCAAAACTCGATTTATTCTTTTTTCGATAATTTCAAATAAATAATAAAATAACAAACAAGCTTTAATTTTTATGGATTCTGTGAAATTAAAAATTTCAATAATACGAGAGTGATGCTCGCATAAGGAGCTCACATAAGGTATGTAACATATTATTTCTTAATTTTAGTAATAACGATGTATGTTTTAATGCGAAATTAACAAAATAAGATAAATATATATAAAAAATTAATTGAAGTATTATTAGCTAAAAATTAAATTCAACTCATTTGAGAGAGAAATTTACCATAGACATATAAAAATATACTCAACTTTACTATTTTTCATGGACAGGAGAAGTACAAAAATAATTTTATAATACTAACAAAATAGAGCTATGAAAAAAATGAACATGATGACATTTGCACATAAATATGGAAGTTGAAGAAGTTGTATATGGATGTCTCTCTTGTAATACAATGTACATGTTCAGGGCATTTCCGTAGAACCATATGAACCATAAGAATTCAATAAGACATGATTGGTACACAAATTTGATTTCCTACTCTTTCCCGAGCAGTATTGATCCTAAACACTGAGCTTCGGATGGAAATCTGAGTTGATGAATGGCTTTGTGAACTCATCTACGCAAGCCATCCGTATACGTTCAGGAGTTGCCGGATTATCCAGAGGAAACCAATCACTAAGACCAGCCTCCGCCCTCGCAGCTATGATAGCATCCTTGATCGCGAAGAATACAGCCGAAGCCAGAAAGAAGGGAGGCTCTCCCACAGCTTTGGATGAGTGGATTGCCTTAGGATTAGGGGCACCCTAATAAACATGGGTCCGCAATGTTAACAAAAAAATATTATACATGTATTATGAATCCATAAAAAAAACGCACACATAGCGAGAGGGAGTATAAGAGAGAGGAAAAAATATTTAATTAACTAATCATCACTACCTTAATTCATGTGCCAAAACAGAAATGTCTCAACTAGGCCGGAACGGAGGGAGTATAAGTGTGAGGAAAAAATATTTAATTAACTAATCATCACCCCCTTAATTCATGTGCCAAAATAGAAATGTCTCAACTAGGCCGGAAAGGAGGGAGTATAAAAGAGAGGAAAAAATATTTAATTAACTAATCATCACTCCCTTAATTCATGTGCCAAAATAGAAATGTCTCAACTAGGCCGGAACGGAGGGAGTATAAGAGAGGAAAAAATATTTAACTAACTAATCACCACTCCCTTAATTCATGTGCCAAAATAGAAATGTCTCAACTAGGCCAAATTTGGAGGGAGTATAAGAGAGAGGAAAACACTTGCAAGGTGACAAACTTGCTTATTTAGAAAATATTTGAGAAAGCTGAAGCCTATCATGACAGTTTCCAAATATTGCAGATAGAAATTTATTAACACCTTTGGCCAGCAGTAACTAATACCCAAGGAGGCTGAAAAAGGAGTTAGAATGTTTACCTTAAGGAGGGAGATACTGAATTTCAATGGGACGTCATCCATGGATGGAATCTTGTAGCTTCCAGGACCACAAGTGTACAGACATCCTGCTGGTAACCACTTATGAGCAGCATCACCCCATTTTAGCTCTTCCAAAGCCACCCATCCAAGACCTTGTATAAATGCCCCTTCAATCTGTCGTAAAGGTCAAAATGAATTCTGTAAGTGAGAAAAAGCTGATTTTTTATTGGATAGCAGGCAATAATGAGAATAGAGGAAATAGATAGTATAGTTGTAGGCAATGATGACTACATTATTCCGCAGATTATCATTCCAGTATCCACAGCATTAGAGTTCAAATTAACAGTCTCCTAATTTCAATAGTATTAACTCAGTTTAAAGTATAAGAGATCGGCCAAATCATGTTGAGCGTCCAACACGCCCAAGGCTAGGAAATGATTGGAAGAAAGGTAGAGGTATTCAATGGAAGACCTTGAAATTACTGAGCTTATCTAGGTTATTAAATGCTGATCTCCAAGGACTAACTATCCCACTATGAGTCTAGCTCTGCCCTGGAAGAGTAGGTGAATTAATATATGTTCTTGTCACAAAAGCATCCCACTCTAGGTAAGAGATTATTTGCTTTATTTTGTTCAAGGATGGAGCTAAACATGAATGTTGTTCCGGTCGGAACTTCCTACAAGTGTACAACCACAAGTTGGATGATGTCCCAGAAAGGTGTTGTGCTCTGAAATACTTTTGGAAAGCTTCTCTACGCCTGTCACAAGGATTCATTTTTTTCTTTTTATGGGTCAAAGTGGTAAGTTTCTGATATGTTTTATCTGGCGTCCAAGTCATATGATTTCAAGGTGCATCACATCGGCTCCTGTTGCCGACAAGTCCATTTCCACGTCAGTTAGAGACGGTTTAATTTAATTTTGTTTTTAGGGCATCATGTTCCAGACCAGAATGTTTTAGAGAAAAAGATGAATTGATGCATTGATTGCATAACAAACACTAAGGAAAAAATTATCAAATTAAATGAGTGCCCCCCAACCTTTTTTTTGAGAGAAATTATACAAATAACAGAACCATTGATGAGCGAATCTAGAAATTCAAGATGTCATTGATGAACTTTATACAAAGAAGCAGGGAACATACCTGTCCAACATCAATAGCTGGATTCAGCGGAAATCCAAGATCCAAAATCACATCTGCCTGTCTTGTATGGAAGTCTCCAGTTAATGTGTCAATTTCAACCTCAGCAAGTGCTGCCCCATAAGTGAAGTACCTGAATGGATTCCCTTTACCAGCTCCCCAATCAAAGCCAATATCAGGAGTTTTATAAAATCCATGAGCAGAAAGGTCTATCCGCTCCATGTAGCATGCACTGACGAGCTGATAATGAAAGTAAACACTTGATGTTATTGACTGAAACTAATTAATCCGTCATCATAAATAAAATCCTGTATGACGAATCTTGCAAAATGTATATTTCAGAATCAGAGTATACATAGCATATAGAGACGACAGGCATATATCCAGCTATTAACAAGGAATTAGAAGATGAAACAAGTGGAAATTCAAAGCTTAAAATGCAGAACTTTGTGTCTTCACTACCCCTATATTCAGTTTGCAGCAGCCTCCAGTTTGTCACGCTTAGCCCCATCAATAGTTCTTCCAAACACAGTTAGATGCCAAAACAGCATCAGCATGTATTGGAAATAGATTTTTGTAGATTTATAAAATATTGATTGGGATATCATGGCGAAGAAAGGCACAACACAGGGTTGCTAGATTTTGTGTCAAGGCTGAGTGCATAGCTATGGCTCACACTGTTACTAAGATGATTGGGGTAAACAATCTGCTAAAGGAATGGGGGTTCACTTGCACTGAACCTTTGCATTTGTGAGATGTTTATTTTGTTATTTGGGTATGATTTCACTCTAACATCAAAGACTATGATAAAGTGCACCAAATATATATCCTTCACATCATGTCCAATATCCTTTTCCTGAGTTTCGTACTTATTCTTTTCTGGTTTCTTCATTTCATCGAATTTATTGAAGATGCTGGAGTTCCACTGAAGATATTTTATTATATTATAGGCTGAATGAGATCATTTTAGGCTATTATGGAATCTTATATAACTATAAGGATTTTATGATTCATACAGAAGAAACTTTTAATTGAATGGATCTTCATGATCATTTTTACTATTAATTTTGCAATTCCAATCGATGTTTCAACATGCCAGCATACACCATTAGAATGACAATTTTCTAACAATAAAAACACATCAGTTTTCTTGATTTCGCCTTTCGGGAACAGAACAGAAAAACAGATCTCATAAATTTTAGTAATCTGCAAGGCAGTGGAAGTTGCAGTAATGAAACTCACTAAAAAAAACAGCAAAACTATTACCTCGGAAAATGAAACAAAACTGTGTTTTGATGATATAGGTTCCATGCGTGCTTTTATTTGCTCACATGCATCTAAAACTGCAGCACCATATATATCAGAACTTGCAGAAGCAGCCGTTGGTGATGCATTTGGAACCTAATTAAGGCAGGTATACAAGAAATTTTTTTGAGTCCACACAAAAAATGGTGAATCACGTACTTAAATGCAGGACGTGTCAAAATTATGGCATGAGGACATTAGGAGAAAAAGAGATATATACCCCCGAAAAAACCAATACAAATAAGTTACAAATTAGGCACCCGGCATCACTCAAATGTGCAACTTGCAGGTAGCAATTCTGGCAACATTGGTCATAACCACATCTTTAGAATGACCAAGAATCAGAAAATGCATATTCACCTTATCTGTACTTGTCTCTGATATAAATACAGAGCTCAGCGGAATGTCGAAAGAAGACGCAGCCACCTGTGCCACTTTTGTATGCAACCCCTGTCCCATCTCAACGCCCCCATGTGTGACTAGCACAGTTCCATCTGTGTAAACGTGGACAAGCGCACCTGCCTAGGACCCACAATCATACAAACGAATCAAACTCACCACCGGAAGTTCAATAGGTTGAAGACTCTATGAGTATACAACAAAAGACTACCTGATTCATAAATTTTGCAGTAAAAGATATGCCAAATTTTGTTGGGATAATAGCTACTCCACGCTTCTTCCATCTATTATGAGTATTGAACAGCTTGGCTTCTTGTTGAACAGCAAGAAAGTCTGAGGATGTCTTGAGTTGATTCCAGAGACGCTCCAGGGTGCAGTTTTCAATTTTTTGACCATAATGCAACACCGAACCATCTCTCTGAAAATTCACCTCCTGCAAAACAGTAAAGAGAACAGATATATGAATATATAAATAAATAAATACATTTATATATCATAAGAAAATAATAAACAATGACACTGGACACTGCTTCGAGATAAAACATTTACCCTGATCACTTCCGGGCTTTTCTTCAGTTCCATTGATATCCTTTGAATCCAATTTTCAGCAATCAGCATACCTTGTGGACCACCAAATCCTCGGAAAGCAGTATTACTAGGAAAATTTGTGAAGCAGACCTTTCCTTTGACCCTAACATTAGGAATCTCATAAACATTGTCAGAATGGAACATGGCACGTTCAAGCACCGCAAGTGAGAGATCAAGTGAGTTTCCTCCATTGTTGAAGATCTCAAGATCCAAAGCAAGTATCTTTCCGTCTTTCGTAAAACCAACCTACAAAATGTATTTCCACAGAGTAACTTAACCAAAAATAACTAAACTAAATGAAGAATCATCAGTCAAAACATGTTCTCGTTAGTAAGAGAAGCACATTAAAGAGATTGTACCATAACCCTCTAGATCTTCCTACCACACAGAAAGACAAGTACCCCCCCCCCCCAACCCCCAGCAGAAAAACAAAACCACAATAAAAGCAGCTTCAGATGTTGAGGACTTCACCTAGTGCAATTTACCTGAAGCAATCAAGATGCAAATTCTACATGATGATATCAGGAATGCGAAAACTGTAATCCTTAACCATTCACAGAAATAAGGTATACCTTATACTTCCCAAGAAAGCTATGGCGTTGTCCTGTTATCATCATGTCAATATCCCTATCTAGTGTAAGCTTTACTGGACGATTTAGTAAATAAGATGGAGTGGCAGCCACGGCAGCAAGGAAAGCAGACCTTGTTTCTTTCCCTCCAAATCCACCACCGACTCTTTTAATCTTGCATACCACTTTTGACATCGGAAGACCAAGAACACGGGCAACATACTGTTGATGCTTCTTAGGGGCCTGGAAGAAATTCAGAACTTTAGCATAGACTTAGAAGGTCAATTTTTTCTACATTCATTTTGTAAAACAGACAAAAAAACAAGAAAAAAAAGTGCAAGGGAAGCAGAGGCATGGCAAAAGAAGAATATAAAAATACTATCGAGTGCATCAGTCTGAACATGATGCATACACAATCATGCCAAGATTGTAAATTCACATGAAATCACTGCCAATTGAGGTAATAGTACCAAATTAATAAAATTGAATAGGGTGATCTGGCAGGGGCCAAAATAAGGTAAGCCGCTTGTTCTAAGAATGTGGAATTCATTTTGCAATGATCTCCAAACACTTATGATTGTTAATAGAACATTGGAAGCATTTTATGAGTGAGTATTCTCTCAAATGAGTATGTATATCTCCTGCCACAATTAAAGCTTGCGCATGGCAAGAAGACTAAAGGAAAACTCCATCAAATTCAAAGGCCACACGCGAAACATGCATCAGTCGTCAAATTCAGGTTAGTGAACTCACTTGAGTAGATGAGATCATATGAACTTCATTTCCACCATCAACAGTCCAAACTAAAGTGCTATTTGGCTCCAAGTAGAAATGTTCCTGACCACCAACCTGAACCTCTCCTTCTATTATTTTATCACACTGTGTTGATGAGAAACAGTGGTCCACATCACCTTTCCTCAGGCACCTTTCAGTTTCAGGGTGGAAACTGTTAGCTGCAATGGCTTCTTCAATAGATAAGACTGCTGGTAGTTCTTCATATTGAATATGGACTTTCCGAGCAGCGAGCTTTGCATTTTCGTGTGTATCAGCCACAACCACCCCAATAACCTGAAAGGTAATGATTCTGCAACCTAAGAATTTGATGACTGCAAATGAGCGGACAGAAAATTAAAAGTAAAAACAGTAGTTGGCCTATTTTTTCTGCGAAGATTTCATTTCAGTAACAACATTCTATTGTGCTAGACCATGTATCTGGGATACTAAAGTAATTCCATCTTATAGATTTAGCATCTAACTTTTTTGTTTAGCAAGCATCTAGTTTACTGACTTAAACCTTCTAATATGATATTGCTTCATGATTTTCTGGATAACATATAGTACTACCTCTATATCCCTTCTATGAAATTGCTATCTCCAACACCAGTGAATAAGCTAGTTTATTGTAATTACGTAGTCGCAATCACTAGTACATACTATTGTAGAGGTCATGTATAGTTAGGTTTCCTTGTTTATCTAATTATTTCAGGATTAGATTTGTAACCTAGTTCTCTGCTATCCCTGAAGGCATTTGGTTTTGAGTGTTAAGGCATGATTGATAAATAATCCAACTTAATAAATGTTTGGTTAGGCCACTTACTGACACAGCACAGCCACATACCCAAACTGGTGAAGAAAATGTTTCCCAGCCATAGAAGAAATTGGATATTTACCTGACCCACACACGTGACTACTTCTGAAGCAAAAAGTTCTTCGTCCACAACAACTGGTCCAACCATATTGATCCCTGGCACATGTTTTGCAAAAAATATTCCTGCGAACCCCGGAGAAAATTGTGCCACACTATCATCAATCGCAAGTATACGTGCATGAGGCTTCTTGCTCAATATCAATGCAGCATGTAAGCCATTAGGAGGCATAGGAACATCATCTGTATACTCTGCCTCTCCTGTAACCTGCCATCAGATAACACTTGGTTTGACTTCAGCAGAAAAAAAGGGGCTGGCCAGAGGAAGCAGAATGTCAATTTATTTTCAAGTACCACAGCTGGTTTTATTTTGCTTTTAACTTTTTTTGTGAATAATTGACAAAACAATTACTTATTATTGATTTGAAGTATAGAGAGTGGACAAGATATACACCCTGATACATAACAAAGTAAAACAGATAGTCCACTATAGCTAGAGTCGGTCTCTGTACCAGCTCCTGATAGTGAATGCCTGAAATCATTATGTTTTGGACCCATAAAGCTACTCACTCCAAAACAATGAAAACAAATGGTAGATAAAATCATGGATGTCACAAACACAGAACATGAGGTCAGGAAAATGATAATGTTCATAATCGTCATGGTGCCATTTGCGTTGGGAGCGAGGACAGAAATAGAAAAGGACGTCTATCAACCATTTCTTTTAGATAAAGACTCTTCTAGAATGCGTTATGAGAAAGTTGCAGCATCCGAGTGGTACCATCCCATCTCTCTCTTAGATGCTGATGCAAAATCCAGTTATTGAAGTACTGAAAACTACATATATGCATCTTCGATCACGTGCTGTATATATATATATATATACACACACATATATATGACAAACATTAACCCCAAACAAACAATTGAAAACAAGCTGCAGGTGGCACACTTCTTGAATATAAAAACACTACGTAACAGTCTAAATTATGCAATAGAAACCTGCAGCCTTGAAGAAAGATGTACTTCAGGAGCACCAACAGCAGTCCCACGCCTTACGATTTCATAATCTTGTCTTCCTATAGTAGAAGGAGAGTGAAAAGATTTTACTGTGGAAAGATAAGATGCTGGTACTGCTCCGTTGAACCCTGGCAATCCATCCATCTGGTGAGACACCCACAAGAAATACTTGAAGAAAAAACTCAGGATTAAAGATCTTCGAAACTCCACCATCCCCCCTGGAGCCTCATCCTTCAGGATAATGTCCTTCTCTAGTACTTCTAAAGAACCATGATACAACTCCTTGTTCCAATGCTTCCCTAGCAGAAATTTCTTGGTTTCAATTGCAGAAATAGAATAAGGAGCAACACCCCCATAAACAATTGATGCATCAGAAACTATCCATTTCTGGTCTTTCTTTAAAAGACAGGCACGCATTCCAGCATTCACAATAGCTATGTCATCATCTCGCCTATGAGCTTGCTTAAATGCTTTCACAAATTCAAATCGAGAGTTCCAAGGGAGAAAAACAAAAAGAAGGATCTCATTACTTGCCAGATCAACTTTACGATAATCCAGGAAAAAATATTCTGCTGCACATATCCTTATGTTTCCTTTACAATCAGAAATGTGAAACTTTGCTCCAGCAGCCATCCATAGAGGGTTGAGGTCTGATATAGGACTTGCTGTACAGATATTTCCACCAACAGATGCAACATTTCTTATTTGTGTCCCAGCAAACCATTTTAACTGTTCAATGATGGCTCTGCAAGATGAAGTTTGAAAAGAAGCACGCTGGTCTATAACTAATTTTAGTACTTTGACTAGTTCAGAAAGTTTAACTGCTGCACCAATCTCCAACCCCTCATCTTTTATGTTCAATATATTAAGTTCAGGCACGTGAGCAATATGGACAAGAATTGGATAATGGAAATTTTTAAGCCTTGTTTCAACTCCCACCTCGGTGTTACCAACAACTAATTTGGCATTCGGGTATCTTGTTTTTATATCAAATACATGCTGAAGGCTTAGTGGACGATGCCACTTGAGGCCATTAGACCCAGTCAAATATAAAGCAGTTGATTTCCTCATTAGGAGCTCTGGGGGGAAAATAAGTTCTTTACTAGTGTATGCAGCTCCATCAGTATCACTGTAAGAGATTGGCTTTAGAATGTCACTGCTACAGCTTCTTATTGTGGTAGTTCCTTCAGCATCCTTAATATTCTGCCCACATGAACATGGTTTACCTGTTGATGGGCAAACAAACTCACTGCTCGAAAGGCCTAAGGATGGAGTTGTGTACAAGGCATCATCTGTTCTCGCAAATACACGGAAAGCATCAATTATCGGCCTATAACCCGTGCATCGACATAAATTTCCTGCAAGATTTTCTTTGATGTCCTCTTCTGTGGGTGGGTTTTTAGAAGACCTTAGTAGGGCATACATGGACATAACAAAACCAGGGGTGCAAAAACCACATTGTGAACCATGTGAATTTGCTAATGATTCCTGCGCCAGGAACAAGTGTATCACAATAGATGTCTACAAAGTATGTCATGGAGTAAATCCATCACAAGTATGAAATTAGATAACCTTGTCCTTGGTACAAAATGTATATGAGCTGGTACTTGAGCAAATAGCAAATAACATGAATTTACATGATGTCGCACAGTACATCTGCTTAAGAAGAAATCCTTGTGCAACATCAAGTAAATTCATGTTATCAGGAAGCAAATAGCAAAGAAACCAGGAAGCAAATGTGTGTCTACTTAAGAAGAAATCCTTATGTCTTAAAGGCTCCTTAAAGGTATTGCTTCCCTAAGAGAAGTATGTGAGAGTTACCAAATCTATCTTTTGAATGCAAGGTCAATCAAAGTACCCTTTGTGAACAGTATAACTAAATTCCATAGATTGTAATGTTGGGGAAAACTTGGAACAAAAATCTACTGGTAAGTGTTTTTCTATCTCAGCATGTCCGAGTTTAATCAAAAAGAGAAATGGTCTGTTTATTGCAACTTAAACCTAGAGCAACTGTGATAACATGACCAAAAAGTCTAAAAATGGAAGTTTGCCTACTTTCTGCACAATGACAGTGGCTAAGAAAATGGAAGAGGAGAAAGCTACAAAATGTTGCCACACTGTTATATTACAACTCCATATTTATTGTTCTCCTTAATTTTTATGTATGATCAACACACAGATATAGGGAGTCTATCCATTGACATGGAGAAGTAAGTCCATATTCAAAATTTAAGGTCATTGTACAAAGAGATAGAAACAAAAATGAAAGACAGAAAGCAGATTTACATCCAAGTTAAGTTAACTACTAACCGAGTTATAAAATTGAAGGAAATACACAAAACTTGCAATATCAGCAATGTTATAATTTTAAAGTTGAGCATCAATCAGACTATAACTATAATTTCTATTATCATTGATGAAATAAGGATTCTACCTGTATTGGATGTAACCCAGATCTGCAACTACCAATGCCCTCAACTGTAATTACATGCATTCCTTCGACGGAATACAAAGGAGCCAAGCATGCATTAATAGCAAGATGCCTGGAATTTGTCAAGATATGAATATTAAGAGTAATTCCTGCTCCTTTTATAATTAATTACCTAAAAATAACAAAAATATTGGCATGTAGGCCAAAAGCAACATCACCGGAGAGAACATGTTCAGATGAAGTCCAAAAGCTACCAATGAAGAGACTGATATGTATAACATTATATTATTAATATTTACAGAGTATTGTGCAAATGAAAGTCAGAACAGGCCAAGTTGAGAAAGACTTCATGGCTCTGAAGTAACAAGATATTTGAGCCTGAACCGCACAGCAGAGAGTAGAGGTGAAGCATATACAATATGATAATTACATGTCATCATTGACGTGTTAGTCACAACAATGATCAGTTCATCCAACTTCGTTTTATATCTGGATATTCATAAAAATTGGAGTCATACAAGTCTTGTTATTATCGTTGTAAGAAAGCCTATAAATATGTATTGAAGATTAACTCAAATGCACGCTCACTCACACCAGAGAGAGAGAGAGAGAGACTCACACACATTTCTTCAAGTTTTGGTCAAGATAGGAAATCATCACCGTGCATGCTCCACAACCTCCTTCACCACAACCAAGTTTTGTACCAGTGAGGCCGGTATCTGCATTACAGATGACAAAACACAAGACACGCCCGTGGCATAAGTCAAAACACACATTGTATCTTCCCATAAGCATCAAACATGTAGTCCTTTTATCTTCGTACTCTTTCTTTTCCCTCCCAAACTTGTTCTTTTTGCAAAGTTTTATTGAGTATTTAGAGTAACCCATCATACATGTTTCTACTCTCTAAGCTAAGCAATCGGAGCATGAACTTAAAACATGCTTTCCCTATTACTGACAAGCGAAATCAATTTCGATTCACTTCGATCAAAATCATCGTATACAACAGTTAGAGCTGGAAGTTAAAATGGAGAAAGTAGCAGAAGAGTTGTGTCACCTCGGAGATATTCGAGAAGGGTGAAGTGAGCCAAGCCATCGGGCAAAACTCGACGGACTCCATTAACGTAGAGAATCGGTTGATTTGATTCGGATTCTGCGTCAACTCTATCCAATTCGTTCTCTCTAAGCAAAGACCCCATCTCTCTGCTCCTTCCCGATCTTGCTCTATCCTCTTAAATGTATGGGATAATCAAATGACGAGTCGGTGCTTGCAATGGAAAGGCGGTAGGAGATGACAGTAGAAAGCTTGCTTACGTAATTGACAAATTTGGAACAATCCAATTACACCGTAATCAAGCTCCATTATTACTAATTTATAAGTTAGCAACTAATAGTAGGCCTGCCATATTGAGCATAACTTGATAATTAAACCAATTTTTAATCTAAAACGCGAATCTTACTACCTATCCGAAGCACCAGTGATACAATCCTTTCCGGATTGGATTGACACGGTACAATAACGATACATATCATAATATAACAATCAAACAATAATGACACAAAAGGATTAATATTATATTTACACAATTAAAACCTTATAACCTATGAAATAAATATAATGATTCAAGGAATTGTTACAAAATCGACAATTGGCGGTGGCCTTAATCAACGGCACATAGTGCACCAATGAGTGGTCGTCGTGGTGGACTGGCAGATGTTGAAGATTGGAAAGAAATAAAACAACTCTAATACTAATTTTAATAATAATAAAAACACTGCACTGCTTGGTTCTAAATGGTCATATAAACCCAATTTGAAATAATCTTGTCCGACCCCAATAAGATTAGTTAAGACTTCATGCTAACAATGTGGGATGTGTCCATGCCATGTCAAAAATTACAAACCCTACGGGATATTTCAAATAATAATAATTCTGGATATGAAAAACCTTGGTTGAAACACAAATTTATTAAACCGAAATAAAGTTTAATGGAGTAATGTGATTGGTATGGTCGAATGATATAGAGTGAAATTGGCGTTATGTCTATTTCCATTGAGAGTCTTCCTCTCGAATTAAGCCCATATCAAGATTAAGGTGAGACTAATAATTCCATCAACAACCATAGATTTACTGTTCCATTGAGCAAATATGCATAATACAAGCGACACCCAACATATATATGGGAGAATTAGGGTCAGATATAAATATTCAAACTTAGACATTAAAATGCTACTACAACACATCCATATCAGGGGTTTTTCTCACTAGAAGTTTTATTGGCATCTTCCTTTCCGCTGGGAGAATCAAACTGGTCAGGAAGTGATGTTGGTGCAAGTATTTCCGCAGCTTCAGCAGTACTCTGGTTTTCTTCCAAGTCCTCAGAGTCGTTATGCGTTTCTGGCCAGCATTGTGAATCCTCAGCTGTTCCATGATTGTTGTCATCACTTTGAGAAAGCATAGTTGAAACCGAAGGACTAACTCCACAATGATCCCCACCATCATGTTGGGTTCCAATTCCAGGCTCTTCACATTTTCCTGCAGATAGTCTAACACTTGAAAACCACTAACTGCAGCATCTAAAGTCGAAACTGAAGGCAAAGTATTAAAGGGCATATTTCGAAGCAATAACTTCATTTATTCGTCTGTCTAGGAAAAACTTCACTTATACGCACGCCTTACCATCCACTGTATCTTTTTCCTGAATTGGATCCTCTAGCTTCGCCACATCAATGCCTGCATCGTTGGCTTGGCCTGCATCCACACCATCTTTTTCCACTGTATCTTTTTCCTGAATTGGATCCTCTAGCTTCGCCACATCAATGCCTGCATCGTTGGCATGGCCTGCATCCACACCATCCTTTTCCACTGTATCTTTTTCCTGAATCGGACCCTCTAGCTTCGCCACATCAATGCCTGCATCGTTGGCATGGCCTGCATCCACACCATCTTTTTCCATTGTATCTTTTTCCTGAATTGGATCCTCTAGCTTTGCCACATCAATGCCTGCATCTTTGGCATAGCCTGAATCCATACGTTAGATATGCAACTTCAATTAGGCAGGCAACTTAAGATATGAGAAAAGACAGAGGCCTAGTTAATAATCCACCAGGAAAATGCAAGTATGTATCCAGGGCATTTCTCGAAGCAATAACTTCATTTATTATTCTGACTAGGAAAAACTTCACTTATTCGCATGCTTACCATCCACTGTATCTTTTTCCTGAATTGGATCCTCTAGCTTCACCTCATCAATGCCTGCATCTTTGGCACGGCCTGCATCCATACGTTAGATGTACAACTTCGATTAGGCAGACAAATTAAGATATGTGACAACACAGAGGCCTAGTTAATAATCCACCAGGAAAATGCAATATTCCGTATTAAATGGCATATTTTGAAGCAATAACTTCATTTATTAGTTTGTCTAGGAAAAACTTCAATTATAGGCACGCCTTACCATCTGTTTCCACTGTAACCTTTTCCTGAATTGGATCCTCTAGCTTCGCCTCATCAATGTCTGCATCTTTAACACGGCCTGCATCCATACAATAGATATAAATCTTCGATTAGACAGAAAACTTAAGATAAGAGACGAGACAGAGGCTAGTTAATAATCCACCAGGAAAATGCAATTTTCTGTATGATACTTTCCTTTTCACACAGACCATTCAGATGCTAGCATTTTGGAAAGAGAAATTGTTTACATCCTAACAATATCAAGAGTTAAAAAGTGTGCCACAATTGTTTTATGCCAGAATGCCACATTATAAGGAATTCATTAGCATTTAAGATTTTATTTCCTTAAGAATAAGAAGCCTACCCTCGGGAACTTGCCCTGCAGAAGGCTCTGAAATATCTTTTTCAGTAGCTAGGGCACTCGACGTGCACAACGTAACAGGAGCTAGTTGATCAGAACGTGCCACAGCCATTGGATTGGTTGAAGCATGAGCAGAAGCCGTTAAGGAGCTCATCGGGATTCCTTTTTCTGAGTCTAGTTCAGTGCGGACTTCTTCTATTGCCGTGATAGCAGAATGATCCACATGAAAGTCAGAGGTAGAAACAGGTACTTCATCAGGAGGACTGGTTTCACGTTCATTTATTACAACTTCTCCAGGTACTTCATCGGGAGTATTAGTGGCATGTTCGTTCACTACAACTTTTCCTGGTACTTCATCAGGAGTACTGGTTCCATGTTCATCCACTATACCTTTTCCAGATTCATCATCTGTGATTTTTATTATCCCAGAAATTGAATTTGACTTTCCAGAGTCTTCTTCTGGTACTTCATCAGGATCAACAGCTGATGCAAGCTGAATCTCTGCATTTTGTAAATGTTGGCATTCGCCTGTGTTGATGGAGTTGCTATCAGACACAGGCAAAGACTGGGTATATTCAGATGGTACCAGAGTATCTGTATGATTAGGTAACTCAGGAATTGAATCTGTGGGATTATAATCAGCTGGTCCTTTTGATACGTTATCTGATGCAGGATATTCATCCAAGTTAGGGTTATTGGTAGGACTAAAAATTCTATCATCTTTGCTTTGACATGCAGGATCCAACTTGTCAATCCCATCACCAAGAGGCATTGATCCAGATGTTGCAGTAGCAGCCGCAGAAACACCACTATGCAAGCCTTGATCTTTGTCAATCACGGCAGAGTTAATATTTGTGCCTACCAAGGATTGTGAACCTCCAGATGTTGCACAATGAATATAGCTCTGTGGTAGAACGAGAACAGAGACAATAGAGCCATCTTCACAAGGCTCCTTAATATCAAGTTCTTTACCACAAGATTCTACATTTTGCTCTGCAGACTTGGGAACCAGAGAACTACACGCTCCATCTGCTGCTGGATCGTGCATCAAAAGTGGTGGAAAATTATCAGATATGTTAGATGTTGAAGCAATTACTTCATTCCTGTGATCGTTACTTGGTTTAAAATTTGCATCTTGCTCCTGAGGAGGGTTTTGTAACTTGGCTGCACCAGTCTCTGTATCTAAAGTAGCGCCTGCAGAAATATCTTTAGCATCAAATATTCATCCATCAGTGTATGGAGAAGTAGGTAATCAAACAGTACGTCACATGTAAGAGCACAATTTACAATCACCAGAAAATCATGCATTTCACATTTTTTATGTCCTTAAAGAATAAGAAGCCTACCCTCTGGAACTTGCCCTGCAGAAGGCTCTGAAACATCTTCCTCCGTAGCTTGGACACTCGACAAGGACAAAATGTCAGGATCCAGTCGGTCAGAACTTGCCGCAGCCATTGGATCAGTTGAAGCATGAGTAGAAGCCGTTAAGGAGCTCACTGTGATGCCTTGTTCTGATCCCACACCAATATCAATTGGGCACAGTGCTGACGATAGCATAGCGGCAGGTGAGGCCGAGTTTGATTCAGTGCAGACTTTTTCCATAGCCGTTATAGCAGAATGATCCACATGAACTTCAGCGGTGGTAGAAACAGGTACTTCATCAGGAGTACTGGTTTCAAATTCATTCACTACAACTTTTCCAGATACTTCATCAGTAATATTGGTTTCATGTTCATTCACTACAACTTGTCCTGGTACCTCATCAGTAATATTGGTTTCATTTTCATCCTCTACAACCTTTCCAGATTCATCTTGGTCGGTCACATGAGAGTTGACATTTGCGCCTACTTCATCAGGAGTACTGGTTTCACATTCATTAACAACAACTTCTCCAGATACTTCATCAGCAGTATTGGTTCCATGTTCATTCACTACAACTTTTCCTGGTACTTCATCTGTAACATTGGTTTCATGTTCATCCTCTACAACCTTTCCAGATTCATCTTTGTCAGTCACATGAGAGTTGACATTTGCACCTACTTCATCAGGAGTACTGGTTTCACATTCATTCACAACAACTTCTCCAGATACTTCATCAGCAGTATTGGTTTCATGTTCATTCACTACAACTTTTCCGGGTACTTCATCTGTAACATTGCTTTCATGTTCATCCTCTAGAACTTGTCCAGATTCATCTTTGTCGGTCACAGGAGAGTTGACATTTGCGCCTACTTCAGGAGTACTGCTTTCACATTCATTCACGGCAACTTTTCCAGATACTTCGTCAGGAGTATTGGTTTCATGTTCATTCACTAGAACTTTTCCCGGTAATTCATCAGTAATATTGGTTTCATGTTCATCCTCTAAAACTTTTCCAGATTCATCTTTGTCAATCACAGGAGAGTTGATATTTGCGCCTACTAAGGATTGGGACCCTCCAGATGTTCCACAATTAACATCGGTCTGTGGTGGCACAAGAACTGAGACAATAGAAATATCATCCCCACAGGGCTCCTTAATATCAAGTTCTTTACTACAAGATTCTACATTGTCCTCTGCAGACTTGGGAACCAGAGAACTAGGCGCTCCAGCTGGTGAATCAAGTTCTTTACTAGAAGATTCTGTGTTGTCCTCTGCAGAGTTGGGAACCAGAGAACTAGGCGCTCCAGCTGTTGAATCAAGTTCTTTACTAGAAGATTCTGTCTTGTCCTCTGCAGAGTTGGGAACCAGAGAACTAGGCGCTCCAGCTGTTGAATCAAGTTCTTTACTAGAAGATTCTGTCTTGTCCTCTGCAGACTTGGGAACCAGAGAACTAGGCGCTCCACCTGTTGGATCAGGCATCGAAATTGATGTTAAATCATCAGATGGGTTAGATTTTGAAGCAAGGACTTCATTCCTGTGATCCTCACTTGATTTTTCATTTGCATCTTGTTCCTTAGGAGGGTTTTGTAACTTGCCTGGACCAATCTCTGTATCTAAAGCAGTATAAGCAGAAATATCTTTAGTCACAATTATTTATCCATCAGTGAAATGAAAAGTAGGTAATCAAACAGTAGATCTCCGGAAAGAGCATAATTTACAATCACCAGAAAAACATGCACCCTTTGCAAATGGATCGAGATATTTTAGCTGTATAGCTCTGTAGATTACACATTTATGAAAATGCCTATATTTTAATTTAGGACTTTATAAAAAGTTACTCCATACAGTAGAGAACAAGACATATTAGACAATAACCTTGTGATTAGAGTTCAACTTATTACATGCTATACATGCCAGAGAGTAATTACCTAGTCGACTACAAATGAGAATAAATATATATTCTAGAATGAACAATAACTGCGAACAGTATCCTAATCTATCAAATGCTAGTGCTAGTAAGCTCCACCTTATTAAGATTAAAACAGGTAACTGAATCCCCTTTCATCGCTCACCTTCTTTTCCCCCTTCCACAGGCTCAGACTTATGATATACTCCGTACTAGAAATATTACAGTTAGGCTAGTTGTAATATATAAAAGTTATTTGAAGCTAATAAAGAGTTACCTACCCTTAGTAACTCGTTCGACCAGAGAATCTTGAATACCCTGTTCAGCAAATTGACTTGCATTAGTCACTTCCTGAACCTTCTCACGCCGTACGGTGTCTTTCCGTCCAACAGAAGCCCGAGTTCTTTTCGGTTGAGGTTCACATGGCTCTGAGTCCTGACTAGTTAATGCACCAGAAACAGTGGATGGTATGGGCTCCTGCCTTCTTCGCCTTCGTTGCGGTGCCTCTTCGCGACTTTGAGCATTCTGCCCTCGCCCTCGCCCCCGCCCTCGCCCTCTACCTCTACCCACCGTTGTTACAGAGAGAGAAGCGCTAATAGGCTGTGGGGGAGGTGTAGCTTCAGGATTTGAAGTGCGCACAATGTCTGGATCTGCCTGATTTACACTAGCTACAGCGACGGAGCCAGTAAAAGTACTATCAGAAGCCATTAAAGAGTTAGGTGTAACTTCTTTATGGGGCTCCACATCTGAATTGCTAGGACCAGAAACTGATGGAACCACTGGAGAAGGTGACACAGAATCCGGTTCAGAGCCCACTTCTTTTGTAATGCTAGTGACAGAGACAGCGGCACAACTGGTAGTGATAGCTGAGCTTGGGGCAGGTTCTCCTTTTATTTCAACAGATGGATTATCAGTAACAAGTGGCAATGAAGATATTTGAGCTGCTTGTAATGCTGTAGTCTGTCTTTTGCCTCGGCGTCTGGGAGCAGGAGCTTCTCCACCTGTCTGAGACTTCCGACCACGTCCTCTACCTCGACCAGATGATGGGGGTGAAGCAGGAATGAGAGAAGGGGGAAGAGGTGGCCCGGAGTTCAGAGTAGCAGGCAACTTCAACTCTTTTGAGCTCCCAGTGATACTTCCAACATCAGTAGCGCAGACCATAGAATCAGGAACAGGTTCTACAGGCATACTTTCAACTTTGGAAATTTCTTCAGTTTTCACAGGTCCCAATAGTCCAGGAGAAGTAACTGGTGGAGAAACTTCAACCACTCTTTTTGGCCTGCCACGCCCTCTTTTAGATGGTGGTGTAGCCTCTTTGTTCTGTTCGGCCAGAGGCTCCACAGTTGGATGTTGAGGAAGCGAAGGAAGTGGAGGAAGTTGAGGGACAGCCGGTGCCTGCATCTCACCCTTGACTACGACTGCACTGTTTGTAGTGACTGCCATTGTTTTTCTAGTAACTTCTTCCTTCATTGTGGGAGAATTTGGAGATTCAACCTGACACAGTCTTTCAAATTCTTCTTCAGTCCATTGCTCTTCATACGAACGAACCTAATAAAGCAAAAAGCAGACCATCAAACTTAAGTCTTGAATATATGGTGCCAGGTCAAATTTATGCATTGCACAATCAACATATATCAGAACAATAACTGTATACAAGCAAGGACAAATGTTTATGAGATTGTGATGTAAAAAAACCTCTCTAGCACGTTTGCCTCTTCCATACTGATGGGTATCAAGACCTCCAAGATACCCACTTTTCCTCTTCATCCCTGAATCAGGTAATACAACGGGAGTTGTTGTTTCAGAGATCTTCATCACTTCATAAAATGATTTTAAGTCATCGTCTGTTATGAGCCGAGAAGGCAATTGAGGTATAAGCTTGCTTTTATCTGACCCTTTCACACCACACAAATTTTGCCACACAACCTGCAGAAATTATTTATATCTTAAATAAATAGACAGTACCTTTCTTATCCAAACAAATAGAACTACAGCACATCATTTCTAGGATTTGCACATACCATTTCATCTGCGCGCCTCTGTTTGTCAACTGATTCAAAGATATCAATTTCCTCTTCACTGAAGAGAAGTAGGCAATACAAAACATCAGAACAGCAAAAGAAACTCCCACCCGTTGGAAGTTAAGAAGAAAAAAAGGTAGGGAGATTCTCATAACCATACTTATTATTATTGTAACAAATTATACCTGCGCGCTATAATGTCATTAAGGGAATCATCGTCCAGAACAGGTGCAACTTCCTCTTTCTTGCACTCCCGCAAGAGAGACTCTAAGTATTCCCTTCGATCCTCCGCACTATATTATATTGTTTAGATTATAATTGACTAATATCAAATACAAGTGTCAAATCAAAGTCATTTGTTTTACTATGTACTTTAGCATACCTCGTATTATTGTCAAAAAATCCCGCAGTTATACTCTGATTAGCAACCCCAAGTTTGTGCTCAGCAGAAGCTCTAACTTGCTCCTCCACAGTTTGGACCTATTTAAGATTTAAGCATTATAGGAAAAACATTCAACACAATTATAATTATGTTGAAACAAAAGGCATACATAAAAATAAATGTGAAACGTTCATTGCACAAAAAGAATCATTCCCTCTGATCCAATGCCTCCAAAAAAATTTAGATATAGTAACTAACAATTATCTACCTATCCGCCATTGCTTCAAAACTCTGATATATAGATATCACGCTCACTGGTGTTACTACAGAGAAGATATAAGACATGATACAATGCCTCACTTTCCGAGGTGGTCGTTAAGTTCAATTGTTTTTGGTTTAATATGGTATTGATATAAATAGCTGTTTTTCTAGTTTGTTGGTCCCCGATTATATGTTCTCGTTGACCATGACCTATATGAGCCAAGCTATCTACCACTTTTAACCCAGTTTGCATAGGCTCCGCAGATTTACGTTCAATAATTCCAGCAAGTTTTAGAAAGAATTGTCCTAGGAAGTGCGAAATACTTGGCATAAGTTTAATCTTGTTAGTGGAAGTAGATAAAGTGCATAATAAATAGCATTCAAAATATTTATAGGAGCTCCACAGCAGAATCAGACATGTAGCAAAAACAGCACCTACACTAAGTAAGAAACAAAGAAGAAAACCAATGCCGAATAGACTAAATCAGTGTCATTTTATACCAAAGCGGTCTGTCATGTCCTTGAAACAGAAATAAATCTAACTAAAATTAATCTAGGAGTGTATTATTACAGTATTCAAGACTTCTGCAGTAAATAATTGTACTGTTTAAAGCCATTAACTCGAGGAGCAGTCAGATTGCTGGTCTATTACACACAAAAATGATTTGTGTTCAGCTTTTATAAAGCAGATGCTGAAATTGTAGCTTTCTCGAATAGTTCTAAGTATCAAGGGAAAATATTAAAGGAAGAGAAAAGTAAACACTGTAGGCTGGAATCAAGTGAGAATGTGAGATTACCACATGGAAATATTCAATCAAGTAAAGACTCAATATATTAATTGCAATACAACCATTATATGGAAAGTATGATAATATAATTTATTATTATAGATTGGAAGTGTAATCATAAGAAATTATAGTATATATGCAAAACAATTGAAATTACTAATTTAATGAAAAATAATCTTTATTAATTCAAAATACAGCAGTTATGTTCTCATTAACAGAAAAAAAAATTCAACAAGTTAATCAAGTTCAGGGATTTAAGTATTTACAGTTTCTAAACGAAGAACAAGAACATCTTTCTTTTGCCCAATCCTATGAGCCCTGGCCTGTGCTTGCAAATCCACCTGAACAAACACAAACAAAATAAAATGAGACTTTTTTGAACTCAAAGTGACATTAATGAAGTACTGAGGAGAACGGCATTAGATATAACCTGGGGATTCCAATCTGTATCAAAGATAATGACTGTATCAGCAGCTTGGAGATTCACACCAACTCCTCCAGCTCGGATACTAAACGACATATTGTTGTAGTTCAGTAGAGATAGTAAAAACAAATAACAAAACCAGCTTATTGAAGAAAGTAACTTTTTATGTAAGAATAAAGCCCTCTCAATCTTGAACAGTATTATTGCAGTAGCCATCTTTCCTAGTAAGATGGAACCTTACCTGAAATAGCATTCAAACTGCCTAATATTACATAGTTAACAGCATGAGAAAATATCTCATTTTACTTCAATCTGTCATTACCAGAAACTCCTTACCTCATTCAAGGGAACCAAGCCAACACAAATTTGGCAATCATCAAGCATCATACACAGACAATCTATGTCGATGTTATACTTTCCATAAGTAGTAGTAACATTTTTCTGCCCAAGATTACTTTCTGAATCTGGTAGTTATAAACATCGAATTGATCTCAAAGTCAATTTATAATTTTTTCATTATATGTTGTCATTCAATGTTAGATCGTACTGTTCTAAACAGGTAAACAAGAACAAGGTAATCAACAATCAATTTTTATATTATTAATTACTTTTATATAAATATTCTTAATTATAATTCATTGCTACCGCAATTTTTGAACTTTTATTTCATTTCTCCATTTTTCAATATATATACCTTCCATTTCTATGTGTAAATTTAAAAGCCTGAATTATTTCGTTTATAAAGGAATGCAATAATAATTCCCAAAACCATTTCAGCCAATATGTCTGGGGAGTGCTCGCTACTAAAACCAAAGTATGAATGCATGTAAGCATGTAACTCAAATAGAATCCTTAGGGCTGTAACTACCTGAGTAAAAATATAAAGTACGGAGAGCTAGGATTATTGAACTTCTCGATGAGGCCACCCCGATCACCACCAGATGTATGTCCATCCAATCGAAGGTATTTATACTGTTTCCAGCAAAGATAGTCCTCCATAACATCAAGTAGTCTAGTCATTGTCGAAAAAAAAAGAACCTGAAAAACAAAAGACATCCAATGATGAATGAGTAATAATTTAAAAGCACCTTTTAGCTCACACATTCTTAAATATGAAGATGAGGGGTATTCGTATTTCAATGAGCTTATCTTTACACCTTCCAATTGCATCCATATGATGCAAAAAAAACAGACATGTAAAAGAAATTAGGAGGAAGATTAGTATATTTTTTAAGGAAAAAAATAACAAAGAATCCAAGCTCCTAACGTAAAATTACTAAAGGAATGAACACAAATAAAATATCAAAAAATAATATACTCCACAGGAGAGCAGCCGCCAGGGCATCAACTAGATTGATAATCATGCAGAAAACATTAAGCCACGGCCACAGGATTCGACATCAAAGGTTACATGAAGTGTCAAATCTTAATCATATAACTCTTAAATAACCTTTCAAATAACTTGAATATTTCAATAAAGCTGCAAACAAACACACACCCACTAATTCAGAGCTGCACTCAAATAGATACATAAGCATAGAAAATTAGAAATAAGTTGAAACCCTGAAAAAGTAAATGAGAACCTAAAAGCGCAAATAAATACCATAAACTGCTAAGTGGTAAGAGAAGGCAAGAAAACAGAACTCAAGAAACAAATCTTTCAAATGAGGATTATGCAAATCCGTACAACTGGCAGCCAACTTTTTTACAGTAGAAAATATTATCAAATGCCACAAATATGAATGATTAAGAATTGCAGTATCAAATACTTCATGCTATATATCACCAAATCTAATAACAAAATACTTTACAATACAAGTACAAGATGCATGAAGACATGTTTCAAGCTCTTGTGATAAAGAATAAAAGTTTTATATCTCCATGTGAATAATTGAATACTAATGAACACTTACTCTGTGATCAGTTGCCTTTAGTTTAGGTAATAACCTATCCAACATCTCAAGTTTCCCACAAAGTCTGATAATGTTTGGAAGGTAATGCTTTGGAACTAGGTCATGAACCTAACCAAGACAACAAAAAAATTTGGTAAATTAAAGCACTGTGTGCAACTGCATCCAAGAATATGCAAAAATAAATGACAGTTGGATGGAAGATTTTATCTAGTTCAAGAAACAAATATTCAAAATTTTTAAGAAAATCACCACACACAAGCATCTTACTCATTAGCCAAATGTATCAAATTCATAGCTACTGTTGAAGACAGAGAGAGTACCTCCTCCACATGAAGTTGGCTAAGATATGGGTGGTTGCATATATTCCGTAGCTCCATCACAGAGTTGTGCACAGAGCGAGCCTGATGATGTTGTGAGATCAACGAAATATAAAATATGAATCATCACTTCACGCATACATTATATATTGTTTTCCAGAATTTTTACGAGCGGAGTGGACATAACACCACAGTGCATACATATTGACAATTGTGGTTGCTCACCTAAGTGTCTGTGTGCAACTACATATGTTCATCATTACATAATACATATGAATAAGTGCATACCAAAACAGAGAAAATCATCCGCATATGCATGTCCGTATACAATGAAGACAATAAATTCTAAAATAATAAACCTACCTTTGAAGTTCCAATGGCACCAAGATTCTCTTCAACTCTCTTCATCAATAACTTCTGATATGCAGAAGCCTCACATCTAATTAGTCTTTCAATCTTCTCAGGTAATTGATTCTCTACCTGTCCAGGTCATAAGTTCCAAGTGAATTAAGACAAGCCAACAACCTTTGAAAGCATGTCATAGGGTACTTCCATGAAGTTCTACACTTTAAGTGACAATTTAAATGGTATCTAGCAGAAGTAATGGGCAATTGAAAATATGCTTTTCTCTGTTTCACAAAGTTAAACAAAGAAGGGCAGAATGCAGAAACAGAAATAAAGAATCGTTATCTGATCTAGAACCAGCTACTGATGCAAAAGATTTCAGGTTAGCAGATGCCAATACTGAATGGCTTTTGAACTGAAACTATAAGCAGACTATCTGTCTTGCACTCATCTTCACCTTTGACAGCAAAACAAATCTGATTAACATCATAAATTCATATTTAAATCTCAAACAGAACTACCAGTAGTAAGTCTTTGGGGTGATTCTCCTGTTCAGAACAATTGCTATATACATAATTAAAGAATGAGCCATACTGTAACAGTATATGATAATTTTCAGTGCTAATGCACAGAAGTTATCTTGAACCATATAATGAGACATCAGCCGGTACCTTGTGTTTTAATCTTCGAAGTACAAATGGCCGCAGAACTTGGTGAAGACGATTTATTATCAAAAGATTCTCCTCTTCAGAAAGTAAGGCCTAGTTGTGTTTGATATTAATATGAGAAAAATCTGAAGAATAATGAAACAACAGAAAAACATAGTAGCGCATGACAATTTAGTTTACTTACTTCATCTGTGGTACTGTCACCATTACTCTCAAATGGTTTATTAAACCATTGAGAAAAATCTTCAGATGAGTTAAAGATGTTTGGCAACAAGAAATTGAGCAATGCCCAGAGTTCTTCAAGATTATTCTGCAAGAACAACCAGAAAGAGTAAATATATCGTAGAACAGACCAAATAAAGGTGTGAGTGTTGAACATCTAAATAGAAAACATGCATAGATCATAAGCTGATGAATTAGCAAATATAAAACCTGCAAGGGAGTTCCGGTCAAAAGTATTCTGTGATTGCTGCGATAATGTTTCAAATCAGCATTTAACTTGCAGGAAGCATTCTTAATGCGATGACCTTCATCAATAATTATATAATGCCACTGTATTTTACTCAATTTTGGACGATCATGTTTGTTCATCAAATATTCATATGTTGTCAGAAGAACATTAAATTTTTGATGAACAATTTGTTCCCTGCAATGAAAAAGTCACATATGAACAGCTGAAGCTAAATCGGAAATAAAGAAGTGACAAGAGATTATCCAATGATTTTATAAAGCTTACTTAAATAGCCTCCGACGCTCCTCAGGGGGGCCACAATAAACAATTTTGTGGATACTAGGAGCCCAGGTAGTGATCTCCAATTCCCATCCAGGTAGCACAGAAGATGGTACAACTACTAGAAAAGGTCCTCTGTCATTCTTATTTTCCATTAAGTAGCAAATAAGAGATATGACCTGCAAAGTGGATTTTATGCATATCAAAATTGTTCCTCCAAATAAGGAGGTAGAAAAGTAAAGGTATGGTAGGTCTGCGGGGATTATAATTTCATATAATCAAGCATATGTCATACCTGAACCGTTTTTCCCAAGCCCATTTCATCTGCTAGTATGCCATTCAAATGGTTATTATAAAGAGAAACCAGCCATCTAAGCCCATTCATTTGGTACCTTACAAGGAAACACAAAGCAGAATATTTAGGAAGAAAATCACAGAACTATGTGCTTCTAAATCGCCACTGACAAGGTGGAAGCAATAAAAAATTGGAATCAGAGCTCAAATAAAAAAAAGATAAAAGTATCCAGAAAAAAAAAACAGCAGAAAAATGAAAGATAAGACAGAGTGAATAAATGCACTCACTCCCTTAGTATTCCCCCAATCAACCCAGTTGGTTGGTCAGTAATGTGCTCTTTCACACTGTAAAAAAGTAATCACAATTTAACATAAGAATCGGCATCAACAATAAAAGAAAAAATTATAAGACCAAGATATATTGGAAGTGAGTGGAAATTAAACCTGGACAATCTAATTGAGTAGTACATCTGTATTAAATGCATTTAAAACAGTACTGATGCAGATATGTAAATCACAATACAATGTAACTAGGGTAAAAAATCAAAAGAAAATAAGTTTATCTAGATGTTGGATCTACTTAAAACTAAATGTTAAACATAAAGTTATCTATTGAGTTAAGATATCCACATTACCTATGTGCCATCGTGTAGTATTTCTCATTGCTTTCCAAATAGTGCTGTAGACAAAAGGCCAACGAAAAAGGTATGAGAAAAGTATGGTGAGGTCTAATCAGACTTTTTCAAAGAATGATAGGAGAACAGTGGAAGGAAATAATGTGCAACAGAAGAAGAAAAGAAACCTTGGCCTGATCCTTTTCATCTTCATTCTCAACATCTTCACTCTCCTCAATGGTACCACCCTTATTCGCCTCAATATCAGTCCCAAACTGTCCGGCCATTACCTTAGCATCCTTCAATTTGGACCCAAGTTTTTGCAGATATTTCTCAGTCTCTTTTAGCAGTTTATTAACTCGATCAGATTTTGCATCCTGTGGCATATTACAACATTTTCACAGATAAGAAAGATTACAGATGAAATTCAGTGTCAAGGATGCCAATAGTGTTTAGGACCACAAAGCACCTGAACCATGCGAAGATATCCTTCAACGTCGTTAATTTTCAATAAATTAATCTTTTCACGCTGGATTCTATCTATCTTCTCACGATGAAATCTTTCCTTCCTCTTGTGGAACTCCCTTACATATCTATTGAATCCTTTACAGCACTCTCTCTTTACTTTAAAACCGTTTTCTAGTCTTTCTCTGAATGTAAATAGAAGTTATCAGATAAAGGTAACTACATTTTAGCAGAAGTAAACAACCCAGGAAAGACACTGCATAGAACAAATCTACCTGTGAACTTCTATCTCACTAAAGAATTCCTTCTGCCTTTCCTTAATTCTCCTATGTCGCTCCTCCTTCATTTTCTGCTCATATCTTTCAAATTGTTTTGATCTCCTTCCAATCCTGTGCTTCTTAATTGATTTCAATCTATCCATTTCACTTGCTATTGGTTTAAAAAAATCATTCAAGATGTCGCTGCACGAAAAAGTTATCAACCGTCATAACCAGACATGATATCAAATGGCTAAGTGTGCGGCTATAGAGTCAATGAAGATATGATATCAAATGGCAAGTGCACAGAAATAGAACCAAACATAGTGGATGAAGCTCATCTCTGCTTTATATGAGGTGAGATAAAAGACGAAAGCGAGGAAAAAAATAAATGAACATTTATATAGGGCAAGCATAGACAGGTTAAGATTACCTCCGAAGACGTCGCTGCAATTCTAGCAACTGAAGCTTTTTTAATTCAATTACACTTTTCGTCTTCGCAGAAATATCTTCAGAAGAGCTCACAGCGTCCTGCAGCATAAATGCATAGGTGCAATAAGCATGCTTTCCACCATTATGAGCTCATTGTTCAAGTTTGTTTACTTAGTATATTTAATTTCTACAATGCATTAAGTCAATGTTTTCACAACACAATGAGGAATGCATAGGCGCAATAAGCACGCTTTGCACAGTTATTAACTAAGGATCAGAGAGTTATCAGCCCCTTCGAAGAAAAATAGGAAATTGGAAAAAAAAAACAGCATGCATAGAGGGAGAGATGCACAATTTCCTCAAACAAGGTAAACTATGTCAGTTATCAGTGTACAAGGTAGGGCTGTGGAAAAATACTGAAATGTCGAAATACCGGCCTTATCGTACCGAAAAAATACCGAATTTTCGGTATACCGTGATTTTCGGTACGGTATGATACCTTACTGAAATATTTCGATAAGGTAAAGGTATGAATTTTTATATACCGCGGCATACCAAAATTCGGTATATACCGTAATTTAAGGTATATACAGTAAAATATGAATATAATAATATATAAAGTATTTTATATATTTTTAAATTATTTATTGTGAAATATAATATAATATGAATAAAATATACTAGTATTTAATACCCCGTATATTATTTAAATTACTATAAAATATAAATAGTATTCTAAAAACTCAAATATTCAATTTTCATTGATATTGAAAGTAAGGTATACCGCAAAAGTATAGTATACCGAACTTAGGTACGATATCGGTATGAAAATTCTCCATACTGAAAATAAGGTATACCAAAGTTCGGTATACCGAAAATTTTGGTAAGATAAAGGTATGATTTTTTCGCATACCGAATTTACGGTAAGGTATACGGTATGGTGGTTTTGGTAAGGTATACCGTACCTACCCACCCCTAACTACAAGGCAAGGTTCAATTTGACAAAAGGTTAAACTGCTACATACTTATAAGTTATAAGTTAAGAACTTTTAGTACCTTCGGCTCCACAATCCACTGACAGACCTACTAATGATTACGATGTTGCAGAACTAAAGGAGTCAATAATATTCTATGATCCAGCACAAAATAAGATTATCACAATCATATGTACTAATTTATCGGGGAATATCAATAACAATGGAGATCCTGATAGAACGAAAGTGGATATGAAGCTGATACGCCGCAAGCAGGAATTTCAAATCCTTTTTCCATCAAGAAAATGTTTCAGAATATTTGTCAAATACATTTTTTCACTATCTTGAAATATTTAACGTCCAAATAAACAGACAGCTAACAAAATGATCAGTGTGGCATATGACTATGTGAATTCCAAACTTTAGCTTGAATGTCTAGTAATAATGCTAACCTTTAGCCTATCAGAACAACCACTGATTTTTTGTGATGTCTTCTGCTGTTTTTTAGCCCAGTTGTGCTCAGCAAAGACTTTCCTTTTCTGCCGGCCCATGATCCATTTTTCTACAGTTGTATGCTTCGGTGAAGGTTGCCTGTTCGTAGACTTTGAAGGATAACCCTCTTCCTGGTCTGTCTCTGACAATGTAAATGAGCAATTGTGTTTCAGTGCACCAGAAGAATTATTCAACAGTTATCTTATCATTAAAATATAGCACAGTGACTCTCCCAGTACAAATAATATATATATACACACACACATATTAGCTTCTTCATGAATGAATGAGATTGCTTATTTACTAACCTTGATAAAAGTTTCTAACAGTTACATTGGAATCCTTAACTGCCATGGCAGGGTAGTTTTGGCCACTCATTCCTGAGGCAGGCTTCCACTTGTCCTTTAGCAGTAAACTTGAATACTTCTTGTCAGAGTAAGACTTCCCTGGATTATTGCAATCCATCGAATTCTGTGCATGACTAGCGCTATCTTCTGGTCTTTGTAGCACCCCATCATTAGTAAAAAAAGTGGTAGGCACTGGTGCATTGGTAATATCGTTAGCAAAACCATCTACAGATGGACCACTATCCTCGAGCATTGATTGTTCAGAAGGGGTCATAACTGCAGAGGATATGGATTTGCGCTGGCGGCGGTTCCCCAAATCATCCTCGTGATCACAGCTATATGATTCCCTTATACTTGAATCATGTGATGCATGTGATTTTATAGCATCCTCTCTTGTAATTTCAATATCGGTTTTCCCTCTTGACACTGAACAATTGCCATCCTGTTCATTTTCAACTGGAACAACAGGTTGATTAATTCTTCCATCTGGAAACTTCACAGAATCAGATTCTTTTGTTGAATTAGGATCCAAGTGAGGGGGGTTAGAGTTGCTTCTATCTGGCCTTTCAGTCGACCTTGGGGCTTCTGGAACAGCGCTTGTGTCATGAACTAGCTGCTCCTTCCCTTTCTGATCAAGGAGATCTCTGCGGGTCCCATCTGCAAAACACCATGTTATTATTAAACGCAAATTACGCAATAAAAGAAATACTTAAATAAAAGTTAAAATTAAGCATACTACAAACCTTCTTTAGAATATATGTCCCCAAGAGCAATTTCAAGATGAAGTTTCTTCGGCATTAATCCATTTCTGAACATGTAAACAACAGTTCTTAGAAAAGAAAAGGCAAAGTTCTTACTATGAAAACATGTCATAGTATTTCTAGCAAGCATTCACAACCTAAAAGCCAAAAAAACAAGGCACTGCGCTCTGAGTTGTTTTAATTGCTGTTCCTTAAACGGAAGGCCTGCATTGGAAGTCTGAGGAACTGGAGATTTCCCAGTATCCCTGGGACCAGCATTTCTGGTCATGTTTTGCTCTGCTATACTGCCCTGGAAAGAACTCTGCCAAGAGAAGGTCAAACAACTAAATAAAACTGATACAGCCTGCAATGAAACTCGCGCATGAAAGGTTGTTTAATACAGTAAAATTTTGAATATCTCTAATTTTGCAGGGCAGCAATACCATATTTGCATTTGTTACTAGACTAGATCCACCAGCAGCTATTTTTCCAGTAGAATGGTCACCAAAGGCTTCCACACTTCTGTCCTTGGACATCTTGGCCGCAAGGCTCTGACCATCAAAGGAAGAGTTAGCAAACTCCATCCTATTTGTTGAGTCTCCTGTTAAATAAGACCCTGGAGCACCAGAAGGAACCCCATGAACCTTGACCCCAACACCTAAAATTTGCTCCCAAGTTAAAATAAAGATATTCATCATAGGGAAAGTAGTAAGTACTGCTACAAACTTGGTGATCTGCAGAAAAAAATAACACTTGGAAGGGCATAAACTATAAGAAACACCAAATCAAACAAAAGTTACTTCCATATGCCACATGTTAAGAAAAAAAATACCAACAAATCCTTGAGAGATAAGCAAACAGCTCAAATCTCGGTCTTACGGAAAACCTAACACCTTCTAGACTAAATGTTGCCATAATTTGATATAAAAAACAACTTGTGTTAGGTTTGATAGCCCTTCTGTCAGTTTAAAGGACTACATGATCGGTTTGCACAAAAGTGATGATTGATCAGGGTAAGTAAAATCCGCGTCATTGGTCTAAAGACTCAAGTAAAACCAAAATTTATAGATGAACACTAACCACCTATATGAGCTGTAGAACCTTGATACGCGTCTTGCCCACCACTTACTGGACCACTAGGTGTCCTAGCTAATGCATATGTTTCCGGTGTCTCAATCTCATTCCCAGATTTAGAGTCTTTAGCAGTCCCAGCTCGCTGGGAAGATCCTGCAGTAACATATAGCAATCATAAATTTGAGCCATGATAGCAATCATACATTTTAGTACCTAATAGTTAATAGTTCACAACTTCACATTTATATCAATTTGTACTTCTGATGCTATAAAGCGCATGCCTCTGGAGTTGCGATAAACATAAATATTTTACCAGCTAATTGTTGTGATCCAGTATCTCCATCTTGAGCTCCAGCTGCCAGAGGCAGGCGCGACGACATTAAAGTTTCAATATCAATATTGTGTTCTTTGATAACAGTTTCCATTGCCCTACATAGATTGTAGACAGAAAGAAGTGTGAAATATCTAAGCAAATAGAAGATACCTACTGAAAGAAAAAAAAATACCAGAATATCATCGAAAGCAACATAACATGAAATAATATGCTAGTTTAGACATGTTCTACTACATACTAACAAGGCATCACAAACTAAATTATTACTTTCAAAACTAATTATATTGTGAGGATGTTTTGACCGTTTATGTTGCATGGGGATTGCTGGTTAAAACTATTCCAACACGCCCTAGGATCGCCTATTGATGGGTAAAACTTGAAACTATTCCAACATGCACTAGTGGGCCTGGGCTCAACCTTGGCCCATTATAATCTATAAATTTGCACTCTAAACATGTAAGCATGTAACTGCATGGTAGGTGCCCTTACTCAAAAAATGTTATAGGTATCAGTCTCAAGCATATAACATGAGCTAATTAGCAATTAAAGATAGCGACATAAAAGGCTAAATTAGTCTGTCATTTACAGTATATTGGGCATCTTACCTCGATATGACTTGATAAGGCATGGAATTTTCTTTCCCACTAGACCTCATGTGCTGCAAAATCTGTTTGACCAACATATAACGCCCATATGAATCAATCACATAGGCATAGAGAACGAAACAAAAGCAACAATATGATTCAGGAAAATTATGACACACCACATAGAGCTTTGTAGCCAGTTTGGAAGGCTCATCCTTAGACTCCTGGATGAGTTTATGCAGAAACTTGGCTGCTTCCAGCTCCACGTTCTGAGGATTAGCCATCTCACCTGATATCCCAATACACAATGTAAACCCACTAAACAATTCTTAGTGTGAGTAAAAAACAATTAAAACCTGCTCTAGATTTATTGTACTAAACTACCGATCAATTTGGGTTCGGGGGTTCCAAAATCCAACTATACGAAATTGCATAGTACATATGTGTGTGTATAATATTGTCACTCCAGATTTCCAGAATAAGAAATCAAGGCAGAAGATAGCTGGAAATGCATGCCTTAGAAGAGCTCAAGAATGACTCAGCAACTGTAGGCGAATTATTGTTTTGCCCAAGAAAAAAAAGTGTTTTGATTTAAAGACACGAAAAAGAACCTACAGCCGTGAGCATCAACTCCCGGATGATCTTAAACCCGTGATGAATTGATGAGTCCGCAAGGAAGGGCTAGAGCCCGGTGATCAGACGAGTTGGTGGGCGAAGTCCGTCGAGCTTCGGAGCGATGAAAGAGAGGGTTTCAGTCTTTCTGATTTGGGTGTTTTTGCAAATTTTAGATTACTGTTTTTTTCATATATTTATTTTTATTCCGTACGGATTTTGTGGGTAAATATAAATTTTAACTCAACTACCATTTGAAGGAAGAAAATGATTAACTTTCAATATGTGAATCTATTGTGTTTAATATAAATATAAATTTAAGTATATAAACATCAACAAAGTGAAATTAAAAGGAGTGATTTGCCTACAAATTCCAAATATTTTATAGTATGGTTTTACGTGGCACAGCTAAACAATTTTATATATTATATTATATTAAATACTTTATTTGTTAAATTATGATTTATAGTAGTATTAAAAAATAATGAGATGGGTTGGATAAAATGAGAAACGAGATAGAAGGGGATATAACAAATTACTCTTTTTAAAGATATAACCACTCTGGCAACCGGGAGAATTAGACTCATTTTTGCTAGTGTAATTTTCTTATTTTTACTCTACTTTTATCTATCGTAATAAATTTGTAATTTATATTTATACGGGTGTTTGATAACAGTAGTTATGATATTGTAGCTATCTATATGTTACTCACTTTATACAATCAAATCATTATCCTTGAGTACGATCATTGTTTAGTTTGCGTTAGCATTATTATTACTATGTTTATGCATATTTATTTTGATTATATACAAAATTTATTGATGACATCATTAATTTATTAAATTACAATGTATTTAAGTGTTATATACTATAAAGTATAGCAAGTAATATTAACACAAACTAAACGAGAGTACTGACGTTGACCTACGAAGTTCAGTTATGACATTTCTCATTATCACATTAAAAAGGATGTTAGGTAAATTTCAAAAATGACACGCCGAATATATACACACACCAATGTTTTAAGGTTTTGACAAGTGCTATAAGAGCAATCCTCATATATTAGCCTAGTTTTGGCAGTTATTTATGCCTAGACTTTGAGCCCCAAGCTATGGCTTCCGCAACTGCTTTCTCTCGTTCCCGCGATGTTGTTGCATCACTCAAGCGCGGTGAGGGTGGGGATATGGGGCGAGAGTACCCCGCATCCCCTTGCAACGGAAGGCAACTAAGCGCAGTCACCACATCGCTAATCAAAGGTCGAACCGTCGCATCTTCTTGAAGACACATGGCTGATATCGCAACCGCCTGGTTGAAGCTCTTCTTCGGGAAGTCGCCTCTAAGCATAGGATCCGCCAACTCCGAGAATCTACTCGGCTCCATGAAAATGGGTTCAGCCTTATCATCGCAAGAGGTATTATATAAACGTATATCAGTAACTAGATTTGTAGGTTTATAGCTTAGGGTTTAAGAGCATCTTCAACCATTTGCACTAAACTCAAACTCATTTTAGTGTAAATGTCACATCAAATAGTGATTTTACTACAACCATTTATACTAAACTCAAACTTATTTTAGTGTAAATGTCACATCAAATAGTGATTTTATTCCAACCATTTACACTAAACTCAAACTTAAGAATATTCTCTATCCACTATCCTTTTTACTCACTGAATTTGAAAAAGTGATTTGAGTTTGTTTTATTGTAAACCCAACGATAGGTATATTTTACTGAAAAACTAAAAATGAGATTGGTTTTGGAGTACCATTAGAGCTAATTATCTACTCCATTTTAGGTTTTGGGGATGGTCTAAGATTAATAAGGTGGACTTACCCATGTCACAAGATTTTGTTGGTCAGGGCTTCTTCTATTGTCAACAGCTCTTTTTCCTGTGATTAGTTCCAATAGGACAACGCCAAAGCTATATACGTCTGATTTTACAGTGAGTTGACCGGTGCGTTGATACTCAGGAGCGCAATAGCCGTAAGTTCCCATGACCCTTGTAGAAACATGGCATTTGTCTCCAACAGGCCCGAGCTTGGCTAGGCCAAAGTCGGACAGCTTGGCGTAGTAGTCCTTGTCGAGCAAGATGTTGGATGACTTCAAGTCGCGGTAGATCACTGAAGGGTTTGCCTTGTCGTGCAAATACTCTAGACCTTTGGCAGCATGTAATGCGATCTTCATCCTTGTAAACCAAGGTAGTGGAGATCTCTTGGGGGATATGTCTGCACCCAAATGATATTATATATTAACAATGGTCGATTCAAAACATAATTTTGGAGGAGTAAATGTAATACTCCAATTGTAGAACTTAGAGTAGAACCCTATATTTTTCCTTGCTATATTGATTTGGGAGTTACCTTATTGGGGAAAAAACCTTAAGTTTCTTGTGCTTTTGATTGACGTAGAAGATTGTAGAACTTAGAGTAGAACCCTATTTTTTTCCTTGCTATATTGATTTGGGAGTTACCTTATTGAGGAAAAAAACTTAAGTTTCTTGTGCTTTTGATTGACATAGAAGATGAATAAGAATACTTTATTAAGTACTTTTTCCTAACAATCAAACCAATTAATGAGTTTATACGATTGAATAAAATCCAATTGGTGGTTTAATATAAAGACCTGCTCAATCGACCATAAGGTAATATTAGGACCCCTGCCACCCTTGGTCCCCCCCTAATTTCGTCATTGATTGTTGGTAACTAACTTCAAATTTAATACTATGTATTTACAATTCAAGAGATATGTATAGGTGTACCTAGTAAATGGTCTTCGAGAGATCCCAATTGCATATATTCATAGACCAAGAGCCTCTGTTCACCATCGGCACAATAACCGATTAGGTTCACCAAATTTTGGTGATGTAGAAGGCTCAACATTAGAACCTCTACAAGAAACTCTCGGTTCCCTTGCAGCCCGTTGCGATCAAGTTGCTTAACTGCTACCAGCTGAACTAAAAAGGATTAAAACATATGAGCGATTTAACCCTAAAAATAATCACAAATGCATGCAAATTTCTCATAGGAGAATAGTAAAATTACCTGGCCTGTTTTGTGGAGACGACCTTTGTAAACAGGACCAAATCCACCTTCGCCGAGCATATATTCTTGCCTGAAATTCTTTGTGGCTGCGGCCAACTCCCTAAAAGTGAAAGTTTGAGATGCAATATTGTTGTTGTCTCCTCCTTCTTTGTTTGTTGCATTGTTAGTAGTTGCTTCTGCTGTCTTTCTTGAATTTTCTATATATACACATAAATGAATATAATTAGAAACACTTCACCATCATTTGAAATACTAAGCATCAAATGGATGTGATCAACTGCAAACTCTAAATATTGTACAAACTCCGAACTATAACCTAGACCGTTAGAAAATGTCAACATGTGACAAAATTGTGTTGATATTTTTTATTGCTATTATTTTGTCATCTATTGACATTTTCTAATTGTCCAGATCATAATTTGTAGGTTGTACAATATTTAGAGTTTGCATTTTAACACTATCCTAGCATCAAAACTTTAATGGTGCTTTATTTTAGTATCATTAAGAAATTGGATTCTTAGTTTAATATATAGTTCGTGCAAAACTCGGTTGCCAACTTCAATATATTGCGATAGTTTTTCAAGAAGTATATAAAATACCTTGTTCTGGTGAATGAAGATATTATAAGCATTTCATTTAGTTATGTACGAGGGTTCCAACAAAAAATACTCGTATGCATAACAAACCCAAAGTTTGAGTAAATGCATTAAAAATATAGACAAATTTTAGCAAATGGTGCTACTACAAACGAGTCACGTTATAGATAAAATTCCTATACGCACATATATTATATATTTATATGTATATACCTAATGAGCTAGTAGTGGCTATAATCAAATGGATTTCCCTATAAAGTGGGCAAATGATGTGTAAAATCAATTTTCTAGGCGCCGTTTGGTTAATTAAATAACTAATTTCAAAATGAAGCTTTTTTGCATAACTATTACATGTATGAGTACTTAATCTGGTGAGAATAATTACAATACCAGTTGCATCGTCACTTATCTTGAAAAATACATAGCAACATTGGTATAAGTTATACTTCATCCGTCCCATAAAAATATGCACTCTTTCATTTTTAGTCCGTCCAACAAGAATATGCACTTTTTAATTTTGAGAAGTATTTTCTCTCTAATAAGGTGTGACTCATTCTCCACTAAAAATACTTTAATTACTTTTTTTTTCTACCTCTCTCTTACTTTATCAAATTTATATTAAAACCTGTGTCAAATCCAAAGTACATATTCTTTGGGGACGGAGGGAGTACATAACAAAACATGCAATTTTTGTGAGAGATATTCATAACAAAACGAACAATATTTTTTCATTTATTATGTAGAGACTAAAATGAAAATGAAAATTACCATTGCATGGGTGTTGTGTGCAAGAATTAGGGCGTGACTGTGGAGAAGGGTCTTGATGTGGATTGGAAGGGGGGAATGCTCCTTTTCTCTTTTCATTAGACCTCTTTGTTGCTCTCCTTTTACATGAGAAGCATGGAAAACAACTCATTTTTATAGCCTCTATATCAAAAAGGCATGCAGCATTCCCTGATCAATATTCATATAAATCAAATTGAAAGGATTATTTTTTTTCATTCACAACGTACATATAAAAGTACAAATATAGATGATCATTGTCTTGAATCATTCGACACATATCTAAATAATTGTTTAAACGATGAATACATGTATGCAGAATTAACACGACATAATATATTTATTATGTGTGCAGTTGTATAAAGGAAAAAAAATAGGAAAGATTTGAAGAAATTAATTATAACCTGGTCATTTCCAAAAGCCATGTTTTTGGAGGAAAGATGACAAGGAAGAAATGCTCTTTATTTTTTTCTGCACATTTCTCGAGGAAAATGGATATACATGGGAAGGAAATGGCTAAAATGGGGAAAATTAAAAAAAATAGGTTATTGATTAGGTGTATCAATCTATCTCAAGGTTCTAATTAGCTAGGCATGTTACGATTGTTTTATCTCAAATATATTGGTTTGGGTTTTAAAATTGTTATTGCCTCCTCACATGCTTGATCAGAACTGCACCACAGTTGTGTCGATTTAATTTCAATTCAAGAATTTTTTGAATAACAACCAACGATTAAAGGCCGATTTTGGGGCAAAATAAAAAGAACGAATAAAAATTTCCAAAATTGGCCAAAAGAAAAATCGAAAACAATTAAAATTTAGGAAAAGAGCAAGTCAAACACACAAAAATTGCCATTTTTAAATTGGAACCAGAATCAATGATTATCAATTCAAAATTGAAACTGTAATTTTACTTGTCAAACTGGCTACGGTTCCGAGATATTTAGAATGGACAGTCAATTCCAAACTGCATCATGAGATTGTGTAACATGCACTATCACAGTTGTCTTAAGGATTTCAAGTTCAGATATTTCTGATCATTTTTTATTTATATATATGAATATTTAAGATGATTTTTTTTTATATGTAAGGTGATATCATTTCTCTTTTTGCCATTAGTGTATATGATAAATAAAAAAACTTCAAGAACTTAAGTTTATTAGACAATCATTCAGCCATATACCAAGATTATTTTTTATGTAGAAGGCTTCTCTAATCATATATAAAATCGAAACTCATTTTTGTGTCTTTTCTATTGAACAAAAATTTTGTGAGACATATACTTGAAAAACAATGGCAGACAAGGTAAGGGCAGGGGAAGGGCTTAAGCCCATGCCAACAAATTTTTTCTTCTCTTTTTCTACTTCTAAATTTCTTGAAAATTTGTAAAAGCAAGCTTCAGCCCTCGCCAAAATAGTTGTACTACATCAACAAAAATTTAATGGTATAAAGGCTGAATCTGGAAATTAGAAATGTACAGAAGAAAATGAACAAAAAATGGCCGCTGCCTTCTTACTGAGGAAGAAGATGACCAATAATAAGTAATAGTAAGATTATTATATAAGTTGCCTTTTAATGAGCGGCGTTAATTGATTTTGAATGATGTACACTCTCTTAACTTTTTAAAAATGATTTCCTTTTTCAAAAAGTGTAACTAAAAGAATCGTAATATAGCACAATTGAGATTTGAGAGAATATATCAAGACCACAACTCCTTAGTGATAATAAGCGCAACTATAACGTGACTAAAATAGTCTCAAATAAAAAGGATCAACATAAGACCATCCACAACGCGTCTCGCGCCGGGCTCGCGTCTCGTCTCGGAGAGACGAGACCCCCGCGAGACGCATTGCAGCGCCCATCTCGTCTCCAGCTCGCGACCGTCTCGTCGCGTAGCTCGTCTCGGAGAGACACGAGACGAGCTGTCTCGCCACGCGCCCGAGACACGTGGCACGTCCCCATGCGTGCGTGACGCCCACTCGCTGGCCCGCGAGTGGGCGTCGTCACTGATGACGCAATAATTCATTTTTTTTTTTAAAATCGATTTTTAATAAAAAAAAAAAAAATTCAAACGGTAATATTACCGTTAAATATTTATTTTCATTTTTTAAATTTTTAATTTTTTTACTCTATAAATAATTCTATTCCATACTCATTTCAAACACAAACACACATCTATTCCTCTCAAATCCTCTCTATCACTCCAATTTCCATCTTCAATCAACTCAAACAAATGGATCCTTTTGAGCAAATGCGCCAATTAATGGAACAATCACTCGAAGAAGATCGACGACGAGAGGCGGAGGAAGCCGCACCCACCCAACCGTTGTACTCGAGGCCGTTGCCGATTACCGACTTTGGATCTGGCACGCGTACTTCGGGGTCCCTGGCTCGAACAACGACGTAAACGTTCTCCAACAGTCCGACCTCTTTACCGAAGTTTTGGATGGTAAAGCGCTGGCCATCAACTTCGTCGCCAACAACCGGCGGTATAAAATGGGGTACTATCTCGCCGACGGCATCTACCCGAAGTGGCCGACCTTCGTGAAGACGTGCGGCAGGCCAGCGAACCCAAAGCAGGCTCTTTTTGCGCAGAAGCAGGAGGCTGCGCGCAAGGATGTGGAGAGGGCGTTCGGGGTTCTCCAAGCGCGCTTCAACATCATCAAAGCCCCGGCTCGTTCGTGGTTCATGGAGAGCATGGTCGACATCATGTATACGTGCATAATCTTGCACAACATGATTGTCCGAGACGAAGGACCCGATGCCGGAAATTGGTTCGACCCCGAATCCCCCGGAAGCTCAACCGCAAGTAGTCCGCCGCGAAGTGGAGCGCATCCATCTATACAAGAACGGTTGGCTATTCGGGCAAGGACACGCGACTCTAGCGCCCACACCCAACTCCAAGAGGATCTAATTGAGCACATTTGGGAAAACTTTGGCGGAGAAGATTAAATTATGTCATTTTTATTTTTTTAGAATTTTAATTATGTCTTCGTTTTTTTTAATGTTAAGTTGTAATATTGTTTTAATTTTAATAAAGTGTGTTTGTTTAAATTGAATTGGGTTTTAAAAAAAATTATAAATTAAATTGAATGAATAGTAATTAAGAGACGGTATAGAGACGGAGCGTTGCAGGTTCCGTCTCTTAGTTAAGAGCTGGAGGAAAAAAGGACAGTGGGGCCCTCAAATAGTGCTCAAATAGTAGTTAAGAGACGGTTTAAGAGACGGTATAGAGACAGCGTTGTGGATGGCCTAAGGGAGAAGTCAAACTCAAAACATCAATTCTGAAGATGAAGATGGTACATAGTCAAAATAGAATCAGAGTATAATAAATGGGTCCATACTTCCTAGTACATAGTCCTATTGCAGCGGAAGAGTCCAAGACAAAATAGCATGTATGAAGACATACTACTTTGGGCTACCTATTGCTACTTATTAATAATCATTACCCAACACCTTCGCCTCCTCGTTCACGTTCAACCTGCACGTTAGAAAAGAAACATGCAGGGTTGAGTACTTGATATACTCAGTTAGCATAGTGCCAAAAATAAGTTCATTTTTAATTTGTCAGCCACAGTTGAGTGAACACGGATTTTCATTTTAAAAGACCCAAGTCACTAAATTCCTTTCATTTCATAAAATTGATTGCGCAATCACATAACATAGATATCATATCTGAACGTATGTAAACCGAGAATGTGGCCACATTCCACGACGGTCACTGGACCGGCTAACTCGAAAGCTAGCACACGGTCCTCATATGTGTACACTAGTCCGAGTAGGGTTTGCGGCCCTACTGGGACCCGAATTCGATTTAACATGATTGACATAGCCAAGCAGATAGGTAATCGAAAAAAAACAAAACATGGCATGACAAACATGTCTAGAAAAGATTCATATTTTCATACTAAAATCACGTTTTGAAAAGAATGCCCACCCGATATACTTAGTCCTCAATTCAATTACTTGCGTTGGCCTCACTTACCCTTCAACAACTTATCATTTGAAAATAAATAGCGTAGCACGCTAATTAGTACTTGAACTATTTTTCTTGAGAAATAATGCATGCATCCTATTGGATAGCACCTATATCTTAGTCTCGGTATATAGGATTTTCTTAATCTTACCTCGGCTCACTACCTTGCAAGATATAATCATTCGCTTTACTAAATCTGGAGGAATTCTATTTTCTCGAAAACAATTACTTGGGCACTTATTTAATAAAATATGGGTTCTTGGAAAATCCCTTCTAAATCTTTTCTTCGAATTTTCTTAAGGCCACCCATGGCATCGCGGGGCGACGCCGGTCGGCTTTCGTGTCCCCAACTTTAATATTTCTCATCTTCGGAAACATAATAATTTATTCGGGAATTACTTAATCAAGCTCCAACTCAATTCTTAAATTAATCCCATCCAAAAAAAAATGAATTCTCAAGCCCAACCATTATTTTATGCCTTGGCCCAAATTCAAACATCCCTTAATTACTAAAAAGAAATCGGCCAACTACTGGTTAATCTCTATAGCCCATTTTCTTTATTATTAAGGCCCAACTCAAACTTTAAAGTGGCCCATCCTTTAATATACTTCTGGGCCCAAACTAATTAAAATTGGAAATAGCCCAATTATACACTCCACCCATCGTTACTTCTCAAATTTTCTCCCCCAATTCTACAAATCTGCAAATTGAGAGGCAGCGCCTCTGCTTCTCCAAATTTCTCCTCTCTATCTCTCTATGAGCTATGGCAGTAACTATGCGGTGCCGGGGGTTTGATTTCTGTGCTCTAAAATTATGATCTTGAGAAAAGGGATTAGTTCACTGGAATGATGTGAAATTCTTGATAAAATCTTACGCTTCTACTGATGCTTGTTCCAGAGGCAGCTTATATATCTCAATTGGTGCTTAAATCTCATGTTTGCTACTGCCATGGTTCAGATTTCACCTATGTGAAGTTTTGTTCTTGCTACTGACTATGTTCTCTAAGATTCCATCTCTATGTTTTGTGGTGTTGCATCTAAGGCTTGCTCCTATATGATGCAAAGTATGGTGGTGTTGTTGTGTTACATGCTTGAGGTTTGGTTGCTACATGATGGCATGACACAAAAATTGAGTTTGAAAGGAAGAAAAAGAGGTTACCTCCTTGAAGGTAGTTGTTGTTTCTTTGAGTATTTTTCTGGTTCTAGACTCAACGTTTTCCCACCACTCCGAAGCTCGGAAGGTAGGGGCTGCTGTAAGAAGCTGCAGAATCCTCCTCCAAGAGCTCTGTTTTTCTCTTCAAAACTTGCTACTGCTTGTTCTCGATTTTCACTAGAATTTGCTGGATTTTAGTGTGTGTGGAGGGGAGAAATTTATGCATATGATGGGGTTTTTATAGGCCAAACTTGGTGTACTTTGGGAGGATTAAATGGCTGTCACTGGAGCTTGGCTTTACATTGTAGCAAATCTCCCATTTGATCCATTTTTGCAGCACTTGAATTCAAATGTTTTGGTGTTATTTGGTGGTACTTGGTACTTGGCATTTAGCTTCTTGTTTGTTCTTGCATATGGTGCCAAAGGAAATGCAGCGGCTGATCTTGAGGGAGGGAGTTTGCAGGTATTTGACTTGCCCTTTTGTGTAAGTCTTGGGTCTTCAAAGTAAATAGGGGTTGTCCCCTTCCCTCTTGTATGTTTTTCTTCCTTCCTTTTTTCTTATTTTCCTCTTGTTCCCTATTGATGGGTTCGTTTTTATCATGCCGGAGGAAAGAGGGCTTGGCTGCCATGCTGCTGTTTGAGACGTGGGCTTGCTGCCCCGGGCCCGACGGGCCGATCCGACGTGGGCCGCAGTTTTGGGCTTGGGCATAGAGGCCCGAAGTGCAACTAATATGAGATTTTGTTCTTCTTAAACTCTTTGGCCCATCCAAGAGTATTTGTAATAGAATAGTGTTCCGCATGTTTCCTTCTATTCGTGAATCGCGCGTGAAACGATCATATAGAGATTAATGTACTTTGTTTTCGAGCACTATCAGCTCGAGATAAATATCATCGTTTTCCTTTCACTATGTTCATTTTATTTCTTAAACATCCCTTAATTTATTTTAGTACGTTCGATTATTTCATTAACTTTTAGTTTTGCGAACTATCAACATTAAGCATTTACGAATGGTACGGAGTAATAATTTCCATTCCGAAACACAAGTCAAGAGAGCTAGGATTTACTAGTTCGACATTAACATTAACGAAAAAGAATAATGAAGGGGCGGGTATTACAGTATAAGTGATACTAAATCAAATGAATTAACTAAAAAAATAAGAATTTAAAACGAAAAAATAACTGAGGTTGATCAAAATTTTAGTAGAATTTTCAGCTTATTTCCATATAATCCATAAAAAATCATCATACCAAATTTTTTTATTAGCAAGTTCAATTTTTCTTCTTGGTTTTGTTCTTATTAATTAAAATTACATATTACCGATCATTAGTTTTTATAATTTATTTAAAAAATGATTGATTCATGCTTGTTTTATTTGACTTAAGTCAGGGAAAGTTTTTATGTTGAGAGGTTTAAGTTGTTCAACTTGAATATTTTGAAGTTGGTCAAGTAATATTTACTTTTTTTTAATGCACTATAGTATAATTCAATCCATGAGAAGATATATAATGCAGTAGTCACCATTTTAGTAAATTAACTACAAGTATAACGTGAAATAAAACTGCAAAAAATCTCCTGCCAGGCAAGGAATGGGTCATCTTCCTTGAGACGAAGGGAGTACATAGTTAAGCCCCTGCTAAGAATTTTTTCTGCGTCCACCGTTGCTCAAAAATAGTGTACAATTTGAATTTAACATAAAATGACTGGATTAAAATAACTTTTTGGTGCGACATATACTCTAAAATGAGTTTGCGTTTAGTGGAAATTATTGTAGATGATCATATAAAAAGTACTTCCTCCGTCCCACTTTAGGAGTCTCGGTTAACCACATTTGAGTGTCCCACTTTAAGAGTCTCAGTTGAGATATTCCATAAATGGTAATAGGTCTCACATCCCACTAACATTTTTCCACTCACATTTTATTATAAACCTAATATATAAAAGTAGGACTCACGTTACAGTATCTTTTTTCACTAACTTTCCTTTACATCTCTGAAAACTCGTGCCGAATTTAAACGTGACTCTTAAAGTGAGACGGATGGAGTAATAGAGAACCAAAGAAGATTGGGATACTTTTCTATGGTTGGAGAATTTCTTAGGATTACGTATTATCTAGATTATGATTAAATTTTCAAAAAAGTTGGGATCGATCAATCCCCTTGTCGGCCTACAAACGCCCAAAAATTATAATTATCCCTTTGTATTTGTCCGTTGTGATTTATTTATATCTTCATCCTTCATTTATCACGAGCGAGGATCGCCACCATACCCGACTATAAATTTCTACCACCACTTTCTATATTATGTCTGATATTATAGGTTACTATAAATTACTTTTTTCCGAATCGTTAATATAACTGAAATGAAACGATTAATACTATATGATTGAATTTTTAAAAAGTTGGAATAGATCTATCATCTTGTCGGCCTACAGACGTTTGAAAATTCTCGTTTTGAATTTGTCCGTTGTGATTCACTTCTATTTTTCATTCCTCATTTATTGTGAGTGAGGATTGCTACCACACCGACTATAATGTTCTACTCCCTCTATAATGTTCTACTCCATCCGTCCCATTGATAGTGTCACACTTTTATTTTTAATTTATCCCACATGAGACGTCACAATTTATTTATTTTTTTTAAATTTCTCTTATATTAATATAAATATATTATTTTTTTCTCTTCATTCGACTCTTTAAATCTAATGCGCTTATCCAAGTGTATAACCTATTATAATAAGACATGGGATTACTACCTAGTATTCTTTATTGTATCCTTTACCACAAGTTATAAGTTCCTTTTTCTGAATCAATAATTTTAGAGGAAAAATAGAAAGGCCAAGAGGACAATAATGTCATTAACATGGCACCAACTCATGACGCCCATATCAAAGCGTTCCGATATTCCAACTCCTCAAAATACTCGCCCCATATTTTATTCCAAATCCTAAATATAACCCCACAGATTCCTCCACCATACCAAATTAATTTCCCTTTTCCCTTTCGAAATCCAATTCAACATTTTCCACTCATTTCTCTAATTTTTCTGCCTCTATCTACAAACCAAGGAACGCCTCCTTATCTCTCTATCTCTCATCCAACAAAAAACAAAGCCAGATGGGGCATAAGAGAGACAAGGAAGAAACCGAGCTGAAGGTCGCGGAAAACCTACCGATATGCAGTCCACCTCAGACGATCGCCGCTCCTCCGCCGCATCTACCCGCCGCCAGGCTACCGGAGACCTCAGATGCGGCGTCCGACCGGAGAGCTGGATCCGCGGCGGCTCTGGAAAGGCCCGATCTGGAGATTCGTGTAGCGGTGAAGAGACCTAGAGAGAAAGAGGTCACCCGCTGCTCCGGATCGGGCTGCAGGAAGCGGATCGGGTTGGTCGGTATCCGGTGCAGGTGCGGCCACGTGTTCTGCTCGGAGCACAGGTACTCAGATCGGCACGACTGCAGCTTCGACTACAAGGCGGCCGGCCGAGACGCGATCGCGAAGGAGAATCCGGTCATCAGAGCGGCGAAGCTCCTCAAAGTTTGACGCGGATTTTCGATGAATGAATTCTGTGTATCGGTGCGAGGCGTGTGATTTGTTTGTTGTAAATTTGGTTGGGTGTTGGGGGTATTGTTGTCATTTCGTTACTAATTTAATTATTACTACTATTATCATATAAATGGCTGTGGAAATTCTTGTAACGAATATTATAATTAATTTATTAAATGTGCGGAGTACTTATGTTTTTTTATTGGCTAACGAATTCATATGGGTCGGCTGCAATTGTATGGTCCACAATTAAGAATGGTTACTACTAGTTGTTCAATTGGTTACCTAATTAAGAATGGCCATGGATTTCTTATTTAGATGGATATGAATCACACAAATTTATTTTGTAAAAATTTACTATTGCTATTTATGTAGGTGTAGCTTCGAAGATAAACTACTACTCCTATTACCTAACGATGAGTTAATGAGTTAGAGTAGCCTGTTTCATCTAGGCTACTACTAGGAAATACTATTCATTTTGTGGGTTAATAAATCAATATACCTCTATTAAACTTGATTTCAAAAAAATCGGTTCACTTATTAAAAAAGAAAACATGCCCAAAACTTTCCTGGAGATTGTAGAATGATCCTATCCTTAAAAAATTTATACCTTTTGTAAAAGTTACCAAGATAACCGAAATTACATTTTCGAAATAGACAACACAATCATAATTTCTACAAACATTTTAAGAAATACAGTAGCCATTTTGAATATAGGTATTTTATTAAATGTTCTTCTAGTAGTACTATATTTTACGTACTTATGAAACATTTGACTTCAGTAACAATTGTCATTCCATCTAGTTATAGTTAATTTAAAATAAAGTTCAATTTGTAGTTTAAACATATGTATGTTTTACAATTTTGGTTCATGATTTTAAGTTAGACATTCTCATACAACTAACTTAATGATTTGGGCATTTTTTGCCTATTGATAGAGGTATCAAATTTATAGGCAAGTTCTGAATATATCATGCGTTTCAAATAAAATTTGCCCATGACTTCAATGATATTATCATATGAAGCATGGAATTGGTTTGTAGTTTAATTCTATGAGATTTTTTACTGACCATGTTTGACATTGAGCAATGAAGTAGTGAAAAGGTTACGGTTGAAAAAAGATGACATGATTCACTACATAGCAATATATTGTATTATCAATCAATGCTACTGAAACATACGAAACATCCTCAAAAGTTAAAGACACATTCATGATCAAAACATTGAGAGAATAGAGAAGAAAAATAGTTCAATCATCAACTGCAAGTGGAGTTTGATGAATGAAAGCAAATGCGTGAGACCATGATGCAATCAGATAAATAAATTCCATTTATGTGTGTTTTTTCAAACAATTGGTATAAAATGCACCAACTAAAAGGACAAATGTTTATGTGTGTGAGTTGGCCATGCAGTACAATTTTAATGCTTGTGACCAAATTTATCATTTACTGTGGTATGGTCTATAAATTTATACTCATTTGCCTTAAAAATGATGAATGTTTAATTATTTGCAATTAATTATTTCATTCGTAATTCTTGTTGCTGCATAATTTGATGAATATATGGTAAAAGAAATCATATAATGTATTTGATCCCAACAATGTTAAATCCGAATGACTCATATTTCATAACATTACTTTAACACACAAACAAACACTACATATTAAATACCTTACTGATTTCTCATTATTTGATATACACAAAGATAACGTTGTTAGTTTTCCAAAACTGCGGCGATTCAGAGTGAAGCTACCTTATCACAATTACAATAATCATGCTGTAACCGAAAGTCACATTCGCCAATGCCGACGTTGCTATTGAAAATGCGAGCTTTGCATGAGTTTGCGTTTGGAAGAAAAGATGATGAAATGATATGAGAGTAAAAGAAAAGAAACAAAGGTAAAAAGAAAGCGATAAAAATTTTGGATTTCAAAAATAAAAAAAATAAATTACTCCCTCCGTCCCCGAATAAGAGTCGCTAATTTCCTTTTCGGGATGTCCCCCAATAAGAGTCACTCTTCCCACTTACCATTTTTGGACATCAAAATTACCCTCTATTTTTACCAAATTTTACATAAAATGCCATTATTTACACTTAAAAAAAAAGAAAATAGAAAGTGCTAACCCTAGTCTACTCTCACTCTCGATTTCAACTCTCTCACTCCCGACTCTCTCCCTCTCTCACTCCCGTAAACATCTCTCTCATTACTCCTCTTTCTCTCTGCCTCACTCCGCCTCCCTCCGCCTCCCTCCGAAACGATGGACACCCCTGAATCACCGCCGGACTGGGTTGATGGCGACGCAATAGGTCGTCGGTCCGTGGTTCACGGTGTTCCACCGTTCATAGGCGACGACGGTTGTGAAGGGCCGACACCTCCCGATTTGGTGTTTGACGGATCTGAAACCGAAGATCCGTTGGACGCTATGGATGGATCTGAAACTCAGCCTCCGTCCGAGGGCTTCTACGTTCCTGACAGTGAATCTCCGTCCCCATTAATCGACGGATCTGAAACCGAAGATCCGGCTAAGGGTTTCGACGGATCTGAAACCGAAGCCCCCTTTGATTGGCCGGACTTCAAGCCGCCTTCAGGCTATGTTAATCTGGGGGAAAGCGAAGCACCTCTGTTCGGTTTGGATGACATCGGGGAAGGCATAGATGGAGCAATGCAGCCGGCGGTGGAGCCAAACAGGGAGTACACCGACAATGAAAAAGCTATGCTCTTGATCATGTTTCCTTGCATGAAGGATATCTTCTGATTTGTGAGTTTTTTTCTAATTCAGAGCCACCCCCTTTTTAGGGTTTGGAGGCTTTTGACATTAGGAAAATGTAGCCTATTTCTGATGTACTCCATGTTTATATGAATTACTTCATGTTTATGTGCATTGCTCCATGTATGAGGCTGTGGGAATTGCTCCTGATTGTTTATGCGATATTGGTGAATGTGTATGTGATATTGAGGATGTGGGAATTGTTCCTCACTGTTTATGTGATATTGGTCCTTGAGGATGTAATATTGAGGCCGTGGGTATTGTTCCTGACTGTGTATATGATATTGATCCATGTTTATGTGATATTGAGGCATGGAGAATTGTTGATGATTGTGATATGTGCAATCTGATGTTGTTTATACACCCTGTGATGAAGCTTTTCTGAGGGGATGCTTAGCCACCCCTGTGTCAGGTTTGGAGGCTGTGTTAGTGTCTTCTGTTGCTCCTAGGCCTTGTGTTGTTGTCCATATGCCCTGTGATGAAGCTTTTCTGCATACTTTACCCAGCCACCCCTGTGTTAGGTTTGGAGGCTGTTGTAAGTGTAATGTGTTGCTCCTAGGCCTTGTGTTGACTGCCTTATGCCCTGTGATGAAGTTTTTCTGAGGGAAATGAAAAAGAGTCACCCCCTATGAAGGGTTTGGAGGCTGATTAGAAGTGATAATACCAAAAATATGCACTGATTAGTTTGTAGTTTGTACATTGATGATGTTTATACAAAATGCAGCCTATTTAGCTTAGTAAGCCACCCCCTATGAAGGGTTTGGAGGCTGATGCCATGTGATGACACTTCTCTGATGGCATTAACAAAAAATGCAGTCTATTCACAAAAAATAGAGTTTACATCTTAAACACCAACATATGTTGGTGCTTATACTGTAAACTCCAGTCCCTAAACTTATGTCTAGTACCCTAAAGCATGGTTAAGCCGCCCTATGTCATATGAGTCCCCAGTGTTGTTTTCAGGCAGCTTTAGATACTCCAAGCTCTCTCTCACCAATCCTTCTTCAACGTGAAATTGTAAAGGCAACCCCTCTGTTCTTTCCAACCTGTTCTTGTTCATATGAGGGATCTTATAATCATTCTTCCCATGCACTTGTAATATTGCTGTCAAACAGCTTTGCAAAGTGATGAAAACTCTATTCAGGGTCTGTGGTGAGAGTTCTTCAAATGAGTTAAACACATTCCTAAGCAAATCATCAACACTTGTGGCCATCTTGTCATCTTGTAGTGACTGTATTGCCCTGAAATACCCGAGGTCTAACACATTTGTGTCTGGGGAGTTGGGTGGTTGGCTAATTAGATGGAATTCAAATCCATCAGTACTTGCAAGTGCCTCAAATTGATGATCAGCTGCTCTAAGGTGAGGTTTGGCATTATCTTGCTGTATGAAAATCTTCTTGCTTGCATTGGCTGGCCATTTGGCTTTGATTGATGGTATAATCTGGCAACAAACTGTGTATGTGACTATGTGATGACATGAATATGATGTCTGATAGCTTTATTGGCATAAAAAGTGGCATACCTGGTTTATGAGACAAGCTGTCATGACTTCCTTGGTAATTGACTGAATTGGCTTTGTCTCCATTGTCCCTTTTGGCCTGTTCTTTGAACTTCTTTGGGCTGGTATCTGTTCTGTGAATGGAAATAACCCTATTTTACCATCGAATATGATGTCTCCATCAGGCCCACATAGTGGCCTACTCACAGCAGCCATGAACATCACTTTAGTGATGAATCTCTTGGACTTACAGGACCTGTATGGCACATCTTCATCCGGCAACAGGTAGTATCTATCTGATGTCTTTGTCATGTAGAACCATTTCTCGTCAATATGGACAATGTTGTGCATTGAATGGTAAAGAAGTTTACCTTCAGCGAGTGTTGGCTGAATATGAGAAAGACACCATTTTATCCTTGCAATTTTGTTGGTTTCAGTAAGTGTAGGCTTGATAGCACTTGTATGAGGTTTCAATTGATTCCTCTTAAGAAATCTACCAATTGTTGTCTTGCTTACTTCCATCTTAGAAGCAACCTTCCTTATGGTTGATCTCTCAAGCATGGACAGGTTTCTAAACTTGTCTTCATCTAACATGAGTTTGTCTTTGTGTTGATAACCTTTTACTTTGCCTTGCATCATGACAGGTTCCCCTCTGTCCATCTGCTGCTTACTGATGTGCCATATTCTCTCTGCTGTCCTTTTGTGGATGTTGAATTTATTGGCAGCCTCTGCACAAGAACCTCTTGGCAGCACTCCAGCACTACTTCGCTGTAGAAGAAACTGTGCAATGAGGTTTTTTTGTTGGCTAGTCAAGGCTAATGTAGGCCGATGCCATCCGGACTGCCCCTGCCACTGCCCCTGCTGCTCCTGATCAGGGTCCAACACTTGGACCACCTCATTCTCCATTACCCAGTGATGAAAATTTTCTGAGGGTATACTACAAAACCAATAGATTTTCCTTTTTTTTTTTGTTTTGGTTGGTGGAAGTAAATGAAGAGTAGAAGTGAATGTATTTATAGGAGTGGTGAACAATTTGAATGTCCTTGTACATTTTCCCTCCTTACTTGTAAGAATTCCCTCCACTAAATTAAATTGGCATTCCCTCTCAATTTTTGGCAGGAGACTGAAATAGGAAACGTGCCCTATCTATACACAATTGCAGCTTTAATTTTGCATTTATAGTGCAACTTGCACTTTTTTTTCATTCAATTTTGTGTAAGGCAGTAAACATGGTTTCAATTGAGGTCCCACATTGTTAATGAATTTAGTTAATGACTACACAATTAAATTGAAAATTTAATTTAATTGCATTGTTTAAATTGAAACATTAAATTAAAATTAAACATTGAATTTGATTCAATTACATTTATTACACCAAAAGTCAAAGTGGTCCCACATTCCACTACCTACCTCCATTTACTACACCAACCATTCAAACACTTCCTTAAAACCCGTGCCGAGTCAAACAACGACTCCAAATGGGGGACGAATGGAGTATTATATTTAAGCTCTTAATTAGGTATGCATTAATAGGGGAGTGATCAATTGCTAACTCACTCTTTAGGTCGCTAACTACAACTAATTTAAGACCATAGGATTTTAGAAATCTAGTGGTCTAAAATTTGTCACGTGTAATTTTTATTTTTATTAATTAAATTGAAAAAGATAAAAAAAACTACCAAATTAGGGTTTTGGATGAAAATGTCAATATAGTGTTTTGAAAATATCAACACAATGCTTTGAGAATGTCACCACATTTCTTATGTCAACACATTGCTTTAAGAATGACATTCTACATGTATTATGTTGACATATTTTTATATACTATGTTGACATTTGTTGTTGTATGTTTTTTTTCAAATTTTGATATCGGAACATATGCAAATGCGAGATCGTTAGAATCCGTATGAAATTATCTTTAATTTAATATATGTTGTGTGAAAAAATAATTTAAACCGAGAAAGTTATATGCGTTTTAAAGTTATGTGATATTTTTCAAAAGTTAGTTACAACTAAATTGTTGTAAATTGACTTTAATATCCTTATTGACGTTTTTTGTTGATTGTATTGATATTTCGGGACTGATGATCTAAGCTTTTGATTTGAATATCTAAGAGCTATTATTAAATTTTAGTTAGCAATTAAGTATTGAGCTAGCCATATAACACTCTCAGGCATTAATATAATATACCCGTCAATTTTTTTCTTCTCTGCCAAAATTGGAAACATAGATCAAATTAGATCATATCTATGAGTAAATAACATAAATGGAGTATCAAACCTAATATTATGAACTAAAGTCAGTGAGGCGAATATATATCTAGAAAAACTGTAGTCTCTATTTTAACAAAGACCTAAGAGCATCCGTAGCGGTGTGTTCGTCCGTCCGTCCGTTCGTGCCAGCGGCGCGACACCGCCTGCTCGCCGCTGCGCTCTTGCCGCTGGTGCAGCGCTGCTCGATGCATCGAGCACGTCCGTGCCAGCTAGCAGCACACGTATCAACGCCTGATTGGCCAACTACAATGTCGTTGTAATTTCCTTTTTTTAAAAAAAAATAGATTTTAATTAAAATATCTGATTAAAAATAAAAAAAATATTTTTCTACTTCCCAAAAAATTATATCCGTTTTATCCCCACTTTTAATTTATTTTTCAAATTTTTTCCCCAAAAATTCACATTTTCATCTATAAATACCCCAACTTCCACACAAAAATTCCACGCCACACTACACAATTCTCATCTAAATTCTCTCATTTCAATTCTTACAATTCTCAATCTTTCTTTCACTCTTACAACAAAAAAATGTCTGGCTCCGGCGATCACCCCTCCGGCTCCCGCAGTTGGAACCACGAATGGTTCGGCTCGCTACCATTTCCTAGTCCAGAAATGGAATTTTAGGCCCCTCCTCAAACCCAAAGTTCGCAAGCTCCGGGTGGCTATCAGCCTTACCTGGTGGACGACCAAGATGCCCCCGATGGGCAATACGGGGCACGCGAACCACCCATACCTAGAGCGGGAGGGAGCGGCAGCTCTCTAACTCCTCATCTTCCTACTCGCGGTGCGCACCCCGTACACTCTGAGGGAGATGGATCAATTATTCAAAGTGTTTTTTCTATCTCTGAAGATCCGGAGATTGGCACGAACCAATCCGGGGACCATTTTTGGTGGCGCGTGTCGCCGGTACAATCAAAACCGGCCGGCTGGAACAATCGAGCGCAACGAGAGTATGGTGCGCAATACCATATACAGAGCCAACGAAGAAATCCAAAAGTTTCAGGGGTATTACCTCCAGGAAGAACGGTCGGCGGGGAGCGGCAGAAGCGAGGTCGACATCATCAGTGCCGCGTTGGCGACCTACCAATCCCAACACTACAAACTGTTCAAGTATCTCAATGTTTGGCAGGAGGTGGGTGTGCATCCGAAGTATAGGGGAGGCGTATCATCCTCCTCTAGCTCCTCCAGCAAACGGTCGAGGTCGGTATCCCTATCCGACGCCAGCTCCGATGAGGTGTTCTGTCATGCCCGCATTTTCTAAGGATAGAAAACACGGTTGATCGCGACTAGGGGAGGATTAAAGAAGCGGGAAAGAAAGGGGAAAACAACACAAATCGACCATAGCTCGAAACAAATGAGAATATCGTGAATAAAATCAGAGTATCTCAACAATCAACAACTCAAAAATGAATATTATCTCGGGGATACAATAACTCAAAAGAAGGACAACTACTCAGCGGAAGCAGTTGAGAGAAAGAATATGCCACGTGTGAAGACATGACACACTCTAGACACTTAGATTTCTTCAACGACCTTGCTCAACACCCCCACCGCGCCCGTCACGCTCAACCTGCAAATTTTTAAAATAAAATGCAGGGCTAAGTACTTGATGTACCCAGTGAACACATACCAAAATAATTTTCATAAAATATTATGTCAGCATTTAAAAGTGAACTCGGGGTTTTATAAAAGACCAAGTCACCCAAAACATTTTCTCGCTCAAAAGTATGGCCACGCAACCCATTTTTCTCTCTCCTGGTACCATATCTGAAACTCATGTGTAAAACGAGAACGTGGCCACATTCTCGATCACTGGACCGACCAACTCGAAAGAGATAGCGCACGATCCCTTCTGTGTACACTAGCTTGAATAGGGACTCGCTCCCTAGACAAACCCGAATTCGATTAAACTCATAACTACTAGTAGGGACTCGCTCCCCACCAGGCGATCAGATAGGCACACTCTCAAAAACAAAATACGACATGACACAATATATTTGGAATTTATTCACATAACTCGTACTTGAAATAAACTGCTTTGGACATAGTCCTTATTTAAAAAGAAAGCCCACAAAATACTTAGTTAGAAAGCCCACCTCGTTCGTTTAATTTTCTGAATGTGAATTCCTTACTTCGACTTACGTTTTATCCGTGGAGAAAATCCTTTCATTTAGTTCATGCTTCTATTCTCTTTCATTTATTTCCGTACTCGAGCGGCCATCCGCATCCACTCATCTGCCCAAGCACATTTATTTTCTTTTAGCCCAAGAAATAAACTCTAATCATCCCAACTCCTTCAAAAAGTCATGCTCAAACTCATTCCATCAAATAATTCCTCCAACTTAAACATGGAATTAGCCCATTAATCACTTTTCTTTTACAGTCACACATTTAACCCACATACTAGCTCTTGTTATCCCAAATCAGAATAAATTCAGACTTCTCATTCCCGTTACCTCATGTCTCCCAGCTCTCGGTTTCTCAGCTCTACGCCGTCGTTCTTCCAGCCGTACCGTCATTCAGCTCCACCACCGTCGTTCAGCCGAGCAGCCGCTGTCCGCCATTCGCTGCTGCTGCCATCTCCCGAGTTGCCGTTGCTGTCTGCTGCTCGTGTAGTGGCATCAGCCGCCGTCTCCTCTTCTCTCTCTTTCGTTGACTGCCGGCGGTGCCATCACCAACGTCAGGAACACCGTTGCTACCATTCGAAGCCGCCCGGAACTACCGAACAGTTGCTGGTGCTCCCCGCCGGCTCGTCGTCGTTCGCCTTCTCCCTCTTACCTCATCGGCAATCGGCGCCTCCTTTCTAACTCTCTCGGTTTTCTTCTCTATCTCTCTAACTCTTTGTTTTCTTGGTATTGAATTTATGTGTAGAAAGATTTTGGGATTGATTGGATTTATATAGGCAAAACTGATAGATATTGATGGATTTGGTGGTTGGAGAGATTTGAGATAATTACCGTAGATTTGATATCGAATAGTGATAGATATCTTTAGATTAGAATTAAGATGATTAATTTTGGACTCAAGGAAGGAATAATTTAAAAGTTTTGAGCTCATGACAATTGGATTTTAAATTGGGTTAGGAAAGAATAATTGTTTGGCTCAAAAAGTGAAATACCTCCCTCGATAAATAAATAAAGGTGAAACAAAATTTCAGATGCGTAACGACGTCCTTTGGAGAATAAACAAAAAGTCGGGGTGTTACAATCTACCCAACTTAACAAAAATTTTGTCCCGAAATTTGCTTACGTCCTTCGAATATAGAGTTTCTCCATCATCTTGTCTTGCACCCACTTTCGTGTTCGAAACTTCATTTCGTCTTCATGATCTTCTTATGCGAAGCATATTTTCTATATTTTTCCCCTTTGACTACACATTTTTATGTAAGTTATGATTCATAAAATTGTGTTTTCATCGAAGATTAGGATGTGAAAAGCTAGCTGGAGCTCATTCAAACATTCCATCAAACACTTGGTGTGCTATGTAAAATATAAGGACAAAATTCTCTTTGAAGCATTTCACCAAACAGTTGGCGTGCACTGCGTAATAGTTCCAAATTCAGCACAACAGCAGTCATCGCACTACCCGTCCGGGTCAACCCAGCACCGTTTAACACCCGCCCGGGTCAGTTACATAATGCATCGAAAATCCAGAAGGGGTGGAATTTCTATCACCCGGTCGGGTGAATTTGTTGTTTAAAAATCCACCCGGCCGGGTGGATTATTTCTAACTGCAGTGTCGGCAGTTTCAAAGGTAAAAAGAGGCGGTTGCTTTGGAGAAAGGTGGGCACGGTTTGGAGGATGAAATTGGACAAGTGAGGAGCACACACGTGCCAGTTCAGATGGAGTAGAGGAGAGTTTAATTGGAAATTTTTAAAGGCCCAAAGGGGGACGTTTTTGCAGAGGAAAATGGGAGAAGAAATGAGAGAAAGAGAGGAGGAAGAAGAGAAGGAAGAAATTCCGACGATCCATCTCCATATCTCCATTCCACTCAACAAGAGCAAGCTTCCTACGGTTTTAATTGTTATTATTACCATGTGCTTAGGCTAAGCTCTTTATGTTGCTCCAAGTTGTGATTTAGACTTGTTTGAATGTATCTGCACCTTTGAATTCACGTTTTGACATCGTTGATGTGTTTAATGTTAGATTCTATCACTTTAGAGGCCTCTATCGTTATAGATTTTTAATCCTTGTTTATCGTCTCTTTAACATGAACTTGGATGGACTAATCAATTGATGTGTTGTTGAATTTGAATTGTTCAGAGGATAATTTGACAATGGATTAGGTAAGTTCTTATAGTTGATGATATTTTATTCCCGCGCTTCGGCAGGAATTTAATATCGTTGAAAGTTAATTCATGGAACAAGTGTTCAGCTGACTGTGAATTATACGTCGCAAACATGTTCAGTGCACGCGATTAGGTTGATTAATTAATCCCAAATATGTGCTTTCGATATAGGTGTAGAATGATTCAAGTCTAATGAGAAACTTGGAGTGACATGTTTCTCCCATCTGATTAGTCTTTCCTTAGTTAACTTGCAGCTTAATTTTATCATTAGCTTATAGATATCAAAACCTTCAAAACAAAGTCCTTTTTAATTTTGTCTTTTGTTTGTTTTAGAATTAAATAATCTACGCCTCCCTGTGGTTCGACACTCGAAGTACTACAGCTGACTCTGTACTCTTGCAGATAAGTTGTAATATTAGAGCTATTTAATTAAACTTGTGTGTTTTTAACCCATTAATATAAAAGCTCGAAAATTACATATCATCTTTCTCTTCTTGAAATTTTCTTCGTATTCTTTTTGATCTTATCGTTTAGGGAAAACTATAGGAAATAGTAACTATCCTACTAGAGATAAAATGGTTCACACTTAGCTTGCTCCAAAGTTTCACGCAATTCCAAGAAAAGTTTCATGGTTCACCGGCCTCCATTCGCACTCTCGATCTCCTTGCCTAGTCGTGCCTTGACAAATTAGGGGTTCATCCCAAACTTTCAGATTCTCGTTCGTTTTCGTCACTCGGGAAAGTGATAGATTATCTCAACTTAAACTACGGTTCGCTCGTATTCAATCTAGCCTACAACATAAGCACTCTATGTTCGCAACATACTTCATCATCATTCATACATAAAGATAACCAAGTATAACACACAACATTTTAACATCGCAAAGCAAAACACTTTCATACTTTAAAACTCACACTCGAAATCAAACTCATAATTTCTCTTCAAAACTTGCTCTTTTCTCAAACATTAGAAAATACTATTCTCAATTTGAAACCAATCCCTCACAAAAAGATTTTACTTCCTCGTTCTTATAAAAAATTTCTCATGTTTCATTCTAAAAAATCCTCTCATTTTCCTTTCTCCAAAACTTTCTCATAAAAACATTCTAAAAAACATGTTACCTTTTTCTCGGTTGAGTGTGACGAGTCGGGATGTTGAGCCTTCAATGCATAATTATCATTATCATTATTATTATTATTATTATTATTATTATTATTATTATTATTATCATTATTATTTTAGTCTAGCAAAACAAGTCTAGACTAAGACAGAAAAAGACTCACTGGTCCAGAGCGGAAAGAAAAATTGCTCTGATACCACTTTGTCACGCCCGCATTTTCTAAGGATAGAAAACACGGTTGATCGCGACTAGGGGAGGATTAAAGAAGCGGGGAAGAAAGGGGAAAACAACACAAATCGACCATAGCTCGAAATAAATGGGAATAGCGCGAATAAAATCGGAGTATCTCAACAATCAACAACTCAAAAATGAATATTATCTCGGGGATACAAGAACTCAAAAGAAGGACAACTACTCAGCGGAAGCAGTTGAGAGAAGGAATATGCCACGTGTGAAGACATGACACACACTAGACACTTAGATTTCTTCAACGACCTTGCTCAACACCCACCTCGCCCGTCACGCTCAACCTGCAAATTTTTAAAAGAAAATGTAGGGCTGAGTACTTGATGTACCCAGTGAACACATGCCAAAATAATTTTCATAAAATATTGTGTCAGCATTTAAAAGTGAACTCGGGGTTTTATAAGAGACCAAGTCACCCAAAACATTTTCTCGCTCAAAAGTATGGCCACGCAGCCCATTTTTCTCTCTCCTCGTACCATATCTGAACCTCATGTGTGAAACGAGAACGTGGCCACATTCTCGATCACTGGACCGGCCAACTCGAAAGAGAGAGCGCACTATCCCCTCTGTGTACACTAGCTTGAATAGAGACTCGCTCCCTAGACAAACCAGAATTCGATTAAACTCATAACTACTAGTAGGGACTCGCTCCCCACCGGGCGATCAGATAGGCACATCCTCAAAAACAAAATACGGCATGACACAATATATTTAGAATTTAATCACATAACTCGTACTTGAAATAAACTGCTTAGGACATAGTCCTTATTTAAAAAGAAAGCCCACAAAATACTTAGTTAGAAAACCCACCTCGTTCGTTTAATTTTCTGAATTTGAATTCCTTAATTCGACTTCCGTTTTATCCGTGGAGAAAATCTTTTCATTTAGTTCATGCTTCTATTCTCTTTCATTTATTTTCGTGCTCGAGCGGCCATCCGCATCCACTCATCTGCCCAAGCACATTTATTTTCCTTTAGCCCAAGAAATAGACTCTAATAATCCCAACTCCTTCAAAAGGTCATGCTCAAACTCATTCCATCAAATAATTCCTCTCGGCCAACTTAAACATGGAATTAACCCATTAATCACTTTTCTTTTACAGTCACACATTTAACCCACATACTAGCTCTTGTTATCCCAAATCAGAATAAATTCAGACTTCTCATTCCCGTTACCTCATGTCTCTTAGCTCTCGATTTCTCAGTTCTACGCCGTCGTTCTTCCAGCCGTACCGTCATTCAGCTCCACCATCGCCGTTCAGCCGAGCAGCCGCTGTCCGCCATTCACTGCTGCTGCCATCTCCCGAGCTGCCGTTGCTGTCTGCTGCTCGTGTAGTGGCATCAGCCGCTGTCTCCTCTTCTCCCTCTTTCGTTGACTGCCGGCAGTGCCATCACCGACGTCAGAAACACCGTTGCTGCCATTCGAAGCCGCCCGGAACTACCGAACAGTTCCTGCTGCTCCCCGCCGGCTTGTCGTCGTTCGCCTTCTCCCTCTTACCTCAGCGGCAATCGGCGCCACCGCTTCTCTCCTTTCTAACTCTCTCGGTTTTCTTCTCTAACTCTTTGTTTTCTTGGTATTGAATTTATGTGTAGAAAGATTGTGGGATTGATTGGATTTATATAGGCAAAACTGATAGATATTGATGGATTTGGTGGTTGGAGAGATTTGAGATAATTACCGTAGATTTGATATCGAATAGTGATAGATATCTTTAGATTAGAATTAAGAGGATTAATTTTGGGCTCAAAGAAGGAAGAATTAAAAAGTTTTGAGCTCATGACAATTGGATTTCAAATTGGGCTAGGAAAGAATAATTGTTTGGCCTAAAAAGTGAAATACTTCTCTCGACAAATAAATAAAGGCGAAATTTTTTTCAGATGCGTAACGACGTCCTTTGGAGAATAAACACAAAGTCAGGGTGTTACATGTTCACCCAGCTCGTCGGAGCTAACTTGGGTAGCCCCGACGCCGACCTGAGTAGTTCTCAACGCCGGCCGCAAGGAAGGAAGAAGTCGACGACCAACCGCCGTGGCGCCGCGACTCCATCCGCCCCCGATCCTGCTCTCGCTCCCTTTGTGCTACCTCAACCCCCCCATCAACTCGTTGTGGGGGTTTTGACCCAACTCAATTTGGCCGATAGGTCAACTATGACCCCCGAACAACTTCGATCGCATGTGGCAATAATACGGGGTCTCCAAAGAACATTGAGGGTAGAGCCGGATGAATAGTCTTCTACAGGGGTATTTTTAGCCTTTAATTATGTAATTTTTAATTTTTAGGATTTTAATTATGTAATTTTTAATTTTTAGAAGTTTAATTATGTAATTTTTATTTTTTTTATAATTTGTAATAGTATTCCGGGTAATTTGAATGCATTTTAATATTGTGGAAATGTTTTTATTTAAATTGAATAATAGAATGGTAGGATCCTTGAGCTTGTCCTTGCGGAAGAGCACGGATGTGGATGTTGTGCTCTTGCCTAAGGACATGGAGTAAAAATGGGTGCGGGCCCACATCCGTGCTCGTTGGCAAGAGCCAGATGTGGGTGTTGTGCTTTTCGGTACGGAGTTTAAGAAATGAATGTTGAATGTGTTAAATAAATAGATAAATAATAAGAGAGGGGAAAAAGTAGAAAGAATAAAGTAGAAAGTGAATAAAGTAGAAAGTGAATAAAGTAGACAGAATAAAGTAAGAAAGAGTAAAGTAGGAAAGATAAAAAAGTTACTATATATGAAAATGACTGAGAAAACTTTAAAAAATGGAAAAATGATTCAACTATAGAAAACGGAAAGTACGTTATTTTTGAATGTAGTCTCTATTTTAAGAAGACCCAAGTATTTTATACTATTTGAATTTGAAAGTGAGCGTATTATTACAAGATTCTTAACGGTGCAGATTTCCTTAGTAATAGACCACCTACCCAACACCATTCCTTCACAAAAATCCAAAAATTGCAATTATCTCTCTTACTTTGTTGCATCTGAAAGGCACCACCACTGCTGGTGCACCCATTGCCTTTTTCACCCTCCTCAAATCTCATCCTCACTCTCGCTTTAGGGTTGCTGCATTTATCTCTCCAGCAGCACAGTTCCTATCTCCAACTCAATCCACAGCAGAGCCAGCAAGTAATGCACGCACACAGGAATATCCAACCGCCTTATATTAGTGCTGCTGTGTTTTCTCTGCTTATTTCTGCTATTTACGGGCTTACAGAACCGACATTGCTGGTGCAACTCTGATCTACTTTTGCCGAGGGGTATATTGTTCATTTCTTCAAGGCTTGATTTCAGCACTGTTAGCTACTCTCTACAATCACTTCACTGTGCATTCTGGCTGTGTCTTTCCTTATGTTATTGGACTAAAAGATCTGAGAGTGATGAGTGAAGTTCTAGTTGGTGTAACTGTAATACTCTAATGACTTCTACAAAATAAGCTGAATCTATTCCAAGTACTTTAATAATTTAATATTTGTGCAGCATCTTATAAGATTCATGCTCCTATCCCTTGTTACTGAACGCAGTGCTTCATGTATTGGTTTTCTGTGTGCTTTTCATGTGAAAGTTGAGATTTCTCGTGATAAGTTTATTTATTTATTTTATGGCGCATATCTACATTTCCATGTTATTTTCCTTGGTTTTGATTGTTTGAGTGAGGATGTTGATTACAATATCTTACCACATGGATTTTATGTATTTTTCGTATTTGGGGTCAGAATGTTCAGGGGTGTTATATGAAAGCATAGAGTAATTTGTTTGTTAATTTTTGGTATAGGCACGTACAGTGAGATACTTGGTTGGAAAGGGGTGTGCAAATTGAAATGGCATCACGAGGTGGGCCCTCGCAGCAGAATTCACAGCTGCAGCGGCGGATCACACGCACGCAGACGGTTGGGAATCTCGGAGAGTCTATTTTTGACAGTGAAGTAGTTCCTTCGTCTTTAGTGGAAATTGCCCCCATTCTGCGTGTTGCCAATGAAGTCGAGCCCAGCAATCCTCGTGTTGCATACCTATGTAAGATTGGAATTATGCATTTCATAGATATATTTGATGGTGTATGATTGTACATGTCCATGTATTCTGTGTGACCTACTGACCTATGAGATATTACTTTGACTGCTTAATCATTATTGATGCTAATAAGCTCAGAGGCAGCGCTGGTTGGTAATTGGATTGGAGTGCTGATTTGGCATTGTGATTCTATTGAGCATTTTCCTATTTTTCTCCAAGTCAAACGTGTATATTTTCAGGGATTCAGCATGCATTTTAATTTCGAATTGTTATAAAATTTATACATTCATGAAATGCTTTCAACCATGTGTGCTAGAATATCAGTTATCCTTTACCTGTTTATGCCTTTTTTCTGTTGCACCAATCCTAGTTGAGGTATTATAAATTTATTAACAATTCAGTTTTTGTTAACATAAGCATCAATGATTTAATAACGCAGGTAGATTTTATGCTTTTGAGAAAGCTCATAGGTTGGATCCCACATCGAGTGGACGCGGTGTTCGTCAATTTAAAACGGCTCTTTTGCAACGCCTAGAAAGGGTAAGTATGAGAGTAACTTCTATTTTATGATTGAGTTAACTGTTTGGTGCACTATAAGCTTTATCAAGCTTATCATATGTGCTTTTAAATTGAGTAAGAGCAACAATGTCTTACGCTATGAAAAACTTTCTCTAGCTGCAAGTTCTAGAATTTTGTAGTTGTAATCATCTAGCATCTTAACTTTTTTGTGAGTTCCTCTGTCTTTGTTATGTGTAACATTTATTAAATAAAATAATCTCCCTTTCTTTTTGAGTTTCATACCACCTTATTTTCATATGCTTCTTCTTCAGGAAAATGACCCAACCTTGATGGGAAGGGTAAAAAAAAGTGACGCGCGTGAAATGCAGAGCTTTTATCAGCTCTATTACAAAAAGTATATTCAAGCTTTACAAAATGCTGCTGATAAAGCTGATCGGTAAATTATTCTTTTCATTCATGATTCACCATCTTTCTTTACTTGTGCAAATACTCGTAATAGATTTATGTATCTACCAATTAACTTCTGAATATAATATGTCCAGTGCTCAGTTGACAAAAGCATACCAAACAGCTAATGTTCTGTTTGAAGTTTTGAAAGCAGTTAATCAGACACAGTCCGTGGAAGTTGACCGGGAGGTAAATAATACTGTTCCGATTGTTATGCATATGTGTATTTCAACCTTTTCTTGTATACAGGATTTCATGAATCACCATGAGCAGAAACTATGTACATTGCATTTTTGCTTTTTTTTTGTGGAAACTGATTGTATCCACTCTTTTTCATACAGATATTGGAAACGCATGATAAAGTTGCAGAGAAGACAGAAATTTATGTCCCTTATAACATTCTACCTCTAGATCCTGACAGTGCAAATCAGGCAATTATGAAATATCCAGAGGTCTATGTTTAATAGAGTATTATTTGTCTCTATTATTTACTGATTTCTAGTTGCTTGTTTTCTGCTTTTCATTATTTGACTTTGATATTATTGTCCGACATAAATACTGTACAGATTCAAGCCGCTGTACTAGCGCTTCGGAATACTAGAGGTCTGCCATGGCCAAAGGATTACAAGAAGAAAAAGGATGAAGATATCCTTGACTGGCTTCAAGCTATGTTTGGTTTCCAGGTGAAGCAGCATAACTTCTGCTAACATCTATGATCTGCCCCTCTTTAGAATAATGATGCTGTTTCTATGCATCACATGGCCCAAGGATGTATTTTTAAGTCCAGTTGCTGTTGATTTTGATTAAATTTTCAGAAAGATAACGTTGAATCACATTGCTGTTGACTGCCCATTGATTTGCAGAAGGATAGTGTGGCTAATCAAAGGGAGCACTTGATTTTGTTACTTGCAAATGTTCATATACGGCAGTTTCCTAAGCCCGACCAACAACCCAAGGTATACCTTCTGGGAATTATTTCCCTTGATAAGCTTTCTGGATCACTTTCATTTGCTGTAGCATGGATTCCATAGTTTTACATGAGCAAAATCTTCTCCTACCTCCTCTAGTGGAAGTTGTATATCATAAAATCTTGTAGTTTCTTTGGCGTACTCTAATTGGTAAACATATGCTTTCTGTTATTTCAAAATAGCTTGTTGCTATTGTCATGTTTTAGATACTTCCCAGCTAGGCTAAAAAGTTTTGCCCATTACCCTGTAGAATCGCTGCAAAACTATAGTTCATTTAATTTTTGATAAAGTAATGTCATGCTGACCCCGATTCAAATAAGAGAGCTAGTTCCCTCATCTTATTCAATATGTAGCAGTACATCTCAAGTCATGATTCTGAAGGGCTTTACTGATACTATTACTGTGCCTAGTCAACATAAGTGACCACTACCCAACTGGTCCTAACACTAAAACAAACATGGTAGATATAACACGATAATTTGGCATTCTAAGCACTGCTATTACGACGCAGACATAACTGTGTTTTTTATTCAGGTTTCCTCCCTAAGCACTTACTTATATGTTTGACGGTGTAGAGGGACCAAGTTATTTGCCATTGGTTGATGAATGCTAATGTTAAGAAGTTACTGTCTCAATCGAATCTACTCAAAATTTTCTTGATTTTGCTTCTTTTGTCTTGTTGAGACTAAAATCAGACTGTTTTTATAATTTTGTGGCAAAGAAAACTGTTATAATGTTTTTTTGGCTGAATTCAGTTGGATGATCGTGCTCTTGATGAAGTTATGAAGAAGCTTTTCAAGAACTACAAAAAGTGGTGCAAGTATTTGGATCGCAAAAGTAGCCTCTGGTAAGAATCAAATGCAAAAGACTGTCGTCCATGGCTACATGCAATGCTACTCTTTCTATCAACTTCTGATTACAGATTCATTTAGGCGTGAATGATACTAATTTTATTGTCCTTGGATTATAAACATCATGAGAATTGCATATAGTATAGTTCGCCCATAAGTATTTGCTAATGAAGTCAAGTGTAGAAACAAACTATGTTGTTGAGTATTTGTAAGTGATAATTCATACAGGTTAAGCATCTGTTCTGGAAAAGTGTGATTCTGTCTGTATGAAAAATTAATGTTGAAAAGATGCAGATTATATTCTAAATAAATATAAAATCAACTTAATACCTTTCAATAAGATCATAATTGATGTAAAATCTGGCCATAGCATTCAGATTAAGCAACATTCCACTTTCTAACAGTTGGCTAGGATCAGTTATTAAAACTTGTTTAGGACTTCAGGCTACCACTCATAAATCACAAAAGCCAGCTAGTGTCTTTTTAATATATTTCTTCTCTAAAGATTATTTCCTGCTACAATTCTTATCATATACTACTAAAAAATTTAAATAAGAAGTATTGAGAGGATAAATTGTAACGAATGCTAAAAAAGAGAGAGTAATTAGTCCTATAGACCTGCAACCATGAAGAATTAAAATTATTTTAAATAGAATTTTGTTGAGTTTCAACTTCCAATTTTCAGTATGTACTGTGTAGTTGATCTATAACCTAGACATCAGTGGAAGAAAATATCAATTCAACCACCTATTGTTTGTTCTATTAATCTGTTACTTAAAATATGTGAAACAAATGTTACTCGGTCACACATTATGAGCTATCCACAAGTAATTTGTTGATTGTTTTCCACTTGTTTAATTTGCAGGTTACCCACAATACAGCAGGAAATGCAACAGCGTAAATTGTTATATATGGGACTCTATCTTTTAATATGGGGTGAAGCTGCCAATTTAAGATTCATGCCAGAATGCCTCTGCTACATATATCATCACGTATGCTTTTAAGTAGATTATTTCCTTTACATCTAATGGTCTTTAGTAAAGCTGGGATAATAGTTTCTTTTAATTTGCATTTTGGTAAAGTATAAGATGTCGCTGTATCATGTCATGTTAACCCAGGATGAAAACGAACTGCAAAAAGAATTGCATACATGAAATATCTTATTCTTTCTGCTAGTTTTAGTTGTTGTTTCTACTCTAGTTTTTGATGAATCAAGAGAGGAACAACATATAAGACTTAAGCACATATTAACCTTTACCTTTGTTTGCTATAGAAGACTCAACATTGCTTTCTGTTATCTTGGTAGTTCGGCAGTGTGAAATCTGCATTTTATCATATATTCCACAATTCCATGAAATAATAATTTTGGCAGTTCTAGCATGCATAATACTGTTCTTTGATTCTACTCCAGTAATCTGCTCTATTCTCTTTTCGACGATTTTCTTTTCTTTTTGTCTTCTTGATTGAAAAGCTATTCGTATATCTGACCCTCTTGGGCTCACTTAATCATAATCGAATCTATATGTTATCTTTCATTCTACATATGTAAATCATGGCGTGGTATAAATTCTTTTCCGATCTTGATATTACAACTCATTTTTGAGATTTTATCTTTACAGATGGCTTTTGAACTTTATGGAATGCTTGCTGGAAATGTTAGTCCAATGACTGGTGAAAATGTAAAACCAGCCTACGGAGGAGAGGAAGAGGCTTTTCTTCAAAAAGTTGTCACTCCAATTTATCAAGTCATTGCTCGGGTAAAGCCCAAATAAAAAATTTCATTTACAATTTTATTTCTCCATGCGCAATGATAATTTATTCTTTTTCCCTGCTAAATTAATTTTTTTTGTTTTTCAGGAAGCTGCGAGAAGCAAAATAGCAAAATCAAAACATTCACAGTGGAGAAACTATGATGATCTTAATGAATACTTTTGGTATACTTGTTTATTTTATGAATATGCTTGACTATCAAATCAGTTACTTATTTTTGTAAAATAGGTCTGTGGATTGTTTCCGTTTGGGATGGCCGATGCGTGCTGATGCTGATTATTTTTGTAAGCCTATGGATCAACTTCGGGATGAAAAGAATGGGGTAAAGAATACATTGCCATTTTCACCTTATAATGTGCAGGTAATTCAACTGAATAGAAGTTTTTCTTAACTAGGAAAGCAGGCCTACAAGAGATCGATGGGTGGGAAAAGTTGATTTTGTTGAAATCCGGTCTTATTTTCATATCTTTAGGAGCTTCAACAGAATGTGGAGTTTCTTCATATTATGCTTGCAGGTGTGTATTTCAGTGCTTCTCATGTTTTTGTGTACTCATTATCCTTCTTGTGTTTCATCTGCTCTTTGATGCTGACATTGTGAACAACTGCCATATATGAAGGCTATGATCATCATTGCTTGGAATGATTCTGGTCAGCCAAGTTCAATTTTTGAGGCCAATGGTTTCAAGAAAGTACTAAGCATTTTTATAACTGCAGCAATTATGAAACTCGGGCAAGGTATGTGCATTACTTTTTTACTGTACTCGATTATTATAAACTGTTTTATCTTTTTTGAAAGGTTTTGGTCATATATACAAATATTGTTTTGAATCATACATCCTTAGTGTTGATGCATATAATCTTTCTGTACTGTGATGACTAAAAGGTTCTGGCAGGAATAAAACTCTGGCTGTGGAATACATTATACCTGTTATTAAAATCTAGGCATTTTGGAACTGATCGAAATATCTAATGGCTTCAATATGTGTAGTCGCCAAAATAGGTTGATATGTAATAACTTTGGCATATGCTGGCATGAGTCTGGTAACATCCATGACATATAATTATAGTACTCAAGTACTGTACTATTTTTAAACCAGAATTTACTTAAGTTTTGCCTGTGCTCGTGTTTTTCTGCTATGAATTTTGTATTGATTGATTTGCAAATGTTTTGTCATCCTTTTTTAAAATATTAGAATGTTTCTTGCAGCCATCCTTGATGTGATATTGAGTTGGAAAGCTAGGAGGAGCATGTCTTTCCATGTCAAGCTCCGCTACATTCTAAAGGTTGTGTCTGCTGCTGCGTGGGTGGTTATTCTCCCTGTTACTTATGCGTATACATGGGAGAATCCACCTGGCTTTGCTCGAACTATCAAAAGTTGGTTCGGCAATAGCAACAGTTCTCCTTCATTATTCATCATGGCTGTTGTTATCTACTTGTCACCAAATATGCTTGCTGTCACTCTCTTTCTTTTTCCCTTCATTCGCCGATTCCTGGAAAGTTCCAATTATAAGATTGTGATGCTAATGATGTGGTGGTCACAGGTATGCAATACATTCAGTTTATTTTTTCTTATGTACCCCTTATGGGATGAATTAAAATTCAAATGGTAATTTCCTGTTCCCATAAATATATATTACAGCCTCGACTTTATGTTGGACGGGGAATGCATGAAAGCACCTTCTCTCTCTTCAAGTAGGGCCCGAATCTATTTCGTTGTATAGAATCATTTCATGTGATATTCGATTATTATCTTTATTCTTTTATATTTGCCAGGTATTCTTTATTCTGGGTGCTTCTTATCATTACAAAATTAGCTTTCAGTTTCTATGTTGAGGTACCTACCCTATGCCCCTACCCATTTCTTTTTGGTTTATTCTTATGATCACTGGATATATAGTAAATGCTGAGATCTTTACTTAAAGGTTTTTCTGCATTTGTAGCTTTAAGATTATCTCATCACTGAGGCATTCCCTATTTCTTTGTGTTTTATTCTTATGATCACTGGATATATAGTAAATGCTGAGATCTTTACTTAAAAGGCTTTCTGCATTTGTAGCTTTAAGATTATCTCATCACTGAGGCATTCCCTATTGATGTTTATTTTTTAAAACATTTGGGGTTGGAATATCACTAGTTGTTGGTTAAACTTAGGCTCTCACCATTCTTTTCTCATAGTCAATTTACATGATTAACTGTGTTTGATTTGTGGACAAAATCTTCTGATTCCAGATTAAACCTCTGGTGATTCCAACCAAAGATATCATGGAAGTTCACATATCAACTTATCAATGGCATGAATTCTTTCCCCAAGGTAGTTAAGAGGACTAATCTGGAGTTACAGTATGCGCATGCAAAAATATGTACAAGAAACAGTTGGACTGAAAGAATTGTTTTGACATTTGTACTGATTATTAAATCCATGGTTTTTTTTTTGCAGCAAAGAATAACATTGGTGTCGTAATTGCACTATGGGCCCCAGTTATTCTTGTATGGAATGATCATTTCTTCCAGTACCGAGTTTTTTCCTTTTGATGCTATACCTCCAATCTGGAGATTCTTATACATTTGGAGATCATTTTTGTTTATACTTTCTTTCCAGGTTTATTTCATGGATAGCCAGATATGGTATGCTATATTCTCTACACTTTTTGGAGGTATATATGGTGCATTCCGACGCCTTGGAGAGGTTAGGGGAACATCTGATGGCGATATTAACATTCATATAAATTATGATCAGTCTTCATCTGTATTGGATATGTATATATAGATTGTGTCTTATGGCATTCCCAGAACTCTCAACCTGAAAATTTTAGTTTTGCCCTTTCAATAGAATATGAATAATGATAAAATTGAAAGCTTTGTCTACTATAGGATGCTTTCACATGTTGAAGGAAATTATTCATATGTTTCAGGCAGAAGAGACCTTTTTTCGTCCTCTAGAGCAAACACATGGTTAAAACTTAAAAAGTGTTTTAGCTACTAGGATTTTGAACTTTCCGTGGTTTTTGGTTTCCTAGAAAATTAATGGGTTCACCATTGGTACACAGGTGAATAAAAGTAATTGATAACATGATATTTCCAAACCTGTTACTTCTAGATAATGAATGTTTAACATGCCTTGTAGTAATCTATAAAGAGGATAATATGTATATTTATAGTTTGGTGTTTAACTTCTTATTTTCTTTTTTGTCCTACTTAGTTAATTTTCTACTTATTGTTGTTTCAGATTCGAACACTAGGAATGCTTAGATCCCGTTTTCAGTCGTTGCCTGGTGCTTTTAATGCCTGCTTAATCCCAGAGGAGAGAACTGAGACAACAAAAAAGAAAGGACTGAAGGCCACCTTCTCCCGCAAGTTTGACCCGGTAGCATGTTTTTTAGTCCCCCGCTAGTATTTGGATTATGCATGCATATGACATCATTGACTTTTACCTCTCTGATTATCACCCTCTCAGATTCCTTCAAGCAAGGAAAAAGCGGCTGCAAGGTTTGCTCAGTTGTGGAACAAAATAATAACAAGTTTTAGAGAGGAGGATCTTATAAGTAACAGGTGATATTCTGTATGAATGCTGTGAAAAAGTCATCTGGTTGGTTGATTTGTTCGCTGTCTCTCATTATCATGGACAAAGAGGAAAGAGACAAGATGTATATATTTTTATGTTATTTCTCAACTTGCTTTTGTTAGGGAAATGGATCTGTTACTTGTTCCATACTGGGCTGATCGTGATTTGGAACTGATGCAATGGCCTCCGTTTTTGCTTGCTAGCAAGGTTTCTTTTGACCATTTGTTCCTTTTTATATTAGATATTTACTATCCATGTTGGTAGATGGTGTGGTTGTCCATTATTTTCCTTCTTGGATCCCTGATAAATTATTAAATTCTTTTTCATCTCCTCACTTTAGCTACATTGGCTAATTAGACAAATGCTTAGATGAAAATACCATGGCATATAGGACAAACTTTCTGCCATGGTGTTCAAGATAAATAAATAGGTGATGGGAATATCAAAGAGCGTCTTTACCAATATTACTGGGGAAATTATTATCTGTTATGTAGTCACTTTTGTGTTGTGTTGATTATTATTTTATAATAAATGAAGAGAGGAAATGAATAAAAACACATTACATGGTCTGTCGTTTGACCTTAAAATACGTACATTACTCTAACATCATCCACACAGATGTAATCCATATGTTGGGAAGACACTACAGAACTAAGATCAATTAAGGTAAAATAAATGGCAGGGTGTTCATTTGTAATCACACCCATCTTCATTTGTTTGTTATTCTGTGTGAGTAGGCTATCACATTAACTTACTGTGGCACTTTGGGTAGAAAGAAGATGCGTTTTTGTTTAATTGTGTGTACCATTTTGAATAGGGGTTTGGATATTGATAAGAGAATTAGACGTCATTTTTGGTTTCATATCCTTCAATGATAATTGAAGTGATGAGTTGGCATTTGAAATCATTTTTTCTCATGTAACTAACTGGATTTGTTGATAACGCAGATCCCTATAGCAGTTGATATGGCCAAAGACAGTAACGGAAAGGATAGTGAACTGAAAAAGCGGATAAAGTCTGATGATTACATGTATTCTGCTGTCTGCGAGTGTTATGCTTCATTTCGGAACATTGTTATGTTTCTAGTTCACGGCAATCGTGAGAAAGAGTAAGTATTTATGGATTTTCAGTTTGATCCCTCAGTCATTTACTTCCCTCTGTTCACTCAACTTATCTTTCTTTTCAGGGTTATTGAGTATATTTTTACTGAAGTTGACAAGCATATAGCGGATGATAAGCTGTTAACTATCTACAAGCTAAATGCTCTTCCTGTTCTGTATGACCTCTTCGTTAGGCTTGTCAAATACTTGGTAGGGACTTACCTTGTTTTCTTCTATAATTACTTACTGTTAGGCTTGTCAATTACATTACATGGTAAGGATTTCCCTTGTTTTCTTCTATAATTACTTTGCAGCTAGAAAATAAGCCGGAGGATAGGGATCAAGTTGTAATCCTCTTCCAGGACATGCTTGAAGTCGTGACCCGAGATATAATGATGGAAGATCATATATCCAAGTAACAGTTCTTCAGAATAGATGTGTTGAACTTGAATTTTGAAGCCTTTATGCAATGTTCTTAGTTACTACATTTGTTTTGAATAGCTTGCTAGATTCAATTCATGGTGGATCTGGACATGAAGGCATGGTCCCTCTTGATCAGCAATATCAGTTATTTGCATCAGCTGGTGCCATTAAATTTCCAGCTCCTCAATCTGAAGCTTGGAAAGAGAAAGTATAGAGTTGAACTGTATATATTGATAAGCTTTTTTTTTATTTTTTTATTTTCTGTTCTTGATTGACATTTTCATTTCCCCTTCTCAGATCAAGAGGTTGTACTTGTTGCTGACAGTCAAGGAATCTGCAATGGATGTACCCTCAAACTTGGAAGCTAGGAGGCGCATTTCCTTTTTCTCCAATTCCTTGTTCATGGACATGCCAGCAGCTCCTAAAGTCCGCAATATGTTGTCATTCTCGTGAGTTCATTTTACACTGTGCTTTTTGTTTCATTGTGTATGTTGTCAAAAGATCATGTATCTTTGGCGATTCAGTTATTCTCTCACCTTGTGACCATTCATGTAACTTATAAGCAGTTAATTCTGCAAATTTGAATATAATTCAAACAATGCAAGTGCATGTAGGATTTCATGAGAAAGGTATGATACTGTAACCCTTGCCCAGAATAAAGAAATAACTAAGGGTTAATTTTAAATTACAATATTAAAGATATATACTCTGGTTGTTTTTATTGGACAAGACTTTTAGCAAAGTTTAGTTTTAGATTAATGCTTCAGTGCAATCGAGAAAATCACAGAGCGTCATTCCCAGCTTTATAAACACCTTGTATTATGTTTGATGGTCACTAAAGGCCAAAGGGTTATTAACATTGAAGATAGCAAAAAATGTAATGATGTACTATAGATTTTTTGTATGATCTTTTGCGTAGGTTTGTAATGATATAAACTTTGTCAATACTTTATTTAAATACTCATTTGTTTATACCCAGCTGAATAAGTATTAGTTACTCATCTGTTTGTTCCTTGTACTGATACATGATTAGTCAGTCGTTCAGTGTAAACGCATCAGGCATGCCCCTATCGTTGTGTCCTTGTGTGTGAATATAACTTGAGCTTTCCCGACATATAGTGTTTTGACTCCTTATTACACGGAGGAGGTACTTTTCTCATTGCCTGAGCTGGAAGTGGCAAATGAAGATGGCGTATCCATTCTCTTTTACCTGAAGAAAATTTTCCCAGGTTTGTGTTTTAGATGCTATGAGGCTTGTCTAATTTCTCCTTCTTCACTAACCTTACAATAAAATCCCACAGATGAATGGAACAATTTTCTTGATCGTGTTGACTGCAATGAAGAAAATCTAAGGGATTCTGATGAACTGGAAGAGCAGTTACGACTTTGGGCTTCATATAGGGGCCAAACATTGACCAGAACTGGTATGTAAAAGTCAAATTATTAGTGTTCTCATTCACATTGAAGTTTCTCTTTGCTTTTCATAGATATCTCTATTCAGTTGTGCTCTGTCGGCAGTCTCTGAGTTGTCATTTGACTATTTTAAGCAATTGGTCATGATGGGATACCTCGATCAAAGCGCCTAATTAATTTCCAATCGATGATTTATGTGGCTTATTTACTAACTTACATAAGGTTTAAACATAAATCAAATCAGATTATTACCATGTTATTGATTCACTAGATGGTTTCATGAATTGTTAGCTGTATCCTTCATGTTTTTATACGTTATACCTGTTATTGGCTGGATTTGATGAATCGCACGAGCAAGCCCTGAAGAATTGCAGAATTGATATTTATTTTAATTATTTTTGTAAGACATATTTTTGGAGACTCATGCATTTTATACACTGTGACAGTTAGAGGAATGATGTATTACCGCAGAGCTCTAGAACTTCAAGCGTTCCTTGATATGGCCAAGGATGATGGTATTACATCTTATACAGTGAATCATCTAACTGCAAACTAATGAGAGTATAAGCAGCTATATTTCTTGGTTTGTACAGATTTAATGGAAGGTTACAAGGCCATTGAGACAAGTGAAGATCAGATTAAGGGGGAGAGGTCGCTGTTTACACAGTGTCAAGCCGTAGCTGATATGAAGTTTACATATGTTGTCTCCTGCCAATTATATGGCATTCACAAACGATCTGGAGATCAACGAGCGCAAGATATATTAAGACTTATGACAACGTACGGGATTATAGAGCTTTGATTCTGGTATCCTAATATCCTCCAAGCACATTATCTAACTATTTATTTGGGCAGATATCCATCTCTTCGAGTAGCATATATAGATGAAGTTGAAGAACCTAGTAAAGACAGAACCAAGAAGGTCAATGACAAGGTGTACTACTCCACTTTAGTGAAGGCTGCTCTGCCAAAATCAAATGCTTCAGAGCCAGGCCAAAATCTAGATCAGGTACTTGAGATTATTTAGAATTCAACATCTGAAACTAGCAGCTAGCTAATTTAAGATTTATTATAAGGAACTTACAAGATTAAAAAGTAGGTATGTTTACTTTCAAAGTTGTTTCTTGACTTGATTTTTTCATACATCATCATTGTGTTTTTGTATGGAGCTCTCGCACAATGAGGACCTTATACAGAAATTTCTTCCAGAAATTTAGCTTGACAACTCTACATATTTGATGGCTGATTGTCTATAATGAATTTCTGTTTGTAGATAATCTACCGTATAAAACTTCCGGGCCCTGCTATCCTGGGTGAAGGAAAGCCTGAAAACCAGAATCATGCCATCATTTTCACGCGCGGAGAAGGCTTACAAACGATAGATATGAATCAGGTATGTTATTTTTAGCCAATCCATATATGATTTTCTTAAATTTGAGACCTGACATAATTATCCAACTTAGGATAACTACATGGAAGAAGCTTTTAAAATGAGAAACTTGCTCCAAGAATTTCTTAAAAGGCATGATCTGAGACACCCATCAATTCTCGGCCTTAGGGAACATATCTTCACTGGAAGGTGCGCCACTCTGTCATAATTAGCCTGCTTTGGCATTTGCATGTATATTTATTCCTTATATAACTCATTGCTCTTTTATTACATGATGATGCAGTGTTTCTTCTCTTGCTTGGTTTATGTCTAATCAAGAGACTAGTTTTGTTACTATTGGACAGAGGCTGCTGGCCAATCCCCTTAAGTAAGTTCTCTTGTTTGCATCACTCTCAACTCTTCTAGCCAGTAAACCATGTTCTTGAATATGTATCTCAGTCTGCTTGACCTGGCAAATACAATTAATAATTACAATTATTATTCAGTTTTACTGTTTCTTGTGAGATTTGTCACTCACGTGTACAATGTTTGAGGTTCTGCATAGTTGACAGCTAATAGATGAGGCTTTGTCCATGTAATTCAGCATGGCTGGAGGAACTGAAAGCTAATTTCATATGCATGCATTGCAGCCTTTTTTTGGTTAACTTTCTCTTTTCTATAGTTTATAATGAAGGTCTCTGTTATTTTCATTTTCTATCGTGAACAAGAGTTGAACCCCTTGATGCTTTATTACGCAAAAGAAGCCCAAATGGAATTTATAACTTTGTTTCTGGTCATTCCTATTTTGTTTTCTATAATTTAGATAATCGAGTTGCATTATTAAAATATGCATTAAAAAAGAATTTTATGAGTTAATCTTTCATGCATAGTGTTATTCGCCTTGCCAGGGTTTTATATATTTGAAAATTGAAATTTGCGTGAACTCATAGAAGGCTGAAACATTTCCTAAATATTCAGAAATATTGTTCGTTTATAAGTTCATTACAGGGTTTTATTCACTTATCTTCAATATATTTAATTTTGTGGTGGGAATGGTGCATGAACACTCTTACTTTTGCTTCATGTTTAGCCTCTGGGTTTCACATACGTTTAATTTGCCAAGGGTTTGCATTTCAGCAATTTCGGTTGATTCTAATTGGCCACCCTTCTTTTATTGTTTTTATGGAATTGGACTCATCATCTTTTCAAGTCAACTGACTGTCTTGTATCATGCTTCCTTCTTCTGTTCTTGCAGAGTTCGGTTTCACTATGGCCATCCTGATGTTTTTGATAGATTGTTTCACCTTACACGAGGTGGGGTGAGCAAAGCCTCCAAGATCATCAACCTGAGTGAGGATATATTTGCTGGTATGGTCATAAAGTTTGTTGTTCTTATTCCATATTTATCTATATTGAAACACTTTGGTATGGATATAATTGCTTGGCATTTGTAATTCTGTAGGCTTCAATTCTACACTCCGTGAAGGCAATGTAACCCATCATGAGTACATACAAGTTGGTAAAGGGAGAGATGTTGGCCTTAACCAAATTTCTCTGTTTGAGGCAAAAATTGCCAACGGAAATGGAGAACAAACATTGAGTCGGGATTTATATAGACTGGGGCATCGCTTTGACTTCTTTCGCATGCTATCATGTTATTTCACAACCATTGGTTTCTATTTCAGTACTTTGGTGCGTGTCAATTGAATTGTCTACCCGGTGGTTTTTGAGTTTGTCTTCAGATATTCTAACCTTATTGCATTTCTTCTGACAGATTACTGTGCTCACAGTGTATATATTTCTCTACGGACGCCTTTATCTTGTTCTTAGTGGGCTTGAAAAGGGATTAAGCATGCATCCACAAATTCGAGATAATAAGTCTCTTGAAATTGCATTAGCCTCTCAGTCCTTTGTGCAAATTGGATTTCTGATGGCTCTCCCTATGATGATGGAAATTGGATTAGAAAAGGGCTTTCGCACTGCACTGAGTGAATTCATATTGATGCAACTTCAATTGGCTCCAGTGTTTTTCACCTTTTCACTTGGGACTAAAACCCACTACTATGGGAGGACTTTACTTCATGGAGGTGCAAAGTATAGGGCAACAGGTCGTGGATTTGTTGTGTTCCATGCCAAATTTGCTGAAAATTATCGTCTCTACTCACGTAGCCACTTTGTCAAGGGGCTTGAGTTAATGATATTGCTTCTCGTTTATCAGATATTTGGTCAAACCTACAGAGGTGCTGTTTCATATATCTTAATCACTGTATCTATGTGGTTTATGGTGGGAACCTGGCTTTTTGCTCCCTTCCTCTTCAATCCTTCTGGCTTTGAGTGGCAGAAGATTGTTGATGACTGGACTGATTGGAATAAATGGATCAGTAATAGAGGAGGTATTGGTGTCCCCCCAGAGAAAAGTTGGGAATCATGGTGGGAAGAGGAGCAAGATCACCTCCGACATTCTGGAAAACGTGGTATTATAGCCGAAATATTACTGGCAATAAGGTTTTTCGTTTATCAGTATGGCCTTGTATATCACTTGCACATCACAAGGAAGAACCAAAGTGTTCTGGTATATTTTCTTCTCTACCCTGATAAACTGTCACATTTGATTTTGATAGGCTATTTGGATCTATAACCATTACTTAAATGAATGGCAGGTATATGGCATATCATGGCTGGTAATATTCCTAATCCTTTTTGTCATGAAGGTGAGAACAGTTATTCCAGTTTCAGAATTTTTTCCGAGGCACTTTAATTGAACTGGAGAAGAGTTCATTCTTTGAGCCTTCTTTCTTTCTTTCTTTTTGGCAATTTGCTATCACCTGTATGCAATACCTTGATATCCCCATGAAATGAATTGTCATATTTTCGACAACTTTCATACACAACCCTTTGTAGAAAGATTACACACGGATTCTGCATGTATGCACTTACACAAACGCGCCTCACTTCTTTTTTCATGTATTTCGCACTCTGTCGATGCATCCTTTTAACTTTGATTGTTTGAACTATGCTAAGTTCCTCTAGATTCTCTCGATCCAGCTCAGGTTCCTATTAATTGTTCATATGCTATTGCATTGGGTTTGGAAACTGATGGTTTATCTTGTGTTTCTTTTACAGACGGTTTCTGTAGGGCGAAGGAAGTTTAGTGCAAATTTCCAACTCGTCTTCCGCCTTATCAAGGGCTTAATCTTTGTCACATTCATCTCTATCCTGATCATACTGATTGCCCTACCACACATGACACCAAGAGATATTGTGGTTTGCATACTTGCTTTCATGCCCACTGGCTGGGGCTTGCTTCTGGTTAGCTATATTTCCACCACACCTCTTTTTTCTTTATTTACATCCAAACTTATTCTCAAGAAGCATTTTTGGTTGCCTGTTTTGATTTTACCAGATTGCTCAAGCATGTAAGCCAATTGTTCAAAGAGCTGGATTCTGGGGATCAGTCAGAACGCTAGCTCGTGGGTATGAAATTCTGATGGGTTTACTTCTGTTCACACCAGTGGCTTTCCTTGCATGGTTTCCGTTCGTATCAGAGTTCCAAACTCGAATGTTGTTCAACCAAGCCTTCAGTAGAGGTCTCCAGATATCACGTATTCTGGGTGGACATCGGAAAGACAGATCCTCCAGGAACAAGGAGTAGGAACAACAGTAACAGTAGCAGTAGTAGTGTTATTGCTTCTTGGATCTATTTTTACTTGTCTACTTATGAATTGTCTAAGCTTATCTCTCTCGTTATCCTTGTAATTATGCATTATGGTACGGTGGCAAATATTATAAGTAGTATTTTTTAAAGTTGCCTCTTATTATCATAATTGAGCTTAAGGAGAATTCATCAGCCTAAATGAGACATATATGCATAAAATTGAACAATTTAGGTAAGTGATCTATTTCATAATAAGATAATCAGATATTCATATGCAAACAGTAACATTTCATATGCGAGATAAACGGAGAGAATAAAAAAATCGTATACAAGCATAAAGTTTGATTTCATTAGAAACCACAACTTCGTGTGTTAAGGGTGAAGTTCAATTGTCAATGGATAATAAATTTCTATGAACCGTGATTCAATGAATGAAACTATTTTATTTAGTGTTACGATATCATTTTGCTTTGTAAAATCTGATGTCATTTTGGATGACATCCAGTAGCACCACATAAGTAAATCATCAAACTAAATCATGGACTCGATTAACTGCAGAGTCAATTATAATGTAGTTGTAAAATTAGAACAAGCCCAATAATTTGGTAGTAAAATTAGAACAAATCAATAATGTGATAGTTTTCAGAGAAGTTTTAAAATTGATATGCAAAAACAGAATTTGATGAAAGTTCGAAAATTTATAAGCAAACCACCGTTTTATTAATGACAACTAGATACATCGGTTCATTTAAGACATGTGGGGATAACGAACTTTCAAATGATCTCAACACCAAAGCTGATAAGAAAAATGAACAGTTAGCACCTAACTAAGTAACTTTGAGTGCAAGTTACATGAATGGAACTTTATCAGAGCCTAATGTTACATTCTGTGCGGATTCTACTTCTAGAAATGGGGTTAGTCTGCAACGACCCGACCCGACCCTGCCCTAGTATTTCTACAAATCACTGAGATTACAGTTTCCTACATGTTACCCAGCAATGAAGGATTGCAGGAGTTGCTTATTTATTATACCTTCTTTCTCCATGAGATTCTAACCATGATAAGTTACAGTCACCCCATCGCCCGATATCACAATCATCTCTGCTCACGGCATCACTCTTACCCACTCATAACGGCCGGGGAGGGGCAAATCATTAACAATGTCGAAATTATACCTGCACAGTTGAAAAAATGGATTCTTGATTCAAGCTAGAAACAGTTTACACAGACAGATGGAAGAAAGCACATACTTTTCCATGAAGAGGCGTTCGTGCGGCTGCTCTGCATGGGAAAAAAACTCCTCCATCTCGCGAGCTGTGGGTATATTTATACGTGCATTTTCAGCCCTTTGATTGGAAACACTGGGACTTCTCTGCTTTGTTGAAGACCCCGGTGCTGTGGTACTGTCAGCAGCTCTGATCATACTACAAGGGGTGCTTTCTCTGGTGCACCTGCAGAAAATATACATATAACACATTCCTTAACATGTGTTTTTTTATCTCACATACAGAAGACTCAACAGAGCAATGATTTTAATAGAAAGTGAAGCCCAAACCTCACAGTACAGAGAGAAGAACCCTAGAAACATACTGATAAACAAATACAGTTTGGATTTATGAAAAGCCCTTGCACAGAAAATGCATCCAGAACATTAAACAGATGTATAATGCTACAGTGGCGGAGGATAGTTAATTTCATCAAAATCAGATATAAAGAATCCATCTTTATAGTTTAAATTTAACGAAGCCAAACGAATAGTACTGGCAGTGCCCATTATGAATTATATTTAGAGCGAAACATCAACAGAAACCATCAACTTCTCAAAGATTAGACTTAAAAGCATACAAAAGTACACCTTAAGTTAGATAAAAGAGGGCCCTTTAGTTAGCTAAAAGAGGGCAAACAAAGAACACATCAAACCCCTTTAATCCCCTACACCAAAAATATATACGGGCCGTTAAATTGGAGGCAGCATAAGGAAAAAAATGAATTGCGGATCAGAAATGTTTTCTGAGAGTGATGACAGCAAATTGAAGGCCAATAATCCGTTTTCAGAGGAAGACGTATTAGAAAAATAAATCAATCTAGGTCAGCTCAGAGGCAATTCTTGAAAAAAAAACATCTGTAGTCGAATTGAACTTAAAAGTAAAACCAAAATTTGAAAAATTAACCGAGAAAAAATCAATCCCAAATTTTGATGGCAGAGAAAGGATGCAGAGGGATATACCTATCTCGAGATTCCGTATCCAAATCATTTTCACCAAAAGAGACCTCAATCTCCAAATCCCCAATTCGAGAGGTTCCAATCAGCCACTCGGAAACTCCCTTGGCTGACTCAATTGGAGAATCCGGAATCTCTGGCGTCGCGCCTCCAATTTGGGGGTTTTCATCATCTGTACAAACGAAGCCCTGTTTAGGAGGAGGTGTAATTTTGGGGGAATCCTGGAGGTACTGCTTGAGGAGCGGCGGTTTCTGGAGGCGGCGGGAGCGGAGCTGGAGGTAATCGTCGGCGGAGGAATTGAGGCGCTGGAGGGCTAGGGTTCTGGCGCGGGTACGGACGCCGAGGGGAGAGTGAGAGACGTCGAGGTCCCTCGTGGACTTGGGCTTCCGCATGAATTTCCCCATAATCTGCTGCTACAAACAAGTTTGGTGCGAAGCGACGGGTGATTTCATGTGTCTCTGTGAAACACAGAGAGAGAAGAGAGAGAGAGAGAGGACGAAACGAAAGTTAGGGTTGAAGAAGGCCCACTTTGCTTTTTCAGATATTATATTCATTTATTGAGTAGAAAAAAGCTACTCACTGTTAAAATGTCACATTTATCGTAGGTGCGTGCTACTACATTTCAAAGTAGTCATTTGATTTATAAAAAAACTCATTTACCACACAATTTTTTATGGAGTACACATAAAATTCATATTCAATCACATAGAAGCAAGACGTTTTTTTCATGAGATTTAAGAAAAAGTCAAATGCAAAAAGGGTTTTGAATAATTAAGATGCATATTTGTGATACTTTGAGAGAATAAATTGTACATAAAAAGTACTCCCTCTGTCCCATTAGAAATGAAACGTTTTCCTTTTTGGTCCGTCGCATTAAAAATGAACGTTTCTACAAATGGAAACATTACTCTCTCTACTTTTTCTTCTCTCTTACTTTACTCTCTCTTCATTAACTCACAAAACAACACTACATAAAATCCCGTGCCGAAAAGCAAATGTTGCATATTTAATGGACGGATGGAGTATATGGAATTTTCCACCTTTCGCCATGCCATGGTTTCTTTTTACTGTTTTCAACCTTAAGGACATTATTGACCTTTTCACATGACACATGCCCCACATTGATCATAAATTTGTGGGCGAGAGGGGGCAACGTGAGGGCCAACTTAGCTCCATCTTTAGTAAAGTTTCATGATTTGTCAAGGTCTAGATTGGGAATGCTCTTAAAAAACTTATTGTTTACTACTTTCTTCATTTTACCTCAAATGATCAATTTATTTTCAAAATAAGTATACTATTAAAAATAATTAATTGTTTTAAAAATGTAGGTTTATGGATTTATGTTTTTTTTGGAAAATTCAGAAAAATAATGTACTGTTGGATATTCTAAATTCTTAGAAGAAGAGGCAGAAGACAAAAACGCCTCATAAGAGTTTATACGGAATATTCCATTTCAATACTTAAAACTAAAATCACATTGTTTACCAACATGAAATTCATGTAGGGTCCTTGAATAATTTTATTTTAAGTTCAATATTTAAAACTAAAACTACATTGTTTACCATGGAATTCATGTAGGATCCTTGACTAATTTTATTTTAAGTTGTTTTAGGAACAATTAAGATCCAATGCGGCATGAATTTCGGAAGTTGTCAAAGTATCTAATAATTTTATTAAAAATTATTACTCATTTCAATCTCTAAAAACTATGAACTGTCTTTCTATTACTCTATTCCTGAAAAGTATAAACTTTTTAATTTTGTACTTCCTCCGTCCACTTGAAAAGTATGTGACACCAATTATACTTTAAAACCGGTGCCTAACCAAATGCTCATGCCTAACCAATTGAGTGGAAATCAAACCTTCATACAACAACATGCATGAACGTGCAAGGGAGGGGGTACATGCCGCCGTATCTCCACGAATACAACCAAATGTCTGACTTTGGCCGCCACAAGTGCGCACAATGACGTCTCAGCCAACCGCAACGTGCCTATTGAACACACGCAAAAGCTCGTCTCTCGGCCAAATTGTCCAAATAAATCGAATTTATATTTTAATATAGCCATATAGGGATAATAATAGTTATTTAAATGATGATTTAAGGTCAAATTATGGCTTTTCTCATAAACTTTGAAATTAAAATATTAAATCATGCATGTTTCAATTTTTTTATTGTCCCATTTATGCACAAATACACATATGATGTAATGTTAAAATTAACAATATCCTCAATTTAAACTTCATGATTTAAATTTCATCTCAATGTATCATATTTAGCAATTAATATATATGATTGTTAAATACAGAATGGAGCCGTCAAAACAAATCTCCTGAAATTATTTTAGGTAAAAAGTAAAAACTGTAAAAACTAATCAATCTGTTTGTTTTTATTTTTATTTTTATTTTTATTTTTATTTTTATTTTTATTTTATTTTATTTTATTTTATTTTATTTTATTTTATTTTATTTTATTTTATTTTATTTTATTTTATTATATTATTGATTTTTACTTTCAACTGGTTCGATTCTTGGCATTGACTTCTCACATTATTAATTGTTATCCATCAATCCGTTTTTATCTCAATCAATGCCGTCTAGGTTCATAATTTTGTGACTTCTTGATATCCCTCCCCTAAATTTGTGAATATATTCCGGGTTTATTGTGTTCGATTTGTGCGTTTTTCAATTCACTTTTTCTCCTGTAAATCTTGACTTTGATTGATCTCAAGCTTCTTCTTCTCTCCCGTTTCAGATTGCGGCAAAAAGATACATTTTTTTATTGGGATTGGATAGATATTTCTAAACCAAAATCAATAGAGAAACAGATATTCACAGAATCTGAGGTTCTGTGAAAAGATTGGGGAGATGAGAGACCAAGTATGGAGATGGGTTTTAGGGTTGGTTTACATATTTGCAGTTGCAACAATTTGGATCGCAGCTAGTTTCGTTGTACAGTCAGTTGTAGATGAGGGCGTTTCCCCCTTTCTGGTAACCTACATTTGCAATTCATTGTTCGTTGTGTATATACCTTTAGTAGAAATTGGGCGGTATTTAGAGGATAGGTATGGAAGCATTTTCTTTTGGTTAAATAGAAAAAATGATGCTTCATTGCAAGACTCTAAGCTTTCAGAAGAGGCCATTCTTCTCCACACTAACGAGATGTCGAATGAATTGAATCCGGGGGCAGTTGCTCTTGCTCAACACGAGGCTGCAGATCATGGTGAAGTTGGAGTAGCCAGGGATGAGCCCGAGTTAGGGTTGGATGGGAAAGGGCGTTGGACGCGTTGGAGGGTTGCTAAAGTCAGCATCTTGATCTGCCCCATTTGGTTTATGGCACAGCTCACATTTAACCTTTCCCTTAAATACACTACAGTTACTGTAAGCATTTGATCCATTCTTGTTTTGTGTATATCTCACAAGTTGATTAATGATTTATGCTTAATGTGACATTATGATTTTTGTTTTGGTGTATAGTCAAATACCATCCTGAGCAGTGCATCCAGTCTGTTTACATTTCTAGTTGCTCTTGTATATTTGGGAGAGAAGTTCACTTGGCTGAAGCTGATAAGTGTTCTGCTTTGTATGGGGGGAGTGATCATTGTCAGCCTCGGAGACTCGGGGTCAGGATCGAATGAGGTTGCCTCAAATCCTGCACTAGGAGATGTTCTCTCTCTTTTATCTGCAGCATTTTATGCTGCTTATATAACACTTATTCGCCAAAAATTGCCTGATGAAGACGATAAAGCTCAAGGCAGTGTTAGTATGGCACAGTTTCTTGGATTCCTGGGCTTGTTCAACCTCTTGTTTTTCTTTCCTGTGGCTCTCATTCTAGAGTTTTCGAAGCTCGGGCTTCTCAACACTCTCACTGGGAAGCAATTTGGTCTAATCGTTGGCAAAGGTATAATAATATCGATGTTCAAGCATGTAGTTGAAATTCTGAGGTCATCCATTGCTAAACTAAACCTTTTCCCATTGCCACTTTTCTATCTGTGTTTGCATCTTTATTATTGACAATAATAGTAGAACAAACACATTCTTTGATGAATGATAAAATAGCTCTTGTACATAAATATTCCATCCTCTCTGCTTTTGATGTAAAAGGAGTAAAAATCAAGTAGTTTTGTTTCTAATTTACCTTCGTTTGATCTCTGTACTTGTGGTGAAAGTATTACCTCTCTACATATATCAATTTCTAAGCATCAATCTTCCACATTCAGGTTTACTGGATAATGTGTTGAGCGACTATCTATGGGCCAAGGCTGTGCTTCTTACATCGACCACTGTGGCAACGGCGGGTCTTTCCATACAGGTACCGTTAGCGACCATCGTGGATTCATTGATTGGGAATGTGCCCCATCCGATGGATTACGTCGGAGCTGTTGCTGTGATGATTGGTTTCACAGGTCTTAATTTCCCCGCGGATGCTTTTTCAACAACTAGGGAAGCCCATCTTGAACTGGAGACTGGAAATACAACCAACAGATGTTGACAATCGCCTTTCAGAAGCTGCTAATTAGATTTTTCGTTGCAGAGTGTATACATGCAAAGATTAAAGTGGATATATGTACTATACAGAGTTGGTTCGTTTCAATTGAAATACAAAAGAAAAAGAATAATCGTTTTTTCGTTATTTGTCTTGTTATAACTCAACAGAGCTGCCATGTTAGTTGAACACGATTTTTTGATTTTCAAAGTTGAGAATGAGAGAGATGATTTAAGTGAACAAAAATACCATCCAACCTAGAAAATAAAAAAGATAATAATGTCACCCTTGTAAATCTAAGAAATTACATTGGGGCCAAGTCCATATGGGAAATAATAGTCTATTCTATCTTCAACTCTGTGCCGTAGACATATGGCCATGTCTCTGCATCACTCTCCTAGCTGCTAGAGCTGCAGCCTCACTTGCACGCAACGTCCCAGTGGCCATGATTGCAGCAAACTCACTGCTGATCTCCTCTTGGACTTTACTCCGAGCATCTCCGAGGGGATCTCCAGCAACAGCACCGCTAGAAGAGGACACTGTTTTGGTCTCTGTCTGTTCCGTATCAGATTTCTTGGAAGCACCCTCATCTTTTGTATTAGGCGATTGGTTGGTGGCACCATTAGCAGGCTTTGAGGCAGCAGCGGTCGCCTGATTTGAACTAGCAAGCGCAGAAGGCCTGAACTGAGGAGCTTGGGGAACTGCACCAGCCCTCAAAGTGTTCTCTAGATTCTGTATCATTGGCACTGCACATCAAACAGATTTAGAACATTATGCCGCAGTTATTTTCTTTAAGCCTTTTTCTTCCTTCAATTTGACCTCATACGACTCCACAGGACCTACTAGTACAATATATCTAAAAGCTTTTCTGATGCAAGCATAGAGATTCTTTAACCCATTTCATTCTGTCACTACTCATGTATTCAAACAGTTGGGGAGAGAACGAGAGTCAAATTTCTAGTAAGGGAACAAAAAAGGACAGATGATCAGATCAACATAGAAGAGTGACTTACATATGAGAGGGGCCATGGGGCTACTCATAACTTCATTCGGAAGATTCAAAATGTAATCTGGTATTGAAGCACAGACAAGGAACTCAGCAACCTCATTACTAAAATTGTTACAGTTATGAGTCAGCAAATTGTAAGTTTCAGCTGTGTAGCGTGGACCAATTTTTTCCAAGTACTCCTCAAATACTTCCTTAGGCACATGTGTCACACCAAGATCGACCGTGCGAATTGGTGTCCCATATGGAGTTGTTCCAGCTGGAGCGCTTTCAATGCCACCTCCAAAATAGTATTCATGACCGTATACAACAACTCCAGTATGCCTGAAAAATCACAAAAACAATTATAGCAACAAGAAACATGAATGCATCCACATTCAACGGTCATTTTGATTGAGATTGTAACCGTCTTACCATATGGCTTCAATAGGCTTCCCCAAAAAAGCCGTGGATAGTTGTCTGGCCAAGCCCTGGCTTAGGTCATAAACATTTAAAGAGACCTTGCAACCATCCTGCATGTTTATAAAGTTGTAAGCTTACAAAACCATTTCACAGCTGTCCATTTTAGTCGATCATAATTACAAATAAGACATACCTCAGCCATTTTCACCAGTCCAATTAGAAAAAAAGACTCAAGACGGGTTGAAAGGCTGACCTGCACAAAAAAGGACACCAAGATCAAGCAAGGTTCAGGGGTCAGTAAAGGGCATCAACCAGTAATGCTGAATAATAATAATACTCCTAACAAATAACACGATAAAAACATTTTCATTCTATCAATCTAACTTGTATTAAGGAAACACAACTTTCAAACAAGAGAGGAATGCAAGAAGTTCATGTAGATAACACAAGCAAAGATTGGACACAGCATGTCACTTAAGCTCTCTGGCTGACTTCAAACAGTCATTCTCTTATGGGCTGCTCCTGTTGGGTTTCGTTTAGGCGAATAAACGAGAAATATTTACCTTCTTTTCCAGAAAAGCTTTCAAAACTTCCACTTTGCTAAGTTTCATTAGCCACTATACCAATCCAAACATGCATTTCACCAGCAATTTGTTGCACAATGAAAATGTAGAACAACCATGTGAATGCAGCTTTAAAGTAGACTCAACGCTATCATACAAACAATGATAGAACAGTCTCTTTAAAAAAATCATAAAAAAAAAATCATAAAATGGCATAAACATTAACTGATTCATATGCAATGATCTCCAATTGCTAAAATTCATAGAGACGCAAAATGAAAAAGAAACCAAGCATAATCTAGCCAGACACTGAATGTTGATTAAACAAAACGATTATGGTCTCGAAACAAATCAAATCACAAATTTAGGCGATTAATTATAGCATCATCAATAGGAACACACAGTACAAGAACCTACACAAAAAGGTCAACCACAAAAATCATGACTTGCGACTTGCAACTTGCAAGTTGCAACGTGCAAAGTGAAATCCAAGAACTGCATTCGATGACATACTAACATTGGACAGATCTTACAACTCACTTCCCACATTGCAAAAATCACATCAAATCAAAACACATCATATCAACACAAGACCTTTCTCGATTCAACCATACAGTAAAAATTAATATTAATAAAATTCACATTAATCCGCAATTAAATCCCCGAGACAACCGCCCAGGCTTCTATTTTGATCAGATCTATAATCACACTATACAATGATGATGAATCGGCGAATTTTTGATGGTGATGAATGCAGGAAGATGCAGATCACGACACATAGATTTTACGTGGTTCGATTTACTGAGGTAAATCTACGTCCACGGGAAGAAATGAGGGCAGAGTTGTATTGCTTGATCTGTTTTCTTACAGCTTACAATACAGACTTGCTATTTTGTGTTTTATCTCCAGAAAGCGAGAGAGTCTTAGAACCTAACCCTATCTATCTGATCTAGGTTCTATTTATACATTGACCTAGATCGTGGCATGCAGCCATTTACTAGGTAGTGGATGTCGTGGAGATCGTGACGATCTTGCATGGGTCCACTATCCTGCATGAGTTAAAGACTGCTTGACACCACTAAATAGATCGTGGGTGTAGTGGAGGTGGAAATCCTGCATGAATCCACTATCTCCTAGTTCGGTCGAATACTGAGACCGAACTGCTGAATTATTGCCGAGCAGCTTTTGCCGATCTGAGAGTAGAGCTTGATGCCGACCTGAGAGCAGAGTTTGATTGGTTGGCTTTTACCGAGCTGTAGGCTGGGGCCGAACTCTTTGGTTGTGCCGAACTGAACTCTTTAGTCATGCCGAACTGATACTCTTTTTTGAGCTTTAGGCTGATGGGCTTTGCTGCTGTTGGGCTTGTTTAGTACGTACTCCATCACTACCCCCCCCGAAAAATGAAGTGAATCACTTCGGCATTCTGGATAAAGGTACGGGGTAAGTTGATGTTTGTCCTCGGTCTGATGAAGTGAACTCTTCTTTGACCGGACTTGGCTTTGGTCTGATGAAATAAACATCTTTGACCGGACTCGTCTTTGGGCTGATGAAATAAACATCTTTGACCGGACTCGTCTTTGGTCCTAATTTGGCGAGTTTTATCGCTTGGATCGGACTTTCCGTTGTCCTAATTTGGGGATCGGACTTTCCCTTGTCCTAATTCGGCGAGTTTTATCGCGTGGATCGGACTTTCCCTTGTCCTAATTCAGGCAAGTTTTATCGCGAGAATCGGACTTTTGTTGCAGTTCGTTTCAGACGAAGTGCTTGATTTTTAAGCCGAATCGTGGTCTTGTATCCTCTTTAGAAACTTGGACTTCACAATCGTTGGCTTATTGCAGTTCGTTTCAGACGAACTGCTTGTTTAAGCTGAATTGTGGTCTTGTATCTTCTGTAGAAGCTTTGACTCACAATCGTTGGCTTGTTGCAGCTCATTTCAGACGAACTGCTTGTTTAAGCTGAATTGTGGTCTTGTATCTTCTGTAGAAGCTTTGACTCACAATCGTTGGCTTATATATGTTCTAAGAAGGGGATCAGCCTTCGAAGAACAAGATACCTCAGTAACATTTGTAAGAGACGACACGCACAGAGACAGACAAAACACACAGACAAAACGCACAGAGACAAAAAAAGACCAAGTAAACCAAATAAAGCACATTGACTGAACAGGACTCAAGACTGACTGACCGGACTGTCTCTTACAAATGGAACTTTTTGAGGTTGGAAATGTGCCATGTTCGGGGTACCTGTTCTCCTGACATGTGAGCCAATTTGTAAGACCCTTTGCCGAGGACTTCTGACACCCGATACGGACCTTCCCATGTGGGTTCGAGCTTGCCCAGCTTTTCTGCTCGGCTTACTTCGTTGTTTCTCAAGACGAGATCTCCCACTTGAAATTGCAGCTTCTTCACCCTTTGGTTGTAATACCGGGCTACTTGCTCCTTGTACTTGGCTGCTTTTATGCATGCCAATTCTCTTCTTTCTTCGGCAAGATCTAGCTCGGCTCTCAGTCCGTCGTCATTTATTTCTGAGGAGAAATTTAGAGTTCGGGGACTGGGTACGCCGATCTCCACCGGAATCACGGCTTCAGTGCCGTACACCAGACTGTACGGAGTTTCACCGTGGGAGGTTGTGGGTGTAGTTCGGTAGGACCATAGGACTTGAGGGAGATTTTCTACCCATTGTCCTTTGGCTTGTTCTAACCGAGCTTTTAACCCTTTCACCAGGATACGATTTGTTACCTCCGTTTGTCCGTTTGCTTGTGGATGAGAGACCGAAGTGAACCGCTGTTGAATATTCAGCTCTTGGCACCAATTCTTGAACGTCTTGTCGGTGAACTGAGTCCCGTTATCCGAGATGAGGATGTGGGGTATGCCAAATCGGCACACTATGTTCTTCCAGACGAAATCCAATGCCCTCGAGCTCGTTATCGTAGCTAATGGTTCAGCTTCCACCCACTTCGTAAAGTAGTCCACGGCAACGATTAGGAATTTCATTTGCCGAGGAGCTTGAGGAAGTGGTCCCACTATGTCTATGCCCCATTGCATAAAAGGCCAAGGGCTCTGCATAGTGGATAGATCGGTCTGCGGCATCCTTGGGATATTTGCATGGATTTGGCACTTCGGGCAGGTCTTGACGAGCTGCACTGCTTCTTGTACCAAGGTTGGCCAATAATATCCCCATCTTAGAACTTTTTTAGCTAAGGCTCTAGCTCCGATGTGGCTGCCGCACGATCCTTCATGAACTTCTCTGAGGATGTAGTCCGTCTCTTCTGGTCCTACACACCGCAATAACGGCTGGAGGTAAGACTTTCTAAAGAGGACTCCTTCATGAAGTTCGTACCGAAGTGCTCGGCACGTGATCTTCCGAGCTTCTCTCTTATCCTCGGGCAATTGTCCTTGATCCAGATACTGCAAGATCGACGTCATCCAGTTCGGCGAGCTGGATACTGAATGTACCTCGGCTTCATCAATGCTTCGATGCATTAATTCTTCCGCCTTTGAGCTTGGATCTGAGGCCAACTTACTTAAGGTATCTGCTCGGCTATTTTCCGCTCTGGGAATGCGGGTTATCCGAAAATAGGAGAAACTTCGGCTGATGCTTTGCGCTTTGTCCAAATACTTCTTCATTCTCTCGTCACGAGCTTCACTTGTACCCAACATGTGATTTACTATGACTTGTGAATCACAATGGACTTTGAGAGATTTGACGAGCAGACTTTGCGCTAACTGGAGCCCGGCCAGGAGGGCTTCGTACTCGGCTTCATTATTAGTAGTGGGGAATAGGAACCGAAGTGAGTAAGTTACCTCGTGTCCGTCGGGAGCGACGAGTAAAATACCAGCTCCACTTCCCATCTTGTTTGAAGCTCCATCTACGAATCCGCTCCAGCAGTCTGGCGGCTCTACTTCGGATTCCAAGGGCTGTGCTAGTTCGGCATTGGTAGAATTTTTCTGTTCGGCAATGACAGGGATTGCTTGATCGAACTTGGCCTCTGTAAGAAAATCTGCCAAGGCTTGTCCCTTGATGGCTTTCCGAGGTAGGTACTCGATTGAGTGTTCTCCCAGCTCTATGGCCCATTTGGCGATTCTGCCTGATGCTTCTGGCTTGGTCAAAACTTGCCGAAGAGGCAGATCGGTTAAGACGCATACCTTGTGAGCATAGAAGTATGGCCGCAGTCTCCTTGCTGCATTTACTAACGCCAGAGCAATTTTTTCCAGAGGTTGATACCTTGTTTCTGGACCTCTTAATGCTCGGCTTGTAAAGTAGATGGGAAACTGCTTTAGGCCTTCTTCTCGTACAAGCACCGCGCTGATGGTTTGATCTGATGCCGCTAAGTATAAGAATATTACTTCGGCTTCGGTTGGAGCAGAGAGAATAGGAAGCTCGGCTAGATAACTTTTGAGCTCGTCAAAGGCCTTTTTCTGCTCAGCTCCCCACTCGAATTTTGGTGCCTTTTTCAACACTTTGAAGAACGGCAGTTGCTTTTCGGCTGCTTGGGAAAGGAATCGATTCAGTGCGGCTAGACATCCGGTTAGCCTTTGCACGTCATGTATGGACTTCGGCATTACCATGTTCTGAACGACTTGAACTTTTGAGGGGTTTGCCTTGAGTCCGTCCTTTGAAACCCAACAACCCAGAAACTTTCCCGAATCTACCAAAAAGGTACACTTTTGGGGATTAAGTTTGAGGTTGGCTTTCTTGAGCACGTTGAGAGTGGACTTGAGGTTGAGCTCGTACTCCGAAGTGCTTTTGCTTTTGACGACTATATCGTCAACATACACTTCAACCTGCTTTCCGATTAGGTGCCGAAAAAGCTTGTCTACCATCCTTTGATAAGTGGCTCCGGCATTCTTTAAACCGAATGGCATCTTTTTATAAGCGAAAATGCCGAAATCGGTAATGAAAGCTGTTTTCGGAGCGTCACTCTCATCCATCAACACTTGGTGATATCCTTTGTATAAATCAAGAAAACAGAAAATTTCGAAGCCGATCAAAGCTTCTACTTTTTTATCTATATTCGGAAGGGGATAGCAATCTTTAGGACAGTGCTTGTTTAGATCGGTAAAATCTATGCACATCCGCCATCCTCCTTCTTTTTTCTTGATCATCACAGGATTGGCCACCCACGAAGGATACTTCACTTCGAATAACACATCCGCCTTCAATAATTGACGGACTTCGTCATGGATGACTTGACTTCGTTCTGCCGCAAAGAGTCTTTGCTTCTGTTTTATCGGCCGGACCGAAGGATCAATATTTAACCGATGAGTGATTACCTCGGGGGGCACTCCGGTCATGTCCAACGGAGACCATGCAAAGACGTCTTTATACTCCTTGAGGAGCTGGATGGTTTTTTCCCGAAGTAGGGGCGTTCCCGCGAAGCCGATCTTAACCGTTCTGGATGGATCGTCTTCGTACAGCTGAACTGTCATCGAGTTCGGCTCCGGTATGACTTCGGTCATCGCCTCTGACTCCGGCTGCTGTGATTGCTATGCTTGGTGGTGCCGATCTGACTGCTCGGCACTTCTAAGCGCAATTTGTAGACATTCCTTTGCTCTCTTTTGGTCACCTCGGATGACCGCTATCCCTCCTTTAGTAGGGATCTTGATGGTGAGGTGATAAGTAGAGCAAACGGCCCGAACTGTGTTGAGCCAGTCTCTCCCCAGGATGATGTTGTACGGGGACCGAGCTTTCACCACAAAGAACTCGATCATCGTATTGGAGCTTGTAGGCGCTTTTCCCACCGTGATCGGAAGGCTGATAATACCTTCAGGGCGGGTGTCCTCCTGGGCGAAACTTTTCAGAGGAAGTGGAGCCGGACTGAGCCGAGCTGGATCCACTTCCATTTTATCGAAACATTCTTTAAAAAGAATGCTGACTGACGCTCCTGTATCCACAAATACTCTGTGGATCAATTTGTTTGCCACTCCGGCTTGAATGACAATAGCGTCTTGGTGAGGAGAGATGGCTGGGACGGGATCGGCATCTGAAAATGTAATCACTTCGTCTTTTTTCAGCCTTTTATGTGTTGGCTCCTCTTGATTGGAACCTCTGCGTTCTGCTTTTAGGGACGACTTAGTCTTCCCGGCAGGGAGAGCATCAATAGTCAGGATTACTCCATCATATTGCGGCTCGTCGTCGTCTTCGGGATCCTCATGCCTTTTCGGATCCTGAGGATTGCAGTTCGCACCTCTCTGCCTTTTGTTCTTTTTCGGCTGCTTGCTTTGGTATTTTTTTAACGTTCCTGTTTTCACAAGAACATCAATACCTGCAGCCAAATTTCGGCACTCCTCGGTATCGTGACCGTGGGTTTGATGGAAGGAGCAATATTGATCCTGAGGTCGCCGCGCGGCTGATTTCGTCATCCGCTTTGGTCTTTCGAACATATCGGAATGTAGTTCGAAAATTTCCGCTCTTGACTTGTTCAGCGGTACGAACTGAGCGGGCGGCTTCTCGGGATTGAGACGGGGTCCCAATCTGTCTTGCACCGGAGCCCTTTGAATTCTTTCAAATGGAGTCCGGCGAGGATGCCCCCGATCGCTATGATCGGGCTTCCTTCTGTCTTCTCGGGACGATGAGCTGTCTAACGACCGTTTGCGACGGTCTGCCTCATCGGCCTGGGAGTACTGGTCCACAATGTCCCACATTTCCTGAGCTGTCTGCGGACCGCACTCAACGAGCTTCCTGTAGAGAGCTCCGGGCAGGATTCCATTTTGGAATGCCGAGATGACAAGCAGATCGTTGAGATCGTCTACTTGCAGGCATTCCTTGTGGAATCTTGTCATAAAGTCGCTGATTTTTTCGTCGCGACCTTGACGAATGGAAAGCAGCTGAGCCGAAGTAATTCGGGCTTCCGCTTTCTGAAAGAACCTCCTGTGGAAAGCATCCATTAGATCTCGGTAGGATCTAATGCTGCCTTGAGGAAGGCTGTCGAACCATCTTCTGGCGTTCCCGATGAGCAGCTCGGGAAACAGCTTGCACATGTGGACCTCGTTGAGACCCTGGTTCGCCATGTTATATTGATAGCGTCCCAAGAAATCATGAGGATCCACGAGTCCGTCATAGGTTATCGACGGAGTTCGGTAGTTCCGCGGCAAAGGAGTTCGGGTGATATCGTCCGAGAACGGGGTCTTTAATGCTCCGTACATGGCGAACCCGACATCTCTTCGGTACGGAGGAGATGGAGTTCTCCTGTGGTTCCGGTACCGAGGAGGAACTGGAACATGTCGAGGTTGAGGATTCTTTCTCCTGGAAGACACGTCACTACTGCGGTAGTGACTTTCATGTCTGGATGAGGAGGGAGAATCCGCCGTTGTCTTCTCCGGCTGTTGGCTCTTCTGCAGGAAGGTTAAGAACTCCTCCTGCTTCTCGGCCAAGAACAGCTTGACAGCTTCATTTAAATCGGGCTGCTGGGAAGACTCGGTGCGATGACTCCTGGAGTGGCTTGTTCCTCCTTCGTGAGAACCGGAGGTAGATGTCTCCCGAGGCCGTTTTTCAGACCTGCGAGCTGGACTAGCTTCCTCACGGTGATCACGAACGGTATTACGGGTGGTATGTGATCTGGTATGCATTTTTTTTTGGGGTGGAAAAAGGGTCAAAAATTCGCTTTATCACAAATTTGGTTCTCTGTTTCCCACAGACGGCGCCAGTGATGAATCGGCGAATTTTTGATGGTGATGAATGCAGGAAGATGCAGATCACGACACAGAGATTTTACGTGGTTCGATTTACTGAGGTAAATCTACGTCCACGGGAAGAAATGAGGGCAGAGTTGTATTGCTTGATCTGTTTTCTTACAGCTTACAATACAGACTTGCTATTTTGTGTTTTATCTCCAGAAAGCGAGAGAGTCTTAGAACCTAACCCTATCTATCTGATCTAGGTTCTATTTATACATTGACCTAGATCGTGGCATGCAGCCATTTACTAGGTATTGGATGTCGTGGAGATCGTGGCGATCTTGCATGGGTCCACTATCCTGCATGAGTTAAAGACTGCTTGACACCACTAAATAGATCGTGGGTGTAGTGGAGGTGGAAATCCTGCATGAGTCCACTATCTCCTAGTTCGGTCGAATACTGAGACCGAACTGCTGAATTATTGCCGAGCAGCTCTTGCCGATCTGAGAGTAGAGCTTGATGCCGACCTGAGAGCAGAGTTTGATTGGTTGGCTTTTACCGAGCTGTAGGCTGGGGCCGAACTCTTTGGTTGTGCCGAACTGAACTCTTTAGTCATGCCGAACTGATACTCTTTTTTGAGCTTTAGGCTGATGGGCTTTGCTGCTGTTGGGCTTGTTTAGTACGTACTCCATCAAATGAATTACAATAAAATAGAGGAAAAACAATACCAAAATGAACAGAAAAATGTGGGAGTGCTTCAGTTTTCAGAGGGAAAATCCAGTCAATCAAAAGACGGCGCACAAAGTTAGATTAAACAAACTAAAGGTAAGAATTAAGAGGCACAATGTAGCATACTGCATACCTGAAGAAAGATGAATGGCAATAAAACTGACACGAAATAATATTCGTAGCGTAAGTTTAACAAGCTTGAATAAAATTGAGGTGCTTCATTATATACTATGGAGAAGAACGTATCAAGATTTTCCAAAGGCTTCGAGAATTTTCTCACCAATTATCATGTGACACGTAAGTATTCCGTTGGCTCACTTTTATTTTGTTTTGTTTAATTAAGTATTTATTAGGCATCTCCAACGGAAGAAAATAGGAGTATTAATATTTCAGATAAAAATAGGCGTATTTTTTCATTTTGAACTACGACTATTTTTATTACCAATATTTTAATAACCTATTCTTTTTATTATTTTTATTTTATCTATTGTTCTATTTAAATTTGTGTTGTCTATCTATAATCAGGGAGTACGATTATTTTCGTGAAAGAAGATATTATAAAATAATAAAGGGATTTTTTATTTATTCTTTATTATGTTATGTCTAGATTAAAGAATACCTTTTCCGTTCATAATATTTTATCATATGTTGATTGTTATATAGATTTTCATAATTTGCTCGACGTAATTAATGTAGGATATATCATCGTGAATGAAATAAATATACTACTTTGGTTAAATATTAAAAGGTTACTGCATGTAAAAATAAGTTGTGTATCATCGTGAGTGAAATAAATAGTCTACTTTGGTTAAATTTCATATTGAAATGTTACTATAAAAATAAGTTGTGGATGGGACTGTATTTTATACCCCTTTGTCTCAAAGAATATACATTTAATACACAATTGATAAAGTAAGAGAGACCTAAAAAAAATAATTAAAGTATTTTAAGTGGAGAATGATACCACTTCAATAGAGAGAAAAAAACATTTAAAATTAGAAAGTTTATATTCTTGTGAAACAGGCGAAAAAGAAAAAAAACGCATATTCTGGTGAGACGGATAGAGTGATTATTATCGATATGAATTCATGATTACATGGTTAAACACCAATTTTGATAATGTTTTGGTCAGATATGTTTTATATTGACTACTGACTTGGCCGAATTTGGAAAATTCATAGTAGAATTTTAAAATTTTGAAGATTTTTGTTAAGCTGCTAGAAATTTTGACTAATTAATGTTTTCCAAGAATAATGGAATTAAATAATTTATTTATGAATGAATTTCACTACAAAAAAGCGCTGAATAGTGACGGAAATTAGTGACGACGGCTGCTAGCTCAACAATTGGTGACGGAAAAAGCGTCACTCACGAAATAGTGACAGATTATTCCATCACTAAGCGAAGCAGCCATCTATATTTTCTGTATTTGGTGGGATTAATAGCTTTAGTGACGGTCAAATCCGTCACTAATATTTCTTGTTGACAAGTTTTTTAATGATGGATCCGCCAAACTTACTATGTCATTAAAAAACTTGTCAATATCCGTCACTAAAGCTATTAATCCCACCAAATGACAGAAAATATAGATGGCTGCTTCGCTTAGTGACGGAGGAAGAGGAGGAGGCACGTTGCTGTAATAAATAAGAAATTGATGAAGGCTGAGCTGCCTAAAAGCACTGATATCACAACGTTTTGCCGGTGGTCTCTTCTTGGTCTGGGATTGAGTGAAGGTGTAGTAATATCCTTATTCTTCCCCAGCTTGAGAAACGCCTTAATACCTTGGGAGTCCTTTTGGACTTTGCCATTGGATAGCGGCAGCTTCTTCTTCCAGCAGGTGTTATCTCTGTGTATGGCAGCACCACAGAGACAATCATCCGTCCCAATCTAGAGTCGCCCGGTAGTAATTATCGGAAAACGGTGGAATCGAGCTCGGGCTAAGAACTTGTTCCTGCCCGTTCCTCTTAACGACAGAAATCACAGCTTCGCTGCTGAACACAACACGGATCGCAGCCTCGGAAGCGGAGGGAGAAGAAATCAAGTCATAGCTACTATAGTACTTAACCTCATTGTTGATTATTTGGGATGTTAAGTTGGTCCACTGTTATTTTTGGGCTTGAGAATTATTCTGGCCCATGTAATGTGTGGGCTGTTGTGTTGCCCTAACCCATTTCCGGATTGATATACCCCCAGTCCTTCATCCACCGCCTCAATTCAATTCTGCACTCTCTCATTTTCTCTCACTTCTCTCTCTCGAGTCCTTTTGAGTTTTCTTCTCTGATGATTCTCTGGTTATTCCACGGTGGTTTATCACGAGTGTTTGTGTGATTAAACGTGTGTGTGGGTGTGAGATAAGCAACTACTTCGGTTGCTTGGGTTCCATAGGAGTTAGGGTTTCTTGTTGAGAGGTTTCTGTGGTTGTGAGCTTCGAGAGTGGATAGATCCGGTGTAGACGTGTAGTGGAGTGGATTGGGGTTGTAATCCGTGGTGTGTGAAGAGTTTCACAGTTGGATTCAACGTTGCTCCCTTGGATCGTTGTTTTGGTGAATAGATCTGTACTATTAGCGGGTGGCTGAGCCATAGCTTGTAGATCTATGCAATTCATTTGTTATCTTTTCTTTTTACTGCATATTTTGCTTAGATCCGAAAGGATATTTCATCTTCTACTAACTAGGGTTTCTAGTGTGCAGGGTTCTCGGTGGATCTTGAGGATTCTGGTCAAAGAGTGCAGTGTCTGAGATCATTAGCTTACTTTAACTATAATAGCTATTGTTTTTGTAATATCAGTTGCGTGGTTGATAGTTTGATTGAGCTATATTGTAACAAGACCAAAGAGGTCTCGGCAAATAGTGAATCCAAAGCTAGTCTGATCCCTACACCCATACTCCGAATTCGAGGGCACGCTCTTGGTGTAGAAGAAGAAATCTGCTTCACGGCTGACAGTGGCGTAGAATCTCCCTATGGAATAATTAGCCTCAGTTTTTCGGGAAACGGGTATTTCGTCTAACTCAATAGTCTGAGTGGGCAATATTGTGTCGGTTGGATGCCTGAAACTCTCCCATAGGATAGAGGAATTTCTCCGCCGAAGAGCCAAGTTTCCGGTATCGTTGAAGGTGGCATGATCGACTTGACCGCCGGTGCTGGTGTTGTAGAGAAGGCGTCCCTGGGGATCATTGAGGACGAGGCTGGGTAGCTGCTTCTTTCGAACCATGCGATGGTTTCGTTGAGGATTTTATCGAACCAGATGGAGAGTATGTATAGATTATCGGTGCCTTGAAGCGGTTGGAAGCCGAGAGCGAAGTCTCCGGCAGGGGAGGAGCGCCACGGATCGGAGTTTGAGGCCGCAGTCAAAGTGGTTCCGACAGGTATACTGTTTTGAGCATAACTCAAACGTGTGAACACAATAAGTAGCGTAGAGAGTAGGATGGTACGCGCCATTGCAGCTCGAGGAAGATGGGAAGTGATATATGTTATCATTAACTGAGAGTTAGTAGGGGAGATAATGAGGAGACTCTTGACTTTCCACAACCTCCATAGCTTTAGTTAGTGGTAGCTGTATCCCATAATTATCACATTAATACCGTACTTGTTAAAATTCTAATATCTTATCCCACGTTGCCTTGGTGATGATGATATCTCTGCTTATATAAGTGTGGATAATCCTCCCTCATATAAGACCTTTTAAGGGGTGAGTGACTCATTTCTAATATGATTCTCATCTGAAGTCTGGCCAAGGCTCGGGCCCATTAGAGGCTCACCATATACAATTAATTTTTTTAAATATAATTAAGTAATTAAACTACTAATAATAACATATATCTCTATTTATGTATGCAATCTTGTGCATTAGTCATGCTCATCATTTCTATATTGTTTCAATTTATTAGATGTCTCTGGATGGACTCAATCACATGTTGGGTTACAAACCCGTCCCACATCGGATGATAGGGAAGTTGGAAGGTGTATATAATTTCTGTCAAACTTCAATTAGTTTGAGGTCTTTTGGGAGTGACCCAAAAACAAATCCGTGTGGGCTTGACGGCATCCGATTACACATGTCTTAGTCTTTAAACCTCTATATCTAATAAAAATACTAAGCTAATTTTTTTTATTTATTCTTTATTATGTTCGTAATTCTAGATTGAATAAAGCCTTGGCATCCATTTAACTTGTTAGTATTTCCAGATTGAATACTGCTTTTGCTCCTGAGCATGCTATACTCTTCCCCAAATGTTCAACCACTACAAAAAAATCTCATATTTAAAGAACATAAAAATTGTAACGCAATTATTGTATACAAGTTGATTGAGAGATATTTTAATAATATGTTCGATTTAATCAGTAGGATATCTTCTAAGTAAAATAAAATACTCCCATAAAAATATGGGCAATAGATATAACACAAGAATTAAGACAAAATTGGTAAAGTAAGAGAGATTAGGAGAATGATATGGTAAAATAAGAGAGAGGAGGAGAGTGTTAGTTAAAGTATTGTTAGTTGATAGTGAGACCTTCATTGTTAAATTGATATAACTTTCCAAAAATGGAATGTACATATTTTTGTGGGACAGACGAAAATAGAAAAATGGATATTGGTCTATAAAAACCATGAACTTTGGTCAAATTTTGGTATTCCCACGAACTTTGAAATTGGTCTAAAAATCCACAAACTTTACGTTTTGTTTGTTATCTCCCATGACAACCCAAATAAAATATTTTCGGAAAAAATCTTATTATACGCGGGCAACCGTAAAATATTTATGATATTTTAGATTAATTTTTAAGTTCGTGACAAATAGAATAAAATGCTACGTAGAAAAGCACGTCGATTTAGTAGTGCCAAGTAGGATAAAATATGTACGGAAGTTTGTTGGTTATGATGATTGACATGCCATGGGAAATAACAAACAAAATGTAAAGTTTGTGATTTTTTAGACCAATTTCAAAGTTCGTGAAAAATACCAAAATTTGACCAAAATTCATGATTTTAGAGACCAACATCCCAATGAAAAATACACATATTTTTATTGGACATAGTGAGCAGTAAATAGTTTACTTTTGATTGAGTCTGAAAAAGGCTATTATAAATATATGTATCAAAAATAAGTTGTATATGGAACCATATTTTCTTGATTATATACGAATTATTGATTAGATGTTTAAGCAACGATTTTGTTATTTTTCGGTCAGATTTGTTTTACAGTGACTTGGCCAAATTCAGAAAATCAAGGGCCGTTAAATCGTGCGGGTTGGGTTGTTATCGTATCAACCTATTATCGACCCAACCCAATAAGGTCAAGCCTAACCTAACTCGAAATCATCGGGTTCTTATCGGGTCCCAACTCAACGTGTCGGATTCATGCGTGTTATCGTGTATCAAACAAAAGTTAACATTCTGTTAATGATAGTAAGTTAGCTTGACACGACACGATGACTACTAAAACATGATGTTATTAGTACGATTTAAACATGACATTACACATTAAAATAAAATATTAATTAAAATAATTATTTTCTTAATCAAAATAATAAAATTAAGAATAGTAATATTAAATTTAAATAATAGTAGTAAATATAATAATTAAAAAAACATATCTTATATGTTGATGTTTTGTCAAGAATAATAACGATAACGTGTAACTCAGTTGATAAGACGTTTTTCCCTATAAGCAATAGGTGCAAATCAGAGAATAATAACGATGGAACGCAAAAATCACGCATTATAGGCAGCCTTTCTCGGCATGCTTTCACACAAAGGCGTGCATGATGCAAAAAAAAAGTGTTTTTTATTCGTTATTCAGTTAATTATATAAATGACTGTAAACACTCTAGTACATAAAAATACAACATAGGCTATTGGTCAAATGCGAAGTTTCAATGCTGTCGGTTTTCCATGTGAAAGAAAGAAAGTATGATACTCATGAAAAGTGCGGTTTGGATTGATGTTAAACAACTGAGGCGAAAGCGGATGGATTCGTTGGTTCCGGAACTTGGACGACCCCTTCAAGCATTAGACAAGCTTTCTTCATGGTTGGCCTAAGAGATGCATCTTCTTGAGTGCACCAAAGTCCAACCATGACGAATCTTTCCAACGCTTCCCCATCGCTTAAGGCCTCCTCGTCGTTCTTCACCAATGCATCTAGTCTTCCATCCACAAAGCAGTCCCAAGCCCAATCCGTTAGGATTGGATTCTCGCCGTCTCCAAACTCTAGGTCGTCCCGGATGACTCTCCTGCACGATATAATCTCTAGTAGCACCACTCCGAAGCTGTAAACATCAACCTTCACCGATACCTACAATAGTGGACATATTTAGCTTAAGCAAGAAGGGTTTAAGCCTCTACTATTGTTTAATACCTCCAAAACAATCTCCTATTGCCATTTTAGTATATGTCTCACATATTTAGTCCACTTTCTATTATTGGACGCCTTTTTCATCACATATTTATATATATAATGAGTCACATTATCTACTAATACTAATACTGTTTCAATTACTTTTAACTTTCTCTTTCATACTTAATCATATAAATATGTGTTATTCCAAAAGTCTCCATTACTAAAAACAAATCATAGAAAAATTCTTCTTACTTGTGTGTTCCTGAACCATTCAGGAGCAACGTAGCCTTTGGTGCCCCGGATACCCGTCAGCGTCTTGCTCTGATCCATCGTCAAAAGCTTAGCCAACCCGAAATCCGAAATCCTAGCGATGTTGCATTCATCAAGAAGTATGTTATGAGGCTTTATATCGCAGTGGATGATCTGGGTGCTGCACTCCTCGTGCAAGTATGCCAGTCCCTTTGCGATCCCCACTGCGATCTGAACCCGTAGGCTCCAGCTCGGCCGCAGATGGCCGAACAGAAAACCCGCTAGTGTCCCATTGCTCATGTACTCATATACAAGCAAACGATGAGACCCCTCCTCGCAGAACCCGACCATGCTGACAAGATTCTTGTGGTGAGTCCGCCCGATTACATTCACTTCAGTCTTGAACTCTTTCTCAGAATCTTGAAACATCCTGTCCAGCTTCTTCACTGCAACAATTGTTTGGGAACCGATAATCTCCCCTTTGTACACAATTCCAAAAGAGCCCCTTCCTAGCTCTTCTTTGAACCCATCTGTGGCCAGCTCGAGCTCTTTGTAAGTGAAGCAGCGTAGGTTCGAAGACGACGAAGGGTCTCGGACAGGGTTGAGGGGTTTTTTGTTTTTGACGAGGAAAAAAGGGAGGCAAGCTGCTGTAATAAATAAGAAATTGATGAATGCTGAGCTGCCGAAGAGCACTGATAACACAACAACCATCGTTTGCCTCTCTTTTCTTGATCTCGGATTGAGTGAAGGATCAGTAATATCCTTCTTCTTCCCCAGCTTGAGAAACGCTTTGGAGCCGAGACTAAAGTCGACTCTGCCATTGGAGAGGGGCAGCTTCTTCTTCCAGCAGCTGTTACCTCTGTGTATGGAAACACCACAGAAGCAATCATTCAGGCAAGAGGTTCGGCACTGCTCTTCGCTGCACGGACTGATTATTTGGTAGTCACTCTTAGGCCAATCGGTGTTGTTTATGATCTCCAAGGAGTACTCATTGTCTTGTGGCAGTGACCCATTTTCACCATTGGTGCAAATCTGCTGGAAGTTAGGCTTACAGTCGCCGTTGCGATCGAGGGCATCGGCCAGCGAAAACCCTGGCGGGCATGTGCAGACGGGCCTTTGAGCTTCGATCCTGCATATGCTGTTATAGCCACACGCCCCGCTTCCTGTTGAAATGATATAGTATGAACTAGATTAACATATTAATTACTTATGATTATAAGTTTAATTAGTAATTTTTTTAAAATCCAAATTTAATTAATTAATTCAGATAATATATAAGTCCATTTTACATACTCAACGTCCTAAATCGGTTGTTAGAGCAATTGATATAGAGTTTACATACACTAAATGAATTCCCTCTCTTAACTGAATACTAGTAGGAGTAATATTTTAGAATGAATTTTCTAGTTTGGTCTGTATTATTGGTGCGTTCGTTGTGAGTCCAAACGACTCGTAGTGGTGCTGTGGTGGCTTGTGAAAGACAACCGTGGTCAACAATCATAAATATGTTGTATTTATAGGCTCAGCCCACAGTATATATTATGAATCTAGATCATATTCATATCTATTATATCCACTGCATATCATTAGATGATGATCACCTGTATCTCCGTTGATGTCATTGCAGATGTTATCGGGCCATGACCATGCGACTTGCCAACCCGGGCTGTTCCCGGTCTTGGGATGATAATACTGTGTGAAAACTCCGTCCCAATCGAGAGTCGCCCGGTAGTAATTACCAGAAGACGGTGGAATCGAGTTCGGGCTAATAACCTGTTCCTGCCCATTCCTCTTCACAACTGTAATCAAAGCTTCGCTGCTGAGCACAACACGGATCCCAGGTTCGGAAGCGTTCGGAGAAGTATTGATGCTACTATAGTACTCATCGTCGTAACCCGAATTCGAGGGCACGCTCCTGGTGTTGAAGGCGAAATCTCGACCACGGTTGAGGGCGGCGTAGAATCTCCCCTCGGAAAAATTAGCCTCACTTTTCCGGGAAACCAGCGTGTCGCCGAGCTCAATCGTCTGAGTTGGCAATATTGTATCAGTTGGATGCCTGAAACTCTCCCATAAGATAGAGGAATCGTTCTGTTGCAGAGCCAAGTTTCCGGTATCGTTGAAGGTGGCATGATCGACTTGACCGGTGGCGTTACTATTGTAGAGAAGGCGGCCCTGGGGATCATTGAGGACGAGGCCTCCCGTGGCGTCGAGGCGCAGCGTTGAGCCACGAGGCACCGGGTAGCTGCTTCTTTCATACCAGACGATGGTTTTGTCGGGGATTTTGTGGAACCAGATGGAGAGTATGTATAGATTATCGGTGCCTTGAAGCTGTTGGAAGCCGAGAGCGAAGTCACCGGCTGGAGAGGAGCGCCATGGATCGGAGTTTGAGGCCGCAGTCAAAGTGGTTCCGACAGGTATCTGAGCATAACTCAAACGTGTGAACACAAGTAGTAGTAGGAAGATAGATAAAGGGAAAAGCTCCATCGCAACTCTTGGAATATTGTGTATGACACTATGATTGCTTTATAAAAAGTACTCCATGGTTTATGTTTCTTATTTTCCAGGGAGTGGGGACCTTCTATCCGGAATAGTTGGAGTACAATAAATCCCTTGATACTTCTCTTTTAAATTAAATATAAGTATATATCTCTTAATTCCCGTGCCATATCAATTGTATACATTTTTATGGGACGAATGAAGTATAATTCAAGTAATACCTAGGAGTTGGAAACGCACTCTATAATGCAAAACGGACAAAAAAATGACTGAGCTTAAAAGTAATCAAATAAATCATAATTTCTTGAAAATGAAAATACTATATTAAATAAAAAAAATGCCGTCAAAATAAAGACAAACACTATTTATCAGCGCCTAAAAAGCTTAGAAACTCAAAAGAAAATAAATCGAAAAGTAGGATATTAAAAATAAATCCGAAAACAGTACATTGTCTTTTTTTTTGTGCCTAAACGATGACAAATGACCAAAATCCATTGTTCATCATTGTGACGACGTCACAATGACTTTTTTCAGATCGTCCCCTACTTTCAGATGACCAAAATCCAATGTTCATCAGCCAACGATGTTTTGATGACTTCGATTTCAAAAGCTTTATACAAACACTATGCAAATTTTAAGTCATTATGATATAGAACGTTTTCAGCCTGTTTTCTGTGTCGTCGACGAACTACATCACTCTACACCTAGTTTGATACAATTACTTTCACTTCACGGCACGGCACGGCCAAAAAATAAATGACCTATCTAAGATGACGCACCAGATGGGTCTTCGTCTTTTGCATTCTGTGATCTACAAGTGTAAGGATTCAGACCGTGAAATCAATTGACCCCAGACCAAGTCACCCTTTTGCAATTTAGGTGATATTTCAACATCGTAGATTGAAATAAAAGAAAGATTTGTCAATAAAAAGTTAACTAATTTATGCTAAAGTTGAGCTATAATAAGACTCCAGGGAAGAAATGTAACAATAGAAAGTAGAAAATAGAAAATAGAAAATAGAAAATAGAAAATAGAAAATAGAAAATAGAAAATAGAAAATAGAAAATAGAAAATAGAAAATAGAAAATAGAAAATAGAAAATAGAAAATAGAAAATAGAAAATAGAAAATAGAAAATAGAAAATAGAAAATAGAAAATAGAAAATAGAAAATAGAAACAGTAGTAATCAAAGAAGACTTGAATAATCAACGATTCGATTTATATTTGAATTGCCCTCGCCCCTCGGAGATGGAAAGTCAGAACAAGACAATAATTGTTGGAGACTTGAATAATCAACGATTCGATTTATATTTGAATTGCTCTCGCCCCTCGGAGATGGAAAGTCAGAACAAGACAATAATTCTTGAATAATCAACTATTCGATTTATATTTGAATTGCCCTCGCCCCTCGGAGATGGAAAGTCAGAACAAGATAATAATTGTTGGAGTGATCAAATTGGAAACTACTTGGAATAAGTAAAGTCCAAAATGATCACTTAAAGGATCAAGTTGGTGATTAAATTGGAAGCTACTTGAAAGAGGTAAAATCCAAAATGATCATTAAAGTCTTAAGGATCAATTTGGAAGCTACTTGGAACAAGCAAAATCCAAAATGATCACTATAATATCATTTTGGATAAAAACTTGTTAGAAGAAAATTCCAAAATGATCACCACTCCATATTTCCTAAGCCTATATATGTGTGGAGGTTGAAGGAGAAATTCATTACATCAACATCACAGCATCTCCATTTCCTCTCTAAACTAGTTCTCTCATTCTCATATAGCCACTATAGGAGCATCGTCTCCTCATTTTCTCGATACTCCGAAAGTTCACCGGTGCCTAGTAAGTTTGAGGTGCTTCTACTCACTAGGACGAAGTCGTTTTATCTTTGGGGACACTACGCCAATCCGTGAGCACTAGCCGGGGCGTAATTTGTCTTGCGGAAAGAGGACTTTCCTTGACTCGACGCATAGTTAGTACGGTTATTTCCTATTTTTATTGTAATTTTCATTTCACTTGTATTTGTATTGCTCTTCGGTTGTAATAGTTAGAGTACTGCCTGTAAACGGCTCAGGAATTTTCCCAATTTTATCCAACAGTCGCAACACAAATTAGTTGTACTCTAGGTGATGTCGACCGAAGCTACAATGAACGGAAACCATGGAGCTAGAGGAAACGAACACCAACAAAATGGATCTACTTTTGCTGCTGCTAAAACATCGGCGCTGACACCTGTTTCGACCTCGAGGGTGATGCCTCAGGCCGATAAGCCCGAGAAATTTTAGGGCTCTGAATTTAAACGTTGGCAACTGACTCAACTTATTTTAACACAAGTGATACCCGCAAGTGTACGGGGCTAGTGTAGCAATTAGTAAGCAAGAGTATCGTATCCCACAGAGACAATTTTGTATCACTTAACTACCACGAACAAAAATCAACTACTATCTAGACAATCAAGAAAATATTGGCTCGTTCTAACAACTAATAAAAGCATATAGTAAGCAAGTAACAATTAAGAACAAGGAAACACGGTGTAAAAAGGATGTGAAAAGATAATATGGAGAAAATTGCAGAACTCAAGGATCCGATGCACAATTCTAAGCTCTTATCCAGTCAATTCGCTTTACCTTTTGGTGTCTCTAGAGTTACTAAGCTGACCACAATTATAGATTAAACCCCCTCCCGAGGTGAGAAACCTGTAGATTAGGTGCTAGGATCGAAGTCCCCTTCTAATCCTAAACTCCTAACTCCCAAAAGCTCGATTAGGTCAATGACCTCACTCAAAACCTCAACTCTCCCGAGTTCTATTGTATTAAGGTGTGAATTATTCTTCTTTCCGGATTAATTATTTCATCTCCCGATTAATCTAATTAATCCTACACAATCAAGTGGTGATCAAGCAATTGAAAGGAATAAACCCAAGAATAATCAAATAACTACAAGAGCAATGCAAGAACAAAATCAATCGGATAAAAACTATGAAATCAGTGCATCATCACCAAGAATTCTACAAGAGATGTTTAGCTACTCATGTTTATAGAGAAAACCATGTTCAAAACAAATGAATTCAACAAATACATGAAGTAAAGATAGTAAGACTCATGTGAGATCAATCGATGGATAGGTGACTTCAATCTCCCGATTGGAAGTCTTCAATCTTCAATTCTCTCTCTCAAAGGTGTGCTTGGGGTGGTGTGTGAGTGTAGGAGGCGTTAGGTGTGGTGTGGAATGAACCCTAGGCTTCTTCTCCTCTTAATCCCCTTCAAAAATCGCGTTTTTGGCATAAAAATACGTCAAAACAACGTACCCGGTCGGGTGGAATTATAAAGGGTAAAATTCACCCGTCCGGGTGATGATTTTCGACCAGATTCTGCTCCATTTGAGACACCCGGCCGGGTGGATTTACAGGGTAATAATTCACCCGGCCGCGTGAGATTTTCTGGACAGCGCAGTGTTCGTAAAACGGCCATATCTCTCTCATCCGAACTCCGATTGGGGCGTGTAAGGTACCTACGCGAAGCTCTTTCAAAGACGAAGAGAATGATATGCATTGGGGGTTGATTGGACTTCAAAATCTCCAGTAAAATTGTCTCAAGCCAAGACTGCTGCACATCCACCCATTTTGCACATTTTTCTACACATTCTTAACAAAATGGTCAATATACCAACGTAATACAGGAGTAGATGTAAACACGCCTAATAATAGATGAAATATGATCAAATTCATACAAAACCACCCTCTAAAACCTTGTTGAATAGGACAACAAGCGTTGTCAACAGAAGCCCGGGAGCTCGGAAGACTCGAAGGAAAATCTGATAGAGCGAGGAAGATCCTCAAAACGTCCCCGTCCGAATGTGAAAGATAGAGGGAAAGGGAAGACAGTTGCCCGGAAGTTTGAAGACAATTGCTATAACTGTGACAAATCGGGTCATATGGGTAAGGACTGCTTAAAACCTAAGAAAAAGAAAGCCAAGAAAGACTTGAACCTGGTCAAGAAGAACTGTGATGAGGATGACTTGGCGGCCGTGGTCTCTGAAGTAAACCATGTAGATAACCCAAAGTCTTGGTTTATCGACACTAGAGCGACTGTACATGTCTGCTCAGATCGAAATCAGTTTTCGACGTACAAACAAGTCGAAGGGAAAAAGCTTCACATGGGCAACCAAAACTCATCTGAAGCTGTCGGCTTGGGAAAAGTGAAGCTCAAGATGATGTCAGGTCATGAGCTGAAACTGAAGGATTTGCTGCATGTCCCAGACATCCGGAAGAACCTAGTTTCTGGTAGCCTACTTGTTAGTCATGGTTTCAAGTTAGTTTTTATGTCTGACAAGTTTGTATTGACTAAGTTTGGTACTTTCCTTGGAAAAGGTTATCTTTCCAATGGACTGTTCAAACTAAATGTAACGGTTGTGCGCCGCACTCCGAAATTATCAAGTAATGAAAATGATGCATCTTATTCTTACTTGCTTGAGTGCTCCGATTTATGGCATTGTAGATTGGGACATGTAAATTTAAGTGCTATAAAAAGATTAGTGAATCTCGATTTACTAAAAGTCAACAAATTGAACTCACATGAAATATGTGAGGTTTGTGTTGAAGCTAAAACGACTAAGCTGTCGTTTCACTCGGTAGAATGGAGCACAAAACCTCTAGAATTGATCCATACAGATGTATGCGATTTGAAAGTTGTGCAAACTAGAGGTGGTGAGAAATATTTTATCACATTTATTGATGATTGCACAAGGTATTGTTACCTTTATCTGTTAAGAGGTAAAGATGAGGCAATTGAAGCGTTTAAAGACTTTAAAAATGAAGCAAAAAATCAACTTAGTTGTAAAATTAAGTATGTTCGAAGTGATAGGGGTGGTGAATATGTAGCCACGTTTGCATAATTATGTCATGCAAGTGGTATAATTCACCAAACTACGGCTCCTTATTCTCCCTAGTTGAATGGCATTGCTGAACCAAAAAATCGAACACTAAAAGAGATGATGAATGCTCTTTTGATTAATTCAGGGTTACCCCAGAACATGTGGGGGGATGTTGTGTTAACAACAAATTATATCCTGAATAAAATTACACTTGAAGGTAGGGATGTGACTCCTTACGAGTTGTGGAAAGGAAAGAAACCATCGTATTCCTAACTTAAAGCCTGGGGATGTTTAGCGAAGGTGGAAGTGCCTCTTCCAAAACAAGTTACAATTGGCCTCAAAACTGTCGATTGTATCTTTATTGGATATGCACTCAATAGCTACGCCTATCGTTTCTTGGTCCATAGGTCAACTGTGCCTGACATAGCTGAATGAACGACCATGGAATTAAGGAATGTTATATTCTTTGAGAATATTTATCCTTGTAAGAAGCAAGAGGACCGTTCTAGTGAAAGAATGGTCGATGAAGCTACTAGTTCTCATTCTCTGAAAAGGACCAGGTCTAGTCCTGAGAATGCAGAACCAAGACGTAGCAAAAGAGCCAAAGTTGCAAAGACCTTTGGTCCCGACTTTATTACTTTTATGTTGGATGATGAGCCAAAGTCACTAGTAGAAGCTCTGTCTGGCCCAGATGCGTCATTCTGGCTAGAAGCGATCAATAGTGAAATTGAATCAATCAAGAGAAATAACACATGGGTGTTAGTGGACTTGCCAGAAGGTTGTAAGCCTTTACGGTGCAAGTGGATCCTGAGAAGGAAGTATAAAGCTGATGGTACTATTGATAAGTACAAAGCTCGCTTAGTCGTGAAAGGCTTTAAGCAGAAAAAAGGTTATGACTTCTTTGATACCTATTCACCTGTTACGAGAATCACTTCTATTCGGATGCTTCTTGCGATTGCTGCATTGCACAATCTGGAGATTTATCAAATGGACGTGAAAACTGCGTTTCTGAACGGTGAATTGGAAGAAGAGATATATATGGAGCAATCTGAAGGGTTTGCTGTACCTAGACAAGAAAGGAAAGTACGCAAACTAGTGAGGTCTCTGTACGGATTAAAGCAAGCGGCATTGCAATGGCACTTGAAGTTTGGCAAAGTGATGTTGTCAAATGGATTCACTATCAATGAGTGTGATAAGTGTGTTTACATTAAAAACACAAATAATGGGTTTGTTATTGTGTGTCTCTATGTAGACGATATGTTGATTATGGGCAGTAATAGTCGCATTATCAACGAGACAAAAAATCTGTTGAAAAGAAATTTTGACATGAAAGATATGAGTCTAGCTGATGTGATTCTTGAAATCAAGATTGTAAGAGATCACGAGGAAATTACTTTGACATAGTCTCATTACGCTGAGAAAGTGCTCAAGAAGTTCCGCTCATTTGAATGTGAGCCAGCTAAGACTCCATTGGACCCAATCACACGGGTGAGCCTATTGCTCAAGAAGAATATGCAAGGATCATAGAGAGTTTGATGTTTATCACAAGCTGCACCCGACCTGATCTTGCATGTCAAGTGAACAAGCTGAGCTGATTTACGAGCAATCCACACAATGAACATTGGAAAGCTCTTTGTATGGTTTTGAGATACTTAAAGTATACTCTCAACTTTGGTCTGCATTACACCAGATATCCCCAAGTACTTGAAGGATACTGTGACACAAATTGGATTTCTGATTCGAAAGACTCATTTTCAACGAGTGGATATGTGTTCACTGTGAGGGGGTTGTCTCGTGGAAGTCAACGAAACAGACTTGTATAGCTCGATCCATAATGGAATATGAATTTATCGCTTTAGATAAAGCAGGGGAAGAAGTCGAGTGGCTTAGAAACTTTCTAGACAACATTCCATGTTGGAAGAAGTCAGTGCCCACTGTGGTGATACACTGTGATAGCCAAACGGCTATAGTAAGATCACATAATAGTTTGTATAACGGAAAGTCTCGACATGTACGTCAAAGGCACAATACCGTGAGGCAATTGATCACGAGTGGTGTTATCTCAGTTGACTATGTAAAGTCAAAAGATAACTTAGCAGATCCATTAACCAAAGGGTTATGTCGTGATCAAATGCTTAAGCTGCTAGAAGGAATGGGGCTGAAAAACCACATCTAAAAGATGATTATAGTGGTAACCCAACCATACGATTAGAGATCCCATGGGTTTGGTTCAATGGAAAGGCGAAGCTATTTGAATCTAGTCGTAACACTCAAAAGATTTTACTCTTAGTCCATTCCTTAGAAAGCATTGAGTGTTGTAACTTGCACGTGGTAAGAGGTTAAGTCTTTGACTTTTAATGATTCTTGGAAACCTCTAAGAGGTAGAATATAGCAGGATACTCGAAAAAGAATCACCTATGTAAGTGAGAAGTGAAGGCCGCTTCAAAATGTGTAAAATCACTTATGAATCCAAAGTAGTGTTCCATGGCCAGAAAAAAACACAAACGTGAGAACTGATGAGTTTGTAAATAATATTGTGTCAATATCATTGTCTCAGTATACACCAAGGATGAATGGTTCAAGTCATCACATCCACTAGGCCGCCGGTATGCCAAATCATATTGACTATGGAAGGCTCAAAGCCCCAAGCTACCATTTCAAATGCAATATTATTTCTTTAGAATTGAGGCTAGTGTCTGCATACTTGCATGTGCATTCCTCCGATGGAGGTGTGACTAAGATGTTGGTTTGAGCTTGTTAAGCTATAACCAATGTGGGGGATTGTTTGAGTGATCAAATTGGAAACTACTTGGAATAAGTAAAGTCCAAAATGATCACTTAAAGGATCAAGTTGGTGATCAAATTGGAAGCTACTTGAAAGAGGTAAAATCCAAAATGATCACTAAAGTCTTAAGGATCAATTTGGAAGCTACTTGGAACAAGCAAAATCCAAAATGATCACTATAATATCATTTTGGATAAAAACTTGTTAGAAGAAAATTCCAAAATGATCACCACTCCATCATTTCCTAAGCCTATATATGTGTGGCGGTTGAAGGAGAACTTCATAACACCAACATCACAACATCTCCATTTCCTCTCTAAACTAGTTCTCTCATTCTCATATAGCAACTGTATGAGCATCATCTCCTCATTTTCTCGAAACTCCGAAAGTTCGTCGGTGCCTAGTGAGTCTGAGGTGCTTCTACTCACTAGGACGAAGTCGTTTTATCTTTGGGGACACTACGTCAATCCGTGAGCACTAGCCGGGGCGTAATTTGTCTTGCGGAAAGAGGACTTTCCTCGACCCGACGTATAGTTAGTACGGTTATTTTCTATTTTTATTGTAATTTCCATTTCGCTTGTATTTGTATTGCTCTTCAATTGTAATAGTTAGAGTGCTGCCTGCAAAGGCTCAAGAATTTTCCCAATTTTATCCAACAATAAATGTGGAAAATAAAGAAATTGTTGGGCCCCAATTTGACAACGGCATTGTCCGATGTGAATATGAATTCCAGCGGATAATTGCCGCTACAAATTATGCGTTGTGACTATTCTTCTGCACGCCGCCGTTGTGCGATTGGGAGATTCTCGAACTCCTCCGCAGTAGCAACTTTTTTCTTTTTCCATGGTTTTTTTTTCTTTTCGATTTTTTCATTTCATATTCAAATTAACGTGTATGTATTTTTATTAATTATTATATTAGATAATTGTCGCTAGAATCACTAAGTTTTATAAAATATCTGAGTTATAAAGTATTACTCCCTCCGTCCCTCTGCAGTAGAGATGTTTCATTTTCAGCACTTGTTTGGATAGGCAAGGAATCGGAATTGAAGATGAAACTTTTCCTTCACCGTAGCGAAAATGGTTGTGTAAATTTGGAGCTAGGGCTTGAGTTGTTAAAGAGTGAGATTTGAGGAAGTTGTTGCTGTTGCTTAACATCATTTTTGCAAGAATTCAAAGTATTGGTGGTGTTTCTGAGCTCTTTAATTATATACAAGTTGAGCACATATTGATAAGAAGAAGAAAGAAGAAAAAATATGTAATTACTCGTGGCATAAATTAGTTATGCTGAATTTATATTAAATTGGAAATGATAACCTTAATTTAATTTTATCGTGAATTCATCTAAAACTAGTCTTAATTCAAAGCATCAACTTCCAAAACTCAATCACATATGAATATAGTTAATATTTTCATTATTCTAAACACACATTCACAATTATCCATCTCATAGGATTTCAATTATGTGAAATATTTGAAAAAGGGAGAGGTTTTATCCCAAGGCGCTGGCTGAAAACATGTGAAAATCGACTTGGGTCATCTGCTTGCAAGATATTTGCTTGGATAATTTGTCTTCATTGAAGAAGAAGAGTAAAAGTTGATTTCTTGGATATATAATTTCTTTTGAACATTTCATATTGAAAATTATGTGACCCAAACTTAGCCGCCCCGGCCACATTTTCTAGTTAAATAACAAACGTAAAGTTATAAAAGAATACCATATTTTTGATCAAATTTTATCATTTTCTTAAAATTTGAACTATATTTTCTAGAATTTGATATTTCTAAATCTAGATAATTACAATCTTTCAGTTATCGTAGTTGGATACTATTTTCACCTACTAATAATGAAAGGATCAAATAACGGTAGTGGTTTGATTCTTCTTATGTATCAAAACATAAATCATATGTTGTAATTAAAGTGTAATTGAAGATGAAAAACGAATTGAGAAACAAGAAAGCTCTTATTGATGTTCTACTGAAACGAGAGGATACAATCTGAGCTAAAACTAAAACTCAACAAACTCTAAACAGACTTTATATATTCACTTCAAACCCAATGGTTAGAAAATGAATCGACGGCCCAGATTAAAGATCTTAAACTCGATCCAATCTAACGGCTACTGAACACACTCAAACTAATGAGTCTAACTTCAGCTTCAACACAACTGATCCATCAATTCCTACGTGACTCGATCCCTCAGTCCACGAAAAATACTCCCAATTGTGAATGATACAAGTTTTAATTTCGTATCACAATTGCTGTAGTTATACTTTGGTTTGTTTGTTTATATATTTTAGTTTGTTATATTTTTATGTTCTTATAATTTTACAATAACAAATAATTTAAAACAAATAATAATTATTACTCCCTCCGTCCCCAAAGAATATAGACTTTGGGTTCAGCACAAGTTTTAATACAAATTTGTTAAAGTAAGAGAGATGTAGAGAGAAAAAGTAAATAAAGTATTGTTAGTGGAGAATGTGTCTCACCTTATTAGAGAGAAAAAGTGTTTCCAAAATTGGAAAGTGCATATTCTTGTGGGACGGAAAAAAAAGGAAAGAGTGCATATTCTTGTGGGACGGATAGAGTACTACTTAAAAATAATAGGTATATAAAGATATACTCCCCCCGTCCCACAATAAGAGTCTTGTTTTGCCATTTTGGTTCGTATCACAATAAAAGTTCTATTTCACTTTTACTATTAATGGTAAGTAGGTTCCACATTCCACCAACTTATTTCATTCACATTTTATTATAAAACTAATATATATAAGTGAGACTAGTATTCCACTAACTTATTCAACTCACTTTTATTTACATTTCTTAAAACTCGTACCATAACTAAATATGACTCCTATTATGAGAGGAAGGAGTATATAATAGTGTGGTTGGGTGGTCAAATCACTAAAAACAAATACTGCTTCATAATTGAGTTGCATGAATATTGTTGACATAAAAAAATAGAAAATAATTAAATATTAGAAAATGGATAATTAGGTTGAGTTGGATTGAACTTGATTAAACTTGGTTGAACAATCTTGCATTATTGAATGGGCAAGAAATGCACATTAACATGACTTCTAAATGGAGATGCTATTTGGCACACCCTTCCCAGTAACACCAGGCCCAGAATACGGCTTCAAAAGCTCATACGGCACCACACCCGCTCCAGACCTATTCTTCAAACTCAAATCCGCATTTCTAGCATCAATGATCCCTTCAATCTCCATCAACTTCCCATGAAATCGCTCAAACGCTGCTTTTATCACTTTATTATCTTCCCAGTAAGGCTCAATTTTTTCCCCGATGTACTCTTCATCGGGAGAATGATTCGAAAGCACATCCAAAATCGTCAAAATCACCGTCGCCTGAAGCTGCGATGGGAAGCACTCCAGCAGAAACGCCTCCGGCCTTTCTAGAAACTTCTTCTTTCCTTCCGGGCTCGGGTCTTCGATCGGCATCGGCACACGGGCGGTGGTGGGCCGGTTCGGGAAGTATGCCCCGTAGTCGAACTGCCCGAAGTTCACGGCCGCGTGGTGGCCAGAAGCCGTCCATATGATGGTTGTCAGGATCCCGATAAGGTCGTCCGGGGTTTTGAGCTCCGGCCACCACGGCTCGTCCTTTTTGTCGCCGTGCCCTACCGTTTTTATCTCCGTCCACCACGCTTGTAGCTCGGTGTCGGACTGTATGAGGCTGGCGTCGGTATAGTAGTGTGGGACGTAGTCGGAAACCCACTCCTTGATGGCGTCCCATATAAGCAAACCGTCGTTCGCGTAAGGGTAATCCTCGATCACCAGCTTCAAGCCGTGGGGTGCGCTTGGATCCTCCACGGCCAGGCCTCTGTAAAAAAACACATTGTTTTGTACACAGATGAGATAATTGACAAAAATCGACTATTTGTGATTTAAATGTTATTATCCCAAGTTATAATTAATTACCGGTTAATCAAATCTGCCGGTAGCGCTTGTAAGTCAAATTGCCATAGAAGGTCGTAAGCAGCTGAGCTCAGCTCGATGGAGTACTTTCCAGGTGAGAAAGCAGACTCGATGATCCCATTGGCGTTTATGAGTGCCTGACGAGCCAATGCATTGATCTCCATCGTGTATCGTAGATGGGGATGCAACAATCGATAAATCGGGTGCATCGCACTTAGTTGCCTGTGTGTCGCAATGATGTATGGTTCGACGCAACAATGTGTTCTTAGCCTGGAACAAAAAAAATATCTCACATCAGTGTAAAGTAAAGAGATAACTATAACCACTATACATGATTTATGGGCTGAAATTTTAACTCATTTAATTTGTAATTACTTATCTATCTTAGAATTATATGACCAAAAATGACCTAAATTTTGTATTCTTCTGATGTTTTGTTTATTTATTTTCCCTACCAAACTGCCTCTTAGAATTTAGAATAAGTGTGAAGTGATATACCAATGACTGATCAACTGATGATAACCAGAGTCGTGAGCGAGGACATGGGATTTAGCCAGTCTCCACAACCAGATGCCTGTAGGCTCCCAACTTGGAACGAATACTCTATTCCAATGGGGCTTGTCGCCCATCTTTGGTCGGGTCAGCTCGATCGCTAAGGGCCTTAAAGTGCCCGATGGCATCAAGAAGAACAACGTCCTCGACCCATAAAGGGTAGTCCCCTTGAGCTCTCTCACTCTTTCCACATACGGCAAAAGCAAATCATGGTAATCTAGGACGAAAAGCTTCTTGTCTTTGATTGCATCCTCAAGTGTACAAAATCCTCGAATTTCTTGTTCCACCATTTCCTTGCAGATTTCTGACTCCTCCGGTCCATACACTTCTGGATCAAGATTACTCTTCAATGGCCATTCTGTGACCAACTGTATGGCACATGGATTGATTCCTGCTAGAGTTTGTCGAGCGAATTCTGCATCCCTAAACCACGCAAGCCTGTCTCCTGCATCAACAATATAATATTAGGATCATCGACTGCACATTAGTTTATCAATCATATTAATGCATAATAAAGAAATGTACATACTGTCAACGAACTCAGGAGTCTCAAAGCGCAAGACGCTATTGCCAACATCAGAGATTGATCTGACAAGCCTAGGTATGATATTTCCTAGGAATCCGGTGGTCGGAATATCAGGGAGATGGACCCCTTCGTTAAACAAACCGTCTATGGCTGAAAAAAATGGAAACCCTTGGTCAGGGTCGGTGGCATATGTCCTGAGCGATGGTATCAGCGCATGAACCACTGAGTAGACCGTCTTTGCTTGGAATGTTGCTTGCTTTATTTGCGAAAAGGCCTCGTCTCGTGGAACATACACTTCGTCCGTCCTAGACTCCGATAATGGATCTATCATGTATAAAATAATTGAGTATGTTAGTAATTTTTATTCATTGGAGCAGACTAACCAAACCCTAGCGATATTTCAGTTTCTTTCCAAAATCAATTGGTGATAGGAAAAATGACTTGACTGAGCTAGGTATCTTAGGTAATGGAGATGATGTACCTACCTGCTTTAGTTCTTGGGAGGCCAGTTCTGCAGCGGCGAGGATAGGGATGTTCGGGCCCACCCAGAACAGGGCGAGCCAACTCACTGTCAGCGTCTGGGTCGCCAAGGTCGTTGTAGACGTCGTAATCGTAGATCCTGTCAGAGGCCTTGCGCTCTCCTTCGCCATCTCCTCGTTGAGCTACCAGATCTTTCTCCCTCAATCTTCTTAGCCCACTCGGAGTTTCGGATGGCAAGTATGACTGCATACATACATGCAAATTAATTAGTACTATCATTTAGTAAAGTTTATCAGGGGACACCAATCAAAAGTTACCGAGTTAGAAAAAAAGACTCTCTTCTCGGGACTCTCGAATTGGGAATGAATCCAAGAATCACAGTGGATATTGATAGGCCCAGAGGGGAATCCATCTAATGCAACGTTCTTTACAAACATTTCTTGACGATGTTCATTCTCAAGTTTAACAGCACCGATCTCTCCAAAATCATCTGGAATTTCGAAATTGGACTCGTAGTAGATCTCATTCTCATGTTCCCCACTTTTACGTGCAAAAGATTGTAGTGTGGGCTTCTCTTCTCCAGTTTCTGTGAAATCAAAGTAAAATAAAGGAATTACTATTTGATAAAAGTGACAAGGCACGTGGGCAAAGAAACTATGTAAAATTAATTATATTTGTTAATACTATGCATTATAATTTATTCTAGTACGTATATATTAAAATACGTTATTTTGTTTGCTATTGTAATACATGATTTTGTCCGCATATTGTATTCATTACACCTTTATCACCAAAATAATGAAGACGCCAATTTCAAAATTATTTTGCATAAAAAGAATATACCGACATAAAAAAGGCAGTAGTTTTGAATAGATTTTGTATACTGTATGCATTACAGCACCCAATATAGTCGATTAATAGATGCAAACTGTTTTCCACAGTTTTCCTTATTTATTTTAAATTTTCCTTGACCAGGCTGGTTAATAATAGGGAATATTTCATTTCATTTTATATTGTTTGGAATCATTTCATTATTGTTATTGTATTAGTATTATCCTTTTGCAATCTCCCAAAAAAAAATGCAACCACGCACTTAAATGGTGGTTTTCCTCATTTACGTCCAAATTATTGTGGAATTTTACGTTGATTTGATTGGTCGCTGCCCCACCAAAATTTCAAAATTGAAAAAAAAAAAGTTGGATCCGTGTGAAATACAAGTTACCCCTAAGATTGAGTTCTATACGCTGCCTAAAGTATAAATCGAATAGGCTTTATTTCTAGCGTTTAAACATAATCTGGCTCAAACCCGAGAGTTTTAACCTTTGACATTAACCAATCTACTATTAGACCAACCCACGAGCATATATTCTCCCATTGAATAGGTACATGGTGGTGTCAATGGATATATGATCGTATGTGGTAAAATTGTATATAAGTGAAAAAATAGTACTACATGTATTAATTAAGATAGATTTGGATCTAAAGATAAAATCCATCGTTATATTAGAATTCACAAAGATATACTAGTACTATCTTTTTAATATAAAATCATTATCAAGAAAATGCATGACTGTGTATGTACTAAATACATTATTCTATATGCTATTACTACACAAATTGAAGATGTTATGTTGGATAATTTTGAAATCTTTGTCAAAATTTAGGACGCAATTAGGAAACCTTTCTCAGTTATATATTACTACTACTATTTTGTTTTTCTAGAACGTTTAAATTTGTATCAGTAAATTTTAATTAAAATATCAAGAATGAGGACTTTTTTTGAAACATAAGTGATATGCACAGAGATTTTTTTGACATTGTTTTGTCTATAAATATGTATTTATCACATATAATAATCAAGACTCTAAATTAGAGCACCTACTACTATATTCGACTTAGATCCATTATTTAGTCTGTGTATCCTATTTCTTCACTGACCTAATTTTGTTTTATTAATGAATCATATTCCTAGTATTATCCTTTTGCAATCTCCAAGAGAGCAAATGCAACCACCAATTTTAGTGGTACTCTTTTTTTTCCGTATTTACGCATAGGCTGATTTGATTGGTCGTTGCGCGTTGCCCTCTGTAGATTATATTTGGTTAGTGACAAATTCTTTAATTTTTTAATGAAACATTAGTAAAAAAAACCCTAATACCTACTCTTAGAAATGCTTTATAATATAAACATATGATATAGGAGTAGTAATTTAAAATTAGACATACTCTCATCGAGCTCTGCTGCAACGAGCTCGACTTGCAGGGTTCGGCCGAGCAAGTCGGTTAGCCCGTCGAGCCCCTGGCTGATGCCGAGGTGGCTGAGGGGGCCGCCTACGGTCTCGATCACGGTGATGACCACCTTAACGGAAGTTGATTTCTTAACTTGGGTTAGCAAGCTGGCTTTTACGCCGGTGGAAGCGCGACGTAGCCGGAGATTCGTTGGTTTAGAGCGACGGGGGATGGGAATGGAAGATGAAACATTTCCATCACCGGAGCGAAATTGGTTGTGTAATTTTGGAGGTAGGGTGTGAGTTGTTAAACAATGGGATTTGAGGAAATTGTTGGTTTTGCTTAGCATCATTTTGGGAGGGAATTTGTAGATACAAGAAGGAATTTGAGTGGTGATGGTCTGTTTCTGAGCTAGGCTTCTTGAATTCTTTATATAGAAGTTGAACACAGAGAGATAACCCGAGAAACAAGAAGAAGATGATGGTGAAGAAAAACATGTCATTACACGTGGCATAAAATTGAATCATGATGTTAATGATTCTTAGATAATAATCCCTCCGTCTCATCGAAGATAATTCACATTTTTTTTTATTTGTCTCAACCAAGATGACTCATTATTAAATATGAAAACACATTTATCTTTACATTATTTCATTTCTCTTACTTTACTATTTTCACTTAACACACAAAATAAAGGTATATAAAATCTCGTGCCATCCAACAAAGGGGTCTTCTTCCTTGTAACGGAAGGAGTACATTGTAAGGTGTTATGTCTACCGTCAAAATTGTAAAGTAAAAAGAGACTAACTAAAATACGAGTCACGTCTTCTATCACTAGTTAGTCTCCATTTAACATATTAGTACACTTTGATGAACATTATGGCCGTACTTTATTAGCCACCGTAAAATTGACATACACTAAAAAAGAATGGATAGCTAAGGATATTTTTTTATTCAATTAAGGACGCTAATTGATGTTTCTAAATATACCATCTACGATTCTGAAAAACGTCACAATTTCTAATGTCTCAACTAAAATCAAGGGACACAAATGAGAGCGTTCCACGAAAAAAAAGGAAGATTAAGAGTGTAGTGGACAGTTATATCCTCAACTTAAGAACGTTTCTCTTTGCGTCTTAAATTACTCATTAATGTAGAGTAGGAGTTTTTTTTTTGTTTAAATGACAATTCACAACTAAGATTAGTCTTGTATAATTTACAGCAAGCAACTTCTAAACTCTAATTATCATGAATAACATATATATTTATTTAATACTTTAATTTTTTTGATTATTCTCAACCTCACATTCACATGTTCTCATGGGGTAAGTACTGTGTACATGTGGAAACAAATACAAAGGTGAAATGTTTTGCCAAACATGTGAAAATCGATTTTGAGTCCCGATCATCCTTGCTAGATATTTATTTGGATCATTTGTCTCCTTTCAAGAAGACAAAAAAAAAAGTTTTTGATTGGATATATAATCTCTTTTAAACGATTTCATATTGAAATTAATGTGACCCAAACTTAGCCGTCCCCGGACCCCATTTTCAAGTTCGATAGCAAATAAGATAATACTAATATATTCTAGATCCAATTTGATCATTTTTACAAATTTAGATTATATTTCAATATTTTTATATTTTCATATCCAATCATTCCAACCTTTCGATTGTCGTGAATTGGATTTTTTTCACCTACCAACAATGAAATGGTCAAATATGGTAGGGTTTGTTTTCATCTTAAAATAATAAAACTAATGATATAGTATGACCTTTTAATTAAGATAGATTGAGAAAATGGCTTTTAATATGATTAGCTCTTTTAAGAAATTAATGACTACCATATATATAGTTGATTAATACAGAGTAATTACTAATTAGTCCAATTATTAGGATTGTTCTATATAGATCCATGGTATATATTGTGGTCTTATTTATTGATAGGTGACTATCTTTATGAAATAATAATAGTAATGGCCAAATAATGGAGGACTAATGATATTATAACATGTGGCACGATAGAGAATATTGTTGTTATATATCCGATATGGAGCCATTTTTGTGTGAAGAAAAGTGATAATGTAAAGTAAAAAAAATACAATTGGGTATGGTCTGAGTCTCTCTTCACCACACATTGTTAGTAGATTTTATGAACCACTGGCAACAACCAAATCTATGATTGAGACTGGAAAAAACTGAAATCGCTTGAAGTGAATAAATAAACCCCCAATTAGATGGGATTGGACTAGGGCAGGAAAATAGACCGAAATACTGCACTTATCGTACCGAAAAAATACTGAAAATATCGAATTTTCAATATACCGTACCTTCGGTACGGTATGACGACAATTTTATGTACGGTAAATATATGCATTTTGTATATACCGCGGTATACCGCGTTATACCGCAATTGCGGTATATACCGTACCGCAATGCGGTATATACCGGAAATCACGGTATACTGGGGTATACCGCATATTGCGGTATACCGAAATCACGGTACGGTATACCGACAAAAGCGGTATGGTAACGATATCTAAATTTTGTCGGTATACCGTAATTGCGGTATACCGACAAAAGCGGTACGATAAAGGTATGGTTTTTGGTCATACTGCACGGTACGGTACGGTATGCGGTATGACCATTTCGGCGCGGTATACAGTACCGTTCCAACCCTAGATTGGACATAATTAAGAGGTCATTTAAAAGGATAACACAAGCACAATATAAGGGCATATGGTGAAATCATTGAGTAGAAATCATTATTAGTCATTAGATAATGGAATTTTACTGTTAATTCATCATTGTATTACAATTAATGGTTGTATTCACCCTTTTACGGTGGATGCATCTTCTTATCGGATGAATGTAGCACCTGAGTTCAAATTCTGAAGAAGGCATATAATTTTTATATACTTTATTATTCATTTCTTGTTCATTGATTTTATGTGCTAGCTAGTTCGTCATTTTCATTTCTCACCGAAAAAACCGTTCTCACTATTGGCTAAAATAAGAGTAGTGATGAAGCCGCGAATTTCTGATGTTTGTAAATGCTGGTAGAGAATAAAGATCACTGATGAATCCGCGAATTATTGATGATGATGAATGCTCGTAAAAATAAATTACGACACGGTGAATTTACGTGGTTCGATTTACTGAAGTAAATCTACGTCCACGGGAAGAAGGGAGGGCAAGATTGTATTGCTTGATCTGGGATTACAGCTTACAACACAGACTTGCTATATGCTTTTATCTCTAGAGAGCTTAACCCTTTTCTATCTGATCTAAGTTCTATTTATACATTGAACTAAGGTCGTGGTTTGCAGCCCCACTAACAAGATCATGGGTGAGCAATAACTGCTCAATAACTGCTTCATACCACTAAATAGATCGTGGGTATAGTGGAGGTCGTGGAGGCCTTTCATGAGTCCACTAACTCCTAGTTCGGTCGAATGCTGAGACCGAACTGCTGGACTTTACCGATCAACTCTTGCCGATCTGAGAGGAGAGCTTGACTGGTCGGCTTTTACCGAGCTGTAGGCTGAGTCCGAACTCTTTGGTCGTGCCGAACTCTTTGGTGCCGAACAGATACTCTTTCTTGGGCTCTGGGCTGATGGGCCGTCACTGTTATTGGGCTTGCCATTAGGGTTTAGTTTACCGAGCTGTAGGCTGAGTCCGAACTCTTTGGTCGTGCCGAACTCTTTGGTGCCGAACAGATACTCTTTCTTGGGCTCTGGGCTGATGGGCCGTCACTGTTATTGGGCTTGCCATTAGGGTTTAGTTCGTACCCCCATCACTACCCCCCCCGAAAAGCGGAGTGAATCACTTCGGCGAGGTGAGTCACTTCGGCATTCTGGATAATGGTAAGGGGGAGGCTGACGTTAGGGGACGTGCCTTGCGCGTGCCTGCATTAAATGCGACAGTAAAATCCGGCCGTTGAATCCTGAAAAGGTGGGATTCGAAACGGCGCAACGATCTCGAAATCTTTCCCGAATCTGATAAATATGCTCCTTTTTCCTCATTTGAACACCTTTGCTGTTGCGTCTTCTATACTCTCTCTTTCTCGAGAAATTTTCTTCCGCTTTCAAGAGCTTCTTCAGACTTTCTTCACCTTCAAAAAGTAAGAAAAATGTCTTCTTCTTCTTCGGAGTCGGGTAGCGGTAGGAAAGGGGATAAGGGGTCTTCTGGCCGGAAAGAGTCCGGGGAGAAGACCGTAGAGTATTTCCCTAGTATTTTGAGTAAGGATACTGTGATATCCCTACCCGAAAAATACTTTTTTCCTGGGGGGAAGGCGGTGGTACCTGACGGTGATCATAGGGCTGACTCCCCGCCGGAGGGGTACGCCACCGTGTACGAGGCCTGCTTAGAATGCGGGCTTCGTTTCCCCCTCCCTTCTGCCTTTATAGATTTACTAGATTTTTTTCAGCTTCCTTTAGGCCAAGTGACTCCGAACTCTTGGAGGCACTTGTCGGCCTTCGCTGCCGAACTCCGTAGGTTAGGAAGGGATTTGTCTTTGAAGGCGATCCTTAAATTCTTTCAATTTAAGAGGAAGGGGTCTTGGTTTTACTTGATCCCTTTACAGCCCTTTAGAGCTTTTTGTAAAACGAAGTGGCCGAAGTGGCAAAATCGCTTCTTCTACTATGATAGGACCGCGGCTCCTAGTTTTCCCTGGAGAGGGCCGGAGTCCGTTATCCGTCACCCTCGGCCTGAACCGTTGGACGAGCTCGATGGCGAGCTCAACAAGATTCCCATAGTTAGGAAACAATACACGGAGTCTGAGCTCGTCAAGGGCGACGTCGTGTTCGACATCTCGTCTTCGGACGAAGAGGCCGAGGGTGAGGATTTCTCTTTATCTTTATGCTCTACTGCTTTAACGAAGAAAATCTGACTTTGCTTTCTTGCTTTTTGGCAGTGTACATGCTGAGTAAGGCTAGCCGCAAATCTTCGGAGTCCAAGGAGCCGGAGAGGCCGAAGACCACCAGCTCGGCGTCTGATGCCGAGAGGACTCCGAAAAGGCAAAAAACCTCTTCGGATCCGAAGAAGCCGGAGTCGACTTCGGCAAAGGGGAGGGGGAAGGCCCAGAAGCCCCCGAGAGCGCCAGAGAAAGACGTGGTCTTGGCGCCTCCTTCGGAACATATCTGTGAGCCGTTTTTATGGCCCACGGACTTCGCCGAGGTGAATTCTCTTCTTGATTTTCTGGCCTTGCTTTTTTTCCTGTATTTTTTGTGGCCCCTTTGTTGACTTTTTTCTTTATTCATTTTCAGAGGAACGATATGCTCTCCAAGCTCGTCGCCGTCGAACTCTCCAAAGCGTCCAATGACTATGCCGAGATGCAGAGGAAGTTGGCGGCTGCTTGTCATCGGGCCGAACAGGCTGAGGCTAACTTTGAGAAGGCCAGAGCTGCTAGGATTTCGGCCCAGGATGAAGCTCAGTTTGCCAAAAACCAGCTCGTCATCCAGCGAGAGCAGACGAAGCGGAGCGATGCTGCTGCCGTGGTTGCCCAAGGGGAGGCTCTCCGTGTTTACACGGAGAAACTCTTTTTGAGCAGCCAGTTCTCGGCCTTTGTCGGTAGCCTGGTAAGGCTAATTGCCGATAAGGGCGAGCAGGGGGCCGACGTCGTGCTGCCTCTGTACAGCCGAGAGATAGCAGCTCGGCTTCAGAATCTGCCGCTCCTTGAGGAGCTCGCTTCATCCTCGGTCCTGCTTTCTGCAGACCGAGTCCGGAGTTGTCGAGCTGATCGGGACGAGAACCTGGAGGCTATCTTTGCCTCCGTGGGACCCGTTTCACTCGCTTCGACTTACAACGGAGAGGGTGAGGCCGAGCCGCTGGAGCTGGAGGCCGAAGTCGAGCGGGCCGGGCATCCGGAGAAGGAAGCCGATCAGGAGGCGGAGGCGAGGCCGGCAGGAGGCGAGGCCGGGGCTGAGGTAGTTCAGGAGAAAGAAGCTGAACCAGACCAAGGAGCCGGAGACGAAGCTGGCGGAGTATGATTTCGTCTCCCTTCTCTTAGTCTAGTTTCTTCCTTGTAAAATGGCCTTGAAGCCCTCCTAGTGTAAAAAATTTTCTTTGTGAATGAAAAATTCTCTACACTTGTCTTCGTATAGCTTTTCGTACTCGCCTTTATTCCTGTAGTATTTTACTATCTGCTCGGTACATCTGCCGAACTAATATAGCTGCTTTGTACTCAAGGAGATGGAGATACTTCACTGGAAACGGCTGTACTCTTCGGCTTTAGACGAAGCTGAGAAAAGAGCTATAGCCGATCAGACGAAGAATGACGAGCTTCTGGCTCGTTTAGTGAAGCTGGAGGCCGATAATAAGGACTTAGAGTCCGATAAGAAGGATCTGGAGGCCGAGCTGAATACGACCATTGCTGAGAGGACTGCGTACGAGGATTACATCCGTGTGCGCGGGGGCTTGACCATATCAGATGTTCAGAGTCGAGTTGACGAACTGTGGGAGGAATATCATGTACTCCGGAGGAACAATGCGCTGGAGAGCTCGGCTTGCCAACAAGTTGTGAAATCATTACGGCGCTGGGCTTCTCGGTACGACATTGTTCTTTCTCGGCGCCCCTCCATAGAAAGATTCCTTCGGCATATCGTGGCAACAGATGCTCGCACTCCAGATCAGACCTCTGGTTCCCTTGTTCAAAATCCTACTCCCAGTCAACAACGAACTCCGGAACAGCCGGAAACGTCAAGACGAGAACGGGCTCAGGAGCAACCGGAATCGTCAAGACAGGGACGGGCTGAAATTCGCCGAGGAGTCGTGACTATGAGCGAGCAAGATCAGCAGATGATTATTGCAGAGACTCTTCATCGCCGAGGTGTTAGGGCTTCTCGGGCTCGGGGAAGAGGCGTTGGGTCGAGGATAGCATCTCGTCGACCTGCTTATTCTTCATCTGCTCGGAACAACCGAACTCGGCTTCCAGAGGGTTTTGCAGATAGGTGGCTTAACTTCAGCAACCCTGGACAGTAGAATAGTCCTTTGTAATAGCGTAACGCCATTTTGTAGGGTAGCGGAGTTGTATGCCGAACAAGATTTGAAAAATGAAATTTTGTTTTCGCTTCTAACACTGTATTTACAGCTTAGCGAAAAAATTTCATCGTACTTGTCCTCGGTCTTATGAAGTAAACTTCTTTGACCGGACTTGGTCCTTGGTCTTATGAAGTAAACTTCTTTGACCGGACTCGTCTTTGGTCTGATGAAATAAACATCTTTGACCGGACTCGTCTTTGGTCTGATGAAATAAACATCTTTGACCGGACTCGTCTTTGGTCTGATGAAATAAACATCTTTGCCCGGACTCGTCTTTGGTCTGATGAAATAAACATCTTTGACCGGACTCGTCTTTGGTCTGATGAAATAAACATCTTTGACCAGACTTGGTTTGTGTTCTAATTTGGCGATTTTTGTCGCCGGGATCGAACTTTCCCCTGTCCTAATTCGGCGAGTTTTATCGCGTGGATCGGACTTTCCCATTTAACCGAAGTGGTCTTATGCAGTAAACCTCTTTGACTAGACATGGTCGTCCCCGGTCTTATGAGGTAAACTTCTTTGACCGAACTTGGTCGTCCTAATTCGGCGAGGTTTATCGCGTGGATCGGACTTTCCCTTATTGCAGTTCGTTTTAGACGAAGTGCTTGTTAAGCTGAATTGCGGTCTTGTATCCTCCTTGGAAGCTTGGACTCACAATCGTTGGCTTATTGCAGTTCGTTTCAGACGGACTGCTTGTTAAGCTGAATTGTGGTCTTGTATCCTCCTTGGAAGCTTGGACTCACAATCGTTGGCTTATTGCAGTTCGTTTCAGACGGACTGCTTGTTAAGCTGAATTGTGGTCTTATATCCTCCTTAGAAGCTTGGACTCACAATAGTCTTTAATAATCGATCTAAAAAGGGGATCAGTCTTTAAAGAACGATATACCTTGGTACCATTTGTAAGAGACGACAAGCACATAGAGACAAAACACATAGAGAAAAAATGAAAAAGACGAAAGAAAAAACTTTAAACTTTTTATAAAACGACAAGTAAAAGGTACAAGTAAAAACAAACAAATAAAAACATGTACCCCTATGACCGAACTAGACACAAGACAGACTGACCGGACTTTGTCTCTTACAAGTGGAACTTCTTGAGGTTGGAGACGTGCCATGTTCGGGGTACTTGTTCTCCTGACATGTGAGTCAATTTATAAGACCCTTTGCCGAGGACTTCTGACACCCGATACGGACCCTCCCATGTGGGTTCGAGTTTGCCCAGCTTTTCTGCTCGGCTTACTTCGTTGTTTCTCAAGACGAGATCTCCCACTTGAAATTGAAGCTTTTTCACCCTTTGGTTATAATACCGGGCTACTTGCTCCTTATACTTGGCTGCTTTTATGCACGCCAATTCTCTTCTTTCTTCGGCGAGATCTAGTTCGGCTCTCAGTCCGTCGTCATTCATTTCTGAGGAGAAATTTAGAGTTCGGGGACTGGGTACGCCGATCTCCACCGGAATTACGGCTTCAGTGCCGTACACCAGACTATACGGGGTTTCACCATTGGAGGTTTTGGGTGTAGTTCGGTAGGACCACAGGACTTGAGGGAGATTTTCTACCCATTGTCCTTTGGCTTGTTCTAACCGAGCTTTTAACCCTTTCACCAGAATCCGGTTCGTTACTTCCGTTTGTCCGTTTGCTTGGGGATGGGAGACCGAAGTGAACCGCTGTTGAATGTTCAGCTCTTGGCACCAATTCTTGAACGTCTTGTCGGTGAACTGAGTCCCATTATCCGAGATGAGGATGTGGGGTATGCCAAATCGGCACACTATGTTCTTCCAGACGAAGTCCAATGCCTTTGAGCTCGTTATCGTAGCTAATGGTTCCGCCTCCACCCACTTCGTGAAGTAGTCCACGGCAACGATAAGGAATTTCATTTGCCGAGGAGCTTGAGGAAGTGGTCCCACTATGTCTATGCCCCATTGCATGAAAGGCCAAGGGCTTTGCATAGTGTATAGATCGGTCTGCGACATCCTTGGGACATTTGCATGAATTTGGCACTTCGTACACTTCTTGACGAGCTGCACTGCCTCTTGTACCATGGTTGGCCAATAATATCCCCATCTCAGAACTTTTTTAGCTAAAGCTCTGGCTCCGATGTGGCTACCGCACGATCCTTCATGAACTTCTCTGAGGATGTAGTCCGTCTCTTCTGGTCCTACGCACCGCAATAACGGCTGGAGGTAAGACTTTCTAAAGAGGACTCCTTCATGAAGTTCGTACCGAAGTGCTCGGCACGTAATCTTCCGAGCTTCTCTCTTATCCTCGGGCAATTGTCCTTGATCCAGATACTGCAAGATCGGCGTCATCCAGTTCGGCGAGCTGGATACTGAATGTACCTCGGCTTCATCAATGCTTCGATGCATTAATTCTTCCGCCTTTGAGCTCGGATCTGAGGCCAACTTACTTAAGGTATCTGCTCGGCTATTTTCCGCTCTGGGAATACGGATTATCCGAAAATAGGAGAAACTTCGGCTGATGCTTTGCGCTTTGTCCAAATACTTCTTCATTCTCTCGTCACGGGCTTCACTTGTACCCAACATGTGATTTACTATGACTTGTGAATCACAATGGACTTTGAGAGATTTGACGAGCAGACTTTGCGCTAACTGGAGTCCGGCCAGGAGGGCTTCGTACTCGGCTTCATTATTAGTAGTGGGGAATAGGAACCGAAGTGAGTAGGTTACCTCGTGTCCGTCGGGAGCGACAAGTAAAATACCAGCTCCACTTCCCATCTTGTTTGAAGCTCCATCTACGAATCCGCTCCAGCAGTCCGGCGGCTCTATTTCGGATTCCAAGGGCTGTGCTAGTTCGGCATTGGCAGAATTCTTCTGTTCGGCAATAACAGGAATTGCTTGATCGAACTTTGCTTCTGCAAGAAAATCTGCCAAGGCTTGTCCCTTGATGGCTTTCCGAGGTAGGTATTCAATTGTGTGCTCTCCCAACTCTATAGCCCACTTGGCGATTCTGCCTGATGCTTCTGGTTTGGTCAATACTTGCCGAAGTGGCAGATCAGTTAAGACGCATACCTTATGAGCATAGAAGTATGGCCGCAGTCTCCTTGCTGCATTTACTAATGCCAGAGCAATCTTTTCCAGTGGTTGATACCTTGTTTCTGGACCTCTTAATGCTCGGCTTGTAAAGTAGATGGGAAGCTGCTTTAGGCCTTCTTCTCGTACAAGCACCGCGCTGATGGTTTGATCCGATGCCGCTAAGTATAAGAATATTACTTCGGCTTCGGCTGGAGCAGAGAGCATAGGAAGCTCGGCTAGATAACTTTTGAGCTCGTCAAAGGCCTTTTTCTGCTCGGCTCCCCACTCGAACTTTGGTGCCTTTTTCAACACCTTGAAGAACGGCAGTTGCTTTTCGGCTGCTTGGGAAAGGAATCGATTCAGTGCGGCTAGACATCCGGTTAGCCTTTGCACGTCATGTATGGACTTCGGCATTGCCATGTTCTGAACGACTTGAACTTTTGAGGGGTTTGCCTTGAGTCCGTCCTTTGAAACCCAACAACCCAGAAACTTTCCCGAATCTACCAAAAAGGTACACTTTTGGGGATTAAGTTTGAGGTTGGCTTTCTTGAGCACGTTGAGAGTGGACTTGAGGTTGTGCTCGTACTCCGAGGTGCTTTTGCTCTTGACGACTATATCGTCAACATACACTTCGACCTCCTTTCCAATCAGGTGCCGAAAAAGCTTGTCTACCATCCTTTGATAAGTGGCTCCGGCATTCTTTAAACCGAATGGCATCTTTTTATAAGCGAAAATGCCGAAATCAGTAATGAAGGCCGTTTTTGAAGCGTCAATCTCATCCATTAAAACTTGATGGTATCCTTTGTACAGATCAAGAAAACAAAAAATTTCAAAGCCTATCAAAGCTTCTACTTTTTTATCTATGTTCGGAAGGGGATAGCAATCTTTGGGACAGTGCTTATTTAGATCGGTGAAATCTATGCACATCCGCCATCCTCCTTCCTTTTTCTTGATCATGACAGGATTGGCCACCCACGAAGGATACTTCACTTCGAATAACACATCCGCCTTCAATAATTGACGGACTTCGTCATGGATGACTTGACTTCGTTCTGCCGCAAAAAGTCTTTGCTTCTGTTTTATCGGCCGGACTGAAGGATCAATATTTAACCGATGAGTGATTACCTCGGGGGGCACTCCGGTCATGTCCAACGGAGACCATGCAAAGACGTCTTTATACTCCTTGAGGAGCTGGATGGTTTTTTTCCCGAAGTAGGGGCGTTCCCGCGAAACCGATCTTAACCGTTCTGGATGGATCGTCTTCGTACAGCTGAACTGTCATCGAGTTCGGCTCCGGTATGACTTCGGTCATCGCCTCTGACTCCGGCTGCTGTGATTGCTATGCTTGGTGGTGCCGATCTGACTGCTCGGCACTTCTAAGCGCAATTTGCAGACATTCCTTTGCTCTCTTTTGGTCACCTCGGATGACCGCTATCCCTCCTTTAGTAGGGATCTTGATGGTGAGGTGATAAGTGGAGCAAATGGCCCGAACTGTGTTGAGCCAGTCTCTTCCCAGGATGATGTTGTACGGGGACCGAGCTTTCACCACGAAAAACTCAATCAACGTACTGGAGCTAGTAGGCGCTTTCCCCACCGTGATCGGAAGGCTGATAATACCTTCAGGGCGGGTGTCCTCCTGGGCGAAGCTCTTCAGGGGAAGCGGAGCCGGACTGAGCCGAGCTGGGTCCACTTCTAGTTTGTCGAAGCACTCTTTAAAAAGAATGCTAACCGACGCTCCTGTATCCACAAACACCCTGTGGATCAGTTTGTTTGCCACTCCGGCTTGGATGACAATGGCGTCTTGGTGAGGAGAGATGGCTGGGACGGGATCAGCAGCCGAGAACGTAATCACTTCGTCCTGCTTCAGCCTTTTATGCGTTGGCTCCTCTCGATTGGAGCCTCTGCGTTCTGACTTTAGGGACGACTTGGTCTTCCCGGCAGGGAGCGCGTCAATAGTCTGGATTACTCCATCATATTGCGGCTCGTCATCGTCTTCGGGATCCGGCTGCCTTTTCGGATCCTGAGGAGCGCAGTTCGCACCACTCTGCTTTTTATTCTTCTTTGGCTGCTTGCTTCGGTATTTTTTCAATGTCCCTGCCTTCACAAGAACATCGATACCTGCAGCCAAGTTTCTGCACTCCTCGGTATCGTGACCGTGGTCTTGATGGTAGGAGCAGTAGTTATCCTGGGGTCGGCGCGCGGCTGATTTCGTCATCCGCTTTGGCTTTTCGAACAGGTCAGAGTGCAGTTCGAAAATTTCCGCTCTCGGCTTGTTCAGCGGTACGAACTGAGCGGGCGGCTTCTCGGGATTGAGACGGGGTCCCAATCTGTCTTGCACCGGAGCCCTTTGAATTCTTTCAAATGGAGTCCGGCGAGGATGCCCCTGATCGCTGTGATCGGGCTTCCTTCTGTCTCCTCGGGACGATGAGCTGTCTAACGACCGTTTGCGACGGTCTGCCTCATCGGCCCGGGAGTACTGGTCCGCAATGTCCCACATTTCCTGAGCTGTCTGCGGACCGCACTCAACGAGCTTCCTGTAGAGAGCTCCGGGCAGGATTCCATTTTGGAATGCCGAGATGACAAGCAGATCGTTGAGATCGTCTACTTGCAGGCATTCCTTGTGGAATCTTGTCATAAAGTCGCTGATTTTTTCGTCGCGACCTTGACGAATGGAAAGCAGCTGAGCCGAAGTGATTCGGGCTTCCGCTTTCTGAAAGAACCTCCTGTGGAAGGCATCCATTAGATCTCGGTAAGATCTGATGCTGCCCTGGGGGAGGCTATCGAACCACCTTCTCGCGTTCCCGATGAGCAGCTCGGGAAACAGCTTGCACATGTGGACCTCGTTGAGACCCTGGTTCGCCATGTTATATTGATAGCGCCCCAAGAAATCGTGAGGGTCCACGAGCCCGTCGTAAGTCATCGACGGAGTTCGGTAGTTCTGTGGTAGGGGAGTTCGGGTGATGTCGTCCGAGAACGGAGTCTTCAGTGCTCCGTACACGGCGAATCCGATATCTCGTCGGTATGGAGGAGATTGAGTTCTCCTGTGATTCCGGTACCGAGGAGGAACAGGAATATGTCGGGGTTGAGGATTCTTTCTCCTGGGAGATGCGACACTACTGCGGTAGTGACTTTCTTGTGCGGAGGGAGAAGGAGAATCCGTCGTTTTCGTCTCCGGCTGCTTTTGGCTTTTTCGCAGGAAGGTTAAGAATTCCTCCTGCTTTTCAGCCAAAAACTGCTTGACAGCCTCATTCAAATCGGGCTGCTGGGAAGACTCAGTGGGACGATTTTTGGAGCGGCTTGTTCCTTCGCCATGAGAACTGGTGGTGGATTTATCCCTAGGCTGTTTTCCCGACCTATGGGATGGATTGGCTTCCTCCTGGTTCTCACGGGCTGGAATACGGGTATTCTGCGATCTGGTATGCATTTTTTGGGTGGAAAAAATGGATCAAAAATTCGCTTTATCACAAATTTTGTTCTCTGGTTCCCACAGACGGCGCCAGTGATGAATCCGCGAATTATTGATGATGATGAATGCTCGTAAAAATAAATTACGACACGGTGAATTTACGTGGTTCGATTTACTGAAGTAAATCTACGTCCACGGGAAGAAGGGAGGGCAAGATTGTATTGCTTGATCTGGGATTACAGCTTACAACACAGACTTGCTATATGCTTTTATCTCTAGAGAGCTTAACCCTTTTCTATCTGATCTAAGTTCTATTTATACATTGAACTAAGGTCGTGGTTTGCAGCCCCACTAACAAGATCATGGGTGAGCAATAACTGCTCAATAACTGCTTCATACCACTAAATAGATCGTGGGTATAGTGGAGGTCGTGGAGGCCTTTCATGAGTCCACTAACTCCTAGTTCGGTCGAATGCTGAGACCGAACTGCTGGACTTTACCGATCAACTCTTGCCGATCTGAGAGGAGAGCTTGACTGGTCGGCTTTTACCGAGCTGTAGGCTGAGTCCGAACTCTTTGGTCGTGCCGAACTCTTTGGTGCCGAACAGATACTCTTTCTTGGGCTCTGGGCTGATGGGCCGTCACTGTTATTGGGCTTGCCATTAGGGTTTAGTTTACCGAGCTGTAGGCTGAGTCCGAACTCTTTGGTCGTGCCGAACTCTTTGGTGCCGAACAGATACTCTTTCTTGGGCTCTGGGCTGATGGGCCGTCACTGTTATTGGGCTTGCCATTAGGGTTTAGTTCGTACCCCATCAATCACGACACAATGAATTTACGTGGTTCGATTTACTGAGGTAAATCTACGTCCACGGGAAGAAAAGAGGGCAGAGTTGTATTGCTTGATCTGTTTTCTACAGCTTACAATACAGACTTGCTATATAATCTATTCTGTCTCTAGAGAACGAAAGAGTGAACCTCCTCTTCTGTCAGATCTAAGTTCTATTTATATATTGAACTGAGATCGTGGCTTGCATCACCACCCTAAGTCGTGGAGGTCATGGAGGTCATGAGATCCTGCATGGCCACTAACTAGGCAGTGGCTTACATCATCAGTAATTATGTCGTGGATGTCGTGGAGGTCATGAGATCCTGCGTGGCCACTAACTAGGCAGTGGCTTACATCATCAGTAATTATGTCGTGGATGTCGTGGAGGTCATGCATGAGTCCGCTATCTCCCAGTTCGGTCGAATACTGAGACCGAACTGCTGAATTATTGCCGAGTAGCTTTTGCCGATCTGAGAGTAGAGCTTGATGCCGACCTGAGAGCAGAGTTTGATTGGTTGGCTTTTACCGAGCTGTAGGCTGGGGCCGAACTCTTTAGTCATGCCGGACTGATACTCTTTAGTCATGCCGAACTGATACTCTTTCTTGGGCTTTAGGCTGATGGGCTTGTTTAGTACGTACTCCATCACTACCCCCCCGAAAAGCGAAGTGAATCACTTCGGCATTCTGGATAAAGGTACGGGGTAAGTTGATGTTTGTCCTCGGTCTTATGAAGTGAACTCTTCTTTGACCGGACTTGGTTTGTGTCCTAATTTGGCGAGTTTTATCGCTCGGATCGGACTTTCCGTTGTCCTAATTTGGGGATCGGACTTTCCCTTGTCCTAATTCGGTGAGTTTTATCGCGTGGATCGGACTTTCCCTTGTCCTAATTCAGGCAAGTTTTATCGCGTGAATCGGACTTTTGTTGCAGTTCGTTTCAGACGAAGTGCTTGATTTTTAAGCCGAATTGTGGTCTTGTATCCTCTTTAGAAGCTTGGACTTCACAATCGTTGGCTTATTGCAGCTCGTTTCAGACGAACTGCTTGTTTAAGCTGAATTGTGGTCTTGTATCTTCTGTAGAAGCTTTGGCTCACAATCGTTGGCTTGTTGCAGCTCGTTTCAGACGAACTGCTTGTTTAAGCTGAATTGTGGTCTTGTATCTTCTGTAGAAGCTTTGGCTCACAATCGTTGGCTTGTATATGTTCTAAGAAGGGGATCAGCCTTCGAAGAACAAGATACCTCAGTAACATTTGTAAGAGACGACACGCACATAGACAGAAAACGCATATAGACAAAACGCACAGAGACAAATAAAGACCAAGTAAACCAAATAAAGCACATTGACTGAACAGGACTCAAGACTGACTGACCGGACTGTCTCTTACAAATGGAACTTTTTGAGGTTGGAAATGTGCCATGTTCGGGGTACCTGTTCTCCTGACATGTGAGCCAATTTGTAAGACCCTTTGCCGAGGACTTCTGACACCCGATACGGACCTTCCCATGTGGGTTCGAGTTTGCCCAGCTTTTCTGCTCGGCTTACTTCGTTGTTTCTCAAGACGAGATCTCCCACTTGAAATTGCAGCTTCTTCACCCTTTGGTTGTAATACCGGGCTACTTGCTCCTTGTACTTGGCTGCTTTTATGCATGCCAATTCTCTTCTTTCTTCGGCAAGATCTAGCTCGGCTCTCAGTCCGTCGTCATTCATTTCTGCCGAGAAATTTAGAGTTCGGGGACTGGGTATGCCGATCTCCACCGGAATCACGGCTTCAGTGCCGTACACAAGACTGTACGGAGTTTCACCGTTGGAGGTTGTGGGTGTAGTTCGGTAGGACCATAGGACTTGAGGGAGATTTTCTACCCATTGTCCTTTGGCTTGTTCTAACCGAGCTTTTAACCCTTTCACCAGGATACGATTTGTTACCTCCGTTTGTCCGTTTGCTTGTGGATGAGAGACCGAAGTGAACCGCTGTTGAATATTCAGCTCTTGGCACCAATTCTTGAACGTCTTGTCGGTGAACTGAGTCCCGTTATCCGAGATGAGGATGTGGGGTATGCCGAATCGGCACACTATGTTCTTCCAGACGAAATCCAATGCCTTCGAGCTCGTTATCGTAGCTAATGGTTCAGCTTCCACCCACTTCGTAAAGTAGTCCACGGCAACGATAAGGAATTTCATTTGCCGAGGAGCTTGTGGTAGTGGTCCTACTATGTCTATACCCCATTGCATAAAAGGCCAAGGGCTTTGCATAGTGGATAGATCGGTCTGCGGCATCCTTGGGATATTTGCATGGATTTGGCACTTCGGGCATGTCTTGACGAGCTGCACTGCTTCTTGTACCAAGGTTGGCCAATAATATCCCCATCTTAGAACTTTTTTAGCTAAAGCTCTAGCTCCGATGTGGCTACCGCACGATCCTTCATGAACTTCTCTGAGGATGTAGTCCGTCTCTCCTGGTCCTACGCACCGCAATAACGGCTGGAGGTAAGACTTTCTAAAGAGGACTCCTTCATGAAGTTCGTACCGAAGTGCTCGGCACGTGATCTTCCGAGCTTCTCTCTTATCCTCGGGCAATTGTCCTTGATCTAGATACTGTAAGATCGGCGTCATCCAGTTCGGCGAGCTGGTTACTGAATGTACCTCAGCTTCGTCAATGCTTCGATGCATCAATTCCTCCACCTTTGAGCTTGGACATGCGGCTAACTTACTTAAAGTATCTGCTCGGCTGTTTCCTGCTCTGGGAATGCGGACTATCCGAAAATAAGAGAAACTTCGGCTAATGCTTTGCGCTTTGTCTAAATATTTCCTCATCCTCTCATCACGGGCTTCACTTGTACCCAACATGTGATTCACTATGATTTGTGAATCACAATGGATTTTGAGAGACTTGATACATAGACTTTGCGCTAGCTGGAGTCCGGCAAGGAGGGCTTCGTATTCGGCTTCGTTATTAGTGGTTGGGAATGAGAACCGAAGTGAATAGGTTACATCGTGTCCATCGGGAGCGATAAGCAGAATACCAGCTCCACTTCCCGTTTTATTCGAAGCTCCATCTACGAATCCGCTCCAGCAATCCGGCGGCTCTTCTTCGGATTCCAAGGGCTGTGCTAGTTCGGCATTGGCAGAATTTTTCTGTTCGGCAATGACAGGGATTGCTTGATCGAACTTGGCCTCTGCAAGAAAATCTGCCAAGGCTTGTCCCTTGATGGCTTTCCGAGGTAGGTACTCGATTGAGTGTTCTCCCAGCTCTATGGCCCATTTGGCGATTCTGCCTGATGCTTCTGGCTTGGTCAAAACTTGCCGAAGAGGCAGATCGGTTAAGACGCATACCTTGTGAGCATAGAAGTATGGCCGCAGTCTCCTTGCTGCATTTACTAATGCCAGAGCAATTTTTTCCAGAGGTTGATACCTTGTTTCTGGACCTCTTAATGCTCGGCTTGTAAAGTAGATGGGAAACTGCTTTAGGCCTTCTTCTCGTACAAGCACCGCACTAATGGTTTGATCGGATGCCGCTAAGTATAAGAAAATCACTTCGGCATCTGTTGGAGCAGAGAGAATTGGAAGCTCGGCTAAATAACTTTTGAGCTCGTCAAACGCCTTTTTCTGCTCGGCTCCCCACTCAAACTTTGGTGCCTTTTTTAACACTTTGAAGAACGGCAGTTGCTTTTCGGCTGCTTGGGAAAGGAATCTATTCAATGCGGCTAGACATCCAGTTAGTCTTTGCACATCGTGTATGGACTTCGGCATCGCCATGTTCTGAATAACTTGAACTTTTGAAGGGTTTGCCTTGAGTCCGTCCTTTGAAACCCAACAACCCAGAAATTTTCCCGAATCTACCAAAAAGGTACATTTTTGGGGGTTGAGTTTGAGGTTGGCTTTTCGGAGCACGTCGAGAGTGGATTTGAGGTTGTCTTCGTACTCCGAAGTGCTTTTGCTTTTGACAACTATGTCGTCGACATACACTTCAACCTGTTTTCCGATTAGGTGCCGAAAAAGCTTGTCTACCATCCTTTGATAAGTGGCTCCGGCATTCTTTAAACCGAATGGCATCTTTTTATAAGCGAAAATGCCGAAATCGGTAATGAAAGCTGTTTTCGGAGCGTCACTCTCATCCATCAACACTTGGTGATATCCTTTGTATAAATCAAGAAAACAGAAAATTTCGAAGCCGATCAAAGCTTCTACTTTTTTATCTATATTCGGAAGGGGATAGCAATCTTTAGGACAGTGCTTGTTTAGATCGGTAAAATCTATGCACATCCGCCATCCTCCTTCTTTTTTCTTGATCATCACAGGATTGGCCACCCAAGAAGGATATTTCACCTTGAATAGTACATCCGCTTTTAGTAATTGGCGGACTTCGTCATGGATGACTTGGCTTCTTTCTGCCGCAAAGAGTCTTTGCTTCTGTTTTACTGGCCGGATTGAAGGATCAATATTTAACCGATGAGTGATTACCTCGGGGGGCACTCCGGTCATGTCCAACGAAGACCATGCAAAGACATCTTTGTACTCCTTGAGGAGCTGAATGGTCTTTTCTCGGAGTAGAGGCGTTCCTGCGAAGCCGATCTTGACCGTTCTGGATGGATCGTCTTCGTATAACCGAACGGTCATTGAGTTCGGCTCTGAAGTGACTTCGGTCATCTCGCTTGCCTCTGACTCCGGTTGCTGTGATTGCTATGCTTGATGGTGCCGAACTGATTGCTCGGCACTTTTAAGCGCAATCTGCAGACATTCTTTTGCTCTCTTTTGATCACCTCGGATGACCGCTATCCCACCTTTAGTGGGGATCTTGATGGTGAGGTGATAAGTAGAGCAAACGGCCCGAACTGTGTTGAGCCAGTCTCTCCCCAGGATGATGTTGTACGGGGACCGAGCTTTTACCACAAAGAACTCGATCATCGTATTGGAGCTTGTAGGCGCTTTTCCCACCGTGATCGGAAGGCTGATAATACCTTCAGGGCGGGTGTCCTCCTGGGCGAAACTTTTCAGAGGAAGTGGAGCCGGACTGAGCCGAGCTGGATCCACTTCCATTTTATCAAAACATTCTTTAAAAAGAACGCTGACTGACGCTCCTGTATCCACAAATACTCTGTGGATCAGTTTGTTTGCCACTCCGGCTTGAATGACAATAGCGTCTTGGTGAGGAGAGATGGCTGGGACGGGATCGGCATCTGAAAATGTAATCACTTCGTCTTTCTTCAGCCTTTTATGTGTCGGCTCCTCTTGATTGGAACCTCTGCGTTCTGCTTTTAGGGACGACTTAGTCTTCCCGGCAGGGAGAGCATCAATAGTCTGGATTACTCCATCATATTGCGGCTCGTCGTCGTCTTCGGGATCTTCATGCCTTTTCGGATCCTGAGGATTGCAGTTCGCACCTCTCTGCTTTTTGTTCTTTTTCGGCTGCTTGCTTTGGTATTTTTTTAACGTTCCTGTTTTCACAAGAACATCAATACCTGCAGCCAAATTTCGGCACTCCTCGGTATCATGACCGTGGGCTTGATGGAAGGAGCAATATTGATCCTGAGGTCGCCGCGCGGCTGATTTCGTCATCCGCTTTGGTTTTTCGAACATATCGGAATGTAGTTCGAAAATTTCCGTTCTTGACTTGTTTAATGGTACGAACTGAGCGGGCGGCTTCTCAGGATTGAGCCGTGGCCCCAATCTGCCTTGTACCGGTGCCCTTTGAATTCTTTCAAAAGGAGTTCGGCGAGGAAGCACCTGGCCGCTTTGATCGGGCTTCTTTTTCTCTTCTTGGGATGAGCTGTCTAAAGACCGTTTTCGACGGTCTGCCTCATCCGCACGGGAAAACTGGTCCGCAATGTCCCACATTTCTTGAGCTGTTTGCGGGCCGCACTCCACGAGCTTTCTGTAGAGAGCTCCGGGCAGGATTCCATTTTGGAATGCCGAAATGACAAGTAGATCATTGAGATTATCTACTTGTAGGCATTCCTTATGGAATCTCGTCAGGAAGTCGCTGATCTTTTCGTCGCGACCTTGACGTATAGAAAGCAGCTGAGCCGAGGTAATTCGGGCTTCCGCTTTCTGAAAGAACCTCCTATGGAAAGCATCCATTAGATCTCGGTAGGATCGAATGCTGTCTTGAGGAAGGCTGTCGAACCACCTTCTGGCGTTCCCGATGAGCAGCTCGGGGAACAGCTTGCACATATGGACCTCATTGAGACCCTGGTTCGCCATATTATATTGATAGCATCCCAAGAAGTCATGAGGATCCACTAGCCCGTCATAAGTCATTGACGGTGTCCGGTAGTTCCGCGGCAAAGGAGTTCGGATGATATCGTCCGAGAACGGAGTCTTTAATGCTCCGTACATGGCGAACCCGACATCTCTTCGGTACGGAGGAGAAGGAGTTCTCCTGTGATTCCGGTGCCGAGGAGAAACAGGAACATGTCGGGGTTGAGGATTCTTCTTCCTGGAGGACACGGCACTACTGCGGTAGTGACTTTCATGTCTGGATGAGGAAGGAGAATCTACCGTTTTCGTCTTCGGCTGTTGGCTCTTTTGCAGGAAGGCTAAGAACTCCTCCTGCTTCTCAGCCAAGAACAGCTTGACAGCCTCATTCAAATCAGGCTGCTGGGAAGACTCGGTGTGTGGACCTTTTGAGCGGCTTGTTCCTTCACCGTGAGAACTGGAGACAGACTTCTCACGAGGCTGCTTTCCAGGCCTATGGGCTGCTGGATTAGCTTCCTCATGGTCATCACGGACGGAGGCACGGGAGTTATGTGATCTGGCATGCATTTTATTTTTTTTTGGTGGAAAAAGGGTCAAAAATTCGCTTTATCACAGATTTGGTTCTCTGTTTCCCACAGACGGCGCCAGTGATGAAGCCGCGAATTTCTGATGTTTGTAAATGCTGGTAGAGAATAAAGATCACGACACAATGAATTTACGTGGTTCGATTTACTGAGGTAAATCTACGTCCACGGGAAGAAAAGAGGGCAGAGTTGTATTGCTTGATCTGTTTTCTACAGCTTACAATACAGACTTGCTATATAATCTATTCTGTCTCTAGAGAACGAAAGAGTGAACCTCCTCTTCTGTCAGATCTAAGTTCTATTTATATATTGAACTGAGATCGTGGCTTGCATCACCACCCTAAGTCGTGGAGGTCATGGAGGTCATGAGATCCTGCATGGCCACTAACTAGGCAGTGGCTTACATCATCAGTAATTATGTCGTGGATGTCGTGGAGGTCATGAGATCCTGCGTGGCCACTAACTAGGCAGTGGCTTACATCATCAGTAATTATGTCGTGGATGTCGTGGAGGTCATGCATGAGTCCGCTATCTCCCAGTTCGGTCGAATACTGAGACCGAACTGCTGAATTATTGCCGAGTAGCTTTTGCCGATCTGAGAGTAGAGCTTGATGCCGACCTGAGAGCAGAGTTTGATTGGTTGGCTTTTACCGAGCTGTAGGCTGGGGCCGAACTCTTTAGTCATGCCGGACTGATACTCTTTAGTCATGCCGAACTGATACTCTTTCTTGGGCTTTAGGCTGATGGGCTTGTTTAGTACGTACTCCATCAAGTAACTTTCAAATATATAAAATACTAACCATTTTTAGCTCTTATATAATGAAAATATAACATGGATTCATCAGTTTGGTGCTTAAATACCTGGCCATGGATTCGAATCCCATATGTGGAAAAACTAATATTCGAATTCTTGCATTTTACAAGAGGAATTTATCTATAGTATTCCACAACAAGTTTTATGTTTCAGCCAAACCCTTATATATATGTGTATGGGGAAAATGACGCATAAGTAGGATATATAAATACTCCCTCTTATCCGTCCCTAAGTAATATGCATTTTGGGTTCGGCACGAATTTTAATGCGAAATTGATAAAGTAAGATATAGATAGATAGAAAAAGTAAATAAAGTAATGTTAGTGGAGAATGAGCCCACCTCATTAGAGATAAAAGAGTTTCCTAAATAGAAAGTGCATATTCTTGTGAGACGGACTAAAAAGGAAAGAGTGCATATTGTTATGGGACAGAGGGGGAGTATATATCTTAAAGTTATCTGGCATAAAATGATCTATAATATGTGTTCTTTACATATTTTACCTAATCTATATTCCCTACCAAAGTGTAAATTTGATGCAAAAGAAATTCATAAATAAGTACCTTGCTTGGAATCCCACCTAAAGAGAATTATTCGTGAAATTTTATGCATCAAATTGAACATGTTTGCACATACGTAATTCGTAATTATGCGTCATTTCTCAACATTGACATGAACTTTATAGTACATTTGGTTTATATTTTCATGATCGTACTTAAAAGATGATTTTATTTTAAACTAACCCTTCTATTTATATAAGACAAAAATTTGATGAGTTGCCCGCATAGATGTGGTAGCTGCCGCGCCTTAGACCCAATCTTACCGACTCGATCCACTTATTTAACCCTATTTAAAGTCTCATTTACGAAATACTATAACTCATCTTATTTAGACCCTATCCCACCAGATTCGTGCCCTAGCCCTAGATCCACCGATTTAACCCCAATCAAAGTTTCATTACGTAATATAACTCATTTTGTGCGCTTAAAAAGATACGATGCATGATTGGAGCCATGGGCGAAATATGTGATATTTCTCACATAAAGACACTAAGTGTTGATGCTAACTATGTTTTTTATTTGATTATATGGTAGTGTAATAACATGGATTCAATGTGTTGTTGTAGCTATTGATAAGTTCTGTCACATCTGAATAGTTCATCACACTAGTGTCCGAAGGGTTTGGATCTCTGACGTGGCTCCAAGCGTTGCTGTTACACACAGCATTTTTTTTAAAATAAAAAAAAATTAATATTTTATATATTATTTTAATATTATAATTTATTATTAAAAAATGGGATGTATTTAACAGCAGCTCATGCTGTGCTTGGAGCCACAACAGGGTGTCCGAAAGGGTTTGCATCACTAAAATAATCTAAAATACAAAGTAGAAGTGGTTCGAATATGGGTGAAGTGTAAGAGCATCCCCATCCATGTTCTTACCAACGAGCACGGATGTTGGTCCAGACCCACTTTTACTCCATGTCCTTAGGCAAGAGCACAACACCTACATCCGTGCTCTTCCGCAATGACAAGCTCAATGGTCCCACCATTCTATTATTCAATTTAAATAAAAATATTTCCACAAAATTAAAATGCATTAAAAATATCTGGAATACTATTACAAATTAAAAAAAATTTAGAAATTACATAATTAAAATCCTAAAAATTAAAAAGTACATAATTAAAATTCTAAAAATAAAAAATTAGATAATTAAATTCATAAAATTAAAAAAAACCTACTACTCGTGGCTGAATTTCGCCCAAATGTGTTTGATTAGGTCTTCTTGTAGCTCAATGTGGGCTCGGGTATCGCGCATTGTGTTCCTTGTTTCGATCCTCTCGCCCACCGTCGTATGCACACCTCGGCGTGGGAGAGACCTCGGGGTTGAGCTTTCGGCTTCATCCTCGTCGTAAAAGCTAGCTGCCATCGGTCCTTCGTCAGCTATAATCATGTTGTGCAAGATAATACACGTGTACATGATGTCGGTGATATTTTTCACGTACCACAGCCGAGACGGGGCCTTCACAATGTTGAATTAGGCTTGAAGAACCACAAAAGCTCTTTTGACGTCTTTCCAAGCAGACTCTTGACGCTGCGCAAAAAGAACCCGTCTCTGGTCTTGCGGGTTGCTGAGCGTCTTCACGAAAGTGGACCACCTTCGGTAGATACCATCGGCGAGATAGTTACCCATGTGGTTTGCATTTTTGTTGACGGTGAAGTCGATCGCCGGTGCTACACCATTCAAAACATCATTGAAGAGTGGTGAAGAATAGAGCACGTTCAAGTCGTTGTTGGATCTGGCAATACCAAAATATGCATGCTAAATCCATAGGCGGTAGTCGGCGACCGCTTCAAGGATAAGTGTTGGGCCGCCGCCTTTGTGGCCGCTTAAGTGTTGCCCCCTCCAAGCAGTCGGACAATTCTTCCACCTCCAATGCATGCAGTCAATGATGCCAAGCATACCGGGGAAACCATGGACTGTTTCGTGAAGACGAAGCAACCGTTGGCAATCATCGGTGGTGGGTGCCCGAAGGAATTCCTCACCGAAAGCTGAACGAACGCCGTCACAAAATATTTTTAGGCAAATGATTCCAGTTGACTCACCGACATGCAAATACTCGTCGAAGAGGTCAGCCGTTTGCCCAGTAGCAAGTTGTCGGATGGCACACGTACACTTCTGCAACGCCGGGAGACTTTGCCGACCGGTTGCGTTTGTACTTGTTTGAAAGTATTCAACATGAGCAGATAATGTGTTGACAATACACATAAACAAGTGTTTTGACATGTAAAAACGGCACCGAAAGTAATCTTCCGAAAACCGCGACTGGTCGGAAAAATAGTCGGCAACGAGCCTTTCGTTGGCTCTCTCTCGGTCATGATGCATGTAGCGGCGAGTTGATCTAGTTGGCCGAGGAGAAGGGGCGAGGGTATTCGCGGTGAGATAGGCTTCATAGGCGGCACGATATTGTTTATAGTATTCTTGTTTTTCGCGCTCCGCTTCCGTAATGAGATTGGTGAAATCCATTTGAGAGGGTTTGAGTGAGAGAGGAAGATGTAGATAAGTTGTATGAAAAAATATGAATGAGAGATGAATAGGAGATGATTTGATGTGAAAAATAGATGATAAATGTGTGTATTTATAGATGATTTTGGAAATAAAAAAAGCAAAAAAATCAAAAAAATTCTAGAAAAAGGGTAAAAAAATGGCCATATTTTTTGTCTCGATACCGTATATAGCTCTTATAACATACGAAAATTAAGTGTGGTCTCATTCATTAAAGCATACATGATATATGTAGAAGTGATCAACCAAACTCTAATAAATTTAGTCCGGAAGCTAATTAATAACAAAAGAAGTGATCTACTATATATTTAAATTAGTCTCTTTTCAAATCATTTTTCATTCATTTTTTAATGTGCGACAACTCTCAACAATAACATACAAACTATTTGAGCTTTAAAAATGCTATTAGTTGCGCACATTTATTTAAAATCCAGATATTTGAAAAAATCTATTGCGTAACATCTTTTACTCCTAGATTGTGTTTCCCCAAATTAAGAAACACCACGAATGTTAGAGCATCTCCAATGGCGGACGTCTGGTCGGACGTGTACGACGGGCGACCGGGACGTCCGCCATTGTGGCAGGGGAGGTCGGATACGGACGTCCCGTGAGGACGTCGGGTGTCCTCGGACGTCGGCGCGACGGGCGGGCGGACGTCCGCCATTGTGGCGTGGGTCGGACGTCCGGGTCAGACGTCCGATTTTTAATTTTTTAAAATTTTTTTTAAACTCTATATATACGGCTCGTTGAATTTTATTTCATTCGCACCACTTGTGTTAACAAGTTTCTCTCTCTACATCTCTAATTTCAAGTATATCTAGAATGTCTAGTGACAGTGATAGCGAGAATGAATTGGAGGTCGCTGTGTAAGGTGCGATAGATAGGCTGCTACAGCAGAGGGCGCAGCGGCGGCAGCAGGCTGCGGTACCTCGGCCGATCCATCGTCGAACTACAGTACCCTGTGACCACATTGCTGCACATATTCGGTTGTAAGCAGACTACTTCGCTCCGCAACCGCGTTTTGGGGAAGCCTTATTCCGGCGACGCTTTAGGATGCATCGTCCGCTGTTTCTGCACATCGTGGGTGCTTTAGAGAGAAGATACCTGTATTTTAGGATCAGGGAGGATGCAGCTGGCAAACCCGGACTCACGCCCTTGCAGAAGTGCACTGTCGCAATCAGACAACTGGCGTTTGGAGGCGCGGCCGACATGTTCGACGAGTACCTCCATATTGGCGAGTCGACAGCCGTCGAGTGTCTGCAGAATTTTTGCGCGGGCGTGAGAGCGATATTTGGTGAGCGGTATCTTCGGAGTCCGAGCCCCGAAGACTGCCAGAGTCTGGTAGATATGCATGGGTCGGTCCACGGGTTCCCTGGGATGTTGGGCAGCATAGATTGTATGCATTGGGAGTGGAAGAACTGCCCCGCCGCCTGGAAGGGGATGTACACTACTGGCTTCAAAGCCAAGCATCCCACGATGATCCTAGAAGTTGTAGCTGACTACCGGCTGTGGATATGGCATGCTTATTTTGGAGTCGCTGGGTCGAACAACGACATCAACGTTCTCCAGTCGTCGCCCCTGTTCAATGCTCAGTGCGCGGGCGTTGGTCCCGCCATCAGTTTCGTCGCCAACGGCAACCAGCACAATATGGGATACTATTTGGCGGATGAGATATACCCAAACTGGCCCGTCTTTGTGAAGACAATCAAGCATCCGCTCGGACAAAAGAAGTCATACTTTGCGAGCCGTCAGGAAGCAGCGCACAAGGATGTGGAGCGGGCATTTGGTGTGCTCTAGAGTCGATGGGCGGTAGTCAAGGGTCCTGCACGGCAGTGGTATATTCCCAACATCGGCGATGTCATGTATGCATGTATCATAATGCACAACATGATTGTCGAAAATGAAGGTGCGGAACTGACTCAGTGGACCAATGAAGATGATACGGGTGCAGGTCCAAGTCACGGTGTGGCCACCGAGAATGTGAATATGGGGATACCTCATGGAGAGGTCGAGCGGATGCGTGCATTTGCCGACATGCGGCAAACAGATGCCCATGTTCGACTTCAGAACGATATTATCGAAGAGGTTTGGACGCGGAAGGGTTGACGTTGATGTTAGTACTTTTTTTGTTTTATTACTATGTAATTTTTTTTTCAAATCATGTATGTTTTTTTTAAATGAAGTTGTTAATTTTTCCCGTTCGTATTCGTGTGGAAATTTTATTTCCGTAAACGTAAATTGTTTTATTTGTGAATTTGTGATTTTTTTTATTGCGGGAATTTCTAGTGGGAAGGGCGATGGGAATGGCGGATTGTGAAGGGGATGTCCTAGTGACGTGGCAGTGAGATGGGAAGTCCTAGTGACGTGGCGGGAGGTGTTTTCGGGATGTCCTAGTGGATGTTCGAGTGGGACATCCGCCCACTGGATATGCTCTTACCTACATATGATATCGATAGACTAACCGAAAACATCTTATATTATGTCAACATGTGATTACTAAGGTGTTTTGTTTAATTGTCTCTAAACCCAATTATGCAAGTTTTATTTACTTGCAAGATCAGATTAAGTGATACAGTGATACTCCTACTCCTATTATTTAATTTCCATATAATAATTGCACCGATAACTGTGTTCGTTCAACTAAAGTATAAGTGTGATATTTTGTTTGAAAAATTATTCCAACTTTAATTAAATCTACTGTGGCCGTGATTTCGATATAGTATTCTACGTACTACATGAAAAAAAAATATGATATCAGATATGTAATTACTTTCAAGTGGTCTTCTCCTGAAAAAGTAAGGAAAGGGGGAAAAAATTATACTACTAGTACAATAAGCAAACGTGATGTGATATGGCCAACACGTGATTAGCAATACAATAATATACCAAATCAAAATATTGCATAATCTTTTACTTATAAATTTGAACATAATAAAATGATTTGTTATGTTCAATTTTATCATGTCCAATCTTACAAGAAAGATAGTTTATTTATGTCCAATTATTGTTCAACTGATAAACATAATAAAAGGAAAAATAGTTCATTATGCCCATTTTACAAGTATAGATAACGCAATAGTAATGATCAATTTAGGTTTATATTTGTTGATTTATTGTGTTGCGTACATGTCCCATCCCATAATATAAATATGATTTTATTTTAGTTTTTCCCCTATGATCTCTTCGTACGTGTAGATTGAGTGGTAGCAAATAATTGGCTTTTGCCAATCTACACATGCATGTGATGCATATTTCTGATAAGAAACGAATGTTGTACTACCAAATGGAGTAATTTATTTCATTTTGGAGGTAGAACTATATAAATTGGCTTTTCACCTCCGGCCATATCTCAACCCAGAGTTTTAATGGCTACATTGGCGCGCCATCGTAGCTTCTTCGTCGGCGAATTCTATCTTCAGCTGTAGTTATTATGTTTCCATCGCTCGCCACCGTAGCTTCTTCGTTCCACTTTTGCTCAAGATCATTTTAGTTTTTTCTTTATCTTGAACACTGCAACTATGTACCTATATATAATGATGTTGTTGAATTTTAGGAGTTTAGTGCAGTGATAGCTGTAATATAGGAAGTGATTGATTTTTGTTTTAGTGGACTGTATTTATAAGTGGAGTCTTTTCACCATTCCTTTCAAATTTCGATATTCACGTTTTTGCGCACCTTTATAACATGTGTTGATAGTGTTTTGGAAAATTTGAAACGATTGATATATGATGTTGGGATTTTAATTTGAGACTAGACATGGTGCAAGGAAATTCAAATTTGTGGTGGGGATATTTTTATTTCTTTTTTGTTAGAAATGGAGTAGTATTTTTATTATGAAATTGTGTTTTGTTTGTTTATTATTCATTAAATTAAATAAGTATATATTTATTTGTATTATTCTGTTAAGAGTCTCCTGCTCCTAACGTAGAGATTATGTCCAATTTACCAAAGTAACACACAATTCCGGCGCCTTCGACGATGAAGGTCGGCGGCTGATTTCTGTTCTGGCGCGAAGAACGCTCTTCGTCGGCAGAGATTGAGAATTCACGAGTATTACGCGCGATAGTTGGGCAAATAATTCTTTATTGATGATGAAAGACGGAACAATGAATAACCCTATTTATAATCTATGGACCCTAGGGTTGGTTCGACCTATCCTAAATCATATCGGGAAAGAACCAACAAAGAAAACCCGACGTAAATAATAGTAAATAAATAATTACCATAACGAAATAAAAATACCAAAAATAACTAACTAATCAAAAAAGACTCAAATTAGTTGAGGAGTCGGCTAGGAGGCTTTAGCCTATCTCTCGGCCTCAGAACCCTGCTCGACGCAGTGGCCATCGACGGGGCTTCTAGCTCTGGTTCCTCATGTTCGGCTGGTGCGTCTGCTTCATTCTCTGGTTCGTTACGTTCGGCGGGAACGCCCGCCGCTGCCTCCTCTACGTTCTCTTCCGTCGGGGCAGTGGACGTTGGTGCATTCGTAACAACTCCCCCCTCCTTAACAACGCCCTTGTCCTCAAGGGGAAGATCAGGAAACCGCCGACGGATTTCAGACAGTGGCTCCCACGAGGGCGAGTCCATTCCATCCGACCAACGCACCAAGACGTGCTCCACCGCCTTTCCGTCATGCCACATAATCTGTGACTGCAAAACGGTCACTGGGTGCACAATGGGCCGGACCCCGCTAAACTTTGTGGGCAGCGGTACCACTTCATCTCCCGCCACAAATGCGCGTAACAAGCTAACATGGAAAACGTTATGCACCCGACTCCCCTCGGGAAGACGCAGCTTGTACGCTACTGGACCTATCTTCTGCAGAATTTCAAACGGTCCATAAAACCTCTTTGCCAACTTAGCCGAAACCGGTTTTGCAACCGAGTGCTGACGGTACGGCTGCAGTTTCAGCCACACGAAGTCCCCTACTTCGAACTCGATGTGGCGGCGATGTCTATTAGTCGACGCGCGCATACGTTGTTGTGCCTTCTGAAGATTCCGGCGTAACTCCACCAAGAGCGCACCCCGTTCCTTAATCAATTCCGCCACATTTGGAGGGGTCTTGGCCGACGGTGGGGCAGCAACCAAGGTTGGCGGCTCTCGACCATACAGAGCACGGAAATGTGACGTCCCGAGACCCTCATGGTGAAAACAGTTCAGCGACAATTCTGCCCACGGTAGGAAGTTGGACCACGTCGAGGGACGATCCGCGGTGAATGCGCGGAGGTACTGTTCTAGTCCCTTATTCCGACTCTCCGTCTGGCCGTCGGATTGCGGATGATAGGCCGTCGAGAAGTTCAACTTCATGCCGCTAAGTCGCAAGATTTCTTCCCATACCGCATTCAAGAAAACTGGGTCCCGATCCGACACTAAGGTCCTTGGAAATCCGTGATGACGGACCACGGTATTGACGAAGAGATGCGCCACGCGCAGGGCGTCAAAACGCGTGGGTAAAGCCGCAAAGTGAGCATATTTGGACAACCTATCCACCACAACCATAGAGTTGTCAACTGGGCCGGGCTAGCCCAGCTCGGCCCAGGCCCGACGAGGCCCGAGGGTGTTGAGGCCCAGCTCGGCCCAGGACCAGGGTCTGAAACGAGCTGTGCCGGGCCGGGCTTATTTTCATATATCTCAACCCAGCCCAGCCCAGACCCACTTGGTCAGTGGGCCGAGCTGGGCCGGGCCGAGCTGGGTTGGGCCGGTCTGAGTTAGAATCTCTCTTCCACTCTCTTTATCACACGCACACGAACTCACGAAACGGGATACTGAAAAGGGATGAGTTTGATTATGGCTGAAGCCGACGAAGGAGGGGACGCGAAAGCACTGTTAAGCTCTTCCATCCCTTCCGGAAAGGACACCGTCTGGTTTGATGTCTCGTCTCTCTTACATCGCGCCTGCCACAGTCCGTTCCTCTCCATATCTCTTTCTCAATTGCGATCACTATATTTATAAATTGGACTAACAGGGTTGCCCCAGCCTTACTCCGTTTAATACATTCGCTGATTTCTTAATGTATGTAGTTAATTCTTTTCAATTGCTATATGGATTCCCGTTTTCCGGTGTAAACGATGTATTTTCTTAGGGAATATTTCTATGTATGTATGTTTTTCCGATGCAGCAAAACTAAGCTGGAGTTTCCATAGGGAATACAATTACATGTATTTATAGGAGTGGGTTGAAGCTGGGCTGGGTTGGGCTGGGCTGGGCCTGGGCTGGGCCTGGGCTGCTAGCGGGCCTGGTCCTGGGCCGGTCCTGGGTTTACAAATAGGCCCAAATAGAGCCCGTTACACTCAACAAGCCCAGCCCGAGCCCGTTCCATTTCTCTAACGAGTCGGGCCTGGGCCGGCCCATACCGGGCCTGGGCCGAGCTGGGCTGGGCCAGCCCAGCCCAGTTGACAACTCTACACAACCATAATGGTAGTATATCCCCGGGATTGCGGCAAACCCGTTATGAAGTCCATGGAAACATCCTCCCAAACCTGCGATGGGACCGGTAGCGGTTGCAGCAGGCCGGCCGGTTTCTGTGTCGAGTACTTCGTAGATTGACAGACGACACACGCATCCACAAATTCCCGCACATCTTTCCGCATTTTGGGCCAGTAAAATCCTGCCGCTAACAAACGGAACGTACGCTCATGACCGGGGTGGCCCGCGAGTGGCGTACAATGGTGCTCCTTCAACAACAACCTCTTCATGGCCGATGACGGGCTGACGAGGACCCGGCGACCAAAGTAAATCAACCCATCTGTATATGAAAAGTGCGTTGGGGCCTCTCCTTGTTTTATTTGTGTCGCGAGCTCCACCAAATCGGGAAAGGACGCTGTCTCGGTGCGAAGAACATCCATCAAGCGCGGTAGTGGGTGGGCCACGGTCGTCAATAACGTCGCCCCATCGACCGCAGCGTCATCTACCCCAGTCGCCGGTTCACCCGGCGAGGCGACCCCCTCATCGCGACGTGAGAGAGCGTCCGCCGCCTTGTTCGATATCCCTTTCTTGTACTCAATTTTAAACTTGTACCCCATCAACTTCCGGACATACATTTGTTGATCCGGTGTGTGAACAACTTGTTGGAACAGTTCCTTCAAACTTTTTTGGTCAGAACGAATGACAAACTCCCTTCCCAACAAGTACTGGCGCCATTTTTGGACACCTTCCACGATAGCAAATAACTCCTTGTGATACGTGGAAGCGGCTCGTCGGTGGGGCCCCAATTTTCTGCTGAAGAAAGCGATAGGGTGAGCATACTGTATGAGTACTGCTCCAATGCCGACATCCGAGGCGTCTGTTTCAATACAAAATGGCTTTGCGAAGTCAGGCAGACGCAATACTGGCGTTGACGTCATAGCTAACTTGAGAGCTTCGAAGGCTTGAGCGGCTGCGTCATCCCACTCGAAGGCGTCCTTCTTTAATAGATCAGTAAGAGGAGCTGCAATCACGGCATAGTTTGCGACGAAGCGGCGATAATACCCGGTCAGCCCCAAAAAACCACGTAGCTGCCTGACCGACCGTGGAGTAGGCCAAGCAGTCATAGCCTCCAATTTCGCCGGGTCTGCCTTCAAGAAACCCTCCGTAATGAGATGGCCTAAGTACTCGACAGTAGTGCTGCAAAATACGCACTTCGTCAACTTTACGAAGAACTGATGGGACTGTAGTAATGATAGAACCTCAGACAAGTGTTCGCAATGGGTCTCCAGCGATGGACTGTACACCAAAATATCATCGAAGAACACGATGACAAATTTTCGCAGTAGGGGCTGAAATATTCCGTTCATGGCTGCCTGAAACGTGGACGGCGCGTTCGTCAGACCGAAAGGCATGACCAGAAATTCGAAGTGCCCATCATGAGTACGGAATGCAGTTTTAAAAATATCTTCCCCGTACATCCGAATTTGATGATATCCTGAACGTAAGTCCAACTTCGTAAAGAATTTGGCCGCACCTAGCTCATCAAATAGTTCGTCCGCGGTTGGGATCGGGAAGTGGTCCGGAACAGTTGCCGAGTTCAGTGCACGATAATCGATGCAAAACCGGAAAGAACCGTCCTTCTTCCGAATCAACAATACTGGAGACGAGAAAGGGCTCTGGCTTTTCTGTATTATTCCTTGTTCCAACATCTCCTGGACCTGGCGCTCGATCTCGTTCTTCTGAAAGTAAGGGTAACGGTATGGCCGCACATTAATTGGTTTAGTGTTGGGTAGCAAATGGATTTTATGATCGAAAACCCGCTTAGGCGGCATCCCTACTGGCAATGCGAACACTTGCTGATGAGCCTCCAATACCTCCCGAAACTGTGGCGGTAAATCAGTTGGGAAACATGGCTCGACGGAGAATAATTCGCCTGTCTCCGGTGCTGATTCCAAAGGCACTATCTCGTAAAATTCGTGGGATGGGGAATGAGCTGCCAACATCATCAACCAGTTCAAGGACAGCTGCTGCGGCCCCGGCCTATCCCCTTTTAACACGATCGATGTCTCTCCCCGCCGGAACTCCAAGGTTTTCCCAATAAAATCCGCCGAGATTTTGCCAAGCGATTCGAGCCAGTCCATCCCCAGGATCACATCCGCCCCATGCACTTCCAGAATGTGCAAATCCACCAGGAACTGAACTCCTTGCATGGTCAACTTCGTGCGGCGAGATACGTGTGCACATAATAACGAGGCTCCATTACCGACATATACCCGAAAGGGTCTAATAGGCGTCAAAGCGAGCTGGAGACGCTCCGCAATTCGCGGGTGAAGGAAGTCATGGGTACTCCCTGTATCAATAAGTACACCCACCTCCGTCGATCCAATGTTTTCTGTCACCCGAAACGGCCTAGACCGGCTGTTCCCGTTCAACGAGTGCAGGTGAGATAAGTCCGCCGTGATAACATGATCATCCTGTAATTGGCACTCAGTATCAGGTGGTGTATCCTCGTCGTCCTCCTCCCCGACATAACACAACAATTTCACCGCACACACATGTCCCGGGGTATATTTCTCGGGACAATGCCAACATAACCCCTTCCTCGACCTCTCCGATTTCTCTGCCAGCGAAACTCTGACCGGCGCAAACCGCGAGTTGGTCGATGGCGCCCCAGTCGGTGGTGGGGCGGAGCTGCTGGTTGGGGCCCCCGCAGTGAGCCGGGAGTCCCTGTTCTGCCATTGCCGCTTCTGGAGTGCCGCGGTCTGCTGCACGCGCTGCTCCTGACTTGCGCCTAACCGCAGTGCCAGCGCCATTGCCTCGGCAAGTGAGTGCGGTTGCCGCAACTCTACTGACTCCTGGAGCGGCTGTTTAAGACCCTCAATAAAGATTGGGATCAATGCCTCGTCGGAAAGTCCTTGGACTCTGTCCAAATATTTCTCAAAAGTGTTGTGATATTCCGCCACTGATCCCGTTTGTACCAATTTAGCAAGGGGTCCCGTATAATTCTTGAAGCTCTGAGGATCAAAGCGGTGGCGTACATATTCCAAAAATTCAGGCCAAGTGACGTGGGGATTGTTTATCTGATAGTTAAAAATCCATTCCGCCGTAGGAGGTTCAAATAACATAACTGTGTAGTGCAACCTGTCCTCCTCGGGTATAAGTTTGTGATTAAAGTAATATTCTACTCGCGATATCCAATTTGTCGCATACGAGCCGTCGAAGTGTGGGGCACGCATGGTAATGCCCGTGTTGTCGTCACATCCATGCCTCGCAGGAGGCAGCTCCCGGTGTCGAGGGCAGTCCCAAACCGTTGGGCGGCGGGTAGGACCCCCTCTCAGGCGCGAGGAGGGTAGGTCCCAACTTGTCGTGTGTCGCGACCGTGTATTGAGCGATGCCCTCTCCTCTCGCGGATAAGACTCACGCCCTTTCTGCATGTCCCGGCGCCCACCCCGTGGCGGTCGCCCGCCGCGATAACCGGCCTGGCGTCCAGGTTTATACCCCTTAGGCTGCCCGTACGTATTGCGATGAGCACGATACTCGCGATCGTCGGAGTCGGACTCCTCGGCTGAGAATTCATCATCCTGGGTGGGTCGACCCTCCATATTATCCATCCGACGATCAGAATTATCCATACGCATCTCCAATTGATCGAAACGAGACATAATTCGATCAAACCCTAATTTGAAAGGGTCGATGTCCCCGTCACGACAACCCTCGCGCGCATGTTCTTGTGGCTGACCTGCGCTCTCTCGAATCACCACCCCCGATTGGCGTCGAGATGAACCGATCCCCAATTCCGTGGCGTTGGCCCCTGTCAGCGGTGGCCGAGACAGACCGTTGACGTCAAACACATCCATGAGTACGGGATGAAAGCACCACTTGTTAAGAGTCTCCTACTCCTAACGTAGAGATTATGTCCAATTTACCAAAGTAACACACAATTCCGGCGCCTTCGACGATGAAGGTCGGCGGCTGATTTCTGTTCTGGCGCGAAGAACGCTCTTCGTCGGCAGAGATTGAGAATTCACGAGTATTACGCGCGATAGTTGGGCAAATAATTCTTTATTGATGATGAAAGACGGAACAATGAATAGCCCTATTTATAATCTATGGACCCTAGGGTTGGTTCGACCTATCCTAAATCATATCGGGAAAGAACCAACAAAGAAAACCCGACGTAAATAATAGTAAATAAATAATTACCATAACGAAATAAAAATACCAAAAATAACTAACTAATCAAAAAAGACTCAAATTAGTTGAGGAGTCGGCTAGGAGGCTTTAGCCTATCTCTCGGCCTCAGAACCCTGCTCGACGCAGTGGCCATCGACGGGGCTTCTAGCTCTGGTTCCTCATGTTCGGCTGGTGCGTCTGCTTCATTCTCTGGTTCGTTACGTTCGGCGGGAACGCCCGCCGCTGCCTCCTCTACGTTCTCTTCCGTCGGGGCAGTGGACGTTGGTGCATTCGTAACATATTCCCTCCCAATATGTCATCAATCATTAACTCTCCCTAAATAAGTTATTGGAGTGTTTTTAATAGAAAATGTATCTCACTTGATTAGAGAGAACTTTTTCCTAAAATAGAAAATTCATGATTTTTAAGAAACGAACTAAAATAGAAACAAATCATTTTTACAAATCATTTTTTAAAGGATGGAGTACTTAGCAATCAGACCGGTCGGAGCAGTTAAACCATGAGCTTATAACTATATCATTTTGCTTACCAATCTGATTTTTAAAACATTGTGTCGAGCATAAATTAAAAATCGCGGGTCACTGGCGATCTTCTATTATCGCGGATGTTTTCCTGCTGGTCAAAAAAATTCTAAAAATTAATACTCTCTTTGTCCCATAGAAATAAGTCATTTAGGGTTTTCATGAGTTTTAATACGTAATTGGTAAAGTAAGAAAGAATGAGAAAAGTAGTTGAAATTGTATAGTGAATTGTGGGGCTCATAAATGATAAAGTAAAAAATAATGGGAAAAAGGTTACCATAAATAGATTGGACTATTTCTATGGGAACACGGAAAAGGAAATGAGCCTATTTCTATGGAACTTAGGGAGTATAACATTTTTTAGAATATGTATGTGGAAATATAATAATTCACATATTAGAATTTTGGTTCTTAGGAGATTTAAATCCAAGACCATTATTCCATTCAATAAACTAAAGATTTTTCATCATTTTAACGTAAATTACTACTATGATTTAATAAAAAAATCATTTGAAAAAAAACATTTGTATCCACTTTTAACTATAAGATCATGAAGATCTACGCTGCATATATGTACAATATTAGTACTATTTTTTTTAATAAATAATGTCCCACTTTCTTTTGGATTTAAATTAAATTGTGTGTTTGAAAATGTAATTTTTTCGTTTTTGTTAAATGTAAATTTTCCGTTATGCTTGTCTCACTTGCGCCGCTAGTTAAAAAGGAGTACTATCAAACTTTGTATTTATTCATGGTCTTGAGTAAATAACTTGTCAAAGAGAATTGCAATTTTAAGTTTGGGCTTATGCCGATTAAATAAAGTAAGATAAACTGATTTTAATTTGTTTTTCTCTTTAGTTTGGGCTTTGGAGAAAAGTGGGCCGACAGATTTATATGACCGAACTAGGTAAATAGAATAGCCAGTTTATAATTGGATTCTAACTTGTCTAGATTTTATTTAAGTCATGCTCTATACTACTAATGACAGTGCTATGACAACTTAACAATTGGAGAAAATGACGAATTCTAATTTTCGGTGAAAGTGAAATGACAACTTACCAATTGGGGAAACTGACAAATTATAATTTTCGCATATTAACTAGTTTTAATTGTTAATGAAAGTGAAATCACGAATCAATTCTTTTATTTATCAATACTGGCCGTCCAACAATAAATTAAGTTTTAGTTCAGCCATCGTCAGGCTATTATAGTTTTTCTAACGATAAAAGCCAATAAAAATACTTCAACAATCATCTCCATATTTCCTTCATACTGATAATGGAAAAAGAGAAAAAAGGGAAAGGAAAAAAAACTCGTGATTTGCTTTGATTTTCAGAATACGATTCGATTGATCACCCTCTTCGACTAATGACATAGAGACGTCCATTTTATTTAGTTATTTATTTAAATGTCAATTCGCAATGTTTCAATTTTCCTAAATTTACAGACTGTTTGACAATAAATATATAGACTTTCGATTTTGTTATGATTTTCTCAGAAAATTAAAATCCTGAAATTTGAAGATAAGACGGAGGCCGGAATTTTGCTACACTGTCCAATTAGAGGACATAAACAATTTAATTTAATTATTTCTAATAATTAATTATTAGAAATGGTGATAATTATTCATTCTTCGTTCTAGTTATATATACTAGTTTTTCGTCTTTAAAAAACTACTATAAAGATGGAGAAAGGCAAGAAGAAATTTATTTTTGGTGTGACTCTATTCGTTTTACTGATTTTCTTGCCGTTGATGTATGTTGGTGTTCAGGATTTCCTTGGATCTATGTAATATTTACTATTCAAATATTGATTATTTAAAATATTTTATTCTATCATCTCTACACTTTTCGGTCATCAAAATTTTATGACTAGGGATGCAAAAGAAGACGATGAACGAGAAGGAATTCATCAACTCCCATTTAGCAAGACAAGTACAAGGTATATATAATTGGATCCGCCTAAAAATTAAGTTACGAATCCGCCACTACTATTAAAATGTAAGTATTGCATTTAAACAGGAGATGATGGGAGAAAGCTCAACGACACAGGTTTCGCCTGCCATCGAAGCTACCACACCATCCATTGCGTATCGACCAAACCCGTAAGAATCGACACGAGAAACATGACCATCTACGTACCATCCGACGACCATCGCCACAACGAGACGACAGTGTGGCCCTACCCGTGGCACGGATACTCTATAGACGGAGTCTCAACCGTTCGCATCATCCAACACTACAACACAATTCCTCCGCCACCGCGTCCCCGTCGTGGTCTTCTCCTCCGGCCACATCGGGAACATAACACGTACCACGAGATCTCCGAGATCATCATCCCCCTCTTCCTCACCATAAAACATCTCCAATCGCGCGTGATGTTCGTCATCGAGGACTACATCCCCTCATTCATCTCCAAGTACAACACCATCTTGACTCATCTTTCCGCCCACGAGCCGATCAACCCGGCCGCGGGCCCCCCCATCCACTGCTTCCCGGCTTCGATAGTCGGGCTTAAATACCACGGCATCCTATCACTAAACTCCTCCGACATCCCGGGAGGGTACGGAATGCCCGAATTCCGCAATTTCATCTTCGACACGTTCGGCCTAAAAAACACGAACAGATAGCTCAGCCGAGGCAGCTCCTTCTGTCGCGTAAGTTCACAAGGAGGATCCTCAACGAAGACGAAATGATCGCCATGATTAAAGATGTGGGGTTTCAAGTGATTGTGGTAAAAAGATTTGATTACCAGGATATGAAGAAGCTGTCGCACGTGCTCCTAGGCGTCCACGGTGCGGGCCTCACGTACGGCATGTTTTTGCAGGTTTTAGTGGAAATAGAGCCGCTGGATTTGGAGCATTATGCGAAAGTGATATTTGCGGAGAATGCGCGCGAGAGCGATGGGGATGGGGTATTTGAGGTACAAGATTGAAGAGGAGGAGAGCTCGCTGGTCAAAGTGTTTGGTCGGGTTATAACTGATACAGGCTCAGTGTATAGAAATGATGGGATCTTGAATTCGAGGAATGTGTTTTATGATCAGCAGAATGTGAGGCTCGATCTTGTTCGGTTTAGGGAGACGATAGTCAAAGCGTTTACGATTGTTACACGCCCCCATGACTTCCGTTTCCTCAAATCTTTTTATGTCTATGTGTTTATAAAAATCAAAAATAAAAATAAAAAGTCTAGTATAAAATAAATAAATTTAACCCTCAATCATTGTTCATACACCATAGTATTTATTTTAGGACTAACAGTTGTAAAATCACAATTTTGCTTAGACTTCTAGTTTTTTGGAATTTAAGGAAGTAGTCGGATAAAGTTATGACTTTCAACTTTTTTGCAATTATTTTATGATCTCTCCTCGCGATCATATCTCTCTCGATTTTTTTTTGCCAAATCTGACTATCTCTCTCTCTCTTCCTTCATGGAAACCAAAAAATGCATCTCCTAATAAGCTGCATGTAAATTCACCCATGACAACAACAGTTGGTCACTATGTCTGAGAGGGAGATATATAAATGAGAGGGATCATCACTACAAAGGTGGTGAAGCTTGACAGGAGGAGAAAGTGTGGTAGGTGGGGAGAGTCATGGTTGAGAAAGAGAGAGAATCAGAAGAGGGCGAGTTGGCGATGATTTGGAATTCACATTTATTTTTTATTTTAAAAATCTGATATGAATACGTATAATAAAATATAGTTGAGCATAGTTCACTAGAATTAGAATTAATTTTTTATTTATTTTTAAAATCTTATATTGATATAATAATTAAAAAAAAAAAGAGTTGACATTGTTTCCCCAAAATTAGAGAGTGATATATAAAGTATATTGCTTTAACGGAATATTTAATAGGATTGTGTATGAAGATATAAAATTGCAATTTGCAATCAACAATGAACCCAAAGAGGCCAAATGGTATACGGCCGTGGAAAAGTGGGTATACACACACGATTCCCATCTTCCCTTGTCTTAATTTTTACAATTATCTTCCCTCATCCTTTCCTTTTCAACTCTAATCGCTTATTGCATCGTTTCATGTCGTATTGCTCACCGCAGTTCATCCCCCCTGGTCACTTTTTCCCAATTTCACATTTATTTTTTATAGAAATCGTCTCTTTTTCTGCCCATCTCATTTTCTGATTGAATATTCCGGCAAAGATATTTCATTGATTTTGCTGCTGCCATGGAAGATATGGCTCTTGAAATCAGGTTCGATTGCAAAAACTTGATTGATTTTACTGAGTTCCCGATTCTACTTAATCTGCTGTTCTTTAATTCTTAGAAATTCGCTGTTGATCGTCTTAGGGTTTTTATGATTTTTGTTGTTTCTTGATTCGTTTTTTAATTGACGAAGCAAGGGGAAAAATCACTTCTTGTATGTTGCATCGTTACGTTTGATTTTGTGATGAGCTGTGATTTATCCGAATCTGAATACTGAATAATGGGATGATAAAATTGGGGTTTTTTATGTTTTATGTTTGTTGTTGTTAACCAATTTTGGGTTTATTGATTGTGATAGAGAGGTGGTGGAACATTCAAACCCTCTCTCAAATTGGTAAAGGTTGAATTTTAAGTGTTGCTTTTGAATTTTGGGTTCGTTTTAGCTATTTATGTTCTTTGATGACTTGTGATTGGTAAATGTGTGCTACATTTCTGGTTATTGATGGGTGTACAATGGGACAGTTCGGATGTTGAAGTTGATGAGTTGAGGGACGATGATAACATCGAGGAAAAAGATGTTAGTGATGAGGAGATTGCGGCGGAAGAACTGGAAAAGCGAATGTGGAAGGACCGGATCAAGCTCAAGAGGATCAAAGAAAAACAGAAGCTTGCTGCATTACAAGCTGCAGAGAAGCAAAAGGCTAAGTCTACCACGGATCAGGCTCGCAGGAAGAAGATGGCACGAGCTCAAGATGGAATTTTGAAGTACATGTTGAAGCTCATGGAAGTCTGCAATGCACGTGGGTTTGTGTATGGTATTATTCCAGAGAAGGGTAAGCCTGTCAGCGGTGCATCTGATAATATTAGAGCTTGGTGGAAGGAAAAAGTGAAGTTTGACAAAAATGGCCTTGCGGCCATTGCCAAGTACGAGGCTGAGTGCCTCTCGAGGGAAGACGGGCTTGGCACTCACCAAGGGAACCCTCAGAGTTTTCTTCAAGACTTGCAAGATGCGACGTTAGGATCACTTTTGTCGTCGTTAATGCAACATTGCGACCCGCCACAGCGGAAGTTTCCACTGGAGAAGGGTGTGCCCCCGCCGTGGTGGCCAACAGGAAACGAGGAGTGGTGCGTTAAGTTGGGGTTTCCGCAGGGTCAGGGTCCTCCATATAAGAAGCCTCATGATCTGAAGAAGATGTGGAAAGTTGGGGTTCTGACGGCTGTTATAAAGCATATGTCACCTGATATTGCAAAGATTAGGAGACTTGTTAGACAGTCGAAGTGTTTACAGGATAAGATGACTGCCAAAGAGAGCTTGATATGGTTAGGTGTTTTGAGCAGGGAGGAAACCGCGATTCAGCAACTAAGCAGTGATAATGGCTCATCTGGTGTTAGTGATTCACTGTCGAAAGGTCGTAGAAATAAGAAGAGGCCTTCTGTTGACAGCGATAGTGATTATGATGTCGATGGCATTCATAATGGCTTGGGATCTGTCTCATCTAAGGATGATACAAGAAAGCAATCCACTGATATCCTGCCTATTGAACCGGCAGATGATGCCTTAACTCAACCAACCAAAGACAAAGAGCGCGTACCGAAGCGTCCAAGGAAAACGAAATTGAAACCAAAACCAAATAACCAACTGGCTGTACCAATTCTCAGTGATCATCCACATGGCGATCCCGAATACATGGTGACAGATGAAAATCACAATGATATACAGTTTGGTGGATACTTGACGAATGGGAGAGAGGTAGAAAATAATGAACTAACACCTGTTAGACTCCCAGAAGTGCCAGAACACAGTACTCGTGGTCAACCCTGCTTAGTAGAATCTGATTTGAACTATATCTGCCCTGACCATTCTTCCCATGCTATCCCCATTACCCGTGCTTACCCGAATAATGGGCCGTTAGCTTATTCAGCGACTCAGAGTGATGATTTTGAACCTCCTCATCCTCATTTGATTCGTGATTCTCAAGACTTTCATTTGCAAAATGCACCTTCAGTACCCAAATTTAACCGACAGTCTGAAAGTTCTACACTACAGCATCAACCTAGAGATCAGGGCTTGCATCGTGAACCTCAAACTTCTCGATGGCAACATGGGCCTGAAGATCCTACTTTACCTCTGGACTTGGATAGTTCAGGGCTTCATCTTAGACCAGCCCATAGTTTTGCTATTTCCACTGCAAATCATCAAGGGGAGCCGTCAATGGCATGTTTCAGTGACATTCATTATGGATCAGGGGATTTAAAATTCCAGTTACCAACGTTACCTAAGAATGGAAACGATATTCCTGGAGGGAAGTTCCCACCTTTTGCAGAAGATACATTTCCGAATGAGCCAGATGGGCTGCCTGAGACACATTTTCAATCTTCTCTCAAAAGCTTATCACCAGATTTACCAGGATACGGAGCTTTTAGCCTCTCATTTGACGGAACAAGTTCGTTAGATACTGGTGATTTCGACTTTGAGTTTAACGACAACTCTATTGATGGCAGCAACTTTGATGCAATGATGGAGTACTTTGCTTCATAAGTTGGTTTTGCTAGTTCATTATTCATAGGTGAGTGGCTGGTCTAAGACATACTCCTCATGCGAGCTTTATACTCTTTTCGTGTGTTTTTTTTTTCTGGTTTGTCACTTTCTTTTCCCTGCCAATTCTGCAGGGGCCAGGTAAAACTTTTGAACAAGGAAGAGTGGAGTGATCTGTGCCCTTTTAACTGAGATGTTGCAGTAAATTGCTGTTCTGATCTTCCAGACTGTAAGATGTTAAATTGGTTTTAGTTTACTTAGAACTCTTGGTCATTCAGTTAAGTGGCCTTAATAGTTTTGTGCTTGCGAATGAGGAGGTGGTTTTTGGCTGTTGTTGATATTTTAGTTCTTTAATGTTCTTTTATGTCTAGTTTGTGTCAATCTTTACTGTCATTAGCAGTCAGTATCAATGGAAACCTTGTGCATTCCTCCAAATATTTAATGATTGTTCAGGTTAATTTATATTGCATTATATAATCCCAATTCTTTTTATGATACTAATTTTTCCATTTTAGCCATGTTGTACAAATGGAGAAGATATGCTATATGGACGATTGTAAAATTTTTTGATAGACTATAATAGAATTTGACAGTGAAACATATCACCAACACCCAAAACATTGGAATAATCCAATAATAGCAAATTCCAAATGTGACTAATAAGAAGCTTCCCTTCACATCTAGAAACTGCACTGCTCATAAAGAATGTTAAGCTGAAAATATGTCAATATAGCAAAATGTAGTGCTCATGAGTCCAGAGAGTTTCCTTCGACGCTCCACCAAAAGCTAACTGAGAAACTCTTAGTGAGAGAACGAACATAGTGCCACCACTTCGGAGGAATGTATAGCATGTCGCCTTCCTCTAGTATGCAATCGATGAATTCCAAATCCAATATCTTGGGAAAATCTTCCTTGTCTATGTCATCCAGATCAACCTTCAAGGCAAAGAAAGTAGATGTACAGCATTTCTAATAATCGACATTAGAGAATTTTAACTTGATAGCAAGCCAAATTAAGGAACCGAGCCATCTGCTGTATAAGAGCTATCTAACAATAATAAAGCTGTTTGCAAAACTAGATAATTCCAAACCAAATGCGTGTTTGGAAGAGATAGAGTAATTAACGACACGTACAAGAGAACTACCTGACTGGAATTGCAGAGCATGGTCTCTGTGTGAGGGTAAAGTTCTTCTGATGATGAAGGAGAGTAAAGCCTGATATACTTCTTACCAGCAACCTGATAATGACAACGCAAAACATTGAATCATGAGATCATGCGAACAAGATGGAGAAGCAGCAAGAAATATGAATAACCCTAACAACTACCATATTATAACTAAGACAATTAATAGAAAACAATAGGACCATGTGTTAGTTGGAAATCCTGACTAAACAGAAGCACATGTACTGTGTAAATCCAAGCCAAGGCCCCGACAATGTTTCTATAAATCATAGACTTGTTTGCACTGAGAAACGTCTGTGCAGTATAGAACTACATCTGCTGTACCTGTGCAAGTATATTATGGTGAGGATCGTGATGCAAAGGTGTTACTGTCCCAGATGGACCAAACCAAGCATTAAGTGACCTGATTTCTCCTCCACCAGCAAAACAGTAATCAGGTATAACAATATCCTGCTTTAGTTCGTGTATCTGGCATTTATATATATTACACATTAGAGAGTGTGAGTGTATGACTTTTTTATAAGACCCAAGTATGGTTTCTACAATCATATGCATGCCTGATCAAACAATTGGTGCTGGGCTAAATAAGTCGTGCTCGTAGGAGAAGAGTTGCCAGATTGAATCCTTTCCAGAAACTCAGAAATGGTGATCAGCTCTTGCTTCCAATCAGAGCACAAGTAGTTTCTGCCAACCTGCACAGTGAGTAGATTATAAAGGTGCATTAAGTTTTACTCGAGTAATAGTAGTAGGTTCCACCAAACAAATGATTGGAGATACCTCGACTGGAACAGTGCGAAAACCAGCAACCTTTTTTATGTAATTCATGTCACTCCATCTATTAGTTGCTGGCCAATGATCCATAGAGCCACTAATTATAACTGGCAAACCAGGGACGAAATGTTCCCGCAAGAATTCTTCCAATGACAGACCACCCTTTTTCACCACCGTCTTACTGGAAAGTGACTTCGCAGGCAATAACCTAGCTGCCTGCCAATTCAAATTCAAGATTCTAGGAATTGAAACCACCGTTTCTGAGTCCATTAGCACGATAAATAGCATTAAGTGTAGCAGAGAGAGTTCCAAGGTGGTTGCAAGGCCATATACACAACTGAATCTATTTGCATAACATTAGAATTCTTCACTGAAATTCAATACTCTGTCCAAATTTAGTTAGCTTGAATGCTATTCTCTGCTTCAGTTTTCCAGAATCGCACACAAACATATAGATAAAATATGAATGTCAAAAGCATTTGAAGAATTAGGGTTTGATAGAGTCCAAGGAGCAACTAATGCAGGATTTTAAGAAGTGGAGATATATAAATAACATTGATACCAACCTAAACCCTACAGAGCTTTTCAATTTCAGCTTTACCCTGCGAAATCAGGGAACACGCATCTGTAGTAGCACAATCAATGTCAAATTTTGATGATTCCCAAGAGTAGATTAGGGTTTTTTTAGAGAGAGAAGGGGATAAACGAACCTCACCTCCGCCAAATTGAAATCCCTATACCACTCAGCCTTCTGGTGTTGGTCGCCTTCGGCGGAATCTCTCTCTCTCAAATCATGACTGACTCTCCGAATGCAGAGATTCAAGTCATCCCGCAGCGCGATTCCGCCCATGATGAGGCCCATGTCGAGGGCGCGGAGAGCCAGCTCGAGCTCGCCGGAGCAGAAGTGGCATTTGGCGACGTGGAGGCAGGCCATTGCGTAGGCATCGCGCCAAATTGGGACCACGGAGTGCCACGGCCCCGAGTAGAGCTGCTCCCAGGCTAATTCCCGGGCGGCCTCCGCTGCCCGCGTGTCGCCGGCGGCGGCGCGTGTGGCGATGGAGGTGAAGGCGTAGCCACCTTCTTCTGTGATTTGGTGCAGGAGAGAGGGGAGCTGGGAGTCGAGGGTTGGGGTGTCGAGGGTTGGGGAGGACATGGATGCAGAGGAATTGGGGGAGAGAGAATTGGAGTGGTGCCGTGGTGGCAATGGCAGATATTTAAGGGAAAGTGCAGTGCAGGGGAGAGCCTAAATATCTAAGCCTTGTGATATTTATTTTTTCTTTTTAAGGTAATGATGATTTTTTTTATAAGAATTAATGATTATATATATTATTGATGAAAGCGAAATGTCGAACCAATAAAAGAAGCGGTACTTTATTCTCGAACATTCCAACATAAACATGAACCCACCAAAGAAAATGTTAGCTATAGCCTATACTACTACCATCAATTTGGATTATGGATTTAATAGATATTTTTATTAAGTACAAAAAATATCATTATATTGAAATTGTGTGAGCTACAATTTGAATTAGTGTTATTTGTGTCACTTGCTATATTATCTAACGGGTATAGGGTGGGCAGGGTAAGACCGAGTTGAATCAGGTCGATACCTATTACTCTTTTTAACTTTTATCTTCTTCGTTAGTCATGGAGCACTCACTTGCAGTATGCAGCAAAAAAGGTGATTCTGTCGCCTTGGCGGCCCCACACTTCGGCCCAACATCATGTGAGTAGGTTCAATCAGGGTACGCAGTAGCCCGTTAAGGGGGAGACCTTAACCCACTGGCTGCCAGAAGCCCATCTCCCAAGGTCTTACACTTGTGCCTGAGAGATGGAAGCAACTACACGACAGCAGTGAGATTCGAACCCAGACTCATTGCAGCAAGATATGCCCCTCCGTTGCTAACTGCCCTGCGGGCTCACTCACTTGCGGTATTGACTATTGATGATGAGCATCATGCTTAATTCATACTAGTATGTTATTTTTATTGAACTTTTTGTTTATTAAAGCAATACTTTTGACTTACTTGACTAACTCTTATCTTGTTTTAAGAATATTCCTATAAATTTCTAACTTTTTTGTTTATAAAAAATCTCAAATGTCTTTCGATGATTGAAAAATATAATCTTTCCTCTTAAGCATCCGTTTAAAAATTTATTTTAATGTTTTGATTTTTAGTGGATAATAAAATAATTTCATGTAACTTACTCCATATACTAAGTTAGAGTTATAGAGTATGGCGTCAGATTCGGATCATCCAAATCTAAATTTCAGCCCAAGTATTAGTATAAGTTTGGGTTATATTTGTTACTCGTACCCAAAACAGTCCAATAATACAATATTTCAAATAGGATCATATTTACTTTTACTATCCAACCTAAAAATCGATATATCAATGTTGGATTTTTTTGTGTTTTGGGCCTTCGGAGGTTCACTTATATTTTTCAAGAAAAGACACAATTGTTGGGCACGTCAATATGTATTATATGTTAATAGTTAATATAGTCACTATTTATTTATAGAAGTATTATAACTGTATGAAATAAATAAGAGTTTCATAACAAGTTAATTAAATAAACTAACGAAACAGTAAATTAAAATATACAATTATCGACCAAATATGGTTGGAAAGTGTCCGTAAGTATTACCTAGAGACCCGGTGGTCGACAAACAATGTCATGAACGCAGCTACTTATTGAACGACACATTTGTTGGTGAACCATTTGTGAACACCAGTGGCTGAGCCACGTGGGAACAAGGGGTATAACTATGCCCCAAAAATAAACATCATAATGTATTTAGATCCGTATATAATTAATTCATATTGTTGGTCTAGCAATATTTTTCCGTGTTATTGGAGTTAAGGCGAGTTGAAAGTCGGAACCCATCAAACACCAAATATATCTTGTTTTATGTTATTTCAAATCTTCTTTTGCTTTGCATACTATTTTTTGTTTATTCAATTTTAATTATGCAAAATTTACTCCGTTATCATCGTTTTTAAAAAATATGTTCTAATGCATTTAAAACATACATTATTTGGTTTTTATATCATATTCATTTTAGTTTTTTTAATATTCTAATGTATTTTAATTCTCTTCTTATGCATATTATTTCGTCCTAATATATAATTTCTCCTACTTTATATTTTTTTTGTTCTAGTGCACATCTTCATGATGTTTTTAATAAAATAAAAATAAAGTCATACATTTTATTTGAGAAAATTAAAGAAAATTAAAAGAGTTGATCGGATTTTGAAGCTCCAAATCGCTATAATTATTATTTATTCCATCTTCAAAGCAGAAATTTTTGAATCTGCCACTGGCTGACCTACATATTGGGATGGGGCCATTGGAACCGCAACAATTTTGATCAGTGCCTATATATATTACTATTAGGTATCCGAAATTAATGTATCCTAGTATTATCACAACTGGTCCTGAAATATGTAGTAGAATAATTTGATTTCCAGGTCTTGAGTTTGATTCTTAAGCTTTATTTTTTGTTGTTTTAGTTTCTTTGTATTTTTTATTTTTCTTGTATTATGTGGTTCGGGTCCCCTAATTTAAATTCTTGGCTCCGCCACTGGCTACTGGTGAATGCGTGCCGTCGACATAAATATATGCTCTGATCTAATAGGCTTGGTACTCATATATCCCATTAATTGGATTCTGAGACATGAAACCTTTCTATACTTTCGTGGTCGACCAAACGTTAGTATAATCTTTAAACATCATTATTAATGCCGAAACATAAAGCCCATAATTTTGAAACTGCCCCAATCTAAACAAAAAGACACAACAAACATTGGTCAAATATTCATATGATTGTATGCTTTTTTTTCTTTTCACATTTACAATATATCCTCTCCAAATCCAACTCCAACTCCAACTCCGACTCTGACCATCATCAACCCGGCCGGTCAGGCAAGATATATATATATTTAATAATTTTAAAACACCCAAAAAAGAGAATTTTTTTTTAAAAAAAATCATGGCAAGCAAACATAAAAGAGAAGGGACATGGATAATAATAATAATTATTATTATTAGTAGTAGTAGTACTATTATATAAGATAGGAAAACTAATTCCAGAAGGAATCATCCATGTTGTAAGAGGACTTGGGGTGGTGATTGTGGGACCTTCTTCCGCGTGTGGATGGAGACGCGCAGTCGGGGGAGGATGAGTACTGACGCATGCGCATGTGGACCACCTCCGCTTGCGCAAGTGCAAGCTGCGTTTGTAGCGCGTCTATCTGCTGTTGCAGAGACGATATTGCACCCACGCACCCATAAACTGGATCCCTAACTCTCGCGTTCGCTTCGTACACCATTGAGCTCACTGCGTCGCCTCTCTGGTGCTCAGGCAACTCCTGCCATCGATGAAGTGGTTAAGGGTGCTTCAGCTCCCTCAAGCACAATTTAGAAAAAAATTTATTTAAATGCAACAATCATGTGATTAAATTTTGTTGTTGGACCACGGGTCATGATTTCATGACTAGAGGTTGGGGTGTCATGTTAAAGACTGTAACTGAATCATTTGATTAGTAAATTAAAGTAATGTGTCATGTTAAAGATTGTAATTGCAATCAAGCATATTTTTTATTTCTATTGAAAATAAAAGTGAGACAACTTTAAAGGCTAAACCACTTAGGTCTTTGTAATAGGATAATTTCTTGCTTTTATGACTATGTCGGAGAATATTGAGCTACAAAGCTACAAGTAGTGTGGGAGGGAAATATGTTCTAACTTTTTCCATTGAACCAACTGATAAACCGTTGACCAAATAAACTACTCCCTCCGTCCGGCTTTAGGAGTCCCGGTTGAGTCGGGCACATGTTTTAAGAAAGTTTTGAGTGTGTAATAAATAAATGTTGTAGTGGATATTAGGACTCACTTTTAACACTTTTTAAATTGAATTGTAAGCATTTTTTATTAGTTTACCTCAATCGGAACTCCTAAAGCAGGACACACGAAATTGATCAACCGGGGCTCCTAAAGTGGGACGGAGGTAGTAGTATATTAGTATAGACGGATCCAGAAAATAAAACTCATGGAATTGGACACAGTGAGTTACTAGGAAGGAAACTTTGGTGAGGCAGACGTCGCCGCTGATAATGGATGAAAGACGAAAAATAGAATTAAACCATAATCCTAAAAGGTTGGAGCAGAATTGTAGCACTATGGGGTCAGCAACAACTTCTAAGGCTGAATTTAATGAAGTTTTTCGATTCTAATGTACCCTCGTGTAATTACTTATTTCAATCTCGAAGAAAAAGGTTTAGTTATTTAATTTGACGCTACTTGCTTACTTTTGCCATGGACCAATTTTTCATTTTTGTTTCTTTCTATTTCTCTTTTTTCTTTATGGAAAATGCAATTCTTTATTAGATCCTTTGGAATTACTACCTCCGTTCCATATTAAGTGTCACATTTTACCATTTTGGCTCGTCCCACAATAAGAGTTACATTTCACTATTACCATAAATGGTAAGTAGATCTCACACTCCACCAACCAATTATACTCACATTTTATTATAAAACTAATATATATAAGTGGGATCCATAGTCCACTAATTTATTTAACTCATTTTTCTTAACATTTCTTAAAATTTGTGCCCACACTAAATATGACACTTAATATGAGACGGAGGTAGTACTATTTAAGTATAAATACGTAAGAATAAAGATTGAGAAGTCATGCGTTTGCAAACTAATCAATATGATTTCACCCATGCATGCTTTTTATATTCAATTGTCTTTCTTCATACTCACTAGAGTTAAGTGCGGTATCTAGAAAAAAGGCATTTCATTAATTAAGAGAAAGACATCAAATTAAAATACCTAATAGGAGTAATAAAACAATTAAATTCTTGAAGTGAGTACATCTTGTTACACCACACTATCTTGATAAAATACTCTAGTAGTGACACAATTTATTAGTACTCTTATACGTGTCACAAAAATTAAAAAATATATTTACATTTGAGGGTGAATCAATTTTTATAAGTAAAAAAACTTTAACTGCTTTTTTATATGTAAGCGTAGTTATAACATCTCTATAAAAAGATGGATGACACTTCAAAAAAACGTGACTAATGGAGTTGAGTAATTGACTACAGATTTGAGGCTTTTTGAGTAAATTAAACCTTTGAAATATTAGCTACACAAAACTGGTTTTAACTGCCATCGCAATAGTAATATTAAAATAAAAGTTGTCCCATAAGAGAAGAACTAAGTATATTTACTTTAAGACTTCCAAAAAAGGAAACAAAAACCAAAAAAAATAACACTAGCAAAACAAAGATTGAAAAGAACGAAATCTGAATACAAAGCCTAGACAGAAATCCCACACTGCAAGATTTTCAAGGCATGTATCAATTTCATCATAAACTTGTAGAAGAAAATTTAATGGATGGTAGAAATAAAATTAGTATATACTTACTCCATAACTAAATAGATTAAAACACATTTCATCAGTTTATGTAAAAAAGAATATAAGTGATTTAAATGAACCTGAAGCATCTTGTTGACATTGCTAGCTCCAAAGACCTTATGCACGTTGGCGAACTTGTGGGGCTCGTCCGCCGGAAAATAAGGCGCGAAAACGCAATCCTCGGCGCATCTCCGGCGGAGGAGCTTGCACGCTGCGCATGGCGCCGGCGCTCCTTGCTTTCTGCTGCTGCTGCTGCTCTCTTTCATTTAGTCTTAATCTGTTTGTTGAGAAGTGAGTAGCAGTTATATATATATATATATATATATATAAGTAGCTAGGAAAGAGGACATACCACTTTAAATTAGGATTAATTTGTTGGTATAAATATGGGTCTACTTTTGGTGAGATAATAAGTCACTCACTCACTCGACCATGCAAGAGCTGCGTGGCGCAGTGTTTTTTCTCTCTGCCTTTGTGCTCTGTGTCGATCGCCGCTCTTGTCAGCCGTCATGATCACATATTCGTAATTTAAGACTTACCAGTATATCATAAATAAAACAATATATACATTTGAGGAAGTGTAATAATCTAAAGTTATATGAGTATTTTAAAACTCCTGCACATTCTCATGCGTTTAGATTTTACAGAGCGAACACAGATACAGCAAAATACCCAAATATCGAATATCCGATCTAACCTATATCAATATTTAAATTTTAGTTCGACTTTTTTTTCGATTCAGATGTATAAAAACCAAAAAAATGATTTGCTTTTTAATTATATTCATAAATGTAATACTAATATTTGGATTTTATAATGACGGTAATTGTTTGGATATGATATTTGTTTCATATGATGGAGTATATTTTTATGTTAATTATAGAAAACTTGTTTTTCTTATTTCCGGTTTTTCGGACATATTGTGCAATTCTATTTTTTCGGGTTTGGTATGATTTTCATTTTCACAAAATTGTGATTTTCTGTTTGGTTTAGTACAATTTGGCTAAAAAACTGAACCGAAAATCGAATAGTCATCCCTAAGAGCAAATAATTTACGGCCAGTTGTAATGAGAGTAATTTGTAGATCTTGAATTGGTTCGATTGCAGTGGATTCGAAATTTATTTGCAGAGCGATAGTTAGTATCCACATATTGAATGGTAGGAGGTAGACATAAGTGTTTTGGCACTTGTAAGAATCATTCAAATCATGATACAGCCGAATGGATTGTCTGGATTGTCTACATTTATAGAGAAGGAAATCAAATAGTAATAGGTTTTGGTACGGGTAATGTATGCGAAAGTGGTACTGGATGAGCCTCAAAGAATTGGTTTATGTATTTGTTGTTACATGATCAACTATGGGTCATTTGTTGTCGACTATGTGCGAGATATAAGAGTTGAAAATTGTTACTTTTTTATGCACAAATGATTAATTGAAAGGAGGGCGACTGGGACCCACTACAGAAAAATTGAAGTAACACAAGATACGAAATCTGGTTGATTTTACATATGTTTCTTTACAACTTTTAGCATTAGTTGATTTGTGGGCAAGAATCGAAAATTCGGCGATTCGTATCATCAAATTTATTTTCAATTTTTAGCATTATTTTGATTTAGGTGCATAAATTGCGTCTTGATCAAATGTCTACCTGTGATGTAACAGAATAACACTATGTTAATTATTAACCCCCTTTTGATTTGAGTACTGGCCGATAAGTTCATGCTTAATTTCATTGATTACACTAACTACCTGTTTCATTTACGAAAATAAGTACTAGTACCTGTTTTCATTTAAAAAAGACCAGTTTATTTGCTTACCATTAATGGCGTGGGCTGAGGTAGTACCTGAAATTAATTTTTAATTCTATTTACAGCTAGTTTTATTTTATTGTACATTTAGAAAATCGGAAAAATATTCAATCTTTGATTTTTATTTTATAATCCTTTCATCTCTTTTTAAATGCAGCATTTTTTGTTTAATATAAGATTTTAAGCGGTATTAATTTCTGAGTTACATGAAGATGAAGAGAGAATAAAATAGATAGATGTTGTTTTCATTTTTAAGAAATTTATCTATTAAAGCGAGAAATTTTATAACTGATATTAATATAATTTTTTTTGGCAATCTAAACTTTCGAATTCTCGTCCCTCAAACCTTTGATTTGAGAATCAGATGTCCAAATTCTAATATCTGAAAGAAGGGATCATTTTAGCACATGAGTCAACATCCAGTAATTGCTAACGATTTTGACATTTGGTCTAATGACAATTGATGGAGCCGACAAAAAATGTAGGTAGAACATCTAATATGTCTGAACCAATGAAAAGAAAGAGTAGATATGAACTTGGAGATGATCTTTGTAGTTTTGTAGGTAACTTATTGATGCATGCGGTCTTAGAATAATGGAGTTTCTCTACATACTACAATGATTATATTTATAGGTCACTATTAGATGGTTTATCATACTTCTCGTATTTAAAAGTTCAAACTACAGTTTGAGTAAGGTTCATATATTTTTATGTAATTCAAGTTCAAAATGAATAGTAGTTATGGTTAGTTAATGTTTGAAAAATTGAGTAGTTTGACCATTAGAGAAAAGAGGGGACCCGCGGCCGGGGCCGACGGAGGCTAATTGAAACGGTGTGGATGGCGCGTGCGTGAGATTGTGAGTCTCACTACAATTATTGTGATTGGTTTCTTTTCTAATAATGAGGAGCCACCGACAGTAATTATGACCTTAACTACCAAACTAAAAACGGTTTAAATAGTTATGTTTATGCTGTCTTCGTTTTATAAAGTCAAGCTTGAGCGAGTTCAAGGTGAATTTTTCAAGATATAAACAGTTATGCAATGATTATGATAGACTTGTAGCAAATTGGTTGATTGTGTAAATTTTCAAGATACAAACTAGTTTTTTTGACGTGTCTGTCAATAAAAATTAGTCATCTTATATTTTTGGTAAGTTTCTTAGTAAATTTTATTTCACACTAATAACATCATCGATCACTTTTTTTCTTTGTGTCTCTTTTTACTTTAACACTTTTTCTATTAAAATACTCCCTCCGTCCCATAGAAATATTTCATTTGGGATTGTCACGGTTTTAATGAGTAATTGATAAAGTAAGAGAGAAAGAGAAAAAATAGTTGAAATTGTGTAGTGGATGGTGGACCCACAAATGAAAAAGTAAAAAAGAAGGAAAAAAAAGGTTGTCATAAATGGATATGTGACTATTTGTATGGGATGGACGAAAAAAAAAGAAATATAGCCTATTTCTATGAGACATGGGGAGTACATGTTATTCACTAGCAAGACTATTGATAGTGGATGTAGTGCTTCACGAATAAAATAAGTATATGAGTAGTACTTCACGAATAAAAATAAGTATATGACCTTCCAAAATGGGATAATTGTCTCATAATACACAAACTTTATATTTTTGGCACTGTACATAATTTTTTCCTAGCCTAGAAATATACTCCATGAGTTCACTTATTTTCTGTCTATGCACCGAAATTGAATTTCAACGTGGGCTTGTACTAGAGCTAAATTAGGCCTATGATTTAGAAGTTGAAATTTCAACGTGGGCTTGTAAATGGGCTAAAATGTATACTAGAGCCTTATTCGGAAAAATCCTTTTAAAGAAAACTGTTGCTATCGTAACACTCCTATCCAAATTGATATCCCGAAAATTATAAACATAATTGAATGATAATGGGATGTACTAATTAATTAATTAATTAATTAATTAAACAATGGAGTTTGCGTAGTGAGATGCACTAATTCGTAATGTTTTAGCAATTAATAATGTTTTGTTGACTTTAATTGTGCGATTAACTACTGAAATGAGCTGTAGATATGTGGGCCGACCTCGGCACGGCAATGGCATGCCAATTATATACATGAACATCTATTTAATATTCAAGATGCCAATCTTTTCTAAAGCTTCTTTGTTTTTTGTGACGAACTATTCGAAATCTATTTTTAACATTGAAGTAATTTGAATTGAATCTAACACTTACTGTTTATACAAGTCAGAGTCATTATAAAGAATTCATCAAACTTTTAAGTATGTCGGTGAAGAGATTGATTGTTTTGAGAAATACATTTTTCTTAACAACGTATAAACATTTCACTAATTTCATTTTACTTGTAGTAATATTGCAGAATTTACTTTTTCACACCATAACATATTCGAACCAAATGATGCATTCCTCCAGCAAGATGATGCATCAATTGTAGATACTCAAAATCGAATAAGTAAAAATGATTTTTCTAGATCGAAACAAAAATAGAGTTTTTTTTTTAACATCTTTATTTATTGTTTACTACAGTATATAGTATAAGGGGGGATTAAGTTGAAAGCCATTATTGATTTTTATATGATCTTCCATTATCATAAAATAGGTACTCTATATATTAGTGGAGTACAAATTATTATAATGTACTGTACATAAAGAAACGATATCTCTAGTTTACTAAAGTATGTTATTTATAGGATGGTCTCCCTATGTGTAGATATAATTAAATCCCAATAAATCCCAATACAAAGATATTAAATTTTACTATGCAAAGCTTTATTGTAACCTAATAACAAGGTAAAATTATCAATTGTTAAAGTTTAATTATTTAGAAATAACTGGTTTTCAAAGCAGCCAGGTTACAAACTGAACAGTTTCCCAATTATTAAACATAATGATGTTTGAGAAAACAATTAATTAAAACGCACATCTTATACTATCATTCACCAAACTCAACACCTGTCCATTTATGATAGTACCATCTTTTGTATGGACTACAAACAATAAATTATTATCCCCACTCATCGATACAAAATAAATTCCTATTTTAAACTATGCTAAGAGAATATATATAATTAGTATTAAAAGTAGGTCACTGTAAAGCTGTCGAAACAAAATAACCCTGGCCTAATTTCGGGCCGTGCTGGCTGGAAGAATTTTGGCTTCGTATTACTACTACTGCACATATGGCCCGACCCAGCCCGAATAATTCATTTGACTATAACATTACTGTACATATATATCATTGTGTTTTAATACGAATTAATTTTTAAAAAAGACTAAGTAGTAGTTCAAAAAAAATATTAAAAACATATCATGGTCGTTCGGTTGATATATTTACGCATGATTAAATGTCATATCTTTTTTTTTTTTCTCTTGCTTGATTGACTTTTTTTTCCAAAAGTTTGGCCCGTAACAATATATTTTGGTCAATTTTCACAGTGCCAATTTTCGTACATTGTATTTCATGATTAATTATCTCACTTCTACCTTTATGACTAATTTAATCCTAGACAAATCCTATTTTGCTCTATTTCATGTTATATATATCACTATTATTTTATCTAACAAATCGAACTAAGCATATCCTAAATTCACAATCTAGAAAGTTCGGAAAAGAGTTGAGGCATATTGCACAAGACACGTAGCTATGATGATATTACACCTTTTTCTCTAGCCTACCAAATACGTATCTAATAAGTATCATAGAATATTGATCTCTAGCTTGATCAACATAAAATATCTTGGTATTTTATCTAGACTTTGTTGTCTAGGACAGCAAACAAGGTCCAAAAATCAACACATCATTAAAAATGAGGGAAAAATCAAAAGCTATTAATGCCAAAATGTTTTCTTGAATTGTTTTCCACCTAAAGTCCGAGATCCCTGGTGTCCACGCCTTCCCATTGGACACACCATTTTTCAACTCTCTCTCTCTCTCTTCTCACTTCAACTCCTACTCTATCAAGAACTTCAATCTCCATTCTTTGAGCTCAAATCTTGGAGCACTTTTTTGTTGGGGGGGTAAAAAAGCTCCCTTTTACAAAGGATAAAACTCATCTTTCCTTCAAATTTGATAGATTCCTATTCACACTAGCCCTCAAATCTTCAATAATCCAATTCCAAAATTCAGTGTTGGATTTGATGAATCAATTCGAGCAAAACACGCAGATGGGCTCGGGGCTGACCCGATACAGGTCGGCCCCGAGCTCGTATCTGACTAGCCTTCTGAGCTCCGAAGGCGGATTTGGAGAAGAAGACTTCGCCGAGCTCTTCAACCCGCGAGCCTCCAGCCCTGAGACGCAGGTCATCTTCTCCAGGTTCATGAACAGCACTGGCGCCGCCGCCACCCCACCTCTGCCGCCGAGAAAGCCGGAGAATGATGACTTTATTCAACCCCGGCCGCAGAAGCTGCAAAGGCACCACAGCAACGATTACTCCTCCGCATCTCAGATGATGTTTCCGACCACCCACAACTCCGACGCCGACGCCTCTTATGGAAAACCGTTTCCGCCGCAGATCAAGATGGAAGGCGGCGGCGGCGGCGGCCTCATTCGCCACAGCAGTTCTCCGGCTGGCCTCTTCGCCAACATAAACTTCGAAAATGGTAATTTTCACTTTTTCCTCTAATTTAATCATTTGTTTGAAGGAAGGTTTCGAATTAGAATTAGAAAATATTCAACAAGTGCATATCTGTTTTGCACAAAACGGACAATATCAGTACTAAATGTATCAAAATCAATTTAAATATTTTTTTTTACTTTCTGCAAAATCCACAGAGTTCAAACCAATGAACTACACTTCTTCACCGGCGATGAACTCGATTTCAGAAATCGAGAGCCAAGGCATTGGAGAGAATGCAGACGATGATGTCGACTTCATCACTGGTTTACCTTGGGATGATTCCCCGCTCTTGTCTGATTCTTACCTAAACGATCAGGTCTTGTCTTAATTAATTAATTAATTAATTAATTAATTCACCCCCTGCTTGAATCTATGTCCTCTTCTCAAGCTGATGATGGGGAAAACATTTGCAGAAGAAGGAAGCAGGAAATAATCGACCGAAGACGACTCTGTTGTCTCATCACCTGAGCTTGCCTAAAGCGGCAATGGAGAAGCTTCTGGAAGATTCGGTTCCTTGCAAGATCAGAGCCAAGAGGGGCTGTGCTACTCATCCTCGGAGCATTGCTGAAAGGGTACTGATTCAGAAAATTAATCGACACGTTCGGATTTGATTGAAGATGAAGTTTTCTAAGATATATGATCTTGTTTCAGGTTAGAAGAACTAAAATTAGTGAGAGGATGAGGAAGCTTCAAGAACTCGTGCCTAATATGGAGAAGGTGATGATGCTTTTCTGCCTTCATTTGCATAAATCATATTGTGTAATAGTTTAAGCGTTTTACCAATTGAGCTGCACTTCATCGCCAGCCAGTTAGATAAGTTATAATGTTAAGGAAGTTCATACTTTTGAAATTTCGCCCTGAATTTCAAAACATTATAAGTTTGTGATCAAAGAGTATAGTGTTGGTTAAAAATCAAAATTTTGATATACTTCATGTGTTAATTATAGATGGCTAACTACGTTCGATTTTGTAGCAAACGAATACATCGGATATGCTGGACTTGGCTGTTGAGTACATAAAGGATCTTCAGAGACAAGTAAAGGTGTGTCATCCATCTCCCTTGTAACACAAATTTCACTCAATTCTACCTTCATTGCATTGACTCTCTCTCGATCGATTGATCGATGTTCAATTGTTAGACACTTACGGGTAATCAAGCCAAGTGTAGCTGCTCTGCCTGATCAAATGGCTACTGATGTTGCAAGATGATGAAGGAGAAAAGGCCAAGTTCAGTGTCAGTATATATATTCTATCAGATTGTAAGTCTCTTGATGTTTTCTCTTCCTTAGGTTGATCAACTTAATCAATGTTTCTTTTTTTATTTTTGTTTTTGTTTTGAGGTTGAGGTTCAATTAGATTGAGCTCCTTGTCACATACTCCTATTTTAGAAGAAAGGCGTGTACAAAATTGTCAATTTGGATAAAAGAATTGGTACTTTTCTAGCTATCTTTGATATTTAGAAAGAAAAAAAAAACAGAGAGCTTTTGTGGTCATTTTTATTATTAAAGATTAAATATGCGAGAGTCATAATTACATTTTTATTATCCAAAATGACTCTCCAAATACTAATGGGGTTTTAATAATAAAAGTATGTTTTTCCATTATGATAGCTAGAAAAGGTATTTTGATTATCCAAATTGGCTTATGTTGTGCATTCCCACTTCTCAAATTGGTAAATTGTTATGTTAGGTGAAGTCCATAAAAATTCTTCTAAATAAAATGAGTTGAATTAGCTGTTGAAGTTGAAGTTGAAGTTTTGGTGAGAAGTAAATGCAACTTATTTGGAAAGGGTAATAATGGCTAATGGAAAGTAAAACTTCCTAATGAAGGAGATTATATCTGGAATATTTACAAAATCATGGCAATCCATTAATTATCTGACAATTGGTACCAGTGTGGAAAAAGATGATAGTGATGTCCATAAAAACTTCTCTAAAAAAGCACTGTCTAGGTGTCCCTTTATATTTAGTTATTAGTCTACTTTTGTTTACTTAATCGATTCCCACCTAATGTCGGATTTAGCTGGGGTTTTAGAATCGAAAATTCAACTAAATTTAGTTTTTTGAGTTGTCTCTAACTCTATGATATAATCTAATCTATTCGAATTTCACTTCATTATTCGTTAGCTATCCATTTATTACAATGATTATCGCATTGCCCCTGCCTTGCCTTTCGACGTGACATTTTTCACATTGAATCTAACCATCCATTTTCATCACCAAACCAAATTGTAAACAAAGATTGCCTTTTTCCTTCTCAAGGAAAGCACTTTATTGCTTCCCTACGCATGTTTGCCTACAAAATAACTTCCTCATTTTTAACTTTCTTCAAATTTATCCATTACTACAATTCTTGGTTTTACTACTATCTAGTGGACCTCACTTCCTCTAGTCTCTAGATGTCCCCCTACTAGGAGTGATGCTTTCTTCCACTACCACAATCCATTTCCACACATGTTGCCATTTATAGCAAGTTTTCATGTTCATTCTTCCTTTTCACTATGCACTAAATCTTGTCCTCTTCCATTCATGAGTATTGATAATCGATTCCTTTCTAAAGAAATTGGTCACGCTTTACTTTAAAATGGTTGGTTCCAAGTATTCTACTCATATGATGGAGTAGGTTTGTTTTCTTTTTGAAATGATGGTTCTTTGAGTTAAAGAATCACAATTGTCGGCAAACACAATAATGTTTTCTTTTGTTTAAATAATGCGAAGATTGTTAGAATTTTACTTGTCGAGGGATTTAAGAATCACAAATTCACAATGGCTTTGCATCAATCACTACTCTTTAATCATGTGGTCAACTCTAGTCAAAATTTCTTGTCTAGTTTTCTTCATCTTTTGTCTTGTTCTTTTTTCCCCTAAGAAAGAATAGGGAATTAATTTTCCAATATTAGCTTTCAAATATATATGTGTTAATTGTAGTTTATAGTTTCAATTTTGAAGTTCTTTGCAGAAATGGCAAGATCTTTAAAAAAATATATATTTATGCGGGGGGGGGGGGGGGGGGGGGGGGTTTGTCGGAACACAACTTTATTTTATTTTTCTTCCGCATATTAGATACTTTCGGAAGAGCTTAAAGATTTAATGACAAGTTTAGGAATTTTTGTATTTTTTTAAGCCGGTCGATTTTACACAGTTTTCATGATTAGATTTTTTTATTACGGGTAGATATTTTTGGATAAGAAATATAACTGCGATTAATAGTTAAATGCAATTGATATTAATTTGTAAAAAGATATACTCTTATGGGCTTCAGATTAATTATACTAGTATGACTTATGTGATCAAATTCTTCAGACCAAAAATGAATTTTATAATGGCCCAAACCGCCCAACTATATTTACTGTATTCCATTTAATTCGTTAGGCCCAACATAAAATTAGAGATGGCATGGACGGAAAAACTGTTTTATTTTGATACTCCTACTATATTTTTTTTACTATATTACTCCCTCTCTCCACGAATAGGAGCCTAGTTTTTTTGTTTTAGTCTGTTCGCAAATAGGAGGCCCAGTTCACTTTTACCATAAATGGTAATAGGATCTCACATTCCACTGACTCATTCCATTCACATTTCATTTAAAACTAATACTCCATATACAAGTGGGTATATCATATTCCACTAACTATTTTCCACAACTTTTCTTAATATTTTTTAAAATCCGTGCCACTATAAATGTTACTCTTAACTGCGGACGGATGAAGTATATGTTTAGGATCATATGTTTTAGGAGTTTGAATATTTTTGCATACTAAATTAGAATCACATATGCATCACAATTTGAATGGGTAAGCGTAGACAAAACTCTATAGTTCAATAAAAACTAATACATACACAATTAAACACTTATTAATTCAAAATGATTACTCGAGAAAAATAACGAATGAATACATGAAATAAAAACAAAATATACAGTATCTAAATCTTTGATTACACCTCTTCTCTTTCTTCTTTTTTTCTCTTCTGTGATTTTCCACGTTCTTCTTCATTAACTAGATCTAAAATTCGACGAGTGCATATGCCAAAAACTGAAAATCTTTGTTTCTCTTTCACAAATTCCTCCTTCCCCCAATTCTTATCTTTCATATCACCGTCAAGCCATGATAAACATTCTGTTGAAACAATGAATCACCGAAAGAGAGAAACTATCAAGAAGTAGAGTATGAAACTAGAGCTCTGAACCGGAAAGAGAATTGATCTTATTGATGTGATTCAAGAAACGTTTATACATGGAATGATCTATCTTCTAAGTGATCTACAACAACACTATTTATACTAACATCTACAAAACAAGAAGTGAGCAAGAATTCACTTCAAGCAGCTGAGAAGCCCAACGGCTAGTAGCAGTAGCTCAACTAACTTTTGAACTACTCTTTCTTGATCTTGTGTTGTAGTCTCCACTCTCGGTTCTCATGCAACCTCACTTGCTGTGATGAGCCATATTTCTAACAAACTCCACCTTGGCTTATCCCAGCAATGTCCTAAAAACTCACTGCATGTAAACCAACAAGTTTACAACAATATTAAAACTTCTCATTACTTAGTGGCTTTGTTAACATGTCGGCTGGATTATGAGCCGTATCAATCTTCACAACTCTGACTCTACCACTCTCCACCTCGCCTCTGATGAAGTGTAGCCTCACATCAATGTGTTTGATACGTTCATGAAAAAATTGATGTCTTGCAAGGCAAAGAGCTCCATTGCTATCAAAGTGAACTGATATACTCTTTTGCTGCACACCAAATTCACCAACTAATCCAAGTAACCACTTGCTCTCTTTTACTGCCGAAGTAAAGGATATGTACTCAGCCTCAGTTGTGGACAGAGCCACCACATTTTGAAGATTCGATTTCCAACATATGGCTGATCCAAAGAGTGTAAAAATGTATCCAGTCTGTGACCTCCTTGTATCAAGGTTAGCAGCATAGTCTGAATCACAATAGCCCACCAAAGGCTCTTCCTCAGCTCCACCTTGATCAGCAAACAGTATAGCCAAGTTATCTGCACCTCCCAGATACCTCAAAATCCATTTCAATGCACTCTAATGTTGTTTGCCAAAATCTGCCATGTATCTGCTAGTTATGCTTATAGCATGAGCTAAGTCAGGTCTGGTGCAAATCATTAAGTACATTAGACTCCCAACAATGTTAGAATAAGGCACCAGCTGCAAATCACTTCTCTCTTCCTCTGACTTTGCCTTCTGATTTGCTGACAACTTAAAGTGCATGGCCATTGGAGTTGTTGTGGCTTTCATGTTGCTCACTCTGAATTTCTTCAAAATCTTTTGTATATAATCAGTCTGGAAAAGCCATAGTTTCTGCTTCTCTCTATCTGTGATTATGTCCATCCCAAGAATCCTTCTAGCACAGCCTAGATCTTTCATCTTAAAATCAGACTTCAACTGCTCTTTTACCTTTCTGATTTCAGCAATGTCAGCTCCAGATATGAGCATATCATCCACGTACAAAAGGAGATGCACTGGAGCCTTTCCCTTCTCCTTCTTGACAAACACACAACTGTCATAGAGAGATCTATTGAAGCCCAGCTTTGACGAACTTTCTCCAAATTTTAGATGCCATTGTCTACTACTTTGTTGAGACCATATATGCTCTTCTTGAGCAAACATACTTTCTGCTCAGATCCAGGTACCTCAAAGCCTTGTGGCTGTGCCATATAGATTGTTTCTTGTAGATCCCCATTTAAGAAAGCCGTTTTGACATCTAGTTGCTCCAATTCCCAATTCTTCTTTGCAGCCACAACCAGCAAAATTCGTATGGGATTATGCTTCACCACTGGAGAGTAAATCTCATTGTAATCAATGCATTCTTGCTGATTGAACCCATTTGCAACAAGCCTTGCCTTGAATCTTATCTTTTCTGAACCTGCTGGTGCTCTCACATTGACTCTTCTTGGTCTATCCCTCCCTATCTAATATTGCTGAGTCTGATCTTGCTGATGATCCAGACTAGTAACACCAGCTTCTTGGCCACCTTCAGCTCCAGCCTCTTCATTATCACTAACACCCCCTCCAACAGATGAAGGATCTGCTGTCATTTCAGTCAGTGTAGTATCAGCAGCCACCTTGTCACTGTGTCCAGCCAGAAAAGGCATGTTGTCTTCAATAAAAACAACATCCCTACTTATCACCACCTTCTCATCCTGGTTCAATGGACCAAAGTCTATACCCCTTCACTTATTTTTGATAGCCAAGCATCACACACTGTAGAGCCCTAGCATTAAGCTTCCCTTGTTTCAAGTGTGCAAAGGCTTTGCAGCCAAAGAGCTTCAATATGGAGTAATCTGGCCTTCTTCCATACCATTTCTCATATGGAATAGAGCCTCCAATTGCTGATGAAGGGAATTTATTAAGTAGATAGGCCGTTGTACTCACAGCTTCTGCCCAGAAGTGTTTACCTGCTCCAGAAGCTGACAAGAGTCATCTCACTATCTCCATGAGAGTACGGTTCATCCTCTCCGCAACCCCATTTTGTTGGGGGTTTGCAGGCACGGTTCTGTGCCTTTTGATACCTTTCTCTTTGCTGAATGCATCAAAATCTTTTGATAAGTATTCTAAGCCATTGTCTGTCCTGAGCACTTTAGGAAACAATCCATTCTCATTCTGCATTTCAGTGCACCAATTCTTGAAGATATTGAAAGCCTCTGACTTTTCCTTTAAGATATAGACCCACACCTTTCTTGAAAAGTCATCTATGATAGACATAATATCTACCTCCACTAGGCTCAGTGGGTGAAGGACCCCACAAATCTGAATGAATGTAATCTAAAGCAGAGGTAGATGAATGTGTACCAGATGGAAATGAGAGCTTCTTGGCTTTACCAAGCAAGCAGTCCTCACATGGCCCCAACTTCTCCATTTTTGGAACTTCTATTACTCCTTATGGTATCATGGCCTTAAATGTGCCCTCAACCGGATGTCCTAACTTCAAATGCCAGTGTCTGAGATCATTCTTGACAGTGACATTGGCCTCACCAACAATCACTTTAGCCTGCAGATAATACAAACTACCTGCTCTTTGTGCTGTCATTTTCACCTTGCCTCATTTGCAAACTCTCATTTCTCCATTTTCTGATACAAAGAATCATCCATTTCTTTCAAGAGTCCCAAGAGATATTAGATTTCTCTTGACCTCTGGGATGTACCTTACTCCAGCAAGAACCTTGACACTCCCATCATTTAGGCTGAGCTTGATACTGCCAACTCCCTTGATGCTGCAGGACTTGTTGTTTCCTAGCAAAATAGAACCATTGCACTCAACAAGATCAAAGAACCAGTCCAAGTTTGGACATATGTGGAGGGAACAACCTGAGTCCATAATCCAAGACCCCTCCACTATCCTATCCACAACATTCATTACCTCTGCAACATCCTCAGGATCACTGCTTATCAGATTGGAATGAGCCTTTCTTTCCTCGGCTTGCTTCTTCTTCCAGCCATAGCATTCTTTCTTCAAGTGTCCAGGCTTCTTGCACCAATGGCAAGACCGCGTTTCCCTCATCCCAGAATTCTGACTCTTATTCTCCTCAACCCTCTTCTTGAACTTGGGCTTGCTGAATCTCTTGATGTTGAGGGATTCAGCCTGAGTGTCTTGCACCTTTGAACCGCTTTTGTGCAATTCTTAGGCCATGAGAGCCGACTGAACTTCATTGTATGTAAATTGCTTGTCCCTCCCATAAAGAATCGCATCCCTAAGCTGATCATAGGAGCTTGGCAAGGCGTTGAGCACCAAGATTGCCTTATCCTCATCACTGATTTTCACATCAACCTCCTCAAGATCATCTACGGTCTTGTTGAAGTCTTCAAGCTGCTCCACTATAGACTTATCCTCTGAGAAGCTATAAGAATATAGTCTTCTCTTCATATAAAGAATTTGGCCAAAGACTTAGCCAGATACACATCATCGAGCCTCTTGAGAATGCCTGATGCAGTTGTCTCTGCTTGAATCTCGCGCAAGACATTATCCCCTAGACACAAGATCATTGCGCTATGGGCCTTTGACTGCATCTCCTCCATCTTGGCTCGAGCCTTCTCATCCGGTACAGGAGCCTTTCCTTTGTCATCAGAGTCTGTAGACGTGAGAACAACTCCCAAACCTTGCTGGACAAGAACCGCCTTCATTTTCATTTTCCACAAACCGTAATCATTCTTGCCGGAGAACTTCTCCACTTCAAGCCTCGTTGTCATTGCTAACTCTGTTGATCGGTGAGAATAATCTTCCCACAGACGGCGCCAATTGTTGAAAGAATGAATCACCGAAAGAGAGAAACTATCAAGAAGTAGAGTATGAAACTAGAGCTCTGAACCGGAAAGAGAATTGATCTTATTGATGTGATTCAAGAAATGTTTATACATGGAATGATCTATCTTCTAACTGATCTACAACAACACTATTTATACTAACATCTACAAAACAAGAAGTGAGCAAGAATTCACTTCAAGCAGTTGAAACTGCCGCTGAGAAGCCCAACGGCTAGTAGCCGTCGCTCAACTAACTTTTGAACTACTCTTTCTTGATCTTGTGTTGTAGCCTCCACTCTCGGTTCCCATGCAACCTCACTTGCTGTGATGAGCCATATTTCTAACACATTATATTAGCCGATGAAAAAGAAGAATAAAATAGATTTGATTTTATTGCAACCGCCGCCAATTGGGATGCACAATTTGTTTGAAAATTTTGTGAAATTAGCCAATTCTAATTCTCCATCAACATTTGTTCCTCTTCCGCAATTCCTATAGTAATCAAAATCATTGGGCAAAATTTATCAAATAGGGGTATCAATTTATTTGCTCAATCCTCTATGACTCTATCCATCGTCTAGAATGAGAGAAGTCATCAATCTACTTAGAATTGCACAAGAAATAAGAGAATTGACAATAAAATAAATTCCCCAAGAATTGCTCACTTAATGTCACTACACACAAGATTTGATCTCGCCTGAATTCAAACATGTTAAATCACCTACTACAATATGTAATGTTCATGACTTTTTCGTCTATTATACTTTTCAAGTTCGTTAGAGATACAATAATTCAACCAAATTTGGTAATTTTGAAAATTCAAAAAAAAAATTCAAATAAGTGTATCCCTAAACCCAGCCATTTGTGATATGTCGAATTTGAAACAGAGGAAATTTGTCGCACGAAATAAATTACTAGTACTATTATTCTAAGATTTTATTTGGCTATGTTAACATGTAAGATTCCAGATTTCCTTCATCGAAAATTGAATATTTTACAAGTAATTTATACTCCATCTGTCCACAAAAAATAGAGCATATTTGTCATTTTTGATTGTCCACAAAAAATAGAGCACATTTGTCAATTTTGGTTATCTATTACATTTTAAAAATGAAAGTTTTCAACAACTCCTCTCTTACTTTTTTCCCTTCTCTGTTACTAATAATATGGGCTCACACTCCACTAATATTACTTTTCTCTTACTTTTTTTATTCTCTCTTACTAATAATATGGACTTCACATTCCCTTCTCTCTTACTTTTTTCTTTTCTCTCTTACTTTACCAATTTCATATTAAAACCCGTGTCATTCATAATGTGTCCTATTTTTCGTGGACGATGGGAGTATTTTTTATCAGAATTGGCCAATGTCACGGTTAATTGAATAAAAAATTAGTTGTGGGCCCAACATTGCTCCCCAATTATTGTGGGCCGATTCATTAAATGGGCGAGAATCTGGGTCATAGCTGTAATGAAATTTGACAAATCTTCGTATATGAATTTTAATAAAAAAAATTGATAAAATAAGAGATTTCAGTAGAAAACAATTCTTATTAATGAAAATTAAATAACGTTATTAATGAATAATCACGTTACCAAAAATATAAAGTAACTAATTTATGAAGAAGTAAATGGAAAACTTAACTAATCTCCTCCCTGTCTCATTAAAAATGAAACAATTTTCTTTTTAGGTTGTTTAATAAAAAATGAAATAATATTATTTCTACATTTTCCTCTATCTTTAATAGTAGCTCTACATAAATATTGTACAGTAAATAAAATATTTCAGGTTTAATTGGATGGAAGAAGTACGAGTAGTATTAATTATAGACGGCGGTGACAGTAATTAACCGACGAAATGGACTTCATGCTCAAACTAACAGTTTATTTTTTGTCAAAATATATGATTTATTCCGTTTTTTTACGTGAATGTGGTAACCTGTCAATTATTAATAAAATATTACTATATGTCAATAATAGTATAACATTAAAATCCTCTTGATGCACCAAACATGGGAAATGGGACAGACAGAGTTCGGATTATTGTCGTGTCGGAATCGTATTTATTGAACGATAGAGTTTATGCCAGCTTGATTTACAAAATCAGGATTTTATTTTACTCTCTTTGTTCGGCAAATACGTGTCTCCTTTCAATCACTTTGAATTTTAAAAAATGTGAAGGAATGTGTATAGTGTGAGTTCCACTTTATAGAGTATACAGCAGTAGTTTTTTATAATAAAATATAAATAAAATGAATTAGTCTAACATGAGATCCATTAATTGTATAGGATGAAAAGTTTATGGGATATGTATTGGAGAGCGTACTAAAATAATTATTGTAATTGCATACACATGTTTATTATTCCATTACAATTGCCATATCAATCTAATTTTATTTAAATTAGATTACACGGGACAATAGCAACTAATGTTGAATATCAAATATATAATTGTATTTAAATTAGATTACTTGGAACAATCACAAATAATGTTAAATCTCACTATTACTAATAGTACCAATTTTGAAAATAGTGTGACAAGCTAGAATTCTACTATCGCAAACTGCTAAAGAAAATAATAGTGGCTGCCCAATTTCTAGTGACTAAAATTGGTTACGCAAAATGTTGTTGAATGTGACTTTTGGCAGCTAGCATAAAAGAATAGTGAGATGATCACAATCCTATTTCTACTAATATTAGTCACTTCGACTTTGCGTCAATTGTCTTTATGATTATTGATAACTCATTAGTAGTAGTATAATACATAGCAGACCAATTAAATTCATTTTTCGTTCGCCTTTCAACTGAATTTATTTGCAATTCTATTTCAAATTTTTATTCAGTAGCTAGTCCTAGATTATATATACTTTTTAAGTTCTATTTGATAGAGACTAGATGAGTTCAAGAGAACATTGGTTTTAACAGTCATTTAGTAGAGCATTTAACTTAGCTATGGCACTGGAAGCAAGGACGGAGCCAAGAATTCTACATAGATGAGGTAAAAATATACTTAAAAGAGATTGTAATACATCAAGAAGGAGCAAAATTGTGGATATTTAAAAAAAATAAAATTAACTATTAAAAGTAGCATACATAAATTTTTTGCCCCTTGTGGAGGCCATATAGATCCGTCTCTGACTGGAAGCCCTAAAAGCTATTCCATACTAGTAGTATTTTTTACGCTAACAAACTGGGTCAAGATAAGTTTATGTATTAAGTTAGCACATACTATTACTTAAGATTGTTGAGTTGGTCTAATAATAAAATGGCTGAGTTATTGCGAAAATTATAATTAATACTATATGAGTTGATCTAGTGGTAGAGCGTTAGATATTTAAGACAAAAAAATCTTGTATTCAAGTTAACCGTAACACAATCTATAAATTTACGTTCATTTATCAATAGAAATCAAGGGTGATTTTCGGCTTCCAGCCAACAAATGACAAAATGCATTCAATCAAAAGCCCTAATACTGTCTCATCTGAGTCATTCCCTAAAAGCCATTTATTAAAATGCTACTATCAATATCTTCAAATTCCTCCAAAAACTAATAATTCAATATCTTCAGATCAATCATGTGCACATTTATTTGGGAGGCAGCCAAAAACGGTGGACCTCTTCAATTAATTGTGAAAAATAATAAACGAATTCAATCATGTTACTCATTCATTCCCAACTCAAATTCTACTTTAACTTGCTTTCCTTTTTCTCATTCTGTTTCAGCTTTTAACCTTTAAATCCATTTTATGTTTCCCAAACGACTCGAATTATTGACCTATATATCGAATAGAAAAAAAAATGTTTCACGAATTCAGATGTGTTTCATCTTCAATCAACTACTTTCTTTCTATTAGAAAATAAACATGTACGAAATCTTTTTCAAAATCATTACCTTAGTTAGGAGAGAATCAATTTTTAAAAACCGAAATCTTAAGGGCATGTCCAGACTCGATTTATCAGCATGATTTTGAATATATATATATATATATATATATATATATATATAGGGTTATATTATACTCCCTCTGTCCCGCACTACTCGCACATTTCCTTTTGGGCACGGAGATTAAGGAATGAGTGATAGACAAAGTCAACAATTACGGCTGTAGGTATAAATTGTTACTAAAAATGGAAAGCGTGCAAATAACTTGGGACGCCCAGAAAGGAAATAAGTGCAAGTAGTGCGGGACGGAGGGAGTATACCAAACTAGTTTTAAACACTAAACGCCAAACACACATCATTATATAATAATGCGGAGTTCATTACAACTTTATTTATAGTTCATTATAGGGAATTCTAAGATTTAAAAACAATGACATCATCATGCATAATCTAGAAATCTGAAGTTCATTATATGTTTGTTATTAGTTCATTATAATGAACTCCATGTTATCATATAATGATGTTGTTCGGCGTTTAAGGTTTAAGAGTGGTTCGGTATTGATCACAATCCTATATATATATATATATATATATATATATATATATATATATATATATAGGATGTATTCATTTCCTTTTTGTATCTTTTGTTCTTTTTAATCTTAGCCCCACGATTTTGTCATCCGACGGTTAGATTGGTGCCACGTGTCCTTTAATAATGCAGATTTTCAGTTGAATAATGCACACCGACTAATAATGCAGATCATCTGAACCGTTGATAAATGAGATCTAACGGCCCATATTAAGAAGAATAAAGGATCTAAGGGATGAATAGGAGAATAACGCTCCTATCCTATATATATATATATATATATATATGTCAACGTGTGAAAGGGATTAAAATTGTTTAATCTATAATGTAATTAAAATACAATAAGACTCTCAATAAACAATACCTTAAATCTGCACGATTAATTGATACGTGGCAAAACAACCTCCATTTCCTCTCCCTTTCCACATGCTACAGTTATTACTAACCATTAATTTCAAAATATCACTATCAACCGTCAAGTGAGACCGTGAGAGCATTCACATTCGGACCTCTTTTCCGCTTCCCAAACCGCAGGATAAGAGTTTGTTCGGAAAGAAAATTCCGGAAACTGTATGGTCACTATATTGTTTATTTATTTGGAAAATGAATATCTTGTCTAGTAGAAGTGGGTGTATTGAAAGTTTAAAACCATTGTATTGATTACGAGAGTATTTTTTTTTCAATATATGATTTCTATTTCAGTTTACTGTCGTCAAGTATACTTTTTAATAAAAAAGCTAGAGATTATTTAATTATAACTCTATTGATAAAATTAATTTAATTCACAGTAAATAATTTCAGACAGTATCAATCTTACACTAGTTTTGTAATAGTGTTTGTTCATGAATGTAAAGAAAATTAATTTGAAGTATCACAGGGGAGTGATCCAAATGTGGGAGCATTTGACCCCATCAATCTTTATAAAAAGTTAATATAAGTGTTTATCCAACTTTTTAATGATTTTTCATGTGAAAAGAAACTACTCTCATTTTCTTATATTTTTTTTCTAAATTTACTATTAACGGGTATTTTATTCTTGATTTGTATATAAAATCATTGGAGGATATGTGCCGTGAATTGCAAATTCAAATTGATTAGGATTAAAGTTTTCAATGTACACACTTAAAATTATTAGATTAGTGTAAAATTTTATTGAGTTTGTGTCTTTATCCTACTAATAAGTAATAATTTATTGTTCATTTCTAATTTTTAATTTATTTAAGTTATGTTTATGTTTTTATTTTTCATCGTTCTGGCTTCTTTTCATTCCATGTCTTCATCACCAATCTGCAATTTCTTTACGCCTCCTTTTCCTTACATTTCATGTCACAACAACTATCAACATACTTGAATTGTTCATGTTATTATCGAATGTTATCGAGTTCATGTTGATACCATGATGTGTTGATACAAATACGATCATATTGTTAATGGATTCATATCATGTCCCTACTGTGTTTGAGTTTCAATATAACATATCGAGTTTGTGTTCATATTTAAAATTTTCTTAATAAATCATATCTAAATTTAACCTTTCTAGATTGGATCGTTATTAGGTCGATTTTTAGCCAGTACAGTTCATACCCCTAAATTATGAGCATTCAAAATTATTATTTTTTTTGCTTTGGAACATTTAATTTACTATTTTGTTAATATGTCACGCTTCTTCATTCACCCCAATCTTATCTCCAAGGTCCAAACCATGTTGACCTGTATACCCTTATCCAAACAAGACACGTGGAAGGGCAAAACCGTCATTTGATAGAACCACACTATTTAACCCGCTTAATTAACGTGCATGCTCTCACTGAACAAGCAGCCCAACTCTCACATGCAAACCTCTGTCACAAACCTCAACTTCTAGAGAGAGAGAGAGAGAGTTACATCACCGCCGATGGCCACCGCCGCCTTCTACTCCTTCTCTGCCTTACTACTCATCTCTCTAACCCTCCCCTCCAACGCCTGCCTCCCCGCCGACCGCGCCGCCCTCCTCACCTTCAAATCCACCCTCATCGAGCGCCACCTCGGCATCTTCCGCACTTGGCGCGGCACCGACTGCTGCCGCCGCTGGTACGGCGTCAGCTGCGACCCCGAGACCCACCGCGTCGCCGACATCAACCTCCGCGGCGAATCGGAGGATCCTATCTTCGAAAAAGCCAACCGCACCGGCTACATGATCGGCCAAATCTCCCCCGCCGTCTGCCGCCTCACGCGCCTCTCCAGCCTCATAATCGCCGATTGGAAGGGCATCTCCGGCCCCATCCCCTCCTGCATCACCTCCCTCCCCTTCCTCCGCATCCTCGACCTCGTCGGCAACAAGTTCACCGGCCCCATCCCCGCCGACATCGGCCGCCTCAGCCACCTCACCGTCCTCAACGTCGCCGATAATCAGATCTCCGGCTACATCCCCCGCTCCCTCACCAATCTCTCCTCCCTGATGCATCTCGACATCCGCAGCAACCAGATCTCCGGTACAATTCCGAGAGATTTCGGAAAATTGAGAATGCTCAGCCGCGCATTGCTCAGCAAAAACAAGCTCACCGGCGCAATTCCGGCGTCTATTTCCTACATCTACCGCCTCTCAGATCTAGATCTGTCTCTCAACCAGCTCTCCGGCCCGATCCCCGCCGCACTCGGCAAAATGGCGGTTCTCGCAACTCTAAATCTGGACGGCAACAAAATGTCCGGCCAGATTCCGACGACGCTGATCAATTCGGGAATTAGCATACTGAATCTGAGCAGGAACGCGCTGGAAGGCTACATTCCGGATGTGTTCGGGCCGAGATCGTACTTCACGGTGCTGGATTTGTCGTACAACAATCTGAGAGGGAGGATTCCTAAATCGATATCGGCGGCGACGTTCGTCGGGCACCTCGATGTCAGCCATAACCACCTCTGTGGGCCCATACCGGTGGGAGCTCCGTTTGATCACCTCGAAGCGTCGTCGTTTACCTACAATGATTGCCTATGCGGGAAGCCGCTTCGAGCTTGCTAGTTTGAATTATTATTGTGTCGCCTTAGACAATCCGCAACGCTGTCTCTTATCCGTCTCTTAACCGTGTCATCTTTGAACTATTCATGGGCCTCACTGTACTTTTCACTCTATCTCTTAACTAAGAGACAGCACCTGCAACCCTCCGTCTCTTAACCATCTCATCCCTTAACTATTCATTCAATTTCATTTTTTATTTTTATTTCCAACAAATTCAATTGCTAAAAGCACAGTTCATTAAATAAAATAAAATTACAACTTAAAATCCTAAAAAAATACATAATTAAATTCATGGCAAAATAAATAAAAAAAGACATAATTTAAAATACAATTTTATAAAAATTATAAAAACTACTCCGCTAGCGAATCATCTCCCAAAGGCGGTGGCGGTGCACTCAAGCTACCTGGAGGCGGAATACTAATTTGTCTTGCCATATACTCAATTCCGGAAAGATGGGCTTGATATTGTGGAGGCGTCATGCGGGAAGTGTCCGCCATCATGGCGGTCAAGTACATGGACAATAGGGTGTTAGAGCCCGAGACCGAGCCCGAGCCAGCCTGGCTTGATTCGCCTCGGCCACTCCTCCCTCTAGCCGCCTTCGCCGCCTTGGTCCCTTTCAGCCGACGACGCCCACGGGAGGAGCCACCTGCATCGGTGGTCGTGCCCTCAACCTCTTGTGAGGCAACCTCTTGTGAGGCGCTGCCTGACCCGCCCTCACTAGACGAGTATTGGCCACCCGCAGTGTGCTTCGTGCGCTTCGAGCTCGAGCCCTGGCAGGACTGGACAACGCCGGGCCACCTTTCAACGTCTTTGACGGCCTCCCAAACATCGACATGTTTGAATTATTTGCCGTTGTCCTCAAAGAAGACTCGCAAAGCCGCTCTCATAATGTCGGCTCCACTGGCTCCGCTTTGGTATTGAGCTGCTTCATTCATGTAGATGCCGCAAAATTTTTTGACATCTCTGTCGACGCGGTCAAAATGATTGCGGAGCATCTTCAGGATGCGGCGGCGGGACCGAGCCGGCTTGTTCTTGTTGTAGGTGGCGGTGACCTTTTCCCAAAAACACTTGCGGGTTTGTTGATTCCCGACGATGGGATCGTACGAGACACTGACTCAAGCGTTGAACAGAGTCATCATGTCCGCCCGGCTGTATGGATGACGGCCTATATCCTCCTCCTCCTCGGCCGCCTCCTCCTCTTCCTCCACGGCGTAGAATGCGCGACCCCTGGAGCTTCCACCGTCTCGCCCTCCTTCCGGATTGGGTTCATCCGGATAATCTTCCCTAATCTGGGATAATCCCTGCGAATACCTGATGCACTATTTATTAGCACTAAAAATACCTGCAAGTTTACAGGGTAGAACTAGTATAACTAAAGGTCAGTACCGGGATATCGAACACAAGGAATAAGATTGCAACTGGCTATCATATACTAAACGTCATATACTATCTAGAGACACGGAGTTTTGGGTTTTGGTTTTATAAACTAGACATAAATATAAACAAATATAAAAACAAAATAATACAAAGCAGGCTAAAGAAAGTAGAGTTTTAGGATCTAACTACTACGACCTAGTGATGATTAATCTCACAGAACCTTTACCTTTATGTGTCTCCAAGATTATTAGGAAAGTCGCGATTTTCATATAAGTCCTCTCTCGAGTGCACTTATCCAGTAGATTAGACTCTAACTATCAAAGTCTCCTTCCAATAGATTAGATTCTAACTCCTTAAGTTCCTAAGACTCAAGCCCTCACAAAGGGTCCCCTCTCTCGAGTGCAGATAAACCTATGTGTTGTACTCGTTCCTTTTACCACGTAAAACTAGCTATCTCTCGATTAATCTAGTTAGACGGACATAGTTCTAAAGTTGGCCAGACAAAAGAACAATAAAAGCACAAGAACAAGCAAAACAATCACAAGAGCTAGAAAAATGTTCAATTCAATAAATCAAAACATATTCATAATAGTTTTCACCAAAAAATCTACAAATGATGTTTAACTACTCATAGATGGATGATGGATGAATTATGTGTGGATGATGGATGAATTATGTTTGGAAGATGGAATGGAAGAATGTGTAGATGGGGAAGGATTGGAGGCTCTGAGATGGGGATTATGAATTTGGTTTAGGAGTATTTATAGGATAGAAAAAGGGTTAGTCTTGGTTATTTTCGTGCCCTACAAGAAATGAGAGAGATTTGGTTTCACAATTTAATAATTTATTCTGTTTCTTGAATTTCCGCCCAAATTTCCGTCAGCTTTGACTGCATTACGCAATGTTCGTAGAATTGTAATAACTTTCTCTACAGAACTCCGATTGAGACGTTTAAGGTATCCACGCAAAGCTCTTTCGAAGACGAAGAGAATGACATGTAGTAAGTACTGATTGGACTTCAAACTTGCTGGCAGAATGGGCTCGAACAGAGGCTGCTACACCTTGGCCTTTTTGCATCTTTTTTCTATCTTTTTCTATCATTTATCAACAAACACATTCAAAATACCAAATGTATAATATATACAATTTAAGAACATAATTTGCATGATTGACATTTAAAACTAGTCAAATCTAGCCCTTAAAAACATGCAAAATCCGTATTTGTCAATACCTCGGGGCGGAGGGACGAGCGTATGCATCCACATCAAAATGGGGAGGCTGGTACGCCGCAGGCGTCGACGAGCCTTGGGTGCCCGGCGTCGACGAACCGGAACCACCCAAGACATTGTACATGCCCCCCAGTCGCCAAACGCGTTTATGTCAAAGCCGCCGGAGCCGCCAGAGTTTCCATCGCCGGACATTTTGTGATGAAAATTGGAGAGGAAATTGAGATGATTTGAGAATAATAGATGTATGTTTGTGTGTATAATGAGGATGAAAGATGAGTATTTATAGAGTAAAAAAATAAAAAAAAAAGATAAAAATTTACCGTTCAAAGGTAATATTACCGCTTTTTTTTAAAAAAAAATTAGTAAAATTGAATTTTTTTAAAAAAATGATTTATTGCGTCAGCGTGACGACGCTCACTCGTCGGCCGGCGAGTGGGCGTCACGCCTAGCGCCAGCGTGCGCCACGTGGCGCTGACGCGTGGCGAGCTGTCACGCGAGCCGTCTCTCTGGGACGAAACGCTCGGGGAGACGAGACCTGGACGGAAGGCTGCAACGCTGTCTCGCAGACAAGACCGAGATGCACGTGAGACACGTTGCGGATGTTCTTATCTTGTTTCAGTATTATTAGTATATTATTATTAAATATATAATAAGTGTATATTTCTAATTTTCATTAAATATACGTTGTTATAAATATATATTCATAATACGGAAATATTAGATTATCAATTATTCCATTTTGCACATAAACTTTTAAGCTAATCTACTATCTACATGCATAACTCAACTTTGATAAATGAGATAAATTATTAAATAATATCATTGGCCTATTCACCACATATTTTGTGTACTTGCATAATTATATCCAACTTGCGTGGGACATTTCAAGTAATAATATAGCATATTCGTTAGAAAGTATAATAATTACTACTACTATAGTTAGTGCACACATTCCCATGCATATATTGGGTTCAACATTAATGTATATAAATATATATTACCTCTCTATCTTCAATTTGTAACGGTCATATTATTCTTTTTGCACCACCATTTCAATTTTTTTTTAATAAAATGTACTGTTGTACAAATGTACAATTGTTTAACTTTCCAGTTGATTTCATTGTAAAATTATTTTTCATTTTTCAATCAAAAGATTCAAAACTGACGAAACAAATTGTCATGATAAATATTCTTCAATTTAGTAACAAATTTAAAATTTCATATTTCTAACTCTTGATAAAAGATTAAAATATTTAAGCCTTTATTTGATTATTAATTTATATAATAATAATACTTATTATTATTTAAAAGTCTGGTTTAGAGAACCATACCGTGGCTGCATAGCTATATTGTCGAAAATTAAAGTTTGAGAATTGTATATGGAACCTAACTTATAAAATAAAAAACCTAATAATTGTACGTATGTTTAGTCTTTTATTTGAACGCCGAACTATACCCTGTTGTGAGATTAATCTTGCCCTTAATAAAATTGGCAAAATGTGAAGCCAAATGACAAAAAAACGACACCCAAGTAAATGTCAAACTTGTTGAGTTGCCATTTGCCAACTTTTGAAAATGATGTTTATATTGCAACTGATCACCGTTCATATTTTATTATATAATTTAAAAAATAGTTTCTATCATATATTCTTCCAAATCAATAGTACTCACTCCGTCCCGTAATAAGTGTCCTAACTTATTAAATCCACTTTTTTATACATTTCTTAAATTCCATTTCATAACTAAATATGAGTTTTATTACTGGACGGAAGGAGTAATTGATTTATGACTAAACGTTTTATCCGGAACCGGATCATTATTTTCCGACAGAGATTACTTTTCAAAATTCAGCTCTAATAAATATCGTTAATATCAAAAGATGACATTTAATATTCAGAATAGATCTTGTAGATGAAAGAGTATTTTTCTATTATTATATTTTTGCATTCGTTTATCTCACAAATTAAATCCAAAATTCATATCTCATTCAAAGGATTGAAAAATATCATAACTTCATTTATTCAGCTCCGTATAGTCAGAATAGTAAGCATCCTAATTTCATGATATTTTCAGTATAATCTTCATTTAAAATATCATAACATCATTTATGGGATGAGACCCTCTTTTGTGCTGAAATCCACAATAGTCCCTGCTAGCTCTCATAATTCATTAAAATAATATATATTTATTTATTTATTTTTTGTGAGAGCCGGCAGAGGCTGTTGTGCATTTCATCACAGTAGAGGATCCCCACCCCTTCATTTATTCAGCTCCGTGACAGTTAGAATAGTGAACATATCGAAACTTTATGATTTTTTTGATATAATTTTGAACAATGTTTATGGTTTTTCCAACGATTTATCTGTATTAAAATGTGTATATAACTAACTCTATGCAGCCAAAATAATTTTGAATATATGTTGTAGTGTACATGTATTCAGTGGGCCCAAGCAACATGCTAACTTCAGATGATGCACGAGAGGACCACGTGATCTGTTTCGTTTGAGTCCACTAGTCTATTACCCAAGAATTTGGTGAGTCTCTTCGATTGGAAATGCACAGTTTATTTTCCTACACAACCAACTCTAATTACAAAATGAATGCAAGAATTGAATTGGTTCATTCATTATCTACTTACAAAATTACACATATCCAAGTGGTCATAACTCAAAACCATGGAGAAGAGAACTCACGCAACTTTTTTGCCCAGCTTACCTTAATAATGATCAAACTAACTTACATCATTAATTATCAAAATACATTTATTGGAATTAAATACCTAGTTTAAGCTATTTGCGATATTTTTGAATGAACCGCTCTTCATAGGCTAGGCCAATAAAAGAGAGAGTTAAATTAAAATCAATTCTCACCAACTTCAAGCCCAATTTAAATAAAATGATTAGCTATTTGCATCTAAATATTTATGCAATAAAACGAAGTTAGGTTGAAAGTAAACACAGCATCTCTTTAATTAAATTATAAACTGTTGTGAATTTATTGGGAAATACCCTGAAGATTATCAAAATTGCCATAATCTAATAGGAGTAATATTGATCAAAACTGTCCCGACCCCATTTTCAAACAACTAAATAGATAAACTAAAGTATAAGTTAATCTATTGGTTTATCTTTCAAAATACTACATTTAATACATCAATTTAGTTACATAGATTACCATAGGGTTACATAATGTGATCAATTGCTAACTACTAGTAGTATTTGCTAAATTGCTAACTACTATAAAATCTTAACTATTAGATCTAAATGGTATACAAGTAATATCTAGTACTCCCTCCGTTTCTCCGGTAGTGGGGGCGTTGCTTTTAGGCACGGCACGTGATTTTAAAAAAATTATTCATGTTATATTGATATTCTTAGGATAGTGTAATTGGTGGTACTATTAGGCCTCATGATTGAGGTCCAATGTCCGAACCTTTTTATAAGCCCATATGAACAATTCTTATGCTTTAGTTCTCTATTTTCAGTTTTTCTCCTTTGTTTACCATTTTTTTTTTCTGATAGTGTTTTAATGTTAGTTTATTTATATTTTTGTATTGTAAATTTAAAATTTTATCTTTCTACAATTACTCATGAATTAACCATTTAAAATTTATTTATTATTAATGATATTTAATGTGTAAATATATTTGTACTATAAAATTATAAATTTAATTTAAAATTTTGGTCTTTATTAAAAAAATTAATCTATCTTTGATCGACTTTATAATAATCTACATTGAATTCCATCATTGAGTCATATTATTAAAGATGTATAGAAAAACTATCAATAGAAAGCTAACTATAAAAATTTTGAATCATAATAGTAATAGTTATAGATAAATCAAAAAGAAATATATTCTATAGTTTATTTGATGTTATGATGCATTGTCGTTACCATATTCTATAGTTTATGTGGTGTTATGATATGTTTCACCATCCCTAGCTACTCATACTAACAAGATGTAATTTTTTTAAGGGTGAGGGAGGGTCCATCTGATAAAGAACTCCAAATTTAAGTGTGTTTAACTTTGTATATAATTGAGAAATGTGGGTCAAGGAGCCGGATAGTTAATGAACACAAACAATGTTGTAAAGATTTTTGTTGGTGTGTAAAGACAACTGTTAGTCAATGAGTCGGGTGGTTACATCCCTGTTACAAAACCTCGTGCACTTGAATTCTATTTCAAAATTGCTAATCCTGAAATTTAAAATCTATGTGCGCTCTATAAAACGTGATGTCACAATACCAAAGCGAATCTAATTAAACGAATAATCTAAAAAATGCGTTGAACATTTATGAGCAGATGAGCAAGAAACATTTCATATATGAGGAGACTTTCGAAAAAGATTGCCAATGCAAAATATGGGCAATTTGCAATAAATCCGATGATATCATATAGAATCGCCGATAATATTCGATAGGCAAAAAATAAAATAGGAAATCTGAAATAAATACGGTGATGAGATTTTGTTTATTGCGATGGCTACATGTGATGAGCAAAAATAAAATAAAATAAGAGAATACTATCAAATTTTATAATATGAATTTATCATAATATAAGAACTTACATAACCAAATTCCATAAAAGCATTTCTCCATTTTTCTCAGTGGGAGTATTATGTGGGCTTATAATTTCACTTGGATCATAAAATAATGTGAAATAGTAGTTTGAGTTTCCAAGTACTACCTTTTGGGCTTATATGAACTTTACTTCAACAGTTTTTTTGGGAACTTATCAAATACTATTTGGATTGCCTTACTTTCTGAATATGCACCGCTTGGTTTAATAAATGTACCTTTAATTCATTTTAAATTTTATTTTAAAATTTTAATTTTTTTATAAAAAATAATATATGTTGTATTTCATCGTGGAATTCTACGATTAAAGATGTCTAGAAAAAAATATCGAATGAACAGTGTACAAAATTGAATCATTAGTAGCAATTATGGATAAACGTATAAAATATATACTATGATAAGTTATTTACTGTTACAATACTTAGTCATCAAGAAAGAGAGAATAAAGATATACTATATAATAAAATTAAAATATAAAAAACTCTAAGGAAGGGTTCCTAAGGCTATCCACAATGGCGCCTAGCGCACCGCCTAGCCGAGCGCCGGCGCTAGGCGGTCGCTAGGCGAACCATTGCAGCTTCCGAAAACCGCCGAGCGGTTTTTCGGAATTAAAAATCGCCTAGCGCTAGGCGGTCGACGGGCGCTGGGCGATCCGCTCGGCGCTATTGCAGCGTCGGGATCGCCAAGCGCATCGCCCAGCGGTTTTTTTGTTTTTTTTAAAAAATTTTCGAGACAGTATATATACGCGATTTGCACTTCATTTTCATTCGCACCACTTGTATTAACGAGTACTCTCTCTATCTTAATTTCTATACAAGATCAACACCGAGAAATGAGTAACGCGGGAGATGGTAGTGGAGGTAGTGGGGGGGACGCTGAGGAGTACGAACGTCGAATGGCCGAAGCGTTTGAGGCATATACCAACCGCGGGATAGACCAATGGATGCAAAGAGCCTTGCAGCCGGCGGTACCTCGACCTCGGCCAGTTGTCCATCGCCGACAAGCGATTGATCGTGATCACGTAGCTGCACATCAGCGCCTATACGAAGACTACTTCGCAGAGGAGCCGCGGTTCAACGCCAACATTTTCAGGCGACGTTTTAGGATGAGCAGTGCCATGTTTATGCGTATTGTTAACGCCTTGGAGCAGCGATATCTGTATTTCCGCTTCAGGCACGATGCTGCTAGCAAACCCGGCCACACACCAATTCAAAAGTGCAATGCGGCAATCCGACAGTTGGCTTACGGAGGCGCGGCAGACATGTGGGACGAGTACCTCCACATCGGTGAGACGACTTCCCTGGAATGTTTGAAGTATTTCTGTCAAGCCGTGATTGAAGTATTCGGTGATCAGTATCTCCGAAAGCCTACCCGCGAAGATTGCCGGGATCGGCTGAGGATGCATGGGGAGCAGCATGGGTTCCCGGGAATGTTAGGCAGCATAGATTGTATGCATTGGGAGTGGAGGAACTGTCCCGCTGCCTGGAAGGGGTTCTACACGACCGGCTACAAGGGAAAGAATCCCACGATGATCCTCGATGCCGTAGCTGATTACCGGCTGTGGATTTGGCAATCGTATTTTGGGATAGCCGGTTCGAACAACGACCTAAACGTCCTCAACTCGTCGCCCCTATTCAACGAGCAGTACCAGGGCGTCGGTCCGGCCATCAGTTTTGTCACCAACGGCAACCAGCATGATATGGGCTACTATTTGGCGGATGGGATATACCCTAGGTGGCCCGTCTTTGTGAAGACGATCCGATGCCCAAGAGATGAGAAGAAGGCCTACTTTGCGGCACGGCAGGAGTCCACGCGCAAGGACGTGGAGCGTGCATTTGGTGTGCTCCAGGCTCGATGGGCGGCGGTTAGGGGTCCAACGCGTTTGTGGCACGTCGACTGCATTGCTGATATAATGTACGCCTGTATTATCATGCACAACATGATTGTCGAAGATGAAGGTGTACAACTGACGGATTGGGCCAACGACGATAATGAAGCTGGTCCAAGCCACGGCGTGGCCGTCCCCAACGCACGGAGTGGGGTACCTCACGATGAAGCTGGCCTCCTCCAAGCACATGCCGACATGCGCCAAACGGAAGCTCATATTCGACTCCAAAAGGATTTAATTGAAGAGTTATGGGCGCGGAGGACTGCTCGGAGTTAGTTTTTTTTATTTATGTAATTTTGTAAAATGTACTTTTTTTAATGTAATTTTTATTATTAATGTACTTTTTTAAAATTTTAGTACTTTTTTAAATTTATTGTACTTTTTTAATTTATTGTACTTTTTTAAAAATTAAAATAGTATTATTAATGTTTCCCGTATATGTCTCGTAAATTAAATTCCGTATATTGTGTTATTAGTGATGTGGCTGAGCTATTTATGATATGGCTGGGCTATTTCTGATGTGGCAGGAGAATTTTTAGTATTGATGATGTGGCAGGAGGAGTTTGTGGCTGGGCTATGGCTGGGCTATTGCTGGGCTATCACCACTGTGGATACCCTAAGACAAGTACCTGACAGAAGACGGAACGCCAGCAACACATTCCTATAGTGCCCCGGGATGAAAGCTTCACACTGTGAATGCTCTGATATTAAAAAGGAGACTGAACTACAAAAATACTCACTTGATTATGGATTTATTTTGACCATAGTCTTTAGACTTTAAAAATATCACCAGATATTCCTGGACTAATAGTTTATTTCAAAATAGTTTTATAGTTCACTCTTAAAAGAATCACATTGTGATTATAAAATACGTAAATTAAGTAAAAGTTTAAACTAATACTACTAAAATTTAGTTACTGTATTTAGTTGAGGGTAGCTTATAGGCTGTGAGAACACATTAATTAAAGAATTGGTGCTATTATTAGGAATCAAGAAGTATCCTCATTCTTCAATCATGTGAAGGTTTCCTTAGAACATCCATAATAAGAATAGCCCGGCCATAGCTCAATCATAGCCTAGTCACAAACTCCTCATGTCACATCATCAACATTAAAAGTCCTCCTGTCATATCATTAAAACAAGTAAATAGCCCATCAATAGCCTAGCCACATCACTCAAAATTATATAAAATAAATAATTAACAATCACAAAAAATATATAATTGAATTTACGACACAAATACGAGAAAATTCAATTATATTATTAAAATTTAAAAAGTACATTAATTAAAAAAAATTACATTAATTTAAAAAAATTACATTAATTAAAAAAAACCCCACTTCCGTCTCACTCCTCGTCGCTACCTTCCGGCATTCAAATCGACTCGCATGCTCACAAGCATTACGTGAAGAAAACTCTTCTCCTTGGGGTCAGTTGCCGTCTTCCAATCGGCTAAGGTCTTGACCATCTAAGCCCGCGTTTGTTGACGCGTGAAGAAGGCGAGATCGGCTGTCGACTGGCCAACAGGAGGGGATGCCGACTGGACCTCCTGGGACCCCCCTCGATTCCCGTTGCGCCCGCCTTTGACCAGCCGGGCGAGTTCGGCGAGCGAACGATGGAGGGGACGAGAGCTCCTGAGCACCCTCGGGGAGGTCGTGGGAACCGCCGCTGCTGCCGCTGTAATCACCAGTATAGTTCAGTCGCTGCTTCTTCTGCCAGCCAGCGTCGACACCTGCCCGGAACTTCTCGGAGTCTGTCAGCACCTCATAGCAGTTCCAGTAGGTGAACTCCTTATAGAGCCAGGGCACGGGGAAGGCTTTCTCCGCTATCCTCCTGCAGTCCTAGTCAGTTTGGCCACTGCTCTGCATGTGGAGGACGTTGGCGTACAAGCCCGAAAATCGGGAGACCCCAGCCCTGATTCGGTCCCACGTCTTCCGACACTCCTCCCCGTTGCGTGGCCTCCCCTCCGGGCAAAATGCCTTGTAGGCTGCTGCTATTTTGGCCCACAAGTTGACGATCCTCTGATTGTTCGAAGTGAGGGGATCATCGCAAACACTCACCCACGCCTTGGACAACGCGACGTTCTCCGCATCCGTCCACTTCCTCCGTACCTGGCTGTCGTCATCAACCGGCTGCGACGACTCGCCGACCCTTTTGCCCTTCCCCTTGCCCTTCTTCTTTGGGCCGCCCCGACCCCTCCCTACTCCCCCTTTTGAACGGGAGTTTCTGGAACCCCGAGAATATCAAACCCCAACTCCTCTAAGGAGAAAGTCTCAAATTGCGTGAACTACGTCTCCGATGGGGTCGATGTGTGCGAAGAAGCAATCGAAAAATCAAAACCGGGGCGATAGACGTTGTCCCCTCCCCCCGGCGTCCCCTGCGTCACGGGCTGCATCGTCGGTACCCCCCAACGTCCCCTGCGGCATGGGATGCATCGCCGGTACCCCCCGGCATCATCTGCATCCCGGGTGCCCACCCCGACATCATCTGCATACCGGGATGCATTCCCGGTATTCCCTGCCATCCCGGCATACTAACCCCGCTTGCCATCCCAGGCATACTACCCCCGACTGTCATCCCGGACATCATCTGCTGCCACGGGTTCATGTTGTAGTACCCGGGCATCGGACCCCATCCACCTCCCACGGGTACCGAGGGAGTTTGAGACCCGCTCGTCACTGGAGTACCTTCGTTGTTGTTATCCATTTCGCGTTGTTGCTCTTGTACAGAAATTAAGACAGAGAGAATACTCGTTAAAACAAGCGGTGCAAATGAAAATGACGTGCAAATCGCGTATATATAGTGTTTCGAAAATTAAATAAAAAAAATCCACTCGCCGATCGCTCGCCGATCCGGAGCCTGCAATGGCGGCCAGCGGATCGGCGAGCGCACTCGCCGATCGCTCGCCGATTTTTTCACAGAAATTCGGCTAGCCGGTTACAATGGTTAAACGAGTGGACCGGCTAGCGTCGGAGATCGGCTAGCTGGTCCGCTCGCCGCCACTGAGGATGCTTTTACGTAGTAGTCCATGTAAAATAAAAAGAGTATATATAATACTTTCAACCCAGAAATATAAATGAAATAAATAAGAGAAATAATATAATACATAGAACATCACTAGATTCTCGAAGTTAGAATATGACCCATCTTCATTTCACGCTACTATAAAAATGTTGGTCAAACTCGAAGCTCTTTTTTTTAAATAAATATATTGAAATAATTAGACTGGACTCCACTTACCGAGGTTTAATATTGTGGCCTCAATTAGGATTTCTTAGCTGTCAAGGATAAGGGATTGTTACTAATTCTAATTTAGATAAAGGAAGAAATCGTAGTCTTACATTATTAATAAATTCGTATTAATATAATATATATTCGCATTTATTTATTGGTAAAATCAATATATTATATACGTTCCCTATATATTTGTTCTCTATATCTTTTACTATGCTAGAAGTGTTGCACGGTATAAGTGTAAGTTACTATATGCTGAGTAATTTAAACTCATGAATACTATTAGTAGTATGTTGTAAACTCGAACAGAATTAATATGGCTTGTGTTTCAAGTTATTAAAACTATAGTCATTTTGGGCTCAAGCTAAGTACTCAACATTGCCTCCCTAGGACCTCTATTGGCATTCCATTTTCTGATGAGGCTAATATTTTCATCAGCGATATTCGATGCTCATGCCTAGGGCCACAGGGGGCTACATAGGACATTGGACCCACAATATGCAGATGTCCTGGCGGACATCCCCATGGACATCCAAAAAACACCTCCTGCCACGTCATAAGGATATCCCACTGCACAGTGACGGACATCCCCAAGGACATCCCGTATTTATAGAATTTTAAAAAAAAATAATCGGAACGTCCGCGCGGACGTCCGTGGAGTCAACGCAATGGCGGAAGTCCCGGGAACGCCACGGAACTCCGGTGTCCACAGCGGACGTCCGTATCCACGTCACCGCTGCACAATGGCGAACGTCCGTATCCGCGTCACCGCTGCACAATGGCGAACGTCCCGCGCGGAACTCCGGCACCCCGGCCAGACGTCCGCCGGGACAGGGCGCCATTGTGGATGCTTTAGGATAGTTTAATTGGTGATAGTGGGTTCAATAATAAAGTGACGTTCGGTATTAAGTTAAAATAATATCAATATATAATCTAGATTTGAATTGTGAGATTATTTTAGCCTATGGAGTTAAATATAACTAATTATTCCATAATTATCCATCTAAGATTGAGTTGTGGGATTGAATCTCATGAACAAAACACAATACATATTTAATTTCGAGATACAATTTTGCAAACCGAAGCCCCTAAAATTAGTTTTATTAATGTCTCTAAAATTAATTTTATTTTCAGTTTTCGAGTAAAATATACTCCCTGACTAATGTTTATATTAAAATTAATTTAAATTACTTTTAAAATTTATGAGTAAAAGTAAATACTCACGTAGTAGATAAAAATATTTTTTTAATTTAAATTTAGTATAAATAGTTAGAATAAAAAGTTAATATTCCCTCCGTCCCATAAAAATATGTGCACTTTCTATTTTCGTCCGTCTCACAAAAATATGTGTATTCCATTTTTGGAAAATTATATCAATTAAATAATGTAGGTCCCACTATCCACTAACTCTACTTTAACTACCATTCACCTTTTCTCCGTTACTTTACCATACCATTCTTCTCTTCTCTCTTACTTTACCAATTTTATCTTAATTCCCGTGCCAAAACCAATGCCCATATTTTTATGGGACGGGGGAAGTATTTTATAAGTATAATACTAGTATATGTTAAACTAGATTTGAAATTAGTAGCATAAATAATTGAAAATGTTTTTAACTAAGCATCATGTCCTATGTCCGATGTTCGAACCTTTTTATTAAGCCATATCCAACTTTTCTTACTTTTGTTTACCATTACTTTTTTCTGTTAGTGTTCTTATGTTAGTTATTTATATTTTTGTATTTTAATTTATCTTTCAACTATTATTTCACAAGATTCTACGATTTTTAATCTCATGAATTAAGTATTCAAATAAGCTTTATTTATTGTTAATGATATTTAATATGTAAATGTATTAGTATATAATATTAATAAATTTAATTTTAAAACTTTGGTCGCAATAAAAAAAATAATCCATCTTTGGTTTACTTTATAATAATCTACATTGAATTCTATCGTTGATTAAAGATGTGTAGAAAAATTATCGAAAGAATACTTATAAGATTTTGAATGATAGGAGTAATAGTTATAGATAAATGAAAAAAGAATACTCCTTCTAAGTAAAGAAATACTATCTCATTCTAAGTATAGTTCATTTGGTGTTATGATGCATTGTACTTATCGTATCAAAATGTATTAGTAAGGTATCATACCGTATTGAAAATCACGTTATACCAAAAATTTATTATTTTAAGATACCGTAAGTGTATTTTGTTAGTATGTTTTACCATCCCTACCACTCATACCAATAAGATGCATTTTTTTGTGGGAGGAGGTGTCCATCTTATAAATAACTCTAAGGTTAAACGTGTACTTGTATGCAAGGAAAGCTGTGATTTAAGGAGTCGGGTAGTTAGAGCACCTCAAATGGTACATTAAAACTCGAAATGGATTAGGCAATTAGCTTCAATGGTATTACAAAACCAATCCCATTTTTCTTATTTTTGAGTAAAATATGGAGCACCTATCTTAGGTTTACATTAAAACTAACCCAAATTACTTTTTCAAATTTTATGAGTAAGAGCACCCACAACCGTGCTCTTGCCAGCGAGCACGGTTGTGGGCCCGACCCCACTTTTTCTGTCTGCTCTCTGGCAAGAGCACAACACCCACAACTGTGCTCTTCCACAAGGACGAGCACAATTCAATTTAAAATTCAATTAAACAAAAATATTTCCATAATATTAAAATTCATTAAAAAAAACCTAAATAATATTACAAATGACAAATAAAATAAAAATGACATAATTAAAATCCTAAAAATTAAAAAGTACATAATTAAAATCCTAAAAATTTAAAATTACATAATTAAACTCCTAATAATTAAAAATTACATAATTAAAAGCTAAAAAATACCACGTGGAAGACTACTCATCCGGCGGCACTACCCCCAATTGTCTTTGGAGGCCCAATATCATGGCCACATGCGATCAAAGTTGCGAGGGGGTCATAGTTGACCTATCGGCCATTTTGAGTTGGGCCAAGGGGGTCCACATCGAGTTGGTGGGGGGTGGAGGTGGCGCATATGGAACGAGAACGAGAGAGGGTTCGGGAGCATGGCGGTTGCAGCCGCGGCGCGACTGCGGTTGGCAGCCGCCTTCTTCCTTTCTTGCGGTCGGCATTGGGAACCGCTCGGGCAGGCGTCGGGGCTACCCAAGTTAGCTCCGACGAGTTGGCTAGCCACTTCTTCGGAGCCGACGTCGGATAGGGATACCGACCTTGACCGTTTGGAGGAGCCGCTAGAGGAGGATGTTATGTCTCCCCTATACTTCGGGTGCGTCCGCGTCTCCTGCCAAACGTTGAGGTATTTGAATGGCTTGTAGTTCATGGATTGGTAGGTGCTCATCGCGGCAGTGATGATGCCGACCTCGCTCCGGCATCTCCCCGCCAACCGCTCTTCCTGGAGGAAATAGCCATTGAACTTGCCAATTTCTTCGTTGGCTCGGTAGATGGCGTGTGCAACATACTCTCATTGCGCTCGATTGTTCCCGACGACCGGTTTTCATTGTACCGGCGAGCGATGCGCCACCAAAAGTGATCGCCGGATTGGTTCATGCCAACCACCGGATCTTCGGAGATCTCCAAGTACGCCGCGAACAATTTATCCATCTCCGCCGGAGTGTACGGTGTGCGGACACCGCGAGTAGGAGGAGTCGGAGTTTGGGAGGGGGCGGTCGGCCTAGGCTCGGGTGTCCACCCGTATTGCCCTTCGGGGGCATCTTGGTCGTCGATTGGGTATGGCCGGTAGCCATCCGGAACGCCCGAACTTTGGGTTTGAGGAGGGGCCGAATAATCCGTTTCCGGACTAGGAAACGGTTGTGAAGAGAACCATTCGGGGTTCCAACTGTGGGAGCCCGGGGGGTTATTGCCTTGGCCGGACATTGTTATGTTGTAGGAGTGGAAAAAAGATTGAGAATGAATATGAGAGAATGAAGATGAGAATGGATATGTGAGAATGACGATGAGAATTGTGTAGTGTGGTGTGATTTTTTGGTGTGAAAGTGGGGGTATTTATAGATGAAAATGTGTATTTTTTGGGGGGAAAAAAAATAAAAAGTGGTAAAAAACGGATATATATTTTTTGGAAAGTGGAAAAATATTTTTTTCTTATTTTTAATCATTTTTTTTAATTAAAAACTGATTTTTAATTAAAAATAAAAAAATTCAAAGGCAACGGCTATGTCGTTGCCCTATCGCTGCGCGCCACGTCAGCTGCTCGCTGGCACGGACGTGCTCGATGCATTGAGCAGCGTCGTGCCAGCGGTGGCGGAGCTCTTCCTTGCCAGCGGCACGGACGAACGGACGCCGTCCGTCCACCGTTGCAGATGCTCTAATGAAGGTAACAGAGAAAATATTCTTCAAAGTTTGAATTTAGTGTATATGGTTGGAGTAAAATCACTATTCAATGTGACATTTATACTAAAATGAGTTTGAGTCCAGTGTAAATGGTTGAAAATGCTCTTAGTGAATACAGACCATACTGGAAAGACTTTTGTTGGTGTGTAAGGACAACTGTCACTCAAGGAGTCGGGTGGTTCAATATCTATCGCAAAACCTTGTGCGACTTGATTCTACTTCGAAACTGCTAATTTTGAAATTTAAAATCTAGGTGCGCTCTATAAAATAAAATGTGAAGTCACAATAAACGAGCGAATCTAATTAAACGAATAATCTAAAAAATGCGTTGAACATTTATGAGCAGATGCAAGAAGCGTTTCAACTTTCAACTATGAGAAGACTTTCGAAAAAGTTTGCCATAGCAAAAAATGCGCAATTTGCAATAAATACAACAATTTTATATAGAATACATCGATAATATAATAAAATAAGAGAATACTATCAATTTTTATATATGAATTTATCATAAATATATGAATTTACATAACCAAATCCCATAAAAGCCTTTCTCCTTTTTTTATAAATTAAATAAGACATAAATATATTATTTTCAGATTTATAAATTAAATTTTAATTATGCAATAAATTCATGTCTAATTTTGATAACAAAATGTTACTTAAGTGGGACCATGCCGCATTCCACCGCTTGCAAAGGTCGCCACATCATCACATGACATGACGTGGCCAGTAACCATTTGGTAAATTCAACTGTTCACGTGAGCACGACACCGCATGCAAACTGCATGGCTCCCAAAACAAAACCCATATGTATATCTTAGACCAACTTATTAATCTCATAATCAAATTATAATAATGATACTCCCTCCGTCCCAAATTAGGAGTCACTCTTTGATCGAACACAAGTTTTAAGGAAGTATTTGAATGTGTGGTATAATAAATAGAGTTAGGTAGTGGAATGTGAGAACTCTTTGACTTTTAAGGTATTTTTGATGTCCAAATATAGTAAGTAGGAAGAGTGACTCTTAATCGGGAACGAATCAAAATGGAGAAGAGTGACTCTTAATCGGGACGGAGGGAGTATTTAATAAATTTAAAATTAACGTGTTAAATTACTATTGGCTAATTTTATGCCTTTCTTAAAATAAAATTCATCCTCACAAAACGACGAGAAAATTTAGAGAGATGGAAATTTAGTGGAAAAGCAAAGAGCGTCACAGTTTCATCTACGAATGGTGACAATTCCAGCCACATTAAGCAAGAAGCCTTTCCCTCAGTCGGTCCAATCTCCCTCTTTCTCTCTCTATATGTATATGTGAGTTTGTATCTATATCCGCATTGAATATTATTTAGATGTGGAGAGAGAATTGAGCTGCTATGGAACTTGCAATGACATATTTTTTTTGACAATTTTGGTTTGCTTTTTGAAATGGGAAAGTATGGCCAAATGCGTATAAACCGGAGATAAATTGGAGGAAGTATAGCACGAGGTTTTCTGAAATTTTTTGGTTGTTTTCTCTTTCTCTCCTCTCCTCTCCTCTCCTCTCCTCTCTCTAAAAAGTTCAAACTCTCTCTTTCTCTCTCTCTCTTACTTAAGAGAAAGACTCCTCCAAAAAAAAACCGATTTGAACTTATCTGCAACCAAGAAAAAGCCATTGAAGCAAAGAAAATTTACTTTGCAATTCCAGAACATTCATGGTGGTTGTTGGGCTGCAACCTATTTAAGTGTGGTGGTTGATGAATCCGCGAATTTTTGATGATAATAAATGCTCGTAAAAATAAATTACGACACAGAGATTTACGTGGTTCGATTTACTGAGGTAAATCTACGTCCACGGGAAGAAAAGAGGGCAGAGTTGTATTGCTTGATCTGTTTTCTACAGCTTACAAATACAAGCTTGCTATATGATATTCTCTCTCTTAGAGTTGGTGTCTCCTCTGTCGGATCTAAGTTCCGTTTATATATAGAACTGAGATCGTGGCTTGCATCACCACCCTAAGTCGTGGAGGTCACGGAGGTCATGAGATCCTGCATGGCCACTAATTAGGCGGTGGCTTACATCATCAGTAATTATGTCGTGGATGTCGTGGAGGTCATGAGAGCCTGCATGGGTCCACCACTAGATAGACCGTGTCTCCCAGTCCGGTATTGCCGAGCAGCTTTTGCCGATCTGAGAGTAGAGCTTGATGCCGACCTGAGGGCAGAGCTTGATTGGTTGGTTTTTACTGAGCTGTAGGCTGAGGCCGAACTCCTTGGTCATGCCGAACTGATACTCTTTCTTGGGCTTTGTGCTGGCTTGTTTAGTACGTACTCCATCACTACCCCCCCCGAAAAGCGAAGTGAATCACTTCGGCATCCTGGATAATGGTACGGGGTAAGTTGATGTTTGTCCTCGGTCTTATGAAGTGAACTCTTCTTTGACCAGACTTGGTCCTTGGTCTTGATGAAATAAACATCTTTGACCGGACTCGTCCTTGGTCTGATGAAATAAACATCTTTGACCGGACTAAGCTTGTGTCCTAATTTGGCGAGTTTTATCGCTCGGATCGGACTTTCCGTTGTCCTAATTTGGGGATCGGACTTTCCCTTGTCCTAATTCGGCGAGTTTTATCGCGTGGATCGGACTTTCCCTTGTCCTAATTCAGGCAAGTTTTATCGCGAGAATCGGACTTTCGTTGCAGTTCGTTTCAGACGAAGTGCTTGATTTTTAAGCCGAATTGTGGTCTTGTATCCTCTTTAGAAGCTTGGACTTCACAATCGTTGGCTTATTGCAGCTCGTTTCAGACGAACTGCTTGTTTAAGCTGAATTGTGGTCTTGTATCCTCTTTAGAAGCTTTGACGCACAATCGTTGGCTTGTTGCAGCTCGTTTCGGACGAACTGCTTGTTTAAGCTGAATTGTGGTCTTGTATCTTCTGTAGAAGCTTTGACTCACAATCGTTTAGCTTGTATATGTTCTAAGAAGGGGATCAGCCTTCGAAGAACAAGATACCTCAGTTACATTTGTAAGAGACGACACTCACATAGACAGACACAACGCACGTAAGACAAACAAAAACGCACATAGGCAAAGAGAGCAAAATAAAAAACAAGGAAAGCACATAAGACTGACTGACCGACCGGACTGTCTCTTACAAATGGAACTTCTTGAGGTTGGAAATGTGCCATGTTCGGGGTACCTGTTCTCCTGACATGTGAGCCAATCTGTAAGACCCTTTGCCGAGGACTTCCGACACCCGATACGGACCTTCCCATGTGGGTTCGAGCTTGCCCAGCTTTTCTGCTCGGCTTACTTCGTTGTTTCTCAAGACGAGATCTCCCACTTGAAATTGCAGCTTCTTCACCCGTTGGTTGTAATACCGGGCTACTTGCTCCTTGTACTTGGCTGCTTTTATGCACGCCAATTCTCTTCTTTCTTCGGCCAGATCTAACTCGGCTCGCAGTCCGTCATCATTCATTTCTGAGGAGAAATGTAGAGTTCGTGGACTGGGTACGCCGATCTCAACCGGAATCACGGCTTCAGTGCCGTACACCAGACTGTACGGAGTTTCACCGCTGGAGGTTGTGGGTGTAGTTCGGTAGGACCATAGGACTTGAGGGAGATTTTCTACCCATTGTCCTTTGGCTTGTTCTAACCGAGCTTTTAACCCTTTCACCAGGATACGATTTGTTACCTCCGTTTGTCCGTTTGCTTGTGGATGAGAGACCGAAGTGAACCGCTGTTGAATATTCAGCTCTTGGCACCAATTCTTGAACGTCTTGTCGGTGAACTGAGTCCCGTTATCCGAGATGAGGATGTGGGGTATGCCAAATCGGCACACTATGTTCTTCCAGACGAAATCCAATGCCTTCGAGCTCGTTATCGTAGCTAATGGTTCAGCTTCCACCCACTTCGTAAAGTAGTCCACGGCAACGATTAGGAATTTCATTTGCCGAGGAGCTTGAGGAAGTGGTCCCACTATGTCTATGCCCCATTGCATGAAAGGCCAAGGGCTCTGCATAGTGGATAGATCGGTCTGCGGCATCTTTGGGATATTTGCATGGATTTGGCACTTCGGGCAGGTCTTGACGAGCTGCACTGCTTCTTGTACCAAGGTTGGCCAATAATATCCCCATCTCAGAACTTTTTTAGCTAAAGTTCTGGCTCCGATGTGACTACCGCACGATCCTTCATGAACTTCTCTGAGGATGTAGTCCGTCTCTCCTGGTCCTACGCACCGCAATAATGGCTGGAGGTAAGACTTTCTAAAGAGGACTCCATCATGAAGTTCGTACCGAAGTGCTCGGCACGTGATCTTCCGAGCTTCTCTCCTATCCTCGGGCAATTGTCCTTGATCCAGATACTGCAAGATCGGCGTCATCCAGTTCGGCGAGCTGGATACCGAATGTACCTCGGCTTCATCAATGCTTCGATGCATTAATTCTTCCGCCTTTGAGCTCGGATCTGAGGCCAACTTGCTTAAGGTATCTGCTCGGCTATTTTCCGCTCTAGGAACGCGGATTATCCGAAAATAGGAGAAACTTCGGCTGATGCTTTGCGCTTTGTCCAAATACTTCTTCATTCTCTCGTCACGAGCTTCACTTGTACCCAACATGTGATTTACTATGACTTGTGAATCACAATGGACTTTGAGAGATTTGGCGGGCAGACTTTGCGCTAACTGGAGTCCGGCAAGAAGGGCTTCGTACTCGGCTTCATTATTAGTAGTGGGGAATAGGAAACGAAGTGAGTAGGTTACCTCGTGTCCGTCGGGAGCGACAAGTAAAATACCAGCTCCACTTCCCATCTTGTTTGAAGCTCCATCTACGAATCCGCTCCAGCAGTCCGGCGGCTCTACTTCGGATTCCAAGGGCTGTGCTAGTTCGGCATTGGCAGACTTTTTCTGTTCGGCAATGACAGGGATTGCTTGATCGAACTTGGCCTCTGTAAGAAAATCTGCTAAGGCTTGTCCCTTGATGGCTTTCCGAGGTAGGTACTCGATTGAGTGTTCTCCCAGCTCTATGGCCCATTTGGCGATTCTGCCTGATGCTTCTGGCTTGGTCAAAACTTGCCGAAGAGGCAGATCGGTTAAGACGCATACCTTGTGAGCATAGAAATATGGCCGCAGTCTCCTTGCTGCATTTACTAATGCCAGAGCAATTTTTTCCAGAGGTTGATACCTTGTTTCTGGACCTCTTAATGCTCGGCTTGTAAAGTAGATGGGAAACTGCTTTAGGCCTTCTTCTCGTACAAGCACCGCGCTGATGGTTTGATCTGATGCCGCTAAGTATAAGAATATTACTTCGGCTCCGGTTGGAGCAGAGAGAATAGGAAGCTCGGCTAGATAACTTTTGAGCTCGTCAAAGGCCTTTTTCTGCTCGGCTCCCCACTCGAACTTTGGTGCCTTTTTCAACACCTTGAAGAACGGCAGTTGCTTTTCGGCTGCTTGGGAAAGGAATCGATTCAGTGCGGCTAGACATCCAGTTAGCCTTTGCACGTCATGTATGGACTTCGGCATTGTCATGTTCTGAACGACTTGAACTTTGGAGGGGTTTGCCTTGAGTCCGTCCTTTGAAACCCAACAACCCAGAAACTTTCCCGAATCTACCAAAAAGGTACACTTTTGGGGATTAAGTTTGAGGTTGGCTTTCTTGAGCACGTTGAGAGTGGACTTGAGGTTGTCTTCGTACTCCGAAGTGCTTTTGCTTTTGACAACTATGTCGTCGACATACACTTCAACCTGCTTTCCGATTAGGTGCCGAAAAAGCTTGTCTACCATCCTTTGATAAGTGGCTCCGGCATTCTTTAAACCGAATGGCATCTTTTTATAAGCGAAAATGCCGACATCGGTAATGAAAGCTGTTTTCGGAGCGTCACTCTCATCCATCAACACTTGGTGATATCCTTTGTATAAATCAAGAAAACAGAAAATTTCGAAGCCGATCAAAGCTTCTACTTTTTTATCTATATTCGGAAGGGGATAGCAATCTTTAGGACAGTGCTTGTTTAGATCGGTAAAATCTATGCACATCCGCCATCCTCCTCCTTTTTTCTTGATCATTACAGGATTGGCCACCCAGGAAGGATATTTTACCTCGAATAGTACATCCGCTTTTAGTAATTGGCGGACTTCGTCATGGATGACTTGGCTTCTTTCTGCCGCAAAGAGTCTTTGCTTCTGTTTTATCGGCCGGACCGAAGGATCAATATTCAACCGATGAGTGATTACCTCGGGGGGCACTCCGGTCATGTCCAACGGAGACCATGCAAAGACGTCTTTATACTCCTTGAGGAGCTGGATGGTTTTTTCCCGGAGTAGAGGCGTTCCTGCGAAGCCGATCTTGACCACTCTGGATGGATCATCTTCGTATAACTGAACGGTCATTGAGTTCGGCTCTGAAGTGACTTCGGTCATCTCGCTTGCCTCTGACTCTGGTTGCTGTGATTGCTATGCTTGATGGTGCCGAACTGGTTGCTCGGCACTTTTAAGCGCAATCTGCAGACATTCTTTTGCTCTCTTTTGATCACCTCGGATGACCGCTATCCCACCTTTAGTGGGGATCTTGATGGTGAGGTGATAAGTAGAGCAAACGGCCCGAACTGTGTTGAGCCAGTCTCTCCCCAGGATGATGTTGTACGGGGACCGAGCTTTTACCACAAAGAACTCGATCATCGTATTGGAGCTTGTAGGCGCTTTTCCCACCGTGATCGGAAGGCTGATAATACCTTCAGGGCGGGTGTCTTCCTGGGCGAAACTTTTCAGAGGAAGTGGAGCCGGACTGAGCCGAGCTGGATCCACTTCCATTTTATCAAAACATTCTTTAAAAAGAACGCTGACTGACGCTCCTGTATCCACAAATACTCTGTGGATCAGTTTGTTTGCCACTCCGGCTTGAATGACAATAGCGTCTTGGTGAGGAGAGATGGCTGGGACGGGATCGGCATCTGAAAATGTAATCGCTTCGTCTTTCTTCAGCCTTTTATGTGTCGGCTCCTCTTGATTGGAACCTCTGCGTTCTGCTTTTAGGGACGACTTAGTCTTCCCGGCAGGGAGAGCATCAATAGTCTGGATTACTCCATCATATTGCGGCTCGTCGTCGTCTTCGGGATCTTCATGCCTTTTCGGATCCTGAGGATTGCAGTTCGCACCTCTCTGCTTTTTGTTCTTTTTCGGCTGCTTGCTTTGGTATTTTTTTAACGTTCCTGTTTTCACAAGAACATCAATACCTGCAGCCAAATTTCGGCACTCCTCAGTATCATGACCGTGGGCTTGATGGAAGGAGCAATATTGATCCTGAGGTCGCCGCGCGGCTGATTTCGTCATCCGCTTTGGTTTTTCGAACATATCGGAATGTAGTTCGAAAATTTCCGTTCTTGACTTGTTTAATGGTACGCACTGAGCGGGCGGCTTCCCAGGATTGAGCCGTGGCCCCAATCTGCCTTGCACCGGTGCCCTTTGAATTCTTTCAAAAGGAGTTCGGCGAGGAAGCACCTGGCCGCTTTGATCGGGCTTCTTTTTCTCTTCTTGGGATGAGCTGTCTAAAGACCGTTTTCGACGGTCTGCCTCATCCGCACGGGAAAACTGGTCCGCAATGTCCCACATTTCTTGAGCTGTTTGCGGGCCGCACTCCACGAGCTTTCTGTAGAGAGCTCCGGGCAGGATTCCATTTTGGAATGCCGAAATGACAAGTAGATCGTTAAGATCATTCACTTGTAGGCATTCCTTGTGGAATCTCGTCAGGAAGTCGCTGATCTTTTCGTCGCGACCTTGACGTATAGAAAGCAGCTGAGCCGAAGTAATTCGGGCTTCCGCTTTCTGAAAGAACCTCCTGTGGAAAGCATCCATTAGATCTCGGTAGGATCTAATGCTGCCTTGAGGAAGGCTGTCGAACCACCTTCTGGCGTTCCCGATGAGCAGCTCGGGGAACAGCTTGCACATGTGGACCTCATTGAGACCCTGGTTCGCCATATTATACTGATAGCGTCCCAAGAAGTCATGAGGATCCACGAGTCCGTCATAGGTTATCGACGGAGTTCGGTAGTTCCGCGGCAAAGGAGTTCGGATGATATCGTCCGAGAACGGAGTCTTTAACGCTCCGTACATGGCGAACCCGACATCTCTTCGGTACGGAGGAGAAGGGGTTCTCCTGTGATTCCGGTGCCGAGGAGAAACAGGAACATGTCGGGGTTGAGGATTCTCTCTCCTGGAAGACACGTCACTACTGCGGTAGCGACTTTCATGCTTAGACGAGGAGGGAGAATCCGTCGTTGTCTTCTCCGGCTGTTGGCTCTTCTGCAGGAAGGTTAAGAACTCCTCCTGCTTCTCAGCCAAGAACAGCTTGACAGCCTCATTCAAATCAGGCTGCTGGGAAGACTCGGTGTGTGGACCTTTTGAGCGGCTTGTTCCTTCACCGTGAGAACTGGATACAGACTTCTCACGAGGCTGCTTTCCAGGCCTATGGGCTGCTGGGTTAGTTTCCTCATGGTCATCACGGATGGAGGCACGGGAGTTGTGCGGTCTGGCATGCATTTTTTTTTTTTTTTGTTTTTGTAGTGGAAAAAGGGTCAAAAATTCGCTTTATCACAGATTTGGTTCTCGGCTTCCCACAGACGGCGCCAGTGATGAATCCGCGAATTTTTGATGATAATAAATGCTCGTAAAAATAAATTACGACACAGAGATTTACGTGGTTCGATTTACTGAGGTAAATCTACGTCCACGGGAAGAAAAGAGGGCAGAGTTGTATTGCTTGATCTGTTTTCTACAGCTTACAAATACAAGCTTGCTATATGATATTCTCTCTCTTAGAGTTGGTGTCTCCTCTGTCGGATCTAAGTTCCGTTTATATATAGAACTGAGATCGTGGCTTGCATCACCACCCTAAGTCGTGGAGGTCACGGAGGTCATGAGATCCTGCATGGCCACTAATTAGGCGGTGGCTTACATCATCAGTAATTATGTCGTGGATGTCGTGGAGGTCATGAGAGCCTGCATGGGTCCACCACTAGATAGACCGTGTCTCCCAGTCCGGTATTGCCGAGCAGCTTTTGCCGATCTGAGAGTAGAGCTTGATGCCGACCTGAGGGCAGAGCTTGATTGGTTGGTTTTTACTGAGCTGTAGGCTGAGGCCGAACTCCTTGGTCATGCCGAACTGATACTCTTTCTTGGGCTTTGTGCTGGCTTGTTTAGTACGTACTCCATCAGTGGTGCTCTCTCACTCTCCACTGCAATTTGCAACCTAGGGTTTTCTCTCAATCTCCCTAAATATCAAATCTTAGATGTTTTATGTTGCTGCAAGTTGCATCCTTGTTTTGTACTTGAACCCCCTTTTCATACACTTGTTTCCTTAAATCAATTACAAAATCTGTCCGTACCAATTATTTCCTATATCTATCTAGACATATCCATATTCCCTCTCCTCTCTCTTGATTTTGAAAGATGGGAAAAGTTGAAGCGGCGGAGCAAGATCTGACGGCGGCGGGTGGCGATCAAAACCCTAGCGGTTTCGATCCGATTGTTGACAAAGATATGTGGCTTGATATGGACGACGCCTCCATATTCTGCGACGATTTCCCTTCCCTGCCGGATTTCCCTTGCATGTCGTCCTCTTCATCGTCTTCCTCCACTCAGCCTGCGTTGAAGCCGATCGCGGTCACCTCCTCGTCTTCCTCGGCAACATCGGCCGTTTCGTGGGCGGTGATGAGGTCCGATGCGGAGGAGGACAGTGCCGGAAGGATGAGCTTCCAGCAGTTTCAGGACGAGGTCAAAATGGACGCCGGGGCCGCCGCCGGAGCGGCGTTATCCTCCACCGCCTCCGACGCTGACATGATGGAGAGCTTCGGGTACATGGATCTGATCGACTGCAACGAGCTTTGGGACCCCTCGTCTGTTTTCCAGAGCGAAAACCCTCAGGAATTGGTGGAAGAGCAGGCGGCGGCGCCGGCGGCTTCGGAGGTGGAGGATGAGAATGGCGGTTTGAGCTTCCTGCAAGGGGACGCGGAGTTGGCGATGATATTCTTAGAATGGCTGAAACAGAACAAGGATTACATATCTGCTGAGGATATGAGAAGCATCAAGCTGAAGCGCTCCACCATTGAAAGCGCTTCGAAGAAATTGGGAACTACTAGTGAAGGCAAGAAGCAGCTTCTCAGACTCATCCTCGACTGGGTCGAGCAGCACCGCCTTCAGAAGAAGGCCAAAGGCGCTGCCTCTGCCGCTTTCCCCTTCCATGAAACTGCCCAATTCGCTGATCCGATCAATCCAAACCCTAATTTCATTTACAATCCTGATCCAAACGCGCCTCAGTGGATGCAGCCGCAGCAGCTGCCGCAGCAGGAGGTGGTTTTGCAGCCGTCTTTTGCGCAGCCGATGCCGATGAATCACGGTGGAGTTGTGAACGGCATTCCGTTGCAGCATTCAGCGGAGTATCCGACGATGGAGCACCCTCCGTCGTGGGCGATGCCGCCGCCGTTCCAGCAGCCGCCTCCGCAGCAGCAGTTCAGTCCTTTTCCGGATAATGGTGGAAGCGTTGTCAACCGGCAGCAGAGTTTGTACGGCAATCCTTATCAAATGTGTGATCCGAATGGGGATAGGGTGATGAGACTCGGGTCTTCTGCGACGAAGGAGGCGAGGAAGAAGAGAATGGCCCGACAGCGGAAGCTGTATCCGCACCCTCACCGTCACTCTAGCAGCTCGAATCAGCAGCGAGACGGCCAGCTGAACGATTCTCGTGTGGATGATGGCGGCGATCATGATGGTTCTCCGGGGGATTGGGGGTACTGGGCCCCTGGTGAAGGCGGCGATCCCTCTCCTACGGCTGTGCAGCATCCTAATTCTGCGGATCAAGCCGCTGTGCTGCAGCAGAACGGCCAACGGCCGTCTGCTGCTCCTGCTTCTGATCGGAGGCCACAACAGGTTGGTTTTGAGTTGTGAAATAGTAGTAATTCATTTTTTTATATGAGATGTTTGCATGATTTATATTGTGAAATATTTGGTGGTTGTGCTTAGGGTTGGAAGACTGAGAAGAACTTGAAGTTTTTGCTGCAGAAAGTGTTGAAGCAAAGTGATGTTGGTAACTTGGGAAGAATTGTGCTACCAAAAGTATAGTTCTGCCTTTCTTAATTGCTTGTTTTTCTTTAGTTTCGTAAAAGACCAGTAGTCATTTAAATCACGAATTTTGGTCTAATTCTTGTGAATTTCATAAGGTTTGAAGAAAACTTACTTGAATCACAAAGTTTCAATTTTCCACATTTTAACTTAGTGAGTTAATTTTCCGTTTTATACAATACATTAAAGGACTCATCATAATTTGACCAAACTTCGTGATTAAAATGATTGCGATTCCTTTGATAAAATTTCTTAAAGATGAGTTAGATTTTGTTGTTTCTTGGCATTGAAATTGTGAGATCTAAATAAATCAAATTGCAATGTGGTTTCAGAAAGAGGCTGAAAGCCATCTCCCAGAACTGGAGACAAGAGATGGGATTTCCATTACCATGGAAGACATTGGAACCTCTCGTGTTTGGAATATGCGTTACAGGTAATAGTTTCGAATTAAGTTGGATGTAACTTTCACATTCTGTATATTTTATCCATTTGTGATTAAACTTCCATTCTGACTGTATGATTTTGGGGGATTAATTTCAGGTTTTGGCCTAACAACAAAAGCAGAATGTACCTTCTGGAGAATACTGGTAAAGAAGACCAAATATATATTGCTACCGGGAAATCGATTATTTACCAATTACCTTATGATTTAATTTATGTTGTTAATTATAGGGGATTTTGTGAGGGCCAATGGACTTCAGGAAGGAGATTTCATTGTCATCTATTCAGACACCAAATGTGGGAAATATGTAAGTTAATTATGCTGTGAATATAATCATGTTGTTGAGTGTTTCTCAATTTCCTACTTACTCGAATGCTGGCTTGACACAGATGATTCGAGGAGTGAAAGTGCGACAGCCGGGTGGCAAATCTGAGGGCAAGAAGCCGGCAAGGAGAACCGTACGAAGCCTATCATCACTCGGTGGCAACAGCTCCTCCCCGCTTGCTCCGATTAGACAGGCTATAAGATGAATGTGTGTGGGGCTGGGGAAAGGTGTATATGTTCCAACTGACAGAGTTTGGGTTTAACTGCTTGTGTTGTTCTTCTATGAATATTTCATGGGTCCTAAATCCTAATAGTGGTACATAAACATTTTGGCCCTCCTAGGTTATTTTGCACCTTCAGCAGCAACCACATCCTTTGCTGCTAGTTTTTATTTCTATTGTTAGTATTACATAACAAACACCGAATTAATTATATGTAATCTCGTGTCAATAAGTTGTTTGTTATTAGAAGATCTCATGTGTTCTTGATTCTCTTACATTTTTGTTGTTCAACCACATGTTTACTTATTCTTTTCCTTGTATATAGCAGAAATTTACCAATGTTAGGAATGCTACTGAGGTATGAACAAGTATAATGCATTACACCTCAAAGAAGACCTGGTATATATATTCCTAACTTTCCGCAAACGTTTTTCTGGGCACAAAGACTAAAAATTATTAGTAATGTTTAATGTGTTAAGTAAGTTTTAGGAGTAATAAAATAAACACTCCGTATTATTTTCTATTTCTTTTTCTATTAGACTCCTCTCCTTGATTTAAGTGATAAAACTCTGAATATTTGAATTTCTTATATAATTGTTCTGAGTTCTCATGTTTATTTAGTTATCAATTTTAACATGTCCTTTTCACAGTTACTAATGCATAAAAATTAAAATAAAATAAGAGAGTTACACTCCTACGCATGATCTAAATCTAAGTAAAAATAGTGCTTTCATTCACAAAAGAGAGATTATGAAAATTTCTGGCGCTACTATTTTGGCTATAATCTCCCAAAAATAGGTGCAAAGTCGTACAGACCTCAAAGGATATGCCAGATCCTATAAATACAGTACATAAAAAATGATTTAATGCTAGAGCCACTAAAATGAGCTTAGCTCTCTTTACATAACTCCAATTAAGGCGTGCAAAATGTGCACACGAAGACGGGGAGATTGATTTCCTTTAGCGATTAATTAAAAACAATTACTAATTTAGTTTCTTTTTCCAACAAACTCAACAATATAGGTATCAAAATTTAAGGAATAAACCTATATGCTCCTGTTAAACATGTAACTCAATCGAAAGCAAGACACTTAATCCCTAAATATTGTGTGAGTTTATCACCTCGTCGTACAAAAGGGAGATACTCAATTTATACGATATCTTCTTGAAACTCAATATTCCACGCTTGGAGATTCGGACATAATCGGCCCTAAATTTTTCAATCGCAGTAGGTGGGTAGATTAGAATTAGCCCAAAATAAAACACACAAATATTTGGGCCACTAGTTTGTTTCTATAGGCCATAAAATAACCATACAGCCTTGGATGGGCTAGAATTTCTAAAATATTTTCAATATATTTGGACCGGCCCATTGCTTCAGAGATCAGAGCTAAAAATACTAAAAATAATTAGTTAAGAAGATTAACAAGGAACCAATCTTAAGCATGACGATTTGAGTTGATGAAGCAAGCAGCAACAACGACAATCTAGCAAGCTAGCTTCTATTCAATCCCTTTCCGTGAGGTACATCGATGCCATCACATACATCTTATTCTTACTCATCGCCTCAATTTTGATTTCAATTTCGATTTCGTTCTCGATAAAAATCTGGTTGAAGAATTCTGAATCATTTCAACTTTTAGAAGAATTGGATACGATAATGGCTTCAGTCTCAGTTCATCAGTTCGCTCCGTGCATCACCTGTCATGCTTGGAGCCCAGATCAATCCAGTAAACCCTTCTCGTGATTTTTTCTTTCTTTTTTTATGCGTGGTTTTGGGCGATTTTGAACTGCTCGTAATTTCTCCCTTTCTCGAATTGTAGTGATAGCTTTTTGTCCCAATAACAACGAAGTGCATATCTATAAGATGTTGGAAGGCAAGTGGGAGAAGATCCATGTTCTTCATAAGGTAAACCGTAACGACCTTTTGTGTGTATGTGTGACAGTGAGAGAGAGAAAGAGAGAGAGAGATGGTTGGTTGAAGTTAGAGTGGTTTTCCAGCATCCTTCATCTGATGGAATGTGCTTTGTGATAGAACATTGGACACCTTCGTTAGAAAGTGACGAAGCTCTTCTCTATAAGTATGGTTCTATGTATCTTGGCATAGTTCTGCGGTGACTAAAATATGATAATGGCGCATAGAGGGAGAAGGAATCTCATTTCTGGTGGATTTTTTTCACGTGAATTAGTAGACAGTGTTCAATTTGATAGATGGGTCTACTTGGATATCGACAATATCATGAAGTTAAGAATATTACGGACAATTTTTCTCTCAAGGCTAGTGAATCGAGTTTGCCAATTTCACACATCTCCCCTAATAGAAGTTATCCTGATCAAGTGCAAACCTGGCACTTGCATACGAACTAGCGAAACTTTAAAACCAAATATCCTAGTTAATTGTGCTGCCATGGTGCTTGAAGTCATCGCTGCTTTGTTATTTATATGGTTAGTTGGTCACGAATGAGGACTTAAGAGCACTGGCAATAGGTAGGCAAGGGGTTTGGATCCACTATTTTTTTAGGGTATGGTTGATTCCCTCTTTTGGGCATCAAAAGTACCATTGAGGAATAGCTCATCTGTACCACACAGCAGCTTCGGTTCCATTTCGTTTTCCTACCTGAATTCACCACCAAGCACCCTATTTAGTCTAAGTGTTTCATCTAAATTATTGCTTATTGCTCTAGAGGACGGTTTCCTATCAGTTCTTTTCTTCTTACTTTTAACTTCTTGTTGCAGCATGATCAAATTGTTTCAGGAATAGACTGGAGCAGACGCACGGATCAAATAGTTACTGTTTCTCATGATCGGAATTCGTAAGTGGCCATAAGTTTAAGCGTTAGTAGTCTTTCTGCTATTAAAATTACTATGTATTAGTTCCTGTTATTCATTTGTTGCTAGCACTTTTCTTGCGTCCTTCCTGCTAGTTGATGCAATTGACAATTTCTTGCTGCAGTTGATCTATACACTGACAAACTATTCTATTTCTCTTAGATATGTTTGGTCACAAGAAGCATCGGAATGGGTCCCGACTCTTGTAATCCTCAGGCTAAACCGTGCAGCACTTTGTGTGCAATGGAGTCCAAAAGGTACCTTAACCAAGTTCTTTTTATTGATGTCATATGCAAAATTTGTACTTTATAATTTTGCAATCCTTTTCATATTAAGCCCTTATCAACATTGTACTAAATACTAAAACTTATAGCTAAATGTTGCATAGTAGTCATTTACTATGAGGCTAGGATGTGTGGTATATGATGCTGGGGTAAGTGTTAACTTTCAGAGTATTTGGCTTACCTTTTTTTTTTTCTGAAAACTGTGGGAGTATCATTTTTATATGCTGCATGTCCAATATTTTTGTTATTCTGCATCGCTACATTTTGTATTTCAATTCAGTGTTATTAAAAAGCGGAGATGGCGGCGCCGTGGCGGATGGCGGTGGCAGTTTCTAGGCTCAACGCCACCGCCACCATGTGATATGGCAGTTTACTCCCTTTTTTGATGGCGGCCGCCATTCGCGAAGCACCGTGGCAGGATATGGCTTTCATGGCGGTCGAGATGCCTTTTTGCCTTGTAAAATGACCCCACATACCCCACTTCCCGGCCCACGTGACATGTAACCTAGCCCATTGGCCATTATAAACCGTCTATTTATAGGGTTTATGGGAGTTTCTGGCTTCAAAACCATAACCGTTGCTGTCAATCCAAGTTATCATCTCTCTAGTCTCCACACGCACAAGGCTCCAGATTCTAGATTTTCATTCACGATTCAAGATAACTGAAAATTTTTATGTACTACTACTTAGACCATCCACAATAGCATCAGACTAGCATAAAAAATATAAATAAATAAATAAATCGGGTAGCCTATTGCTCGCCGCAAAATAGGCAGCCAACGATCGGTTAGCCGGTTAGTCCATGCCCAACCTCTCGTCCGCTCCGCGCTCTTCCTTACCGTTAGCCGATTGCAATAGTGGACTAGACGCCCGCTGATGTGTATATTTCGAGCTTTTATATCAATGGATTAATATCACACAAGTTAATTAAATTAGCTCTAAAATTACAACCTATCTGCAAGAGTACAGATGTAGTTGTACTAAAAGAGTGTCGAACCACATGGAGGCGTAGGTTATTTAATTCCTGATAGACAAAATAAAGTTTGATAAAGATAGGATAAAACAAACAAAGATAAATAAAATACTAAACTAGAAAATAGGATAAGAAGAAATCATTGCTCCTATATGTCTTGGGCATACGAATTGGGATACTTCGATGGATTACTACGATCAAGACTATGCTTAAGAGGATAAAGTTTGTTTTACGCTCCCTATCCGCTGAACACTTCAAGGGAATTGTATACCTAGGATAAGCTGAACACGTCTCCAAGGTTCTACTCACCAACCTATCACTCCTGCTAGGTCGCGCAGTAAGCTTTAGTTTAGCTTCTATGATTGTCAAACACGATAATTAGCTCATTTTAACTTAATGCCCACGCGGAAGCGCAGCAGACACTAAACCAAATTTATAGATGAAAACTATCGATCCACTCGAGATTATCTCCCTGAACAAGTATCAAATCTCGAGTTCCTTGCATATGAGTATGACCAAAATCTATGCTAAAGAGGCAATAGAATAATGGCTACAAAGTTCTACCTATCTAGACGTCTCAAGATTAGTAGAATAATTAAACAATTCATAAACAAGAATCACACATAAATTAAACCGTAAAAATCATCAAAGTATCCACAATTCACCCTACAACATATTCGGAGCAACGAAGGAAATCTAGCCAAACATACTAAAATGAATTACACCAAAAGAACCGTGAACTCCGTGGTGTTCTCCAACTCTAGATGATGGCTGATCTTCCCCGAGATGGAGTTTGGACCGTTCCTTCCTCTTCTCTCTTCTTGTCTCTTTCTCTTATTTTCTTCCAATGACGTCCTCTCCGAAATTTTCACTGTGTTTTGGCATTAAAAGTCCCCCAGCCCCTTTTGTTGACTTCTTTTTCTCTACTTATTTTTTCCAAAAACTGCCGCATAAAACTGCAATATTGCAGTTAAATTGATCCACCCGGCCGGGTATATTATTAGGCATAAAATTCACCCGGCCGGGTGGCCAATTTTGAGAGCTTTCTGTCCTCTCGCTGCCTTCCAGAAATCACACGGCCGGGTACATTATTGGGCATGAAATTCACCCGGCCGGGTGGCCAATTTTGAGAGCTTTCTGCACAACTTTTCACCCTCCGAGCTTCCTTCTTTGTTTCACCATTTACTCCTCTTCCTACACCATAAAACACACTTTTGCAAGCATCAAACTATATAAATCATGTAAAGTTATGAGAATAACAATGTAAATTTGATTCACATCAAATACCCCCAAACTTATTTACTTGCTCGTCCTCGGGCAAGATCATATAAAACACAACACTTTGAAGCTCAACTCACAAAAGTTTTTTCAAAAGTTTTCAAAAGTGTGAAACACGTAGAGACATGAATGACAAAGTCTAAACCCCCAGCAATTTCAATCAAGATTTCCCACTCTCATGAACCATCACTTATCAACTTAGAACTTCAAGTCAAGGTGCATTTCAAAGTAAGTCCAAACATGTGATCATACAACTCAAACCGTCATCATTGACTCGTCAAGCATTACTTATCACATAGACTCGCGGATTTCAAATCAAACTTCTTTAACTCTACCAAGCTGTTTACAAAACATCTACAAGCATCAACGATAAGGTCCAAGGTCTTATTTAAAGGTTGTAATGGGGCTAGGGACGATGTAGGATAGATATGGATAGTGAGCTCAAAGGCTACACATTTGAGTGCCAAATTCTTCCCTCCTACAACTTCCTTCCAAAGATCAAACAAGAAGATTTTACAACCAAACTCTCGCTCCCCCAAACTTGAGATCTATTCTAGACAAGATTACAACATACAAATATAGAAGCTCTATCTTTATTTCATCAAACCTTTTTTTTTTTTGGAAAAGACCTCGACTTTTACAAATTTGGAGGTCGTCTTTTTCTTTTCTAAGAACTTCATTCTTTTCACATTACATCAAGTCTAGAAAGTGTCTACTCTCTTACAATTCACCACCCAACACACCAACTCAAAACACAAAGCTCAACTTGCATTTAGCACTCAAATAGTAGCAAGGTCTATTGATGAGACTAAAATTAGGTTTATTTAAGTAGCTAAGTGATCGGCTAAGTGTTTACACAAAGAATAGGGAATTAAGCTCAAGGTGGCTTCTAGGGGATCATTTGATGGACTAGGCATGTGATCATTTGGCCATAGAGTTCATCCTAGTGCCTTATCCTCCCAAATCATTGACACAAACGAACGCAAGCCCTTCACTCGATAAGGCAAATCAATCCAACATAATTTCCACAAGACATGTAATTTTCATACTCTCCTCAACTCAAGAAATCGATTATAATCACAACATGCTCTTTCAAATAAATCATGCACAAATTCCATTCATCCTAGGCTTCAAAGATCAAGTAAGATCAAGCAAGATTTCCCAACCAGAAAGCCGAAGATCTAGCATGCACCCGTCAATTACATGATTCACAACACTTTAGCATGCAATACACCCAAAAAACATGCCTAATGCATAAAAATCATTCAACTTCAAACAACCCCCCCAAACTTGAATGCTTCATTGTCCTCAATGCAAGCAAGGAAGAACATAAAAAGTAAAGGGAAAGAATACTCCCCCAAACTTGGCATGATATCCATAGTGTATTCGGGTGGGAGGGCGGGTGTATATTTCTTTGTGGGTGTGCTGAATGTGAATCCTATCTCCACGTTGCTCCTACAAAAAGAAAAATTAAAACAACAAAAAGAAAACAAAATACTCAATTCATAAAAATACATCGAAGGAAAGAATTGAGCGAACAAAACCCTCGATTTATTAAGAGAAAATAAAAAAAAATTAAAAACTCATTGGGTTGCCTCCCAACTAGCGCCTTTTTTTAAAGTCGTTGGCTCGACTTAGTCTTCAAGCTACAACTCTGAAACAAGAAAATAAAATGTTAGAAAACTATAAAAAAAAATAAAAACAAAAAGAATCCTAATTAAATAACCAGTTGCCTCCCCGGCAACGGCGCTAAAACTTGATGTGTATATTTCGAGCTTTTATATCAATGGATTAATATCACACAAGTTAATTAAATTAGCTCTAAAATTACAACCTATCTGCAAGAGTAGTACAGATGTAGTTGTAGTAAAAGAGTGTCGAACCACAGGGAGGCGTAGGTTATTTAATTCCTGATAGACAAAATAAAGTTTGATAAAGATAGGATAAAACAAACAAAGATAAATAAAATACTAAACTAGAAAATAGGATAAGAAGAAATCATTGCTCCTATATGTCTTGGGCATACGAATTGGGATACTTCGATGGATTACTACGATCAAGACTATGCTTAAGAGGATAAAGTTTGTTTTACGCTCCCTATCCGCTGAACACTTCAAGGGAATTGTATACCTAGGATAAGCTGAACACGTCTCCAAGGTTCTACTCACCAACCTATCACTCCTGCTAGGTCGCGCAGTAAGCTTTAGTTTAGCTTCTATGATTGTCAAACACGATAATTAGCTCATTTTAACTTAATGCCCACGCGGAAGCGCAGCAGACACTAAACCAAATTTATAGATGAAAACTATCGATCCACTCGAGATTATCTCCCTGAACAAGTATCAAATCTCGAGTTCCTTGCATATGAGTATGACCAAAATCTATGCTAAAGAGGCAATAGAATAATGGCTACAAAGTTCTACCTATCTAGACGTCTCAAGATTAGTAGAATAATTAAACAATTCATAAACAAGAATCACACATAAATTAAACCGTAAAAATCATCAAAGTATCCACAATTCACCCTACAACATATTCGGAGCAACGAAGGAAATCTAGCCAAACATACTAAAATGAATTACACCAAAAGAACCGTGAACTCCGTGGTGTTCTCCAACTCTAGATGATGGCTGATCTTCCCCGAGATGGAGTTTGGACCGTTCCTTCCTCTTCTCTCTTCTTGTCTCTTTCTCTTATTTTCTTCCAATGACGTCCTCTCCGAAATTTTCACTGTGTTTTGGCATTAAAAGTCCCCCAGCCCCTTTTGTTGACTTCTTTTTCTCTACTTATTTTTTCCAAAAACTGCCGCATAAAACTGCAATATTGCAGTTAAATTGATCCACCCGGCCGGGTATATTATTAGGCATAAAATTCACCCGGCCGGGTGGCCAATTTTGAGAGCTTTCTGTCCTCTCGCTGCCTTCCAGAAATCACACGGCCGGGTACATTATTGGGCATGAAATTCACCCGGCCGGGTGGCCACTTTTGAGAGCTTTCTGCACAGCTTTTCACCCTCCGAGCTTCCTTCTTTGTTTCACCATTTACTCCTCTTCCTACACCATAAAACACACTTTTGCAAGAATCAAACTATATAAATCATGTAAAGTTATGAGAATAACAATGTAATTTTGATTCACATCACCCGCCCTAGCCGCTAGCCTGTGGCTAGGGTGGGCACTAATCCACTATTGTGGATGCTCAGTTTGTATTAATTCCACTATTTAATTCTCTCTCTTTTCTTATTATAACTGTTCTACTCGATGCATTGATTAATTCCACTTTATAATTCTCTCTCTTTTCCTATAACTATTCTACTCGATGAAAGCGTCTCCATAATTATTGTCTTCCACCATTTAATTTTCTAATTTTCCTATAACTATTCTAATTTTTTTGCATCTTATGTTATGTATTATATTTTATTTATTTGTTAATTTATCGACCACCGTTTATGCCATAATACCGCCATGCCGACCGCCATATCCCTATGGCGGTTTTTTGACTACCGCCATAAGCCGCCATACGCTATTAATAACACTGTTTCAATTATATATGAATGTAACATCCGCGTAATGTATCTAGTATGCAGTATGTGTTCAGTTTCTTGAAGTGAATCTCTTTAAGTCAAAATTCAATTTAGAATACATATAAGGATATGTAGAAGCTCCTACTTCAGTTGCAGCTAATACAAGCTACACCCGGGCACCTATCTTATTTCCACCTTTGAACTGCATTACCAAAAATTCTCCATTCTTGTTTTAGCCACTTGCTTACTTTCTCCAGCGTTTTAACTCCCAAAAACTGGATACTCTTCCAAGCAGGCTATCTATGGATTTGTTGAAAGTGAAACTGATGATGTTTCTTGATTAGACTGTGAGCCGAGAAATACTTAAAGTTGTTGGATTAGGTTTCTTGAGCAGTTCTTTGAATTATGCTATTGTGTCACTGTGTGAGTAAGGGTGGTGGTGATTATTCTAACTGATGAACAATTAAATCAAGTTTCATTGGTTGAGTATCTTGAGATGAATATAAAATCTATCAATGCATGATATGGTGACTCTATTTTCTCGTCATGTATATTGCCATATATTCTCTAGTTCAGTTTGAAACTGTCTTTTACAATTATAATATTACCATATAAAACTCTGGAAAATTACTAGAGGTAATCTTGATTTTGCATCTGAAGAGTCTATCTCAGTATTTTGTCTGACTAATACCTCGCTTTTAGAGAACAAATTTGCTGTTGGAAGTGGAGCTAAAACTGTCTGTGTATGCTACTATGAGCAAGAGAACAATTGGTAAGATCTACTAGTACTACCTTCTTCTTCAATTGTGATGCATGTCATGAATGATATTATCCTGAAGAAAATTTTCATCTTACCAATGTTGATTCCTTATCATTTGTATGAGATGATGTAGTTGAGTTGGGTGATCAATCTCACCAGTGGCCTATTAAGGCTAGTGGTTCTATGATTCTATCACTAACCTGGTTTTAAAACATTGAATGTGATTTCTTGTACTCAATTTCAGTTTAGTGGTATTAATTTATTTTGTATAGAAAAATCTGAACTTCACATTTTAAGGTAGCTACAATATCTTTCTATGCACATATCACAAGATACAGTTAACAGAATTAGAATAAACATGAAACACAAAATTCGTTTAAAAAATTTGAATCAAATACCTGGCCAGTAAAGATCTTTTTGCTTTATTAAGGGCATTTTTCCAGAAAAAAATGGTGGCTACGAACTTGTTATATTTGAATATTCTTCCTTCAACATACTCAGTTCGTATGCATGCAAATTGTGTGGGATCAGTGAAGAAACTAAAGAGAACATATTCCAGAAAGACAGCATAATTTGGAATTCCAGTATGGCAATAGCCATGAGATACTCTTGTTTATGGTTGCAGGGGTGAGTTTAACTTGGATAGAAGGATTTTACTAGGTTTATCAGGAAGCTGACAGCTGAGTGAACTATGGCCAAGATCCTGATATCCTAGTCTCTTTGTACCCATAGCAAGTTACAATTTAGAAATTTGAATGGGAAAATATAGCCATAAATGATCATTTCTAATAGCATATCTTGCAATTTAGATGGGTCAATTAACATCAAATTGGTCTTTAGATCTTTTAGAAAGATATGTTTGAGTACATTATGATATTTTTCTTCTTCATTGTCAGAATTCTGAAATGTTTCCTTTTCTTTAATATCTTTGTTTATGTAAAAAGTGACTGTTAGTGCATTAATATTTGATCTTTCACACTTCCTACAGGTGGGTCAGTAAAATTATACGTAAGCGGCATGATTCTTCTGTAACAAGTATTGCTTGGCATCCTAATAATGTGAGGCTTCTCAGTGATATTTTCCTTACCAATATATCTATATTCTATACTTAATATCTAGGAAAACATTGGTATGTAAGGCGTGATGTACTTGAGCATCGTGTGCACTTTGATTCAAAGATTTATGAAGCCTGTGCATGAAGCACTTGATAGATAACAAGTATATGGGGTTATGTAAATGAATGTAAGGTAATTGCTGAAGTTCGAGTTCAATTGAGTTAGTTTGTCATCAAGCCACATTGTGTCTTAAGAAAAACAGCTTTGGACAAGCACTGGCAAGTGCCAAGGGTCGTGCATCCACATGTATTTTCGCATTTAGAATATGATATATATTGTCTTGTATAATGATCTCGGGGACACCAAATTGGCCTTAAGGCACAGTTCTGTTTGCTGAAATGTCAATCAGTAAATTTTTTACAATAAAGTAACATATCCCTTTGCTTTCTAAGTTTAGAAGGCTGAACTACATTGTCTTACTTCTTTAATCTCAACATCTGTTCAGATATTACTTGCAACCACCTCAACAGATGGAAAATGCAGAGTTTTCTCCACTTTCATCAAAGGTGTAGATACCAAGTATGTATCTTTGCACAAAGTTCTCAGTCATTTGAGTTCTCATTTATAATTGCTTTTATGCTTACTCTTATAATCTCGCAGGCACACTTCCAGTGGTTCTGATTCAAAATTCGGAGAGGTACCGATAATTTCCTTTCACATGTAAATAGCATAGTCTAGATTATGATGATATGCTAGTAAAGGTATTGTTTGTTTATAGCTAAAACCTAAAAGCTTTAATAAGGTAGTGATAACAATACACCATAATGTTAATGGCGGTTGAAATGTAATTGCAGGTGACACTGTAGGAGCAGCTCTTAGAATTAGTTTTTCTCAGCAGCCAGCTCTAATTTGTATGTTTAGGCTAAATTCTTTTGTAAAAGTAAAACAAATCCAGCAGTGTCTCTGACTTACTGGTATCAGTAGGCATCTTGAGCATTGTGGCTGTAATTTAATTGTCTTTAAAAGTTAAAATAACACTAAAATAATTTGGCCTTGATAGATTCAGTAAGAAATATCTGTTGATAGTTTGATATTAATCTTTTGATGTCGTTCTTCATTACTCAACTAGAAACAAGCTTGTCTGCTGTCTACCTGCTGGAACTTACTATGATGCATAGTTCATCATTATCTGGTTATAATTCCTGATATGCTCTTGGTTATTCAGTAACTTGAAGTCTCGAATGTTTTATACAAAAAACAGGTCAGCAACTTGAAGTTCCAAAATTTTGGGAAAAAAAAGTATATTTCCCACAAGCACAAATCATTTGCTTAAATTATTGCCTGGGTCTGGGAACTGCAGAATCTCTGTTGACATTTCCTTTCCGAGTAGTCAAATATTGAAACATTTTAATTGATGGCTGTTCATTGTTGGTCTGATTTACTTTTGGTTTCTGATGCACCACAAATGTTCTCTTGTATTCCTACATTAGTTTAGTTTAAATGCTCCTCTATTCTACTTGGAAATTGATTCATCAACTAATATGCAATGAATTAAACTTGTTCTATAATACTGAAAATTGGACTACTAGCATGAGAATGATTTTATAGTGATTTTACTAGCAAAAAATAGTGGCTTATAAGGAGAGTTGATCCTTCTAAGTTTCATCCTGCAGCGCATTGTTCTCTATCTATTTACTTACTTGATTGTCTTTGTAACATTATTTGCTGTCCAGCAAATCATGCAGCTTGATCTTTCACACAGTTGGACCTTTGGTATCAGGTGGTCCCCAAGTGGAAATACCTTAGCCTATGCAGGTGAGCTAATCATTATTTTCTCTGTTGCCACAAAGGTCTTACTTAAAACTTCATGTCACTGTATGCTGCTGATTTATATTGCTAAAAAAGAAAGAAAAGAAGAGAAGGAATCCTTTGATAAATGGGGGGACATAGGCTCCTGATTTGTAACATCCCATGGACTAACTTAGTCTTAAAGGATCTGTGAATCACCAAAAGATCAGTTATTATTTAGTTGCATGCTGCAGCTCTATAGTGATTCACAGATCCTTTAAGACTAAGTTAGTCCATGGGGTGAAATCCAGGAGCTCTATAGTTGCATGCTGCAGCTATATAGTTCAAACTCTATTTAGCTGCAGCTCTTGGGATTTGAAATCAGTTTTCATGATAGATATGTTTTCTGTTGTGAATAGGCCATGATTCGATGATCTACTTTGTTGAGGAAATTGGTCCCTCTCCATCTGCTCAAAGTGTAGCATTCCGAGATCTGCCTCTTCGAGATGTGGGTCAGCATCCACTCTAAAACATTGATAGCTTTTATTTTGATCTTCTTTATGTATAATTTTTTCATGATGTATATAATTCAGGTTTTATTCCTTTCTGAAAGAATGGTTATTGGTGTGGGATATGATTGCAATCCCATGGTATTCACGGCCGATGAAAGGGGACTATGGTAGAATGAACTTTTTACTTATCTTTTCTTATTTTATTTTCTCCTATATTCATATGTTAATAACATGGATAGTGTGGCTCAGATTTATCTGTCTTGAATTTCTCTGTTATTATTGTAATACTATATACATTCATTGTGTATATGTTACAGAAAAGTTTTTTCAACTAAAAATCAAATAGTCATCAACTTTATCATAGTATGATCATGCCTAATGAGTAGTAACTTGTCCACTTAACATTTGAATGCATGCTACTTAACCTGGTGGTCAATTCATTCTCAGGAAGTCTCATATTTCATCAGAAAGTTTTCTTTGAAGAGTTTAATGGTTGCCCATCAACTTTTGACGCATGTTTTTAATGGTACCTGTTAAGTTATACGAGTGTTTGTTGGCCAATAGAAAGTCACCATTTTTTGATTTCTTAAATGATTTTCCCTTTATCTATTAAATTACCAATAAAAAGTGGAGAGTGACATAAGCATGATGCATTTCAGAGCTATGCCTGAAGTTCAAACTATCTGATTCTTGTTTTATAATTGTAGGAGTTTCTTGAGGTTTCTTGATGAGAGGAAACAAACTTCAAATGCAAAATATGATTCGCAGGTATGTGCTCTTTGTACTCTTCTGGTTTAGTCATCACACAATTTACAATTAATTACTCGTATAAATCACAACAAATTTTTAGATCTGCAGGTAATGTAATTTATAAGTGCACAATATTGCTTGATTTATTATACCTAGACTATTTTAGTGCAGCTACAAGTCAGCTCAAAAGTACAATGCCTGTGTTCTTTATTTGTGAAACAAGTGTTAACCCTGCTCTTTTATTTGTTACGGGAAAATAATAATAGTTGACATAAACTAGTTGGTTTTGGATATATCTTGTTTATTACCATAGCACACTCTGATATTAATTTTCATTCCGTTCAGTTATCAGGGACATTTGGAAAATTGTACGGCCAATCGAAGTCTGGTAGCAATGAGTCCAATGAGTCTTCAAGAATACGTGCTCATGATAACTGTATAACGTATGACTCTAACCCCCTTGTTTTTATTGTTCCTCTTCCTCAACTGTACATTTTGTTTTCCTCTTCACTTCTTCCTACAAGCGAAGAAATACTGTATATAGCCATTGGCCTTATCCTCTTTCCTGCTTCCATATTCTAGTTCTGTTGTGCCTTTGAAGAAAACAAGGGATGCCACAGTTACTACCTTCACCACTGCAGGTTCGATTACATTGCAGCACTTGTTTGTTGAACCAACTTTTCCTCAAATTTTAACATACCACAACCTCTTACATAATTGATTGTCACACGCTTATCACAGGATTGGATGGCAAGGTAGTCACCTGGGATTTACAAAAGCAACAAGATCTGATGGAATATTTACAAGGATGAAGTTAATATTTTGCATTTTCAGGAGCGTTATGCTCAGATGATTGGTGCTCATTGATCTGTACACAGGTTCCTTCACTAGATTGTTTGAGTTTATTCACAATTAATATAGTACTCATGTTTTAAGAGCCTAAAATTGATCTATTATGTGTACAATGTTTATCACCCCTTCCCCCCTTTTTTCCTTATGATTTATGTGTATTTGTAATGACTGGAAAATAAAATAAGTTGCCCAGTTATTAGGTGTTTCATACATTTCTTGACTTGAAAATTTCCATATATTTTTTCCGGTTGTATTTTCTTAATGGTGATAACAAGGAGACTAAAAAACTAAATTGAATTCTCAAGTTACATGTAAAGACTAGAAACAAAGGTACATATTGGTTAAATCAATTGCTATAATTTTCTATGCCCCTAAAAGAATTTAATTCATTCTAACTGAAACATATGTCAAAATAATGTGATGTATTCTGTCGTCAATGAAGATATAATCGTGATGATCAGCAACGGACGCCTTTGCGGCAGTGTAGTGCCCCGGCATCGCTGGTGAGTGTTGCTACCAACGAAGAAGGCTTGGCTGTGAGGCTTGAGGCCCTAGCGTAGCTGCTTGCTTCCCGTTTCCCTGACGCTGTGAAATATGCGCCATTGAGCAGACGATCACCCTCCGATTTCCAGTTCCAGCTTTTCCACGTCTCATCATTCACTATTCTCTTCGTTACCTGGTTGACAGGATGAAAAATACTTTAGTATTTCTATAATTTGGTGCTAAGCTTTTTTTGAAGTTGTTATTGAAACAAACCTCTTTAGCATAAGGGTTGTTGGAGGCAAGGAATCTGTTGCCTTGGCTGTTGATGGTGGGATTTGCACTACCACCAATAGCATACATCTCCCATGAAGTGTAGTCATTGTTTACCACATGAAAATACCCATGCCTGCACCTGAATTATAAATACAGTTTGCTGGTCTAATTAGCATAACAGAATACTGTATTATTTTAATTAATTGTGTTTAGATAAATATTACCTTGGCATCCTTTGGATTAGGCCCTCCCCAAAATGATTGTATGCCACAGTTACTTGCATCCCCTTGTCTCCCATGTATGAGTCACTGTGTCCTAACAACATAACCTCATTGTGGTGAGAGAAGTGATTGTTGGAAATAGTAATCGCGGTTGATCCCATGGTAACATCAACGAGCCCGTCGGCACATTTGGCCAGCGAGTTATGGTCGATCCACACGTGCCTCGACGCGTAGATTGATATCGCATCGCCGTCCGCCATGGTCCGGTACCCGTAGCTGGAGGGCGAGGTCCGGACCATGGCGTTCCCGGTGGGTTTGCAGTTGTGGATGCTGAGGCCGTGGACAATCACATTGGTGACGCCCCGGATGGTGAGGCACCCGCCGTTGGCGATGTGGACGTCGGCGCCGCGTCCGTCGATGGTCTTGAAGCTGTTAATGAGGAGCTCGTGCTTGAGCGTGATCACCATGTCGCGCTTGAACACGATCCACAGGGGCCGGTCCTGGATCGCGGCATGCCTGAGGGTGCCTGGGCGTGGGTTCATCGCGTCCTCATCGCTCGGGTCGGTCACGACGTAGTAGCGGCCGTCCCGGCCCCCGACGGCCTTGCGGCCGAAGCCGATCGCGCAGTCGGCCAGACGGCGGCGATTTCGGATCCAGTTGGGGTCGCACCGCCAACAGTCGTCGATAGGGTTTCCTGTCCCACATGATAAGGACTCCAACTTCCTCGATTCGGTTCGGTTTCGAATAGTCCTATATTTTCGTTAAAAAGTTAATTAATTATTATAAATATAAATAAAGAAAACAATAGGGGCTTAAACTCTTCCCCTTCGCCATGCATGTACTTAAAAAAAATGCAATGTAATTTAAGATGGTGCTTACATATCAACCATGGCAGCTATAGCTGCGGGATCATCTACTACATTTTCAGTTCCATTGTGTGATCTGTAAGTTCAAAAAAAAATAATAAAATAATTGATGAACTCAAATTACAACCTTAGGATTAGAGATGATAGAATTAATATACCTTGATGCGGCGGTAGTTGCAATGACGAGCAGCAGAAATATAGAGAACGCAAATATTTTGAAGAAAATTGCCATTGTTGGAAGCTTCAAATTCAAAAGAGGAGTTGCTTGATTTCTGTCAGTAGAAATGGGAACGAATGAATGAGGTGATTGAATTGGGGAAGGCGCGAGTGTTTAATATAAACGGAAGGGAAAGTCCACGTACGTATATATACAAAAATGGTATTGTAATTGCACTGTATTTTGCGCAACTTAATTGGACTTGGACTTAGACTTAACCCTCGTCAGTTAGGTCAATTATTAGGTTAATTCCAAATTCTCTCGTGTCATTTACGAATTTGAATTCTATGACTTGTAATGTCTGTGGGATATAACCAAAATACTGTTGTATATTAATAATATAAATAGTGATGAGAAGATAATTTATAGTTAAAAAATTAGTTAGTGTTTGTATAGAGTTGGGTATATGCTATTTGACCACAACGAATGAGTTTTTTTATAGTTGACCGGCAGCACTTGTTGGTCTTAAAACGTGTATACCACACCCAATATTAGTTCAGAATGCATATTTTATGTGATTATAACTAATTATTGCCTAATAGTCTTATAGACTATATCCGACACAAACATGTCGGAAACATACACAACACAATGGCTATCCAAAATCGTCTTTCCATTTTATTTATTTTATCTCGTACTTATCACTAATTACCTCATCTTTTACTTAAATAAAACAACTGTAACTAATCATTCATTCACTTTTTTTTATATTTTATTCTAATTACTTTCAAGCCACCACAATTTAACTAAAAAATACAAAATTCATTAAAATTTTAATTTACATTTTACTATAAAAAATTGAAAAAAAAAACAAAATTAAAATCCTAAAACAAAAAAAATACATAATCGACTCGCAAGATTTTAATTTTCCTTTGTGATGCCCAACTCACTGGGCAGTGGCAGATCTGGAAACCGACAAGAGGGTCTAATTTTGTCTCAAAATATAATTTTAATAACATTTTTAAATGAACTTTATAAAATTGAAAATTACTAAAAAACACTTGTCCATCTCGTATTCGTTCACTGCAAATTATTTCCATCTAATGAATCCGTCTCCTCAAAATTATGTTCTAAATCCGCCACAGATCAAATCGGGGGACGATATATTATTATTAGTAGGAGTTGCTTAAAATCTGAATTGTGTGGGCACATTACATTTGTGATTTGTCTACAAATGCAGAGACAAATCAAGCTTCTGATCTCTGCGCCGCCTCTCATGATAATCCCCAAATCCCTGCCCCGAAAACTCGTCATCGATGCACCTAACCCTACTCCACTGACCACAGTAGGCCGAGCTCTGCTCATGCGCCAGGCTGTACTGATACAGCGCCGCCACGTCTTCGAACGCCGCCGCACCGTGAACCGCGTACTGCGCCGGATTGATAATGCCGACGGGGTAGCCGGGAGAGAAGATGAGGGGCGGCGGCGACGGCATCAGAGCGTACTCCGCTGCCGCCCTCTTCGTCTTTCCCGCGGCGCTCCTCTCCTTCTTGTGGGCGTTTTGATGGCCGCCTAGCGCCTGCGAGCTGTGGAACTTTCTAGAACAATATGTGCATGGGAATGATTTTCCTGCTTCTTCTCCTTTATTTGGCGAGCCCTCCATTTCCTGTTTAATAAGTCGGGAGTTCGAGTCATTTTTCTATTTTTTTTATAATAATAATAGATCAACTTGTCACATTAGTATGATATTATTCACTATGACTAAGCTCTTAAGGTCTTGTTCTTGGAAGACTTCTCAGAAGGTCTCGTACTAATGGAGTTGGATAGATAACTTTTACATATTTTTCGATTTGGGATGTGGTTTGTAGCTCAATAGTAAAAAAATGAGAAAGATGAGTATAGAAGAGAGCAAACCTGTTAGAAGAGTCTTGAATCTTGATGTAGTGTGTGTTGATTTGAATTTTGTATTTGGAATGTAGAAGGAGAAGAGATGTTGGTTAAGGTTGGAATGTGTGTGTGGTATTTATAAGGGAGAGTGTGCATTGGGATTTGAGACATTTGGCACAAGAGAAGGTGGTATGTATGGGTCCACACAGAAGAGATAAGAGAAGAGATAAATGCTCTTTCACTCAACTCAGAGTGTAGTTTTTGAAGTGAGTGATTGGAGAGAGAGTGTGTGTGTGTAGATTATTACCCTTTTTCAGGCAAATTTGATTGTGTATTTTTATTGGAAGGATGAGTTGAGATGTAGTTGTATGTTGGTGTTATCTTGTTCATAAAAAAGAGTGCTCAAAATTTGAGGTTTTTATACAGATTCAACTAACCTGCTACTGGAATATATGCCCATATACCATGTTCTTTCTTTTATTTTACTTTTTTCAAAAAAATCTTTCATGCTTCATTAATATATGTATCTTTCATCTACAAAATATGAAATTATGTTTTTATTTTTTCTATTTTATTTAGGGTATAATAACAAAGCAGCCAAGATCCTACTGCATGGCCGGAAAAATCCATTAAATTTGGTATATAGATTTGTCGGCAATCCTACTTTGCAAAACTATGTCCCAATTCTTTGGGGTTAGGGTTCACTTCCATTCTTCATCCGTCATCCATTAGCAGCGATGAACACCACACCGCCTCTGCCTTTCGATGCCAACTTTGTCCGATCCCACAAGTTTCGCTTCGTGATTCACACACACTAAGTGATTCCAACAACTCAAACTTCATACCCTTTCAATTTATAGAATTTTAATATCTTACTATATAGTATAATATAGCAATATGAATGGTATAATTAAATGGATCCTGCACACAGTCATCAAGGGTCATGAATGCCATATGCTAGTATCCAACAATTTGCACGTCTCTCTCTCTCTCACTCATAAAGGGGGTTAGCCAGTAATTGCCCCATTTTTATCCTGACTTTCCACCGCCAAACCCTATCCAACTTGTTCCTCTTTTACTTGTACACCGTTTTCGCATCTTCATGTTTAACATTTTCATCACAAATTCTTTTCTCATCTTCGATTTTTTTTTCTAAGGCTATACTATTCAATTTTTCATTTTCTTTTATCTATTTTAAAAGAACCCAAATCATATACACAAAGCCGCATGCGCTGCTCAGATTTGAATATTTAAATGATGGATCGAGTAAGATTTTGTCACAAAGACTTACCATAAATCAAGAAGGCAAGAAATAATAGATTAGTGCATAATTGATATTCATTTAATAGGATTGATACACAATTACATTGTCTAGGAATAGATTATTCCTTACCATATGAGAATGTAATCAGACCCTATATCAAGGTGTACTCGAATGATTCATCAATATACGGAAATATTACAATCTCTCAATCTTTCAATATGGTATTAGAGCGGGTCACCGACTGTGGGTCATATTTAACTGACCCAGCAGTATATCTGGGCTGAAACCGAAAAAAAATGACTGACCCAGCAGTATAACTGGGCTAAAATTTGGGCCAAGTGGTCCAACCGATCGAAAAAAATTGGGCCGATTGTCCAATCGATTAGAAAAATAAGTCCAACCCCTCCAAGGTTCACCTTGAAGGGTTTGAGGGAGGGTGTTGGCAATTGAAACTAAAAATATAACATATAACTGTCCCACATCGGTGTCAAGAGAAAACTGAAACTAGTATATAATTCTCATGGGCCCCTCCTCCTATCAACAATGATAGGAGGAGGAAAAGGGTTCCGAACCCGTTAGTGACCCGCTAAGTTGGTCTCTAGGCCCAAATCCAGAAAGAACACTTACTCCAGACCACACACTCTCCCTGATGCCATTACCAAACACTGTGACAGAAGATGGTCCAACAGATGATGCGAGCTGCGGTACAACCGGGCCGTCTTCATCCCATAATACACCTTGCGAAATCAGTGAACCCGTCTCATTGTCAGACTTGTCTACGATTCCTGAGGTTAGTAATCCTGAAAATGATTCCACCTCTCAACTTAATACTAACCATGGGAGACAGGAAAATGAGCCAAGCGAAGAGCCAGGAGTGAATGGCAGATCGTTCGAACTACCACCAAGGAGCACAAGGGGTGTACCTCCAAAGAGATACTCACCAGACTGGAAGGGACGCAAAACAAAGTACTCTATGGCAAACCTCTCTGTTGGACACCTAACTGAGATGGCTCGAGCTTTTGAAGTGGCCTTGTATGAAGAGGACCTCCCACGATCGGCTGAAGAGGCAATGAAACATCAGCACTGGAGAGAGGCAATGAAAAAGGAGATGGACGCACTTCTCAGAAACAACACCTGGGAAAAATGCAGTCTACCAGAAGGAAAGAAACCAGTAGGATGCCGATGGGTATTCACCATCAAACGACGAGCAGACGGATCTATCGAGAGGTACAAGGCACGGTTAGTGGCAAAAGGATACACTCAAACCTATGGAATAGACTATGAGGAAACCTTCTCCCCAGTGGCAAAGATGAACACAGTCAGAACCTTACTTTCAGTTGCGGCATGCAAGGATTGGAAGCTGCATCAGTTTGACGTGACGAACGCCTTCCTACATGGAGAGTTGAAGAAAGATGAAGAAGTGTACATGGAAGTCCCTCCAGGATACTCGAACGAATTTAACGAAGGACAGGTGTGCAGGCTAAAGAAAACTCTTTATGTGCTAAAACAGTCACCTAGAGTATGGTTTGGAAGATTCTCACAAGCCATGAACAAGTATGGTTACTCCCAAAGCCAATCAGACCACACATAGTTCATCAAAAGAAGAGGTGATCGGATAGCTTGTCTAATCATCTATGTGGATGACATGATCATAACCGGGGATGATAAAGAAGAAATAGAGGACTTGAAGAAAAACTTGTCCCAAGAATTCGAGATGAAAGATCTAGGGGCTCTAAAATATTTCTTAGGAATTGAAGTGCTTCGATCCAGAGAGGGGATATTCCTAAGACAAAAGAAATATGTGTTGGATCTCCTCGCAGAAACCGGACTCCTCGACTGCAAGCCTGTAGATATACCACTTATGGTCAACCATGGCTTAAAGTTTGAAGAAGGAGTTAAACTCGCCAACCGAGAAGAATACCAGCGTCTGGTCGGTAAGTTAATATATCTCGCCCATACAAGGCCAGACATATCCTATGCAGTGGGAGTTATAAGTCAGTTCATACATAAACCCCAAGAAAACCACATGGATGCAGCACTAAGGGTGATCCGTTATTTGAAGGGGACTGCAGGTTATGGGGTACTGTTAAGGAAGAATGATGATCTTGAAGTAGATGGATTCACAGACGCTGACTGGGCAAGCAACCCGATAGACAGAAAATCTACGGGAGGATACTTTACCTTCGTTGGAGGGAATTTGGTCACATGGAAGAGCAAAAAACAGAAGATGGTAGCATTATCAAGCGCTGAGGCTGAATTCCGAGGAATCAAAAATGGTCTAACAGAGATCATGTGGCTGAGACGTTTGCTCACTGAAATTGGTCTTCCTCCCAAAAGAAGAAGTCAATTATTCTGCGACAACAAGGCTGCTATCAGCATCTCTGAGAATCCGGTCCAACATGACAGAACTAAGCATGTGGAAGTGGACCGTCACTTTATCAAGGAGAAAATCGAAGGAGGGATCATAGAGTTTCCATTTGTCAGATCAGAAGACCAGCTCGCCGACATTCTCACCAAGGCAGTAAATCCTAAGATGTTCAATGAAGTCTTGAGCAAGTTGAGCATCGGAGATGCCGTTGCTCAACTTGAGGGGGAGTGTCACAAAGACTTACCATAAATCAAGAAGGCAAGAAATAATAGATTAGTGCATAATTGATATTCATTTAATAGGATTGATACACAATTACATTGTCTAGGAATAGATTATTCCTTACCATATGAGAATGTAATCAGACCCTATATCAAGGTGTACTCGAATGATTCATCAATATACGGAAATATTACAATCTCTCAATCTTTCAATAGATTTTATTTCACTTCCTTACATTTGTCACCTATTTTTGGTTTACATTCTCAATACCATGAATCGAGCATCCAGATGTATATTCTGACATTGGATCATTTCCAAGGCAAGAATTGAATCTATTTATCTATATCCTCATATGCATCTTGGACCAATTATTTATGGGAGCTTTTTTTTTGTGTGATTTTACGTAAGAAAGGCAATTCAAATAGGCCCAAGATTAGCTTGGGTCAATTAAATAGTCATGTAAATATTTGGTTACAAAGATACAAGATTAGCCCGTTATATTCCTTTTAATCTCGGCCCTAATTTAATTTTATGCCCCGGGCTTGTACTAATTTGGTTTTAGTATTGTAATATCTCATTATTATTTTGTTTAATAAATCTAACAGTTAATTGATCCACATCATCTTGATATTTCGACAAACCCAAAGATATTCCCTCCACCCCTAGGAAGGTGACACTTTCCTTGGGTGTTACGAACTTTTATGTAGTACAATTAGTTTTTGTGTTTAGTGAAGATAAAATAGTTTTTGTGTTTAGTGAAGATAAAATAAAGTAGAGATAAAAATATTTTTATTTTTAATAATGAGTCATCTTGGTTGTGTAAAGATGTATAACCTATGAAGGTTATTCAAATTCTAGTTTGTTCTGCATCTTTCAAATTTTGGATGGTAAATAAAATTTGCAATTGTTCAACAAAGAGTTTTTATGAGAAAATGCAATGTTGGGTCAGCATACACATAAATTTTTTGGTGATAATGAATGACTAATAGTGGCACAAACCTAAATGCCACTGTTTTGAGCCTTAAAACAGAAAATAAACAAATTTGGTTAGATGCAATCGGTGAGAATTTTTGAAACTTTATAATTCATCATTTAAATTGTGAAAGGGGGACAAGCCAAAGCACATAGAGAAGAAAAGCCACGAGAAACCATAAGATTGATAGATAGATAGATAGATAGATAGATAACAAAGCAGCCTAGAGAGATATATTGTAGGTTATTCAGGCGTATGGCTCGAACAGCAAGCCGGCCATCTGTTGATGAATTCCCGAGTGTTGGACGCCATGACCATCTCCCTCGAGGTACATAAATTGCCCCGTTCTTCCGAGATTAGCTGCGGCCTCCACCAAAATATCCTCGAATGGATAACTCGCAACCATGGCTGTGTTCATCTCCTTCCACCACTCCCTCAACATAGACATCATGTGTTGTGTCGCCTCTTTCTCCGAAGCATTTGTGTCGTTCATGTAACACTGGACTGCTTTTTGCACGTCGCCTCTCTTGAGCTCAAACTAGATTAATTGAAATAAGAATAGTAAATATAAATAAATTGGTTCCAAACAAAACTAGTTTTATTAATCAAGGGCATGCATGTCCTCTTTGATTGCAAATAGCGGCGGATTTAGGGGTAAATAGCGGCTTTTGCATAAAATTTGAATACGTTAGGTACTTACCTGTGCCGTCCCGACATCATCGGCAAGCCTCAAAATCATTCCTGATAAGTAAAGTATGTCATGATATTCATACAAATTGTCGATGGTTGATTTGTCATAACTTGAATTTGGCAATGTGAAATGAAGTTGGGATATTATATTTGGAGATGCCACAGAAACCTTTGAATTGCCCATATATTCTTCTAGAGTTGGAATATATCCACTGTAGTACCATCTTGCCTCTTTTAAATATGATACACCCAAGTCGTACCACTGCCAAATTTATAACAAAAAAAATCTCGTAAGAACTCTCTCTCATCATAAGTTCAGATAAAAGTGACTGTTCTTATAAATAAAAGCGACAAGTAGTTACTTGCGAAAGCCTCAGAGCTAGTACCTTATTACAGATAGCATAGAGAATAGAAAACGTACCGATTTTATTAACCATGGGAAACTGATGAAATGTTGGTCTTGGATGAGAGTATCATATGCCAGCTCAGAAACAAAGTTGTAGAGTGCCAAATAACAAACTTGCATGTAATAAGGAAGTTGGCCTATTGATTCACTATCCCATCTGAAATTTAATCTTAAATTTATCAATCAATAATTGTCTGACTCAAACCGACAATCTATTGGTTTAGAAGGAAATCATCATATCAACTGATCATTATACGTTGGTTAACATGTTTGGTTTGAATTGAGAGCGTTACACTCAATAATACGTATTACGGAGACAATATATAATATACTAACCTTTGAAATGCATCGGTAAATAGTTGCAACTCCTCTACAGTACCGTATACATCGTAAATATCATCTATAACTGTTGCCAACATAATCATTTTGGCAGATGCTTTTCTTTGATATCCATATTGACTTGGCTCAAACAACCCAACTCCCCAAAAGTAGGACTCCACAATTCTGTCCCTCACAAATGGGAGTTTTTCAGCAAGGCATAATCTATTCCACCAGCTATAACATTGCCAAAGGCAAAAAAATAAAAATGAAGTGTCAGATTGGCTATATATATCTCGGGACGAGTGTAGAATTTTATTTTTTTTCCTAATTTCATACCTCGATATATCTTTGAGTTCTTGTTGATATATTGCTTGCATAATTTTGAAATCGAGTACGGCAAGCTCGTAAATAAGTGGATTTTTGTCCGGCCTTCTTGCATAAGCATCTAAGAACCATCTTGCCTCTAGTCTATGAATCCTCCAATGAAGAGGAAGATCCAAAGAATGTTTAATCCATGATGATAGATTATCATTAACACCTTCATCAAGTTTATTCTGCAAATATTTTGTGGAAAATACTCTTGCAAGCTCCAATGATTCTTCACCTTCTCTCAAAAGGAAGGATGCTTCATAAAGTTGTAAAATCCCTTTCGTATCTTGAGAAAGACTTGCCTTGAAATCACTACCTTTCTCGTTCATGAAACAATCAAATACTTCTGCGATTATGATTAAGCTTGGATTATTAGATTAATTAGTTATACTCATAGAAACAATATTATAGGGTGAACCATCGGAAAAATCATAATGTTTGGTAAAATTATGGTCTATCCATTAACATTAAAAAACAACTTGAAAACTATGAAATTTGCATCTGTTTAAGTAGATTTTTTTTGGTGAAATTGTATTTGATATGGTAACCGGAAAACCAAACATAGATAGTGTCACCGCCAATGAGTTACATGATACAGCCTATATATAGGAAACAATGTTAGCACGTAGGCGACCGAATTTATTAGTCATGGAATAGTTGTGAATCCAACTATTCAAAATGATGAGAGAGACCATAATTTTATCAAATTTCATGGTTTTTTAGTAAATTTACTTAACTAAATATGTGGTATAAAAAGTGTAAGCACCTTGGGACACATCAAAACCATGCTGTCGGAGGACTCTGAATCCAAGAGATGTGAAATACAAACCCCTTTGATCACATGCCTCATTACTTTGGAAGCATTTGTGGTGGCTATGGATAAAACCTAAGATCTCCTTAATCTCATCTTGAAAAAAGTAAGACAATCCCAAATATTTCAAGTCATCAATCAATTCCAATTGTTTAACATGTTCCATTTTTCCATCTTGCAGAATCATCTTCACTTGTTCAATCAACTCTTCTCTCCTACTTAAGTGCTTCTCCTCCTACATATGATACATATGCATAATTTTAGCAGCAATGAAAAGAGAAATAAATTAGGAATTTGAGTATAATGATACCTTATGATATGGAGTGTTCAAAGATTGAATGTAACTAAAATCCCAACGGGAAGGCTGGTAGTTTCCAGAGCGTCGAGCTTCTTGTTGTGCGGAGCAAGAAGCCCGGAGGCGAGCAGTGCACGAGACGGGGCACACTTTTGAAGCTCTCCTCACCTCCGAGCTGTGGAGACGACTTGGTTGCTTGCTGAGGACAGTTGCATGCATGTTAAGGGTAGACATTTTTAATTGTGACCACTGACCTTCACCTTGCAATATTTCTTTTTAATCTGTGTTTACAAGCTTTGGTTACTCTTCATATTTATACGGCCAAGTTGATGTGACTTGGCGTTGGTTGGTAAGATACTATAGCACAATTGGTGAACTTAATAAAGGATCTTAGTTTAGTGGCGGCTGATATTCATACTATTAGGGAACAACAAGCCTCGTAAATTATTAAGATAATAGTCGTTAAAATCACGAATTTACTCAAGTTCTAGTTACTTTCATAAGGTTAAAAAAATATTGAATTTGTTTACACTCAACTCTAACGTAATTTAAATAGTTTTTCCCCAATTAATTTGTTTACACTCAACGCCAACGTACAACGTATATTTAATTATTGGTGCGTATAAACCTCATAAAATTTACTATAAGATTATAGGTAATTAATAATAAACATTCAAAATGATAAGATGCATGATTATATATAAAATTTATTTTAAAATTATATAATTCCAGAACTATATAACCCCTGTACTATATTATAAAATTATGGTCATGATGATATACACAATATGAAAAGATGAATAATTATAGTGAAAAAAATGATACAAAAGTAAGAATCTATAAGTAAGTTACCATACTACCACGTGCTTTTGTTAATTTAGTAGAGTAATTCTAAGCTTAAGAAAATAATCTCGTGCACCCAAAAATGAATAATCTAAGGACGCGTTTTAGTTAAACTAGGATTCTTGTATTTCTGGATACATAATCTACACTTTAAAAAGTGTATTTAGTCTTAGTGTCTCAATTAAAATTAACAGATACAAATGAAAACGTCCTAAAAATACAAAAGATTAAGAAGTAATAGTAGTAGATATATAACTGTATCCCCAACCTAAGTGTGTTTTTTAAATTTATGGCCATTTTTAAAAAATTTCCAATAAAATTTAAGTTTGTGGCCTTATAAGATAAGTTTGATTACGTGCGAGCCTTGGACCATGTGAGCAGGTCCTAATTGAAGTTCAACTTTCGATTTGTTTTTTCTTTATTGAGATGAACACTCGGTTTGGTTCTATTAAATCACTAGTCAAAATTGAAAAGTAGTACTCTTTCATTTGTAAAAATATGTCTTTTTTTTAAATTTGTTAGGCCATCCACAGCGCTGTCACTATACCGTCCCTTAAAACACTATTTGCGGGCCCCACTGTACTTTTTACTCCATCCCTTAACTAAGGGACGGAACCTGCAACCCTCCGTCCCTTAACCGTCCCTTAAAGTACTATTCATTCAATTTCATTTTTTTATTTTTTTCCACCAAATTCAGTTAATAAAAAACTCACTTCATTAAAAATAAAATAACATTACAACATAAAATAAAAATACAACTTAAAATTCAAAAAAATAAAAAAAAGACATAATTAAAATCCTAAAAAAATAAAAATGGCATAATTTTATAGAAAATAAAAAAAACTACTACGACGTCGAATCATCCCCCGAAGGCGGTGGAGGTGCTATGAGGCCACTTGGATGCGGGATACCAAGTTGTGCCGCCATAAACAGGACTCCGTTAAGCCAGGCTTCGTATTGGGTGGCCGTAAAGCGGGAAGTGTCTGCCATTGTGGCGGTCATGTACATGGACATAAGGGAGTTCGAGGGTCCCCCCGAGCCCGCCTGGCTTGATTAGGCTCGGCCCCTCCTCCCTCTAGCCGCCTTCGCCGCATTTCTCCCTTGCGGCCGACGGCGCCCACGGGAGCACTCACCAGACGAGTATTAGCCACTCACCTTGTGCTTCGTGCGCTTCGAGGTCGAGCCCGAACTGGACTGCACACCGCTGGCCCACCTTTCCTTGTCCCTGACGACTTCCCAAACATCGGCATATTTGAATTGTTTGTCGGTGTCTTCGTAGTAGACCCGCAAAGCCGACCTAAGAATGTTGGCTCCCGTGGCTCCGCTTTGGTACTGAGCCGCTTCATTCTTGTAGATGTCGCAGAATCGTTTGACCTCTCTGTCGACTCGGTCAAAGTGAGCGCGGAACATCTTATATGTGCGGCGGCGGGTCTTTTTCGGCTTAATCTCGTGGTAGGCCTCAGTGACATTTTCCCAGAAGCACTTCCGGGGTTGTTGATTCCAGACGATGGGATCGTACGAGACGCTGATCCAGGCGTTGTACACCGCCAGCGTTTTTTTGGGGCCGTACGGATGCCGGCCTAGATCCTCCTCATCCTCCGCCCTGGAGCCTCCCCCGCCTCGGCCTTCTTCCGGAGTGGGTTGAACCGGATAATCCTCCCGAATCTGGGATAATCCTTGCGAATACCGCGGGGCGGAGGGACGGGCGTAGGCATCAACATCAAAATTGGGTGGTTGGTACCCCCCGGCGTACCCGAACCCTGGGTGCCCGGCGTCGATGAACCGGAACCACCCAATGTGTTGTACATGCTCCCCCAGTCGGCGAATGCGTTGAGATCCCACGCGCCGGAGCCGCCACCGCCGGAGTTTCCTTCGCCGGACATTTTGTGATTAGATGTTAGATGAAAATTAGAGAGGAAATGGAGATGAATTTGGAAGAATAGATGTGTAGTTGTGTGTGAAATTAGGATGAATTAGGAGTATTTATAGAGTAAAAAAATAAAAAATAAATAAATTTGAAAATGGCTCTTTTAAACAGTAACATTACCGTTTCACTTTTTTTAAAATTTTTTATTTAATTTGATTTTTTTTAAAAAATTAATTATTGTGTCAGCGTGACGACACCCACTCGCGGGCCGACGAGTGGGCGTCACACATGGCCTGGGAGCGCGCCACGTCACCGCGGCGCGTGGCGAGCTGCCCCGCGTTACGTCCCGGTGGAACGTGTTTCGTGACGAGATGGTGACGGGCTGGGGACGAGACGGGGCGCCACAACGCGGCGCGCTACCGTCCCGTCCCTGCGTGACGGGTTCCGGGCCACCTGCGTGACGCGTTGCGGGTGGCCTTATCAAGTACTCCTACTCCCTATCTACAAATACCACTATTGCACCAGGCACCCCACTAGTATTTTCAGGCCATCCACAACGCTGTTCCTATACCGTTCCTAAACCGTTCCTTAAACTACTATTTGCGGGCCCCACTGTACTTTTTTACTCCATTCCTTAACTAAGGAACGGAACCTGCAACCCTCCGTTCCTTAACCGTTCCTTAACCGTTCCTTAAATTACTATTCATTCAATTTCATTTTTTATTTTTATTTCCAACTCAATTCAATTAAAACAAACACACTTTAATAAAATTAAAATAACATTACAACTTAAAATTCAAAAAAATAGAAAAAGACATAATTAAAATCCTAAAAAAATAAAAATTGACATAATTTAAAATACAATTTTATAGAGACAACCAAGAATAAGTTTGTCCCACATCGAAAGTGGAACATGAAACATTCAAGGATGTCTCTATAAAATAGAGACAACCAAGAATGAGTTTGTCCCATATCGAAAGTGGAACATAAAACATTCAAGGTTGTCTCTATAAAATAGAGATAACCAAGAATGAGTTTGTCCCACATCGAAAGTGGAACATGAAACATTCAAGGATGTCTCTATAAAAGAGAGACAACCAAGAAAGAGTTTTTCCCACATCGAAAGTGGAACATAAAACATTCAAGGATGTCTCTATAAAATAGAGATAATCAAGAATGAGTTTGTCCCACATCGAAAGTGGAACATAAAATATTCAAGGATGTCTCTATAAAATAGAGACAACCAAGATGAGTTTGTCCCACATCGAAAGTGAAACAAAAAATATTCAAGGATGTCTCTATAAAATAGAGATAACCAAGAATGAGTTTGTCCCACATCGAAAGTGGAACATGAAACATTCAAGGATGTCTCTATAAAAGAGAGACAACCAAGAATGAGTTTTTCCCACATCGAAAGTGGAACATAAAACATTCATGGATGTCTCTATAAAATAGAGATAATCAAGAATGAGTTTGTCCCACATCGAAAGTGGAACATAAAATATTCAAGGATGTCTCTATAAAATAGAGACAACCAAGATGAGTTTGTCCCACATCGAAAGTGGAACAAAAAACATTCAAGGATGTCTCTATAAAAGAGAGACAACCAAGAATGGGTTTCATAAATTCACAAGCCCATCAAATATATATGGGCTAATACGAATTTCTAGTATTCATTTATTTGTAAAAATTGTTTTTAAATATAAAAAACAATTTTTATAAATAAAAATATTTTTTTTATTAAATTCGATTTTTTTTAAAAAAAATTGAATTATTGCGTCACCGTGACGACGCCCACTCGCGGGGTAGCGAGTGGGCGTCACGCGTCGAATGGGAGGCCGCCACGTCGCCTCGGCGCGTGGCGGAACGTGTCGTGCCGCGTCTCGCGGGAACGGCACCCGGCACGGCACCGGCACGGAATGGCGACGACACGGGCGGCTGCAACGCGTGCCGCCGCGGTTCCGTTCCTCCGGAACGAAATAAGGCACCGCAACGGCACGCGTTGCGGATGCTCTCAAATATACAATGAGACAACGACACAATGACACAATGACACAATGAAAATTATAGCCGTGCTACTAAAAGTAGCCATATTATATTAATTTCCCTACACAGCCTGCTCTCATTTAAGTTGTGGGAAATCGGTAATACTCCCTCCGTCTTTTACAGCCTGCTCTCATTTAAGTTGTGGGAAATCGGTAATACTCCCTCCGTCTTTTTCCCATTTTCCATAAAAAATGACTAAACTCTCGATTAACTTATTACACTCATATTTTATTATAAGATTAATATATATGTAGCTTACATTTCACTAGCTTATTCCATTCACTTTTCTTCACATTTCCCGTACTGAGTCAAACATGAACAAAATTTTGCGGACGGAGGAAGTAAGGTTTCAAAGACAGTTTTAATGCTCTATTCCGTTCTTATTCGTTTTTGAGTCATCTACCAACTTGATGCATTTCTTTTATTACCAAAAAGTGGTACTCTATATCTATCTTACTTTATTCTCTTTTTTACTTTTTCTTTGTACTTTAATCTCTCTTTATTTAACCATTATACAATTACTACAACCTAAAATCATGTGCCCAGAATGAGCGCCACACTTACCGCGGGACGAAGAGAGTATTTCTCAACTATCTCAACTTCGAACAAACATATTTTGGTTATACTAGAAAGTAAAATATTAAATCGGACAATTTCAATTTTTCTCAATTATCTCAACTTCAAACAAAGCAACGTCCTTTGGTTATACTCAAATCGACGTTGTTTCATTAAAATAGGACAAAAAATAAAAGAAAGACGAAATAAGATATTTTTTCTAATAAAATAACATTATTTTGAGCGTCACTAGAATACATTGTTTTGCACACAGACTGAACAATAGCGAAAAAAATGAAACCTTGTGATTTGATGATCCGTTTTAAAACTTTATGGAATTGATCATAATTTAACCAAATTTTATGACTTCAATGACCATTAATCCATAACTTGAAATTTGAACTAAAAATTAGTTAGGAATTGCCTTGAAATCACTACTTTAATCGTTCTATAAGTAGTAACGTAACTCACCCTAATACCACAGTGTATTAAGAAAATAATCACAAGACTTAATTACTAATGATACAGACGTCAGTAGTAGAGTGTTTTATATTTATTCCATGTACGAGCCTTGCTAAATCGGCCGCTGCTAATTAAACATAGATGTTGGTCCTCATTTGAAGCTCGATTTTCGATCCGTTTTTGGGCTAACGAACTCTTATTGAGATGAGCTTCGGTTTGGCTAGATCTTGTTACACTAAATCACCAGTAAATTTTAAAATTAGTACTCCATAGTCCGCAAAATATGTGCATTTTTATATTTTCGCCCGTCCACCAAAAATACGTACTACTATAATCTACTTTTCGGGCATTACCCATAAAAACTTCCAACCGCACTTCACTCAAATAAGCACCTAATGTAATTTCAAATAATTAATAGTATATTACATAAGTAGAGGTTAAGTAATTTCATGATTCGAGCATCCGCAGCGGTGGGATTTGTCCGTTCGTCCGTCCGTGCCAGCGGCAAGGAAACCCCTGTCCGACGTGGTGCTGCATTTTTATATTTGCCGCTAGCACGGCGCTGCTCTTAGCTAAGAGCACGTCCGTTCCAGCGAGCAGGGCGACGTGGTGCGTTTCTATTGGCCGTTAGCATTTTTTTAATAGAAATTAATACAAAAAATTAAAAAATACATATTTTCAGATTCCAAAAAATATTTGTTTTATTACTGTTTTTAAAAATTTTTTTGAAATTAAAAAAAAAATTAATCCCAAAATCATCTATAAATACACACATTCATCATTCATTTGGACGAAATTCGGCCACTTATGAATTTAATTAAGTAATTTTTAAGACTTTAATTATGAAATTTTTAATTTTTAGGATTTTAATTATGTAATTTTTAATTTTTTTGTAATTTGTAATATTATTCCGGCTATTTTTAATGCATTTTAATATTGTGCAACTGTTTTTATTTAAATTGAATAATAGAATGGTGGGACCCTTGAATGTCCTTGCGGAAGAGCATGTGTCACACCCGCATTTTCTAAGGATAGAAAACACGTTTGATCGAGACTAGGGGGATTAAATAAGCGGAGAAGAAAGGGGAAAAAACGACACAACTCGACCATAGCTCGAAACAAATGAGAATAGCTCGAATAAAATCAGAGTATCTCAACAATCAACAACTCAAAAAAATGAATATTATCTCAAAGATAAAAGAAGGACAACTACTTAGTGGAAGCATTTGAGAGAATGAATATGCCACGTGTGAAGACATGACACATTCTAAACACTTAAATTTCTTCAACGGTCTTGCTCAACATCCACCACCCGTCACGCTCAACCTGCACATTTTTAAAAAGAAATACAGTGCTGAGTACTTGATGCACTCAGTGGACTCATGCCGAAAATATTTTAAAAAAATGTATTTATCATGCCACCATTGAGTGACCTTGGGGTTTTAACTTTAGAAATCGTCCAAGACACTAAAATAATTTCTATCGTAAAATTCGTGACTGCAGTCATTTTCCCATAGATGTCTACTATATCTGATCCATTGATAACAAGGAATGTGGCCACATTCCAAGTCACTAGACCGGCCGACCCAAAAGACGGCTCACGATCCCCATTGGTGTACACTAGCCTGAGTAGGGACTCACTCCCTAGTCAGACCCGAATTCGATTATCCATAGATGACAAAAGCCACATCAGATAGGCTCCATGGAATAAAACAAAACACGGCATGACAAATATTCATATCATTTTCACATAAAAATATACTTAGGCCCTTATTTAGTTCGAAAGCCCACAGTAAAACTTTACTTCGAAAGCCCACCTCGTTCGTTTAGTTTTCTGAAATTGAATTCCTTACTTCGACTTCAATTTATTCGCAGATAAATCCCTTCCTTGAGTCCAAGCTTGTCTTGTCTTTCATTTATTTTCAAGGCCGCCCGAGCTCTAATGATTCTTGTATTCAAAGTAGTCCAACTAATTTTATACTCCTAACTGCATACCCAAACTAACAAAATTAAAATTCAACAAGCCCAATTATTACTTTGGCCCAAAATAAGAAAGAGCAGCCCCTAATCACTTATCTTTCTCCCCTCCGTAGTCTACTCTCTGTTTTTAATCAAAATTAGGAGAATTCCCACTTACACTCTTCCTCTCAATTTCATCTCCTCAATTCAGCGCTATTCTTCTCTTCTCTCTCGATCAGCGCCGTCTCCTCACTTTTAACTTTCCCGAATTTCTCCAGCCAAAGCCGCCTCCTTTTGTTTCTCGGACTCTCTCTCAATCTCCTTCTCCAATCTTTCACAAAATCAGAGGCTCACTCATGTCTCCAATCCCTCGGCATAACTCGGCACTGCCGTCACTGTTCTTCGCTGATTTGCCGACGCGAGCTGCTGTCCGCCGCTGCACTTCCGCCAGTCACGGTGCTGTTCGCACCCCAACGCCGGCACCGTTGCTCCCTCCTCGTCACTAGCCGTCGCTCGATTCTCCCACCGCCGCTGCTGTTCTGTTCGTGGGCAGCCAACTCGCCGTTGCTGTCACCTTGGTCCAGCCACCGCCGCTGCTTCCATCGATTTGAGTCTCAAACTTCTTTGATAAACTCTTCTTTGCACTCTCGACTTCTCTGTTTCTTTGGGAGTTTGGGAGAATGATTTAAATTATAGAATCGGAATATATATTTCCATGGGAAAAGATTTGACTGATTATATTCCTCTTTTTCAGGGTGGTGGATAGATTTGAGATAACTACCGTGAATTTGAAAGTGAAGAGTGATAGATATCCTTGGATTAAAATTTAAGAGAACTAATTTTGGGCTCAAAGAAGGAAGAATTAAAAAGGTTTTGGGCTCATAGCAAGCGAGTTCCTAATTGATAGTAAAAGAATAATTATTTGGCCCAAAAAGTGAAATACTTCTCTCGACAAAAAAAATAAAGGCGAAAAAAATTTTCAGATGCGTAAACGATGTCCTTTCGAGAACAAATAAAAAGTCGGGGTGTTACAGCATGGATGTGGGTGTTGTGCTCTTGCCTAAGAGCAGGGAGTAAAAGTAGGTCCGGGCCCACATCCGTACTCGTTGGCAAGAGCACGATTGTGGATGCTCTTAATCAGATGACACTCACAAAAATAATACACTTTTGGTATCACAAGCCAACCAGTCCCCACTCACTGCCTAGTTGTCTCACCATCTTATGTTGAAATTTACATATAAATATCTTCTCATTTGTAAGTTATTAATTTCTCCATTTTCCAGTAGAGGAAAAATTAGCGAAGTAATAGAATCTTAGGGATATAGAGACAGCGCAGATAGATTACCAGTGCTGTCCTATATGACCAAACAATCTGTCTCACATATTCTCTCCTCACTATCCACATTTTGGAATCATTTAAATAAAAAAATAAACAAAACGTAACATGCAGCTGATCTATCCACGCAATTTCTTGAACCAAAATAATCGCTGTTCACATGCAAAAATAATTTTAACAAATCTATTATATACATATAAAACAGATCCTTGAAAGAGGAATCAAGGAGGAGACAGAAAGAGGGAAAGGGTTACATGAAGACTAAGAAAGAAGAGGTTGCTCATCACAAGGTGGATTCTGCAGCATCTCATGTAGGAAACAAAGTCTTACCTATAACTGATTCAGCGCCGTCGTCAAGCAGCGAACAATGTCCGAACGCAGATAGCAAGAAAGAGAAGACGAAAGGCGACAAGATGAACACCATTGCAAGGATGAAGGTGTTGCTGAAATGGGCAGCAGCAGCCAGGACTGACAAAGGAGCAAAATACATTGGTAGAAAGGTAACAACGTAACACTACTTATTTCATTTTTGAGAATGTTACTTGTCAGTGACAGATCCAAGATTTTCGATTTAGAATGCTAAACGGCCATATCATTGAGCCTATATAAACTACTTTAACATTCATTGCTTATTTGATTGTGGCCGGATGTGTTGGGGGAGCTCGAGCACCCCCGAAAAAGTTAAATAAATTTCACTCCACAAGTCTACAACCATTTAACAATAGTCTTATTTTATATTTTTGGTAATATGACACTGTCATTTTTCTTGTCACTTCTATATTAATTTATTCAACTTCGACTAACAATTTATTTTTTTCTCTTATTTTATCAAATTTAGAATAAAACTCTGTGTGGCTCACAGTTAAGACTGTTAGTAGTAGTTAATGGAAAAACTATTTATATATTATTTTCAATTTTTGCACCCTTTTTTTTCTGCGTCCGCCTCTTATACCAGGATGTGCAGGTGTTGCATTTTAGGAACAAATCAGCAGGGCTGAAGGTGGTGAGAGACGAGGACGAGCTGAGCAACGACTCTCCAAAAATAAGCTTCAGATGGGATGTGGAGAGCTGCTCCACCACTTCATCTGTCTATTCCGCCATCTCCGCGGTGGCGTCATCGCTGAGACACGACCACCTCCTCGGTGCATCCTCACTGAACTCCACTCCTCTGCGCGTTAGAGGCCACGCTCGGCCAGGAAACTGGATCACCACAGATTCTGAATGTGGGTGTATATATATATATATGTGTGACTTTGCTATTAATTACAAGTACTTGATTTAAATTACTAGTAAATAGTGATCTAATTATAACATTTTACTAATTTTGGACAGTTGTTGTGCTGGAGTTGTGAAGATGGGATGCAGAGATCTAATGTTTCACATGTCATAATTGCCATGTTTATCGGTTGAAATGTCAGGAAATTTATGTTAGTTTGTGGTTGGATTATTGAAGTTGTATTTGTTTAGTGAAGGTAGTGCACATGCTAATCAATATATGCATATGTCTTAACTAATTATCAATATTTGATTTCTTGTTAACTCTTTAATTAAGCAACTTGATATGCTGTTGCATGCCCTGCTGGTGGCGGATCTAAGTATGGCCAGGGGTCGACTAATCCAGCGTTGGCTCATGAGTGTTAGGGAATTTACTAAAATGTGAACAAATCGGATGTCCTGAAAGGCGTGAAACACTTTCAAATCAAATCAATTTGGTGGTTCTACCAATATTTGATCGGATACAATTCAGGTTTTCAGAAGATTCGTATGTTGATTTTTCAATCTATCCTTTGAACCGAAAGTGATCAATAAGAAGAGGCCTGAAACGAAGTGTCGCGTTTTTTCACGAAACGTTGCATCTCTTCGTTTCTTAACCGAATTTAACTGTTTTTCAAAGGATTCCGAAAATTGCAAATTAGTCCTTCGACTATCAGAAATTATATCAGCTCGACCCCAGCCAAGGGCTCTGCATGATGTCTCATTATAATAATATTGATCAATCAAGTCAATCCAATTACACTAAAATAACCAATAATGAGTTTTGTTTACTAGATCCAGTATTAGTATTAGATGGTTATCAGTTATCGATCGACTGCGTTGTTTAATTAACGAGCTAGATAGAATTGGTTTCTGGTATACCAGTTAACCGAATTGGGTATAATACCCATCTAGCCAATTAATGTAGTATTTTTATTGTGAATTATTTTTAAAATTTTTAAACATTTATTAATTACTCCTACTAATTAGTCTATCTATGTGTTTATTGCCACAATATAATTAGAAACTGAGAAAAAGAATTCATCACCAATGTATTAAAATTAAGGCCCATGTGCAAGCCCCTAAAATTCGTCAATTAATACTCCATTTTTAAATGGGTCCAGCTTGTTCACTTGTCTTACTATATATGGCGTATTAGTGAATATTTCAAATTTAAACCTCAAACTATTTACATTTAATTAAAAAATAGCTAATTATACATCGGCAATACGAATAAAAAATGGAGTAATATTTTATGTGAAAAATGTTACCTCTACACCAAGTTTATTATCAAAATAGTCATATGTAAGAAATAAACGATAGAAACATACTCCCTTGGTCACAAAGAAAAACTTGTAAATGACACGAGTTTTAATGTGAATTCGTAAAGTTAGAACGAAATGAGAAAAAGTAAGAGAGAGAAAGAGAGGAAAAAGTAGTGGAATAAGTGTTAGTGGATTGTGGGTTCAAATTATAAATGATGTGTATGATTATTATTTGTTGAAATTTTTTCATATTTAGACTTGTTTAATTTTTGGGACTAGTAAAATTAGTCTATTTTTTGGGACATATGTACTATAAAACTACTCCATAAAGTGTACATTATCAAATAGTAACAAAATTAATCATAGCTAAAAAAAATTAAATTTACCAAAATTTTCTCAATTACCAAATTACCTTTTATCCATAGTCCTTTAATTTTTTGTTTCACAACCCGCTTTCAATTCCTCAGCCCTTGGCGTCGCTTGCAAGAACGAGCCAAGAATTCTATTTAGGTGGGGCATAAATATATATGAATTTTTTTTTTGAGAATTTGAGAAAGAATATATATAAGAAAATTTGAAAAATATTAAAAATTAATTAAATAGTATAAATGGATTTTTTTGAAGTGGGGCTCAAGTCCATCCCTGGTCATCTACAAGATCCTAGCTCTTTTCTCTCTCAATTGCGTTGTCGCCTCTATCTCCCTCGATCTTCTCCAATTGAAATCGATACAGAGATCGTTGATCTAGAGCTTGGACGCCTCCCGAGCTTATAAACTCCAACAACTTAATTATAACTCCCCAAAAAATAAGTTTTTCAACTCCAAATTATTTTCTCATAAGATTGTAAGCAATAATCGGTTTACAGAAATAAATATATTATGGCTTATTTACATACTCCCTCCGTCCATGATTTAAAGAATCCTTTTGCCATTTTGGTTTGTCCACGATTTATAGAACCATTTACTTTATTCCACTTTTAGTATGTGGATCCCACATCCCACCAACTTTTTACACTCACGATCCAATATAAAACTAATACTTTAAATGTGTCTCACATTCCACTCACTTTCTCCATTTACTTTTTTTCACAAGTCAAACAATTTCTTAAAACTCGTGCGAGTAAAAATGAGTCTTTAAATGGTGGACGGAGCGAGTATTATTTCAATTTCATATAAATTTTTTTTTTCTAAATATGCTTTTTTCCCTAACTCATAATTTTTATGTCTAAATATACTACTCCCTCGGTTTCATGTTTATAGAGTCATTTTACTATTGTGAGAAGTTTCAAATTAATTAAGCCATTTATATTTTTGGTAAAAAGTAACCGTCTCTTTTACTTTATTATCTCTTCATTATTCTTACTTTATTTATCATCCACTTAACACACTATTCTTAATCTTCTCGCAAAAAAAATGTCTTAATTAATAAAGAATCTAGTAAAGAACCTATCAGTTTAATGTGTTTGAGTGACGTGTGTAGTGTGTATATATTACGACTCCAAAAATAATGGTGGTCATATATACTGTCATGTCACTTAATTATAGTAAGGTAACTAGCTACCAATTACCAAATAATCGTCCAGATTCATTACGTCAAATTCCAGAACAAGGTAAACTACGTTGCCGTCACCATATATACATATATACATACATATATATGTATAATGTATCTTTCTTGTGTTGAAGGCCAGATTCATTCTGGCCGGGCTTCTCAAGAATGTTTTTGTTTTAATTTGTTTTCCTTTTACAATCCACTTTGCAGTGTTTGTAGAAAGTTAGTTTTTAATATATGTTCTTATCTAATTACAAAAGGGTATTTTTAATTTGCCCCCCCCCCCCACCCCCCCACTTTTGAAGTACTCTATGATGAGTTTTTAGTTCAACAGTCCTAGTCAAAGTATTTGTCAAAGCAATCATCAAAACTAATTTAAATGCTGAAAAATTGGATACCCATTTTCATACTCATCTTAATATGATAAAAAAAAATTGGATCACCCGTTTTCACTATTAATTAAACATAAAATTGTGCGAAAGAATGAAATACCCGAGAAAAAAAATTATCCCTGCAAGATTCAATCACGATCTCTTGCAATAATAAGGAAAAAAACAACCTTTCCTTTTATAGGTTTTGAATTACCCTATAAAATTGTCGACTGTAATCAAATTTCAGATTAACATTTCCAATACAAACTCAGTTCAACACACGAGACAATTCAATCTTGAATCTATATTTAGACTTAGAATCAGAGCACGTCACCTACTCGAACCGATTGTGCCGTCGGATCACGTTCCATTAACTTTATTTCACTTATATCTTATTATAAAAAACAGTACTATATAAAGTAAGACTTACCTTTCATTAATTTTTTCCATACACATTTAATTACATTTCTTAAAATTTAAGGAGAGTCAAACTGAGTTTATTAATAGCGAATGAAGAGCGTAATAAATATGAAGATCACTCACACGTAAAAAAAACACGTATTTAGATATTCACATGTGAAGTGTCAATAATTAATTAACAAAAAACTTCACAAAAGTAATTGTTGTGTAGTCGCGTAATGAATGAGATCGTACGTAGTCCCGGTAAAATCGAACATTCATCAGGAGATTAGAGAATTACTGCTTTGTGAAGGGGAGCAAAGTCACACGTGTCAGATAGGATAAGTGGAAAACCTGGTGTTGACAAGAACGAACCTGGACGTCCTACCGTCTACATTCATTCACCTCTCATAATTTAGCCTCCGCCCCTCTCTTATTCTTCTGCATATAAATGAAATGACTACAATTCTCCCTCTCATTCTCAATCTGCATCTGCTCTTTTCCTAGATTCATTCCATCTTTCTCACCAATTGGATACTTATATATATAGTATATACATACAGTTAGTTATAGAGAGAGAGAGAGAAAAAAAATGGAAAGTGGGTCGAGGAAGAAGAGAGGAAATGACCTCTTTCATGTAATTCACAAAGTTCCTTGTGGCGATGGGCCTTATGTCCGAGCTAAACATGCTCAGGTAATCACATACTTCTCTTTTACCCTTTTCCTTTTTTCACTTTTTCTATTTTGTTCCTTTTTGAGATTTTATGTTTTACTGTTCATCATTAGTTTGATTATGATGCTAATTAGCAAATTAAGGATCAATTAATGATACCATGTGTTTGTTTGATGAAATTTTAGATCTTATAAGGATGATATGATATAGTTTAGGAAGATTTGTGCTACATTATTGTTGTATCTAAGATTAATATTATTCATGTACATTATTTAAACTACACTAAATATGCATGTTTAATTTTATTATGATTTGATTGGATTTTTAATAATTATGAGAGTACTTATTATGCAGATGATAACTTGTATTTTGTGATGGAAAAATTAAAGTAATGGACTAGCTAGTTCTCTAGGAGTTACAGTATCCAAATTGAAATTTATAAATACATTGATAGTTCATAACAACATGAGCACAAGTATGCTTCTGCTTTCGCATATTTGTGATATGAAGTTAAGGATTTGGTTACATGTTGGATTGCAGCTAGTTGAGAAGGATCCAGAGGGAGCGATAGTGTGGTTCTGGAAGGCTATAAACGCAGGAGATAGAGTCGAAAGCGCCCTCAAAGACATGGCCGTCGTCATGAAGCAACTCAACAGACCTCAAGAGGCAATCGAAGCCATCAAATCCTTCCGCTCCTTTTGCCCCAGAAATTCCCAAGAATCACTTGATAACATTCTCATAGACTTGTACAAGGTATATATCTATATATTAAGGGACCGTTTGATTAGATCTTTTTAGGTCAGATGACTGCAAGAATGAAGAGTTATCTACCTTAGCAAACAACCCCCTAACATATACTTCTATAATGTTTTTTATGCATACAATGATGTTTGGATATGAACATTGCAGAAATGCGGAAAAGTTGATGAGCAAATTGTGCTTCTAAAACATAAGCTCAAACTAATATATTTAGGGGAGGCTTTCAATGGGAGGCCCACCAAAACTGCAAGATCTCATGGGAAGAAGTTTCAGGTTTCTGTCAAGCAAGAAACATCAAGAATTTTGGTATATATATGGATTTTACTAATTTATTGCACTTCAATAAGTATATATATGTGTTAATAGTAATTTGATTATTTTGAAAACACAGGGAAACTTGGCTTGGGCATATATGCAGAAGTCCAACTTCCTAGCAGCAGAAGTGGTATACCGGAAAGCTCAAATGATCGATCCGGACGCGAACAAGGCCTTAAACTTATGCCACTGCCTCATCAAGCAAACTCGTTACCATGACGCTAGCTTGGTTCTTCAAGAGGTGCTGCAACACAAGCTCCCGGGCTCCGACGACCCTAAGTCCAGGAATAGGGCCGGGGAGCTGTCGTTGGAGCTCGATTTCAAGCTGCCCAATCACCCCTCCTTCCAAGATGATTTTGTCTTTGAAGATGATTTTGTCGAAGCGCTCGAGCGTGTCATGAATGAATGGGCGCCTCCTAGAACGAGAAGGCTGCCGATTTTTGAAGAGATCTCACAGTTTAGAGATCAGTTGGCTTGTTAGATTTTTTTTGTGTGTGTGTGTTAGTGTTTATATGAATGATGTGTGTATATGTGGTGTGGAGATGGGAGGTTTGTGGAGATCGATGTAACGAATAAAGGGTCTCATTTGTATTAATGGGTTGTTGTTTACCCACTTCTTACATGGAAAACATCTTTTGATTGGGTATATATGTATTTTCATTATTTTAATTGTAATTGTTACCCCTAATTTTCATCATTTTAACGACATATACCTGTATCATGGTTTAAAAACAATCAATTTTTATTTAGAAAAATTAATCATATACCAGTTTACGACAATGAAACGATGAGTCAATTTACCAAATTCTTATATGGATTAATTAGGATAAATGAGAATAATTTCATTTTTGAGTTATGTAAGATTGGACATAATTTGTTTTTCAAAATCTAAAAAATTTTCAGAAAACGAGAGTTTGAAATAATCAATCCACGTTATGAATGACACGGGTTTTAATGTGAAATTTGTAAAGTAAGAGAAAAGTAGTATTAGTGGAATGTAAGGTCCATATTATTAGTAAGAGGGAAGGGAAAAAATAAGAAAGAAGTAATGTTAATAAAATGTAGGGTCCATATTATTAGTAAGAGAGAAAGAAAAAAAAATAGGAGAAAAATTGTTGAAAACTTTCTTTTTTTTAAACGTGCTCTATTTTTTGTTGACAACAAAAAAAATGATAAATGTACTCTATTTTTGCGTATAGAGGGAGTAGTGCTTAATATAGCAATGAAAATTGAATTCAGAGATTATAACTAACCCTTGAAAGTCATATTATTAATAATGTATAAATATTTCTTAATCTCCCCATAAATCTACGAGACGCCTACGCCTTCTGGACTGCATCACCTTCTGTAATCGGAGAGAGAAGACGAAGGGAAAAGGGAAATGAGTGGGCGATTGTCAGCATCCCATTGCCCACCCTCTTATTCGATTCCTTCCCCATCCATAATCAATGGCCCTCGCTGCTCTATTAAGCCACCGGCCCTCCCCTTTTCCCCCTCCAACCTTCACCTCCACTCCTCCAGATCTCCATCAACTACATTCACCTGCAACTGCACTCGCAATTCCGGTACGCCTCTTCTCTCTACTGTCTCCGCCTATCAATCTCAATACCCGCTTTTTGTTTAATTTCCGTAATTCCCCCTCTCTCTATGTGTTCTTGGTGGTTGCTGTTTAGGGTTTATGTTCCAGCTATTTAGGTTTCTTTTCATATAGTTGGAATTGAGCTAGCATTCAGATATTGAAACTGCCAATTCTATACTATAAACAAGTCTGTACTGGAAATTACCTTTTTTTAAAAAAATTAAGTTGAGAATGGGAATACAATTTGTAGTTATGATAGGGATTTGAGACGATTATGTAGATTGTAATGACAATAAACTTGTTTAAGATGAAAATGATTTTCGCTAGCTAAGAAAAAGTTGTCATTTTTCAGGTGAGAATGAGAGCAAAACAATTTTAGATGCATTTTTCTTGGGAAAGGCAGTGGCTGAAGCACTTAATGAGCGTGTAGAGTCGGCCGTGGGTGAGTTTCTGAGCTCCATTGGCAGATTGCAAGCTGAACAACAGAAGCAAGTAGAAGAATTTCAGGTACTAACTCACTGCTTGTGCATGCGATTCATGTCATGTTCTATATCTTGCCAGACACTTTGGCTCGTTAGCCACTGCGTCATTTGTCATTCATATGCTTGTATAGCTGAGTGTGTAGAAGGGATAATTCACCATTGAATGGGCTGGTGTATTGCTTGTGTGCTTTGTGGAGAGAACTGGTTTCTACACTCCATCTGCTTTTGTTTTTAGGCCATGATATGCTGTGGTGCCACTAATTCCTTTATGGGGTGTTTGAAAGGATATATTCTATGATCGAGTATTTGAAGCATTGGATAATCAAACAATTTCAAAATTATTCAATCCATGCATCCATTACCTCCTTACTATAGAGGATTTAATAGTATTTCGATTTTTAAATGTCGTTGAGAGAAATTAGAAATATGATGACTCTAGCAAGTCCTGTTGCATTTGGAAATGTTTGTGACTTTTTCAAGTGTATGCAAATAAGCCTTTTAAATTCATCCTTATTTTGTAATTTGATACTCCACTGTGCCAACAATCGGTTTATTTGTCAATATGTTCCAAATTTGCTACTTGATTATTATCATGATTCACATTGTTTTCATGGAGAAAAATCTGTTGGATCAATAATTAGTTTGTGACATGGTCACATCATGGTCTCCCTTAACTAAATTGTTTGACAAATTGTAACATTTTCTCCAGAAATCTCAACACTCAAGATATACAAAAAAGAGTGTAGCTTTTGCCCAGCTTAATATGGGCAGTTGGTTTAATTAATTTTTTGAATTTCCACTTTTCAAAACTCGGGTGACTCAGATAATTTAATTTGGTGCAATATGAATAGTGGTTCATATTGGTAAGTAGATGTCTTTTGAAGCTTTGGATTATGATTATGCATTCATATGAAATAGAGATGACCAATTAAGAATAAAACATCTAAAATTAGTACTCATAAAGTTGAAAAAGTTATAGAGAGCAAACTTGTCGCTAGCTAAATCTTAAAGTCAATTGTAGCTATAAGCCAAAGCATGAAAGTTTCTTTAGTTCATGTGCTGTTGTGGTAGTCAGTTTGAAATACAACAATGTTGTATGTCCTACATTTGCAAGCCATTACCTATGTAAGCTACGATAATAGTACATTGCGATTCAAATGTGCCTTTGCTACTATTTGTTATAGGCATTCTGCCCCTTCTTTGAATTGTAAGTGTAATCTTTTTCAGTTGAAGTGTAGTTTGTTTCTACCAAGGCTTCTAACAATTGGTAGTAGTAGTGGCAATCTAAGATCTATGATGTATTTTTTTATTGCAGAATGAGGTGTTGGAAAAGGCTCGACGGGCCAAGGAGCAAGCAGCAATGGAAGCGAAAAGGCTCGTTCCCCAGGCCAAGTCTAGTGCGGACAAGGCATCAGCTGTGAATGGTGTAGCATTGAACACATACTCACCTGCTGAGTCTGTAAACTCTACAACCTCGTCCCTGCAATCGGAGCCTGTCGACCGTGAGGACAATCCTCCCAATGATGGTTGATCAATAGTGGAGCTGCGTATGATCACTGCCCGTTGCATAGTTTGCCCTGCAATATAGAGCAGAAGGGATATTGTTCTTATATTACATGCAATGTGCATTCTTTTTTATTGCAAATTTATCATAGAAATATTAGGATGATCATATTTGTCATTAGTTATATTAAAATAAGAGAAGATGGCTTACTCAAAATACTTTTCCATGAAAAATTATTCACCCATCAAACAGAATGCAGCAAAAGAGAAATATTCTTAGGGGGGTTTATGATATATGATCCATGCAACAGAAGTACCATATTCAAGTATTCAACGTATTATGCGTCCAAATTTATTTATTAAAAAAATAAATATAAATAAATAAAAATAATATCCCATTCTCAATCACAACTTCCAACTCAAAGTGAAAGGTTAAATCTTCAACAAAAATAATTATGCACCTTCACAATCACAACTTCCAACTTAATGTACTCGACTGCATAAAATTATGCACCTTCTCAAAAATTCAATCCTATCCCATTCTATATTAAAGGAGTATGTAAATTTATATTCTCGTATGATATACTCGACTGCATAAAATTATCGCCAATTGGGCATTGTTTAATGAGAAATGGAGATATATAGTTCCAATTTCAATAAGATAAAAAAAAGGCAGTACTTTTTTTTTATTCATATATTGAGATAAATGATTGAGTAATTTGTATTAACAAACAAAAAAACATTAACAATACGAAAGACAGAAAAATAAAATTAAACTGAAATATAAATGTAAACGAAATTTTATTTGGAAAAAGTATATATTCCTCTATTGAGTTATTAACTTAATTTGCAAATAAATATAGTAATTTAATTTCATAGTGTGTTGATTAATTAATACCAGAGTTAATTCATACTAATTTCACTTAATAGGAGTAATTTTTTTCTTAAAATAATAGTGCTATAAATATCCAAAATTTGGTAATAAGGATAAATTAGGTATGAAATTGTAGCACTAAAATTATAACCGATTCAAAGAATCAATGCAATCCAATTCTAAATTGAAGGGTATTATGTTTATACATAATTTATTTTCTCTTTCATAATACAATCGATTTTATAAAATTATCGCCAATTGGGTGTTGTTTAATTAGAAATGGAGATATATATAAGGACTGGATGAACTACTATTTATGCACATGATATTTATATATTAAATATAGATATGTACGTGTATAAAAAATGGGATATAATGATGTCAAATCTGAACTGAATTAATACATTATAATCATAGAAAATATAATTATCATATCCATTCAAATTATGCATCAAAGTGTAGATCCAAGGGAAAGATGTTATAAAAATTATTTTATCATCATAACAATATCTAATTTGGCACTAAACAAACACAAACAAGATCTTTTTTTCCAGGAACAAGTGGAACACATTTTCCTCCATATTTTGCATATCCTGTTTTAATACAATGTTCGTTGCAATCTGGATACTTTGAGCATGGTCCTTGAAGAATCTTTGTTACTTTATCCCGTGTCTCTAAAAATTTTAAAAAATATATATAGAAAACAACTCAGTCCAATAATTCGGACATGTATATATAAAAATAATTAATTAAAATAAATATAAGATCAATATATAAACACACTTACCTGCGAATACAGAACTTGAAAGCAAAGACATGCAAATTAGTCCAACATAAATAGCCATCATGATGGTAATAACTCTTTTTGACTCCATTTTCTAGAAATCTGATTTTGAAATTGATAAATTTTTTTGAAATTGATGTAGTAGAACTGATGCTACTGGCTTCGCCTTTTATAGCATTTTTTGGGTATAATTTTTGGCATGATTTGTCACAATTAAATGCAATTTCTTGTAATAATAGACATATATTGGTTTTGATATTTTAAGATTATTTGCTGTGTATTTTTAAATGGGATTATGTCGTAATGCCATCTCAAATCTGATTTGTCACGCCTGATCTGCCTACCACATTTTAGAAATGAAATCACATTTTATGTCTCATAGCTTTTATGTTTTAATATAGGTATATAAAAAAGAAAATGATTTTTTGACATTATAAATTTTTGGCATAATGTTTTTATGTCAGAGTATCCTATTTATGAAAATTAAAGTCAGTATATCATTTTTAAAAATAATGTGCAAACTCTACATAAAATTTGATTTTGTAGAAACAAATACAAAAAATAGAACAATTAATCTCACCACCGGTGGGGTGTGATCAATTGCTAACTCACCCCTTTAATTGCTAATTACAACTAATTTAACACCATAAGATTTGAAAGATCTAATGGTCTATAAATTGCCACATGTAAATTCATTTTTTATTGTCGACGGTGGACAACTGGTCGTGGGCGAGGTGCCGCCGGCTGCATATAACTCTGCATCCATCGATCAACCTCACGGCTCGTATATGCATCTAGCTCTTCGTTCATCATACGCTCGTACTCATCCGCATCCCCACCACTACCACCGGCATTACTCATTTCTTAAATTGATCTTGAACAGAAAGTAAGGTAGAGAGAATACTCGTTAAAACAAGTGGTGCGTATGAAAATGAGGTTCAACGCGCGTATATATAGTGTTTTCGAAAAAAAAAAAATTTAAATCCGACGCCGGTTTGGCGTCGATCCGGGACGCACAATGGCGCCCGTGAGGATCGGCGTCGGAACCGGCGTCAGCGCGGGAATCGGCATGGCGACGCCGATTTTGACGCCGATTTCGCCGACGCCGGTTCCAATGGTTCGGCGTCAAACCGGCGTCGGCGAAAAATCGGCGTCGCGGTGGTGACGCCGGTTATTGGAGATGCTCTAATTGCTAACTACAACTAAATTAACACCATAAGATTTGAAAGATCTAATGGTCTATAAATTGCCACATGTAAATTCGTTTTTTATTTTTTTAATATTAAAAACTCTAAATTTAGGGTTTCAGATCAAAATGTCAACACAGTAAATTGAATATATCAACACCATGTTTTTGAATATGTCAACACAGTTTCATATTGACATTTTACATGTATTAAGTTGACATATTTTGTTAGTTATATTGACATTACCTGCGTGACAAAAAATACGAAAATTCATAAAAAAAATTCAGATTTTGATCTCGAAACATATGTAATTGAGATCTCGTTGGAATCCTTATTAAATTATCTTTAATTTGATATATGTTGTGTGAAAAAATAATTTAAATTGAGATAGTTATAATCATTTAAAGTTTAGAGATATTTTTCAAAAGTTAGTTATAACTAATTTGTTGTAAATTGACCTTAATACCCTTATTGATCGTATTGACATTCCGAGCTGATGATCTAGACAATTGATTTGAATATCTAATAACTATTATTTAATTATAATTAATAATTAAGTATTGAATTAGCAATATAACACTCCTCTCTCACCACTTTATTATGAAGAATGAGTTTAGCAAAAATATTGCACCAAATTTTATCAACGTAAATTAAAATTTTAATTTTATTATCCATACCATTTACTGTTCATAAAAGTAATAAACAAAGAATGAGTTTAGCAAAAATATTGCACCAAATTTTATCAACGTAAATTAAAATTTTAATTTTATTATCCATACCATTTACTGTTCATAAAAGTAATAAACAAATAACTGCTCAAAGCATCAACATTCGCAATATTATGAATTAATGAAAATGGAAGACAGCGAGGGTATGAATTCACAAACATGATTGAGTTAAAAATCATAATTAATAGTTTTAATCGGTCAAAATCAGGTTAAAATCGTTGACCTTTAAAAAAATGACGGAACTGTTAGTGTAAGACCAATTGTGATCCGAGTTGAAATGTTCAAGAGGCAAAAATTCAAAAAATAAAGTATATGACCAAAATCATAAAATAAGCATGTGTTTAGAGCAGTTTTGGCATTTACTCTCTTTAAATGTGTTCCAAAAAAATTTTAGAAAATCGAATTCGGAACAATTAACCACGCCACTATTAGGAAGGAATTTTGCAAAAATATATTACCAATTTTTACTGATAAATAAGTAGTAACATTTTATTATTCAAACAATTTACTGTTCATGAAAATAATAACAAGTAAAATCAACATTTAGAATATTCTGAATTAATTTTAAAATAAAATCATATTGAGCTTATGAATGATTTCTTAGGCCGAGGGTAAGAACATCCACAATGGCGGCGAGCGGACCGGCTAGCCGATCTCCGGCGCTCGCCGGTTCGCTCGCCGAACCATTGTAACCGGTTCGCATGCCGATCCGCGAACATGAGCAAGGAAACATGAGCCTCGAATCGCTGTGGAATAAATTCCAAGGTATCTGGATCTCTATAGACGAGAGAGATCCGAATCCTATGGACACACCATCAACAATAGAGAAATACAACAAGATCTTGCAGCGACACAGATTATATCAATTTCTATGGGCTCTAGATGACAGATTCGATGCCATTAAAAGAGAAATCCTAAATAAAGATCTATTACCCACAGTAAGGACCGCATATGGGATGGTGAGATGAGAATCTGCAAATGAACGAGTTCTCAAACCCGCAGGCGACTCACAGGAGACAGGAATCGGGGTCGGTCTTGCAGCGGGTTTTAGGGATTTAGGGTTCCCTAAATTCAAAATCGACCTCCAACTCTCTTATAAATCCGAAACCCCCCCTAATTCTCCTAAATCCTATTTTAAACCCCATTCCCATAAACCTATCCAAAACTACCCCACACCTTCCTATATCTCCAGAAAATACTCCAAAACTTCCGTAAAATACCAAAATCACCCCGATTTTCCTAAACAATTGCGAAAATACCCCGACACTTTTCCAGATTCCGAAATTACCCCAACCGAATCAAATGATCTTTTTTTTCAGCCCACTAATCTGTGCCACAACTCTTTTAAAGCCTTAGCCTTTACCTCGTCCACTACCGATGAAAAGAAAGATAGTCAATGGTGCTACCGATACAATCTCTTTTGATCCAACCGATTTCCTTCACATCTCTAAACCTACCAAAGCCTATGTCCAAACCGCCGGAGGGGATTTAGCTCGAGTAGAGGGGGCAGGTACCATTAATATTTCTCCAACCCTCCGACTCTCTAACTGCCTTCTCGTTCCAACTTTATCAAATAAACTTTTGTCTGTCAGTCATGTGATACAAGAGCTCAACTGCAAGTTACTGATGCAACCTCGTTTTTGTATATTACAGGATACCAAGACGGGGACGATAGTTGGGCGTGGCACTGAACGAAGTGGACTGTACTATGTGGACGAGATAGCTCAACAAAGTACGACATTATTGACTCATGGATCAAATACAATGAAGACTTGGCTTTTGCATCGGCGGTTAGGACAAGATTGCTTCTAGCATGCACTCTCTTGATTGTGAAACCTGTCATTTTGCCAAAAGACACTGTCACTCTTTTAAACTAAATAATACTCGTGTGTCTACCCTGTTTTCCTTAATTCACTCGGATGTGTGGGGTCCTGCCCCAATCCATAGGGGTCAGGGCTGCAGATATTTTCTTCTGTTTATTGATGATTTTTCCCGCATGACTTGGGTATATTTCTTAAGACATAAATCTGAGGTTTTCAAAAAATTTACCCAGTTTTACAGTTTGGTCCAAACTCAGTATAAACAAAATATCCAGGTCCTACGGTCCGACATTGGGGGGGGGGGGAATATATAAATGCCAACATGAAAGCTTTCTTTGTTGAAAAAGGCCTTATCCACCAAACTTCTTGTGCCTATACGCCTTAACAGAATGGGGTAGCAGAACGAAAGAATAGGTATATTCTAGAAATCACCAGAGCTCTCCTCATCGAATCCAAAATACCTACATACTTTTGGCCAGAAGCAATAGCCACATCCGTGTATCTTATGAACCGTCTCCGAACAGGTATCCTCAACTTTAAAACTCACATCGATACTTTTATCAACCGCGAAACTGAAGGGGTTGGCAGCGGAAGCGTGCATGAAATCCGATCACATAAATTTGATCTATTTAGCAGATTATTTAGACAAATTCTATTCGCGTAATTGTCACATGTATCATGCTCATAACTTGAATTAAAACATGCTTTAGCATATAAAATCCCTAAAACATGCTCACTATGGAATTAGCCAATTTACCTCGTTGATTCAATCAAGAATCGATGATGGCTTGCTCCGTCTCCACGTGAAGATCTTCAGTACTCGACCCCTGATCTTCTGACTGGTGTCCTGGACTGTATACTGATATTTATGTGGGCAAATCTCACCAGAATACTAGGACTCGATTAATGAAGACAGAACTCAGCTCACGGAGGGAGCAATTTTTGAATTCTCTCTCTTTGTAGAGGGAGACGAAAATTCTAGCCATAATAATTATGTTTTCTGTCTCCTTCATTCTCCTATTTATATCAAGTCACATATTGGGCCCAGTCAGGGATCTAAGGAAGAATTTGGACATGGCCTCACCCAATTAGCTTTTTACTAATTAAATTGAACCCACAATTTAATATAAGCTTATATTGGAATATTACAAGCAGCCACTACAGAAGTAATATTGCAATGCCTTTCCAAATCCGAAATTATAAGTATTCCGCGTTTCCTTTTATTTGTTTAATTCATTTCTCGCGCTTAAGATAAAAACATCCATTAATTAATTAATGTCTGCTATGGACTTAATTAATTAACATATTTTATTCTCCAATAGTGGACTTAGCAAGAAACTCTTATTTATTATTCATAGAGTAATTAAACTCCAACTAGCTAGGTTCCGAATAATAAAACCTTGTTTCGAGCTCCTCTTGTGGATGTTATCAAACGAGACTCTCCTCGCGCACGATTCAACATAATAGCAATCCTAGCACCGCTAGATAATGATCACCACTACCCAATATACCTGGATCGTTGGGTGATGAAAAACCCGCACCTTTGGTAAGTCAAAGTAGTAGATACTAAATATTGTATGCTCAATGCTAACGTACATTGATTAAGAAATTAATTATCAAGACCTCGTCTTTCAGTAGATAGCATAAAGACTCGTCTTGCTGTTAGATCCATTCAGTGCTATACCACACCAACGTCATCATATTTCAATAAGGCTTAGAAATAATCGGACTAACATTGCAACCTTTCACGATAGGTAGTCTTATTTTTCTTTGTTAAGAACTGACCGCGTACCTTAAATTGAGCGCAGCCCACAACTGGTCTACTAGAACAAAGATTTAGACTTATGTTATGTTCGCTTATACATTTAAATATGCAATAAACATCCATTAAATGTAAAACATAACAACATTATGACAAAAATAATCAGTTGCGTTCATTGGAAAATAATTATTAGAGTTTTATAGTATTCAATCACTCGAAATGTGATTTCTAGTATACAAACCTGAAAGATGCAGCAGGGTGCGTAGGTGTCGTTCAAGCAAGGATATATCCTACTGGTCAGGATAGAGATCCTAACTAAGCCTAGACCCTGGTTTCAAAGATTCATCAACCCTCTTCTACTGGGTAGTATAGTGAAGGTAGGGGTCGAATCCCACAGAGATGGTGCGTTAAAACTATTGTGGTGATATTCTGGATGGTTTGGTTAGCTACCACGCTTGGGTTGAGTCTCTACCTAGACGGGAAATTAAGATGGTGTCCTACTGACTAGGAAGGGTGAATGGTGGTCGACATGTAGTGGTGTACGTGGAATTATGGTGGATGCGGTGTAACAGAAAATATGAGGAAAGTACTAGGTTTCTATAAAAGGCTAAACAGAAAAGCAGAGAATAAGTGGTAGTTGTGGTGACTAGGCTGACAGATCTCCAGGGTGTACTAAAGGTGAAGGACAAAAAGCAAAAAGCATCTAAAAAGCAAAAGTGGTCCCAAACTTGGATATGGACATCATCTTCTTCAACAAACACAAACTAAAATCAGAAAAACAAACCAGATTCAGCACCATAAAAACACAGATTAATAACTCACGAACACAGATCTCCAATCAAAAATTCCAAATCGAAAATCAAACATCGAAACTGAAATCCCGCCTACTGATCAGCATGGAGAAAACAAGAAACACATAACTGCACCTTGCATGACACAAACCTCTATGAAATAAAAGTAAACAGATTATGATAACTCGAAGAAATAAACTACTAACTGGAAACACACGATTCGATACTCAAAACGACCAGAAACTCTAGATCTAAGCTAACTAGGCAGAAGGAAAAGAGATCGGCGAAGTAAACTGAACAGAAAACAACTTCATAGCATAAACACGTTCGGATCTTCAACAAGTACTTCAAAAGCAGAAAATATCCAAAAACAACAAAGATCCAACGTAAGGAAAAACAAGCAATTTAACTACGAAAGCGAAATAAAAGTGTTTTGCCACTCCGGGTGATGGAACTCCTAAACTATGATCTTGCTGGCTGGAATAAAGATGACTGGTACTCCGGGAACATCTGGGCGTCAGGTGATCATGGCTGCGGCGAGGCAAGAAGCGGGACACGGCTGAAAGACTGGTATTACCGAGAGAACTCTCTACCTAAAGATGGTGGTGAATGAGTGAATGTGTCCCCCCTTTCGCTCTCCTTCTTGGCTTTCTTTTATAGAGAGGCTTACACTTGATTTTAGGGTAAATCCTCATTGCAAGTTGACTTCTTTGCCCTCCATTGTGGGTAATCCGTCCCAGCTATCCGTCTTCTCCATCTCAAGTCGTTTCAGCACGAATACTGATCAGTATGAGATCATGCTGGCGCCCTTTTTCACCTGAACATTCCGAAACTTCCCTACTAGCTAGAACACTTAACCTGCACACTTTGAGCAACTGTTTTGCAGATATAATCAATTTTGCACATCATACTGACCAGTAACCAAGGCCTAGAATACGACTTATCAAAACCCTAACAGAAACCATACAAAAACCAACCCATCTCACTCTTGAACCGAAAGTCTTTGGTTGTATGGTTTTCGTCCACATCCCCAAACATGAACGTACCAAATTCTCTCCCTGTGCCGTTAAATGTGTTTTCCTTGGGTATGGGGTTAATCAGAAAGGGTACCGATGTTATGACCCTGTGACTAAGCACATGTACACAACTATGAATTGTGACTTTGTGGAAACCGAATACTACCACAGCCAATCCAGTGGTCAAGGGGAGAGTCAACCACAAAGTGACCCACTAAATTGGCTGTATATCCCAACAGAATCCACCACCCATCAACCCGAATCTGTCCGAGGGGGAGACGAGTCAAGGGAAGAACCCAAATCGATCACGAAAGAAATTGTTGAAGAGAGTCATACTAACGAGCTATCACAATCCACTAGTCAGGCCATGGAATTCGAGGACACCACCCAACCATCAACCTCGTCTACAAATCCTGAGGTAACCGATTCTGAAACCAACACAGTTCCATTGGAAATCACTAACATTGACAGGATAAGTCGGGAAGGAGAAACTAGGAGCGCAAACGACAGTAACAAGCAGTATGAACTACCTTACAGAAATACAAGGGGAATCCCTCCCAAGAGATACTCTCCGGACTGGAAAGGGAGAAAAACAAGATATTCAGTGGCAAACATCGCCCAAGGACACCTCGCGGAAATGGCCCGAGCTTTCGAGGTAGCCCTATATGTAGAAGAAGAAATTCCCCAGTCCTTTCAAGAAGCAGTCAAGCACAAGCACTGGAAGGAAGCCATGAAGAAGGAGGTTGATGCTCTGATCAAGAATAGAACATGAGAAAAATATACTCTTCCAGAAGGAAAAAAAAACAGTCGGATGTAGGTGGGTTTTCACCATCAAAAGGCGTGCAGATAGATCAATCGAGAGATACAAGGTGCGACTGGTGGCTAAAGGATACACTCAAGTATATGGGATTGACTATGATGAAACTTTCTCCCCAGTTGCCAAACTTGACACCATCCGAGCGTTATTGTCAGTTGCAGCTTGTAAGGATTGGTTACTACATCATTTGGATGTGACTAATGCCTTTCTCCATGGAGAATTGGAAAAGGACAAGGAAGTCTATATGACAGTTCCACCAGGATTTGATGGCGATTTTGGGCTTGGACAGGTGTGCAGACTGAAGAAAACCTTATACGGCTTAAAACAATCCCCGAGGATATGATTTGGAAGGTTTTGCCAAGCAATGATCAAACACGGATTCAAACAGAGTCTTTCTGATCATACACTCTTCACCAAGAGGAGAGGGGATAAGATAACTTGCCTTATCATCTATGTTGATGATATGATTATCACAGGAGATGATACAGAAGAAGTCAATAACCTCAAGACCAATCTGTTCAAAGAGTTTGACATGAAAGATCTCGGCCCCCTAAAGTATTTCTTGGGAATAGAGGTATTGAGATCAAGGCATGGAATATTTCTAAGACATAGAAAATATGTTCTCAATCTACTGGCAGAAACCGGCCTTTTAGACTGCAAGCCGGCCGAGACACCAATGGTACCAAACCATGGACTTAATTGTTGAAGGAGCTGAGCCTGCAAATCGAGAGAAATATCAAAGGCTGGTAGGAAAATTGCTTTATCTCGCACATACCAGACCAGACATTGCCTACGCAGTTGGAGTTGTTAGTCAATTCATACACCAACCCCAAGAAGAACATATGAATGTGGCCTTGCGAATCGTGAGGTATCTCAAGGGAACGACAAACTTTGGGATATTCTTAAAAAAGGGGGAAGGATCTCGAAGTAGATGGCTATACAGATGTTGATTGGGCAAGTAATCCAGTCGATAGAAAATACTTCACATTTATTGGAGGCAATCTGATCACTTGGAGAAGTAAGAAGCAAAAGGTCGTTGCCCTATCTAGTGCTGAAGCAGAGTTCCGAGGAATTAAAAGTGAGCTCATGGAGATTATGTGGCTAAGAAGATTGCTTACAGAGATTGGTTTTTCCCCAAGCCGTAAGAGTAGGCTATTCTGCGACAACAAAGCAGCAATCAGCATATCAGAAAATCCAGTACAACATGACAGAACCAAACATGTCGAGGTCGATCGTCACTTCATTAAAGAGAAACTGGAAGGAGAAATTATAGAGTTCTCGTTTGTTCCATCAGAAGAACAGTTGGCTGATATTCTAACTAAGGCAGTGAATCCGAAGAGTTTTAGAGAAATATTGACCAAGTTGAACATCGGTGATACTGTTGCTCAACTTGAGGGGGAGTGTCAAAAGAAGAGACAAACGGCTAGTTAGCCACATTCCAAGTACCAACTACTTGGTAATTGTTACAACATTTAATAGGTAGTATTTACCTAGACAAACAATAAATTAGTAGGAGTTCCTAAGAGTTGTAATAGCCCTATAAAAGGGAGTGTTCTACATCAAACATAACATAACATAAAAAAAAAAAAAAATACTCTTTCCTTACTCTTGCCACCATGTCTATTCTTCCATACAACGCCTCTCTCGATTTAATCGACAACCCGTTTTTTTATTTTTCGGCGTCTGGAGATTTCAGTTTTCGTTGAGCCGCTGCCACACTTGAAATCAATCAAGACAATTTGATGTGAAAGTGATAAAATCTGCCGGGATGAAGTTTGGGGAGAAATTTTTGGAGTATTTGGGGAGAATTTATGAGATATATATATGGAAAATAAAAATGAAATTCCCAATTATAGAATGACGAAGGTAACTGAGAGAGCTCAAATTGAAAGAAGAATTTCAGATCGAAAACTAGTTTCAACCCCTTTTCGCCTAACTGGATTACGAAAAAAGAAATAAGAATTTGGCAGTGTTGCAGCACATCATTGAGGCGATAGAATTTCAGAACAAAGAGAAAAGAAGTGGTGGAGATAGAGGAAGACAATAGTTGAGATAGAGGGAGAGAGGATTGTGATGATTGAAATTGCTGTTTAGGGTTTATGTTCCAGCTATTTAGGTTTCTTTTCATATGCCAATTCTATACTATAAACAAGTCTGTACTGGAAATTACCTTTTTAAAAAAAAATTAAGTTGAGAATGGGAATACAATTTGTAGTTATGATAGGGATTTGAGACGATTATGTGGATTGTAATGACAATAAACTTGTTTAAGATGAAAATGATTTTCGCTAGCTAAGAAAAAGTTGTCATTTTTCAGGTGAGAATGAGAGCAAAACAATTTTAGATGCATTTTTCTTGGGAAAGGCAGTGGCTGAAGCACTTAATGAGCGTGTAGAGTCGGCCGTGGGTGAGTTTCTGAGCTCCATTGGCAGATTGCAAGCTGAACAACAGAAGCAAGTAGAAGAATTTCAGGTACTAACTCACTGCTTGTGTATGCGATTCATGTCATGTTCTATATCTTGCCAGACACTTTGGCTCGTTAGCCACTGCGTCATTTGTCATTCATATGCTTGTATAGTTGAGTGTGTAGAAGGGATAATTCACCATTGAATGGGCTGGTGTATTGCTTGTGTGCTTTGGAGAGAGAACTGATTTCTACACTCCATCTGCTTTTGTTTTTAGGCCATGATATGCTGTGGTGCCACTAATTCCTTTATGGGGTGTTTGAAAGGATATATTCTATGATCGAGTATTTGAAGCATTGGATAATCAAACAATTTCAAAATTATTCAATCCATGCATCCATTACCTCCTTACTATAGAGGATTTAATAGTATTTCGATTTTTAAATGTCGTTGAGAGAAATTAGAAATATGATGAGTCTAGCAAGTCCTGTTGCATTTGGAAATGTTTGTGACTTTTTCAAGTGTATGCAAATAAGCCTTTTAAATTCATCCCTATTTTGTAATTTGATACTCCACTGTGCCAACAATCGGTTTATTTGTCAATATGTTCCAAATTTGCTACTTGATTATTATCATGATTCACATTGTTTTCATGGAGAAAAATCTGTTGGATCAATAATTAGTTTGTGACATGGTCACATCATGGTCTCCCTTAACTAAATTGTTTGACAAATTGTAACATTTTCTCCAGAAATCTCAACACTCAAGATATACAAAAAAGAGTGTAGCTTTTGCCCAGCTTAATATGGGCAGTTGGTTTAATTAATTTTTTGAATTTCCACTTTTTAAAACTCGGGTGACTCAGATAATTTAATTTGGTGCAATATGAATAGTGGTTCATATTGGTAAGTAGATGTCTTTTGAAGCTTTGGATTATGATTATGCATTCATATGAAATAGAGATGACCAATTAAGAATAAAACATCTAAAATTAGTACTCATAAAGTTGAAAAAGTTATAGAGAGCAAACTTGTCGCTAGCTAAATCTTAAAGTCAATTGTAGCTATAAGCCAAAGCATGAAAGTTTCTTTAGTTCATGTGCTGTTGTGGTAGTCAGTTTGAAATACAACAATGTTGTATGTCCTACATTTGCAAGCCATTACCTATGTAAGCTACGATAATAGTACATTGCGATTCAAATGTGCCTTTGCTACTATTTGTTATAGGCATTCTGCCCCTTCTTTGAATTGTAAGTGTAATCTTTTTCAGTTGAAGTGTAGTTTGTTTCTACCAAGGCTTCTAACAATTGGTAGTAGTAGTGGCAATCTAAGATCTATGATGTATTTTTTTATTGCAGAATGAGGTGTTGGAAAAGGCTCGACGGGCCAAGGAGCAAGCAGCAATGGAAGCGAAAAGGCTCGTTCCCCAGGCCAAGTCTAGTGCGGACAAGGCATCAGCTGTGAATGGTGTAGCATCGAACACATACTCACCTGCTGAGTCTGTAAACTCTACAACCTCGTCCCTGCAATCGGAGCCTGTCGACCGTGAGGACAATCCTCCCAATGATGGTTGATCAATAGTGGAGCTGCGTATGATCACTGCCCGTTGCATAGTTTGCCCTGCAATATAGAACAGAAGGAATATTGTTCTTATATTACATGCAATGTGCATTCTTTTTTATTGCAAATTTATCATAGAAATATTAAGATGATCATATTTGTCATTAGTTATATGAAAATAAGAGAAGATGGCTTACTCAAAATACTTTTCCATGAAAAATTATTCACCCATCAAACAGAATGCAGCAAAAGAGAAATATTCTTAGGGGGGGTTTATGATAAATGATCCATACAACAGAAGTACCATATTCAAGTATTCAACGTATTATGCGTCTAAATTTATTTATCACCTCCTCAAAAATTCAATCCTATCCCATTCTATATTGAAGGAGTATGTAAATTTATCTTCTCGTATGATATACTCAACTGCATAAAATTATCGCCAATTGGGCATTGTTTAATGAGAAATGGAGATATATAGTTCCAATTTCAATAAGATAAAAAAAAAGGCAGTACTTTTTTTTATTCGTATATTGAGATAAATGATTGAGTAATTTGTTTTTGAAAATTAACAAAAAAAACATTAACAATACGAAAGACAGAAAAATAAAATTAAACTGAAATATAAATGTAAATGAAATTTTATTTAGAAAAAGTATATATTCCTCTATTGAGTTATTAACTTAATTTGCAAATAAATATAGTAATTTAATTTCATAGTGTGTTGATTAATTAATACCAGAGTTATTCTTACTAATTTCACTTAATAGGAATAGGAGTAATTTTTTTCTTTAAATAATAGTGCTATAAATATCCAAAATTTGGTAATAAGGATAAATTAGGTATGAAATTGTAGCATTAAAATTATAACCGATTCAAAGAATCAATGCGATCCAATTCTAAATTGAAGGGTATTATGTTTATACATTATTTATTTTCTCTTTCATAATACAATCGATTTTATAAAATTATCGCCAATTGGGTGTTGTTTAATTAGAAATGGAGATATATATAAGGACTGGATGAACTACTATTTATGCACATGATATTTATATATTAAATATAGATATGTACGTGTATAAAAAAATGGGAATATAATGATTTCAAATCTGAACTGAATTAATAAATTATAATCATAGAAAATATAATTATCATATCCATTCAAATTATGCATCAAAGTGTAGATCCAAGGGAAAGATGTTATAAAAATTATTTTATCAGCATAACAATATCTAATTTGGCACTAAACAAACACAAACAAGATCTTTTTTTCCAGGAACAAGTGGAACACATTTTCCTCCATATTTTGCATATCCTGTTTTAATACAATGTTCGTTGCAATCTGGATACTTTGAGCATGGTCCTTGAAGAATCTTTGTCACTTTATCCCGTGTCTCTAAAAATTTTAAAAAATATATATAGAAAACAACTCAGTCTAATAATTCGGACATGTATATATAAAAATAATTAATTAAAATAAATATAAGATCAATATATAAACACACTTACCTGCGAATACAGAACTTGAAAGCAAAGACATGCAAATTAGTCCAACATAAATAGCCATCGTGATGGTAGTAACTCTTTTTGACTCCATTTTCTAGAAATCTGATTTTGAAATTGATAAATTTTTTTGAAATTGATATAGTAGAACTGATGCTACTGGCTTCGCCTTTTATAGCATTTTTTGAGTATAATTTTTGGCATGATTTGTCACAATTAAATGCAATTTCTTGTAATAATAGACATATATTGGTTTTGATATTTTAAGATTATTTGCTGTGTATTTTTAAATGGGATTATGTCGTAATGCCATCTCAAATCTGATTTGTCACGCCTGATCTGCCTACCACATTTTAGAAATGAAATCACATTTTATGTCTCATAGCTTTTATGTTTTAATATAGGTATATAAAAAAGAAAATGATTTTTTGACATTATAAATTTTTGGCATAATGTTTTTATGTCAGAGTTATGAACATTAAAGTCAGCATATCATTTTTAAAAATAATGTGCAAACTCTACATTAAATTTGATTTTGTAGAAACAAATACAAAAAATAGAACAATTAATCTCACCACCGGTGGGGTGTGATCAATTGCTAACTCACCCCTTTAATTGCTAACTACAACTAAATTAACACCATAAGATTTGAAAGATCTAATGGTCTATAAATTGCCACATGTAAATTCGTTTTTTATTTTTTTTAATATTAAAAACTCTAAATTTAGAGTTTCAGATCAAAATGTCAACACAGTAAATTGAATATATCAACATCATGTTTTTGAATATGTCAACACAGTTTCATATTGGCATTTTACATGTATTAAGTTGACATATTTTGTTAGTTATATTGACATTACCTGCTTGACAAAAAATACGAAAATTCATAAAAAAAATTCAGATTTTGATCTCGAAACATATGTAATTGAGATCTCGGTGGAATCCTTATTAAATTATCTTTAATTTGATATATGTTGTGTGAAAAAATAATTTAAATTGAGATAGTTATAACCATTTAAAGTTTAGAGATATTTTTCAAAAGTTAGTTACAACTAATTTGTTGTAAATTGACTTTAATACCCTTATTGACGTTTTTTATTGATCGTATTGACATTTCGGGCTGATGATCTAGACCATTGATTTGAATATCTAATAACTATTATTTAATTATAATTAGTAATTAAATATTGAAATAGCAATATAACACTCCTCTCTCACCTCTCACCACTTTTTTATGAAGAATGAGTTTAGCAAAAATATTGCACCAAATTTTATTAATGTAAATTAAAATTTAAATTTTATTATCCATACTATTTACTGTTCATAAAAGCAATAAACAAATAACTGCTCAAAGCATCAACATTCGCAATATTATGAATTAATTAAAAATAAAAATTATATTCAGCTTATAAATGATTTTTTTTTTGCCGTATAGGCCAGGTTGAACATATATTCATGATTTCTTAGGCCGAGGGTAAGAAATCACATAAAAAATCAAATCTAATTTGTTTTGCCAAATATATTCGATCGATTCACAAAAATATACGTAATTAACTAGAAAATTGTATATTTAATCATTAATATTAGATAATATATTTGAGTAATATTTAATCTCTAACCACTTACCAAATCCCATTTAAAATACTTGTACTAATATACTACTTCCTCCGTTTCATACTAATAGAGTCATTTTGTTATTTTAATACGTTCCATATTAGTGGAATAGTGGAATCATTTACTTTTTTAGTAAAGTCAACACATTTCTTCTCATTTATTTTTTCTCTCTATTACTTTATTTTTTCTATACTGATAATTATATAATAATGATAGTTTGTTATTATATAATTAAGAATATAATTAATTAAATTATAAATATTAATAATAAAATTATACTCCTCTCCATTAAATACCTAAATAGTTGGGAAAAGAATCCTTGAATTCAGAAATTTGATTTCTTTCAAAAATTAATACTATAAAATAAAAATAAATAGGAAATTAAAATTTACCCGTGGGCCGCGGGTACCCATTTCGACACCACTTGTAATGTCTTAATATGAATTACTATATAATTATGTATTATTATTAGATAAAATATAGATAAATGTTTTATTTATATACTCCACTATTATTTGTGCACGTTATACTTATAATAAATTTTGTTATATGCTTTTTTAACATTTTTCATGGAAATGAATAGACAAGTAGACGAAAATTTAGTTGAAATATTTTTTTAAGAGAGGGAAATTTTTAAATATATGCTCCATCCTATATAAGTATCCAGTTCATCCAAATTATACATCAAAACAAAAGATGGAAGGGAAATAGGTTAACAATTCCCATGTTATGATTATCATCATAACAATATCTAATTTGGCACTAAACACACACAAACAAGATCTTCTTTTCCAGGAACAAGTGGAATACATTCTCCTCCATATTTTGCATATCCTGATTTAACACAATGATCATTGCAATCTGGATAGTTTGAGCATGGTCCTTGAAGAATCTTTGTTACTTCGTCACGTGTCTCTGAAAATTAAAAAATAAAAGTCAGTTCAATAGTTCAAACATGTATATATAAAAATAATTAATTAAAATAAATAAAAGATAGATATATAAATACACTTGCCTGCAGATACATAGCTTGAGAGCAAAGACATGCAAATGAGTCCAACAAAAACAGCCATCATGATGCTAGCACCTCTTTTCGATTCCATTTTCTAGAAATTTTATTTTGAAATTGAAAGAGAAAATTTGTTTGAAATTGATGGAGAACATTTACTACTGGCTTCGCCTTTTATAGCATTTTTTGGGTATAATTTTTGGCATGATTTGTCATACTTAAATGCGATTTCTTGTTATAATGGACATTTATTCCTTTGATATTGAAGATTATTTGCCATGCCTAAACTGCGTACATCATTTTGTAAACGACATCACATTTTATGTCCAATGGCTTTTAATATCGGTATATGAAAAAAGAAAATGAGTTATTGATATAATGGTTTTATGCCATAATACTTTTATTTTATTTTTGTAATAATACTTATTTTCTATTTCGACTATTATTCACTAATGCCAATGTTATTTTGGGTAAAGATAAATAAAAAACTAGCAATCAATTTCTTAACAATATAACAGATAAAACAACTAACTTACTGGACTCAAAATACAAACTTAGATTTTTCACACCCCCACTATGTTAATATCATTTTTAAATTGGGTAAAGGCCAAAATTGGTCCTGAATACATGAACATTTTACAATTTTTATTCTAAACTTTATCTTTTGAATTTTTGCATCTTGAATATTTCAATTCAGATCACAATTGGTCATACACTAACGGTTCAGTCAATTTTTAAACTGCCAACGGTTTTAACCCGATTTTGACCGAGTATTTGTTTAATAAACAAATAAAACAAAACAGCTTTGCGGCGCTCTTTGCGACGTCCCTGGCGGCGGCGGCTGCCGGAGAAACAAACGCAGCAAGTCCTCTGATAGGGTTTGACCCCTATTCTTAATCGAGAGAGAGAGCACACGTGAATAAGGGAAAGATTTGGAAAAGATTTAACCTAGTTGGAGTACTAGGTTCTGGACGGGAGAATGAGAAAGAAAGTTTTATTTCATATTCTCAATGATTGACTCTCTAATGGGATCTACAATATATAGACCCTCAACCCTAGACGGTTCGACCTATCCTATTCTTCTCGGGAAAGAACCGACAAGAAAACCCGAGGCAAAAACAGAATTAAGGAAACGTTGATATCTTGCTTATGGAGCAAGATATCGAAAATAATTATTCTTACAAAATTGCATAAGGAAGTAATAACTAAAATATAAAAACAATAAAAGGAAACTTGTCACTCATCCGCGAACCGGGCCGGCCTCTTCACGGATCTCTTCGGTCTGGACCTCTTCGTCGCTGTTTGTCTGCTCAATGATCGACCCCTTGACCTTGGTTTATCCCCGACTTCAGTCACGTCCTCATCTTGGTTTGTCTCGAGCTCCACCTGCACCGCCGAGTCCCTATCAACTCCTCCCCCCAAAGAAACCACCTTGTCCTCAAGGTGTAAATTGGGGTGAAACCTTGCCAACTCCTCAACCGGCTCCCACGAAGGTGGAGTGTCTGACGCCCAGGAGACTAGCCACTGCACCTGCGGAACTCCCCTTGAAAGAACAACACGACTCTCCGTCGCGCGAACTGGTGTATCTAACAGCCGGTCACCAGAAATGGTCAGCATTGGCAGCGCCGGGTAGGTGAATTTCGGTTGCTCGACAAACGGCCGTAAAAGAGAGACATGGAAGACGTCATGAATTCTGCTGTCCGTGGGCAGCTGTAGACGGTAAGCCACCTTCCCTATCCGTTCGGTTATCACATACGGACCATAAAATCGTCGTCCAAGCTTTGCCGATAATGGTTTGCCCACGGAGTGTTGTCGGTAAGGATGGAGGCGAAGCCACACTTTGTCACCCACCGAAAACTCCACGTCTTTCCTATGACGGTTTGCATTGGTCGCCATAACCATCTGCGCGTACTGGAGACGTTTTTTCAAAGACCGCAGCAGCTCCTCGCGCTCAGCCAACAATTCGGCCACTGTCGCGTTATGCGACGGTCGAGCATATGTATCAAACAAGTTGGGTGGGTCACGGCCATATAGGGCCTGATACGGAGACATGCCTATGCTCGCATTGACCGTGCAGTTCATGGCTAGCTCCGCCCAAGGAAGCAGCTGTGACCACCGGCTAGGGCAATCGAACGTGTATGCCCGCAAGTATTGTTCCAGGGCCCTATTCGTTACTTCCGATTGACCGTCCGTTTGGGGATGATAAGTCGTGCTGAATTGCAGCTTGGTGCCGCTAAGAGTCGTCAATTCTTTCCAGAAGTCGCTCATGAAAATCGCATCTCGATCCGATAAGAGCTTTTTAGGAAAACCGTGTAACTTGACCACAGTCTCAATAAAGAGTCGTGCTACCCGAGGTGCGTCAAACCCAGATTTTAATGCGCCAAAATGGGCGTACTTCGACAAACGGTCCACCACCACCATGATGGTCGTGTAGCCTTGGGATTGTGGCAATCCTACAATGAAATCCATAGAAGCTGCCTCCCACACGCAATTAGGAATCGGGAGCGGTTGGATGAGACCGTTCGGCTTATCCCGAACATACTTTGTTGTCTGACAGGTGGAGCATCCTGCCACATATTTCCGGATATCCTCACGCATACCAGGCCAATAAAAAGAAGTAGCAACCCTGGTGAAGGTCCGTTTGTCGCCCGGATGGCCGGAAGTTGGGGCATCATGGCATTCAGCCAAGATTGCCGGAATAGCCCCTGACCCACGGCTGATATAGAGACGCCTCTTAAAACGGAGCAGGCCGTCGCTGACCGAGAGGGGTGTAGCAGCAGCTCCGGCCGAGACCTGCTGGTGTAGGGCGACCAGGTCCGGGGCGGTCTTGTTTTCCGAACGGATGAGGTCCAAAATGGACGGTGCTGGTCTGGCGTAGAGGGTCAGCGCCGATGCTGTGTCATTCGGCGGGCAGTCCGGCTGTCTGGAGAGAGCATCTGTGACCTTGTTCGACGCTCCAGACTTATACTCAATGGTAAATTTATATCCCATTAATTTCCGCAGGTAGAACTGCTGATCCGGCGTTTGAACCACTTGGGAGAGAAGATCTTTGAGGCTCCGTTGGTCACTGCGGATGATGAATTCTCTGCCCAAAAGGTATTGCCTCCATTTCTGTACTGCCTCGACGATGGCGTAGAGTTCTTTATGATATGTGGACGCCACGCGACGCTTAGGGCCCAATTTTTTGCTAAAATAAGCCAATGGGTGGCCTGCCTGCAACAGAACTGCACCAATCCCCAAATCTGAAGCATCGGTCTCAACGACAAAAGGAGCGCTAAAATCTGGCAAGTGTAACACGGGAGCCGAACACATGGCGTGCTTAAGTGCGTGAAAGCTGTCTGCCGCCGCTTCATTCCACGTAAATGAGTCTTTCTTTAATAAATCAGTGAGGGGGGCTGCAATGAGCGAGTAATGCTTAACGAACCGGCGGTAGTACCCTGTTAGCCCCAGGAAACCCCGCAATTGTTTGACCGTGGAGGGTGTAGGCCAAGCCGACATAGCTTCAATCTTAGAAGGGTCTGCTCTAAGCTCTTCTGCCGAAATAATATGGCCCAAGTAATCAATAGTGTCGACACCGAATGAGCACTTCGACCGCTTGATAAAGAACTGATTGTCGCCCAAGATTCCAAGAACAAGGCGAAGATGACCTGCATGTTCTTCCACAGAAGTACTATACACCAAAATATCGTCAAAAAACACAATAACAAATTGACGCAAATAAGGTTGGAAGATACTGTTCATGGCGGCCTGAAATGTCGATGGAGCGTTGGTTAGGCCGAAGGGCATCACCAAGAACTCAAAGTGCCCGTCGTGGGTCCGGAAGGCTGTCTTATGGACGTCGCGGACGTGCATGCGAATCTGATGGTATCCGGAACGAAGATCCAACTTCGTGAAAATGCGGGCAGCATGCAATTCGTCAAACAATTCGTCTGCTGTCGGAATTGGGAAGTGGTCGGGCGTAGTGGCGGCATTTAGGGCCCTGTAATCAACACAGAAACGGAAAGTACCATCCTTCTTACGCACGAGCAGGACCGGAGAGGAGAAAGGGCTCGTGCTATGTTGAATGACTCCCTGTTTAAGCATCTCCATAACCTGGTTCTCGATTTCCGTTTTCTGAAAGTACGGATACCGATATGGGCGCACGTTCACAGGTTTAGCATTGTCTGGCAGATGGATGCGGTGATCCCACTTCCGGGGGGGTGGCAGCGTGGTGGGGACATCAAAAACCGTTCCAAATTCGCACAATATAGTCTTGATCGCCGGGCTGATCGATAGTGGAGCTGTTGCCGGTGAACCGTCGTCCGAGATGGGGACAATCTCGAATAAATCAGAGTCTGGCTCATCGCCAATTAGTGAGAATAGGTTATTGCAAGAGATAGGACGAGGCGGGGCGTCCTCTCCACGGAGAAAAACTGGCTGTCCGTTCCAGTCAAATCGCATCGTTAGATTGCGGTAGTTCTTTGTCACGTCACCAAGATCCATCAACCATTGGACGCCGAGGATAACATCCGGTCCCTCAACTTGAAGCAAGAATAGGTCGATGTGAAACTGATGACCCTGCAACATAATAGGCGTTCCCAAACAAGCAAAAGAACACTTTAAAGATGCACCATTACCGACAATAACACGGAAAGGACTAATGTCGTGAAGTGGGAGACTTAGCTTTTCCGCGACGGCGGGCTTGATGAAATTGTGGGTACTGCCGCCGTCGATCAGTACAGACACTGTCGCTCCATTAATACGAGCCTTCATACGAATGGAGCGAGGCTTGATCTTAGGGCAAAGGACGTGGATACTGGAGACAGCGCCAGTAATCGCCATATTCTCACCTTCATCGTCAGAATGTATAGAAATCTGATCGGCCTCGTCATCCTCGTCGTCCGCCCCGATGAAAGCGTAGAACTTCTTGCTGCAAACATGGGTGCGTGAATAGGGCTCCGGGCAGTACCAACACTGGCCCTTCTTGGTCCGTTCGGCCCGTTCAGCTGCCGACACCCGGACAATAGGGTAATCGGATGGCGGCTGCCCCTCGCGAGGTGTACGGTGTTGCAGCTGGTTGTCACGGGTTTGAGTCGCTGCCGTGGAGGTCTTTGACGACCAGGCTGGTCTCGGAGAAGCAGCCTGGTTCACCGTCAGTTGGCAGGCGGCGATGCGCTGAGCCAAGGCGAATGCATCCTGTAGGGAAGCCGGCCTCCGTGTCAAGAGCTCGTGTCTGATGGATGGTTTCAATCCGGAAATGAAGAGGGAAGTCAGAGTCTCGTCCCCTACGTGCTTGACTTTTTGTAGCATGGCCTCAAAAGATGTTTGATAAGCTTCGACCGAAGCGGTCTGTTTAAGCGAGGCGAGTCGCCCCACATAGTCTTCATATAAGTCCGGATCAAACCGTTTCTTGACCGCTAGGAGAAAGCCATCCCAATCCTTTGACTCGACGTTGTCCTCCCAATATGTAAGCCACTCCTCGGCGGCGTCATCAAAGAGGAACGATGTCAAATACAAACGGTCAACCAGCGGCGTGAAACTATGATTGTAATGCTTCTGGATTTTGCGAATCCAACTCACCACGTTCTCGCCGTTAAATCGGGGTGCACTTGTCGTCAATTTGGGCTGGTTATCCGGATTGAAATCAACCGGTTTGGTCGTGATGGAGGGCGGAATCGCCCAGCCTCGCGTCGGTGGAGCAGACGAGTCAGGCGGTCGAGGCTGGTGGTTACCGATCGTGGCCGCCAATTTGGCCAGCGATTCGTCTATATTTCTGTTCGTCGTGGCCTGCTGACGCGCGAAAGCCTCTTGTTCGTGCTTGTGCGTCATCATCTTTTTCTCGTATTTCGCTGCGCGTAGTTGCATCTCGAATAACATCTGACCAATTTCTTGAGTCGTGTATTCGTGCGGCTTCTCCGCGTGGTCGGTGTCTGAGTCAGAGCCAATCGTCGTCATGGCGGAATGGAGGAAGAGGACTCAATGAGAGCACCAGATGATAGGGTTTGACCCCTATTCTTAATCGAGAGAGAGAGCACACGTGAATAAGGGAAAGATTTGGAAAAGATTTAACCTAGTTGGAGTACTAGGTTCTGGACGGGAGAATGAGAAAGAAAGTTTTATTTCATATTCTCAATGATTGACTCTCTAATGGGATCTACAATATATAGACCCTCAACCCTAGACGGTTCGACCTATCCTATTCTTCTCGGGAAAGAACCGACAAGAAAACCCGAGGCAAAAACAGAATTAAGGAAACGTTGATATCTTGCTTATGGAGCAAGATATCGAAAATAATTATTCTTACAAAATTGCATAAGGAAGTAATAACTAAAATATAAAAACAATAAAAGGAAACTTGTCACTCATCCGCGAACCGGGCCGGCCTCTTCACGGATCTCTTCGGTCTGGACCTCTTCGTCGCTGTTTGTCTGCTCAATGATCGACCCCTTGACCTTGGTTTATCCCCGACTTCAGTCACGTCCTCATCTTGGTTTGTCTCGAGCTCCACCTGCACCGCCGAGTCCCTATCATCCTCCAGCTCCAAATCGCCAGCTAGCAGTGAGAGGCAGACCAACAACCCCAGCACCACAAGCACCGCCTCCACCAACCGCGCCACCTCTTCGGGATTCATCTTTTTCTCTCAACTCTCGCTGGTGGGTCCGTCGGCGTATCGCCGGCGTCGACTTGAGTTTTCGATATGTTGGTGCCTGCTTCTCTCTCTCAACTCTCGCCGGGATTTACAGATTTCGATTTTGTTGGTTCCACTTTTGGAGTTTTTTGTTTTCAGATGTTTTCTTCTTCTGTTTCTATTTGTTTGGTTTGTTGATTTTGAAGTTGAAATTGAAGAAGTTCTGGGTTTAATTTACAGATATGTTTTGTGAGTCATTTTCGTGCTTTAATTTGATGATAAATTTCGATTTTGATTTTGTCCGATTTTGTTGGGTTCTTCATTTTTGTTTGGTTCTTCGATTTTGTTGGATTCTTGATTATGTTAGGTATTTGAAGATGAATTTCGATTTTAGAATTTGTGAATGAATGTAGAATTTGAAGATTTGTAGATTAGAATTTGGAGATGAATAAAAATGGATGAAATGTTTGAATTTTGTCCGTTTTTGAAAATTTTAGATTCTTGGTTTCTGATTTTGGAAAATTTGGTCAGATTTCAACATGAAAATGGAAGACAGAGAGGATATGAATTCACAAACATGATCTAATTAGTGAGTTAAAAATCATAATTAACAGTTTTAATCGGGTTAAAATAGGGTTAAAATCGTTGACCTTTAAAAAAATGACGTAACTGTTAGTGTAGGACCAATTGCGATCCGAGTTGAAATGTTCAGGATGCAAAAATTCAAAAAATAAAGTATATGATCAAAATCATAAAATGAGCATATGTTCAGGAGCAGTTTTGGCATTTACTCTTTTTAAATTTGTTCCAAAATTTTTTTAGAAAATCGAATTTAGAACAATTAACCACGCCACTATTAGGAAGGAATTTTGCAAAAATATATTACCAATTTTTACTGATAAATAAGTAGTAACATTTTATTATTCAAACAATTTACTGTTCATGAAAATAATAGCAAGTAAAATCAACATTCAGAATATTCTGAATTAATTTTAAAATAAAATCATATTGAGCTTATGAATGATTTCTTAGGCCGAGGGTAAGAAATCATATAAAAACCAGTTGAACACGTTTAACGGACAAAATCAGTTAAATAAATTATATTGATCGTGATTCGTGTGGATGAATTTTAAATTAAAAAATCAAATCATTTGTAATGTTTAATTTAAAATAGGTAGATCATAAGGATGAAAATCATGACCCCATAAAAATGAAATCTGAATTGTTATGTCAAATCTATAGGATTGATTCACAAAAATGTAACAGTAGTAACTAACAAATTATGTGATTAATAGTGTGTTATTTTATTTAAAAATGTCAAGTTTTGGTCACAACGATAAATTAGTAAGCGACCACAGTTCTTTCGTAGGACAAAAATAGAGAAAAAAAAATGTTTGGATCAGTCCACCAAATACACCAATTAAAGTCATAATATAACCATAATTGTGATCCAATTAATTTTGCTTAGGTAAAAAAGAAGTAATTGAGAATTTAATTATCGTTTGGATGCATTAAAAAAAGGTCAAAACTAAAAATGAGGAGCAAAAATACAAATTTAAGGTTCAAAAGGCCAACAATGACATAGAAAACAACAACGGACAATCCTACTAGGATTTTTATGTTGATTACTAAGTTTTTGTTCAATCTTACTAGGATTTTCCCAATTCTATTATTCCACTGTGAGAGAAATGAGGGACTAAAAATGAGGGACTGTGAGCGCCTATTGTATTTTCTATCTCTCAAAATGAGGGACTAAAAATGAGAGAAATGAGGGACTAAAAATGAGGGACTAAAAATGAGGGACTAAAAATAAGTAGTAACATTTTATTATTCAAACAATTTACTGTTCATGAAAATAATAACAAGTAAAATCAACATTTAGAATATTCTGAATTAATTTTAAAATAAAATCATATTGAGCTTATGAATGATTTCTTAGGCCGAGGGTAAGAACATCCACAATGGCGGCGAGCGGACCGGCTAGCCGATCTCCGGCGCTCGCCGGTTCGCTCGCCGAACCATTGTAACCGGTTCGCATGCCGATCCGCGAACATGAGCAAGGAAACATGAGCCTCGAATCGCTGTGGAATAAATTCCAAGGTATCTGGATCTCTATAGACGAGAGAGATCCGAATCCTATGGACACACCATCAACAATAGAGAAATACAACAAGATCTTGTAACGACACATATTATATCAATTTCTATGGGCTCTAGCTGACAGATTCGATGCCACTAAAAGAGAAATCCTAAATAAAGATCTGTTACCCACAGTAAGGACCGCATATGGGATGGTGAGACGAGAATCTGCAAATGAACGAGTTCTCAAACCCGCAGGCGACTCACAGGAGACAGGAATCGGGGTCGGTCTTGCAGCGGGTTTTAGGGATTTAGGGATTTAGGGTTCCCTAAATTCAAAATCGACCTCCAACTCTCTTATAAATCCGAAATCCCCCCCCCCCCCCCCTAATTCTCCTATATCCTATTTTAAACCCCATTCCCATAAACCTATCCAAAACTACCCCACACCTTCCAATATCTCCAGAAAATACCCCAAAACTTCCGTAAAATACCAAAATCACCCCGATTTTCCTAAACAATTGCGAAAATACCCCGACACTTTTCTAGATTCCGAAATTACCCCGACCGAATCAAATGATCTTTTTTTTCAGCCCACTATTCTGTGCCACAACTCTTTTAAAGCCTTTGCCTTTACCTCGTCCACTACCGATGAAAAGAAAGATAGTCAATGGTGCTACCGATACAATCTCTTTTGATCCAACCGATTTCCTTCACATCTCTAAACCTACCAAAGCCTATGTCCAAACCGCCGGAGGGGATTTAGCTCGAGTAGAGGGGGCAGGTACCATTAATATTTCTCCAACCCTACGACTCTCTAACTGCCTTCTCGTTCCAACTTTATCAAATAAACTTTTGTCTGTCAGTCATGTGACACAAGAGCTCAACTGCAAGTTACTGATGCAACCTCGTTTTTGTATATTACAGGATACCAAGACGGGGACGATAGTTGGGCGTGGCACTGAACGAAGTGGACTGTACTATGTGGACGAGATAGCTCAACAAAGTACGACATTATTGACTCATGGATCAAATACAATGAAGACTTGGCTTTTGCATCGGCGGTTAGGACAAGATTGCTTCTAGCATGCACTCTCTTGATTGTGAAACCTGTCATTTTGCCAAAAGACACTGTCACTCTTTTAAACTAAATAATACTCGTGTGTCTACCCTGTTTTCCTTAATTCACTCGGATGTGTGGGGTCCTGCCCCAATCCATAGGGGTCAGGGCTGCAGATATTTTCTTCTGTTTATTGATGATTTTTCCCGCATGACTTGGGTATATTTCTTAAGACATAAATCTGAGGTTTTCAAAAAATTTACCCAGTTTTACAGTTTGGTCCAAACTCAGTATAAACAAAATATCCAGGTCCTACGGTCCGACATTGGGGGGGGGGGAATATATAAATGCCAACATGAAAGCTTTCTTTGTTGAAAAAGGCCTTATCCACCAAACTTCTTGTGCCTATACGCCTTAACAGAATGGGGTAGCAGAACGAAAGAATAGGTATATTCTAGAAATCACCAGAGCTCTCCTCATCGAATCCAAAATACCCACATACTTTTGGCCAGAAGCAATAGCCACATCCGTGTATCTTATGAACCATCTCCGAACAGGTATCCTCAACTTTAAAACTCACATCGATACTTTTATCAACCACGAAACTGAAGGGGTTGGCAGCGGAAGCGTGCATGAAATCCGATCACATAAATTTGATCTATTTAGCAGATTATTTATACAAATTCTATTCGCGTAATTATCACATGTATCATGCTCATAACTTGAATTAAAACATGCTTTAGCATATAAAATCCCTAAAACATGCTCACTACGGAATTAGCCAATTTACCTCGTTGATTCAATCAAGAATCGATGATGGCTTGCTCCGTCTCCACGTGAAGATCTTCAGTACTCGACCCCTGATCTACTGACTGGTGTCCCGGACTGTATACTGATATTTGTGTGGGCAAATCTCACCAGAATACTAGGACTCGATTAATGAAGACAGAACTCAGCTCACGGAGGGAGCAATTTTTGAATTCTCTCTCTTTCTAGAGGGGGACGAAAATTCTAGCCATAATAATTATGTTTTCTGTCTCCTTCATTCTCCTATTTATATTAAGTCACATATTGGGCTCAGTCAGGGATCTAAGGAAGAATTTGGACATGGCCTCACCCAATTAGCTTTTTACTAATTAAATTGAATCCACAATTTAATATAAGCTTATATTGGAATATTACAAGCAGCCACTACAGAAGTAATATTGCACTGCCTTTCCAAATCCGAAATTACAAGTATTCCGCGTTTCCTTTTATTTGTTTAATTCATTTCCCGCGCTTAAGATAGAAACATCCATTAATTAATTAATGTCTGCTATGGACTTAATTAATTAACATATTTTATTCTCCAAGAGTGGACTTAGCAAGAAACTCTTATTTATTATTCATAGAGTAATTAAATTCCAACTACCTAGGTTCCGAATAATAAAACCTTGTTTCGAGCTCCTCTTGTGGATGTTATCAAACGAGACTCTCATCGCGCACGATTCAACATAATAGCAATCCTAGCACCGCTAGATAATGATCACCACTACCCAATATACCTGGATCGTTGGGTGGCGAAAAACCCGCACCTTTGGTAAGTCAAAGTAGTAGATACTAAATATTGTATGCTCAATGCTAACGTACATTGATTAAGAAATTAATTATCAAGACCTCGTCTTTCAGTAGATAGCATAAAGACTCTTCTTGCTGTTAGATCCATTCAGTGCTATACAACACCAACGTCATCATATTTCAACAAGGCTTAGAAATAATCGGACTGACATTGCAACCTTTCACGATAGGTAGTCTAGGTCTATCTGGGTTGTGAAATTCTTATTTTTCTTTGTTAAGAACTGACCGCGTACCTTAAATTGAGCGCAGCCCACAACTGGTCTACTAGAACAAAGATTTAGACTTATGTTATGTTCGCTTATACATTTAAATATGCAATAAACATCCATTAAATGTAAAACATAACAACATTATGACAAAAATAATCAGTTGCGTTCATTGGAAAATAATTATTAGAGTTTTACAGTATTCAATCACTCGAAAGGTGATTTCTAGTATACAAACCCTAACAGAAACCATACAAAAACCAACCCATCTCACTCTTGAACCGAAAGTCTTTGGTTGTATGGTTTTCGTCCACATCCCCAAACATGAACGTACCAAATTCTCTCCCTGTGCCGTTAAATGTGTTTTCCTTGGGTATGAGGTTAATCAGAAAGGGTACCGATGTTATGACCCTGTGACTAAGCACATGTACACAACTATGAATTGTGACTTTGTGGAAACCGAATACTACCACAGCCAATCCAGTGGTCAGGGGGAGAGTCAACCACAAAGTGACCCACTAAATTGGCTGTATATCCCAACAGAATCCACCACCCATCAACCCGAATCTGTCCGAGGGGGATACGAGTCAAGGGAAGAACCCAAATCGATCACGAAAGAAATTATTGAAGAGAGTCATACTAACGAGCTATCACAATCCACTAGTCAGGCCATGCAATTCGAGGACACCACCCAACCATCAACCTCGTCTACAAATCCTGAGGTAACCGATTCTGAAACCAACACAGTTCCATTGGAAATCACTAACATTGATAGGATAAGCCGGGAAGGAGAAACTAGGAGCGCAAACGACAGTAACAAGCAGTATGAACTACCTTACAGAAATACAAGGGGAATCCCTCCCAAGAGATACTCTCCGGACTGGAAAGGGAGAAAAACAAGATATTCAGTGGCAAACATCGCCCAAGGACACCTCGCGGAAATGGCCCGAGCTTTCGAGGTAGCCCTATATGTAGAAGAAGAAATTCCCCAGTCCTTTCAAGAAGCAGTCAAGCACAAGCACTGGAAGGAAGCCATGAAGAAGGAGGTTGATGCTCTGATCAAGAATGGAACATGAGAAAAATATACTCTTCCAGAAGGAAAAAAAACCAGTCGGATGTAGGTGGGTTTTCACCATCAAAAGACGTGCAGATAGATCAATCGAGAGATACAAGGTGAGACTGGTGGCTAAAGGATACACTCAAGTATATGGGATTGACTACGATGAAACTTTCTCCCCAGTTGCCAAACTTGACACCATCCGAGCGTTATTGTCAGTTGCAGCTTGTAAGGATTGGTTACTACATCATTTGGATGTGACTAATGCCTTTCTCCATGGAGAATTGGAAAAGGACAAGGAAGTCTATATGACAGTTCCACCAGGATTTGATGGCGATTTTGGGCTTGGACAGTTGTGCAGACTGAAGAAAACCTTATACGGCTTAAAACAATCCCCGAGGATATGATTTGGAAGGTTTTGCCAAGCAATGATCAAACACGGATTCAAACAGAGTCTTTCTGATCATACACTCTTCACCAAGAGGAGAGGGGATAAGATAACTTGCCTTATCATCTATGTTGATGATATGATTATCACAGGAGATGATACAGAAGAAGTCAATAACCTCAAGACCAATCTGTTCAAAGAGTTTGACATGAAAGATCTCGGCCCCCTAAAGTATTTCTTGGGAATAGAGGTATTGAGATCAAGGCATGAAATATTTCTAAGACAGAGAAAATATGTTCTCAATCTACTGGCAGAAACCGGCCTTTTAGACTGCAAGCCGGCCGAGACACCAATGATACCAAACCATGGACTTAATTGTTAAAGGAGCTGAGCCTGCAAATCGAGAGAAATATCAAAGGCTGGTAGGAAAATTGCTTTATCTCGCACATACCAGACCAGGCATTGCCTACGCAGTTGGAGTTATTAGTCAATTCATGCACCAACCCCAAGAAGAACATATGAATGCGGCCTTGCGAATCGTGAGGTATCTCAAGGGAACGACAAACTTTGGGATATTCTTAAAAATGGGGAAGGATCTCGAAGTAGATGGCTATACAGATGTTGATTGGGCAAGTAATCCAGTCGATAGAAAATCAACCGGCGGATACTTCACATTTATTGGAGGCAATCTGATCACTTGGAGAAGTAGGAAGCAAAAGGTCGTTGCCCTATCTAGTGCTGAAGTAAAGTTCCGAGGAATTAAAAGTGGGCTCATGGAGATTATGTGGCTAAGAAGATTGCTTACAGAGATTGGTTTTTCCCCAAGCCGTAAGAGTAGGCTATTCTGCGACAACAAAGCAGCAATCAGCATATCAGAAAATCCAGTACAACATGACAGAACCAAACATGTCGAGGTCGATCGTCACTTCATTAAAGAGAAACTGGAAGGAGAAATTATAGAGTTCTCGTTTGTTCCATCAGAAGAACAGTTGGCTGATATTCTAACTAAGGCAGTGAATCCGAAGAGTTTTAGAGAAGTATTGACCAAGTTGAACATCGGTGATACTGTTGCTCAACTTGAGGGGGTGTCAAAAGGAGAGACAAACGGCTAGTTAGCCACATTCCAAGTACCAACTACTTGGTAATTGTTACAACATTTAATAGGTAGTATTTACCTAGACAAACAATAAATTAGTGGGAGTTCCTAAGAGTTGTAATAGCCCTATAAAAGGGAGTGTTCTACATCAAACATAACATAACATAAAATAAAAAAAATACTCTTTCCTTACTCTTGCCACCATGTCTATTCTTCCATACAACGCCTCTCTCGATTTAATCGACAACCCGTTTTTTTATTTTTCGGCGTCTGGAGATTTCAGTTTTCATTGAGCCGCTGCCACACTTGAAATCAATCAAGACAATTTGATGTGAAAGTGATAAAATCTGCCGGGATGAAGTTTGGGGAGAAATTTTTGGAGTATTTGGGGAGAAATTATGAGATATATATATGGAAAATAAAAATGAAATTCCCAATTATAGAATGACGAAGGTAACTGAGAGAGCTCAAATTGAAAGAAGAATTTCAGATCGAAAACTAGTTTCAACCCCTTTTCGCCTAACTGGATTATGAAAAAAGAAATAAGAATTTGGCAGTGTTGTAGCACATCATTGAGGCGATAGAATTTCAGAGCAAAGAGAAAAGAAGTGGTGGAGATAGAGGAAGACAATAGTTGAGATAGAGGGAGAGAGGATTGTGATGATTGAAATTGCTGTTTAGGGTTTATGTTCCAGCTATTTAGGTTTCTTTTCATATAGTTGGAATTGAGCTAACATTCAGATATTGAAACTGCCAATTCTATACTATAAACAAGTCTGTACTGGAAATTACCTTTTTAAAAAAAAATTAAGTTGAGAATGGGAATACAATTTGTAGTTATGATAGGGATTTGAGACGATTATGTGGATTGTAATGACAATAAACTTGTTTAAGATGAAAATGATTTTCGCTAGCTAAGAAAAAGTTGTCATTTTTCAGGTGAGAATGAGAGCAAAACAATTTTAGATGCATTTTTCTTGGGAAAGGCAGTGGCTGAAGCACTTAATGAGCGTGTAGAGTCGGCCGTGGGTGAGTTTCTGAGCTCCATTGGCAGATTGCAAGCTGAACAACAGAAGCAAGTAGAAGAATTTCAGGTACTAACTCACTGCTTGTGTATGCGATTCATGTCATGTTCTATATCTTGCCAGACACTTTGGCTCGTTAGCCACTGCGTCATTTGTCATTCATATGCTTGTATAGCTGAGTGTGTAGAAGGGATAATTCACCATTGAATGGGCTGGTGTATTGCTTGTGTGCTTTGGAGAGAGAACTGGTTTCTACACTCCATCTGCTTTTGTTTTTAGGCCATGATATGCTGTGGTGCCACTAATTCCTTTATGGGGTGTTTGAAAGGATATATTCTATGATTGAGTATTTGAAGCATTGGATAATCAAACAATTTCAAAATTATTCAATCCATGCATCCATTACCTCCTTACTATAGAGGATTTAATAGTATTTCGATTTTTAAATGTCGTTGAGAGAAATTAGAAATATGATGAGTCTAGCAAGTCCTGTTGCATTTGGAAATGTTTGTGACTTTTTCAAGTGTATGCAAATAAGCCTTTTAAATTCATCCCTATTTTGTAATTTGATACTCCACTGTGCCAACAATCGGTTTATTTGTCAATATGTTCCAAATTTGCTACTTGATTATTATCATGATTCACATTGTTTTCATGGAGAAAAATCTGTTGGATCAATAATTAGTTTGTGACATGGTCACATCATGGTCTCCCTTAACTAAATTGTTTGACAAATTGTAACATTTTCTCCAGAAATCTCAACACTCAAGATATACAAAAAAGAGTGTAGCTTTTGCCCAGCTTAATATGGGCAGTTGGTTTAATTAATTTTTTGAATTTCCACTTTTTAAAACTCGGGTGACTCAGATAATTTAATTTGGTGCAATATGAATAGTGGTTCATATTGGTAAGTAGATGTCTTTTGAAGCTTTGGATTATGATTATGCATTCATATGAAATAGAGATGACCAATTAAGAATAAAACATCTAAAATTAGTACTCATAAAGTTGAAAAAGTTATAGAGAGCAAACTTGTCGCTAGCTAAATCTTAAAGTCAATTGTAGCTATAAGCCAAAGCATGAAAGTTTCTTTAGTTCATGTGCTGTTGTGGTAGTCAGTTTGAAATACAACAATGTTGTATGTCCTACATTTGCAAGCCATTACCTATGTAAGCTACGATAATAGTACATTGCGATTCAAATGTGCCTTTGCTACTATTTGTTATAGGCATTCTGCCCCATCTTTGAATTGTAAGTGTAATCTTTTTCAGTTGAAGTGTAGTTTGTTTCTACCAAGGCTTCTAACAATTGGTAGTAGTAGTGGCAATCTAAGATCTATGATGTATTTTTTTATTGCAGAATGAGGTGTTGGAAAAGGCTCGACGGGCCAAGGAGCAAGCAGCAATGGAAGCGAAAAGGCTCGTTCCCCAGGCCAAGTCTAGTGCGGACAAGGCATCAGCTGTGAATGGTGTAGCATCGAACACATACTCACCTGCTGAGTCTGTAAACTCTACAACCTCGTCCCTGCAATCGGAGCCTGTCGACCGTGAGGACAATCCTCCCAATGATGGTTGATCAATAGTGGAGCTGCGTATGATCACTGCCCGTTGCATAGTTTGCCCTGCAATATAGAGCAGAAGGGATATTGTTCTTATATTACATGCAATGTGCATTCTTTTTTATTGCAAATTTATCATAGAAATATTAAGATGATGGAATTTTCATTAGTTATATGAAAATAAGAGAAGATGGCTTACTCAAAATACTTTTCCATGAAAAATTATTCACCCATCAAACAGAATGCAGCAAAAGAGAAATATTCTTAGGGGGGGTTATGATATATGATCCATACAACAGAAGTACCATATTCAAGTATTCAACTTATTATGCGTCTAAATTTATTTATGCACCTTCTCAAAAATTCAATCCTATCCCATTCTATATTAAAGGAGTATGTAAATTTATATTCTCGTATGATATACTCGACTGCATAAAATTATCGCCAATTGGGCATTGTTTAATGAGAAATGGAGATATATAGTTCCAATTTCAATAAGATAAAAAAAAAGGCAGTACTTTTTTTTTATTCATATATTGAGATAAATGATTGAGTAATTGGTTTTTGAAAATTAACAAACAAAAAAACATTAACAATACGAAAGACAGAAAAATAAAATTAAACTGAAATATAAATGTAAATGAAATTTTAATTGGAAAAAGTATATATTCCTCTATTGAGTTATTAACTTAATTTGCAAATAAATATAGTAATTTAATTTCATAGTGTGTTAATTAATTAATACCAGAGTTAATTCATACTAATTTCACTTAATAGGAGTAATTTTTTTCTTAAAATAATAGTGCTATAAATATCCAAAATTTGGTAATAAGGATAAATTAGGTATGAAATTGTAGCATTAAAATTATAACCGATTCAAAGAATCAATGCGATCCAATTCTAAATTGAAGGGTATTATGTTTATACATAATTTATTTTCTCATTCATAATACAGTCGATTTTATAAAATTATCGCCAATTGGGTGTTGTTTAATTGGAAATGGAGATATATATAAGGACTGGATGAACTACTATTTATGCACATGATATTTATATATTAAATATAGATATGTACGTGTATAAAAAATGGGAAGATAATGATATCAAATCTGAACTGAATTAATACATTATAATCATAGAAAATATAATTATCATATCCATTCAAATTATGCATCAAAGTGTAGATCCAAGGGAAAGATGTTATAAAAATTATTTTATCTGCATAACAATATCTAATTTGGCACTAAACAAACACAAACAAGATCTTTTTTTCCAGGAACAAGTGGAACACATTTTCCTCCATATTTTGCATATCCTGTTTTAATACAATGTTCGTTGCAATCTGGATACTTTGAGCATGGTCCTTGAAGAATCTTTGTCACTTTATCCCGTGTCTCTAAAAATTTTAAAAAATATATATAGAAAACAACTCAGTCCAATAATTCGGACATGTATATATAAAAATAATTAATTAAAATAAATATAAGATCAATATATAAACACACTTACCTGCGAATACAGAACTTGAAAGCAAAGACATGCAAATTAGTCCAACATAAATAGCCATCATGATGGTAATAACTCTTTTTGACTCCATTTTCTGGAAATCTGATTTTGAAATTGATAATTTTTTTTGAAATTGATGTAGTAGAACTGATGCTACTGGCTTCGCCTTTTATAGCATTTTTTGGGTATAATTTTTGGCATGATTTGTCACAATTAAATGCAATTTCTTGTAATAATAGACATATATTGGTTTTGATATTTTAAGATTATTTGCTGTGTATTTTTAAATGGGATTATGTCGTAATGCCATCTCAAATCTGATTTGTCACGCCTGATCTGCCTACCACATTTTAGAAATGAAATCACATTTTATGTCTCATAGCTTTTATGTTTTAATATAGGTATATAAAAAAGAAAATGATTTTTTGACATTATAAATTTTTGGCATAATGTTTTTATGTCAGAGTATCCTATTTATGAACATTAAAGTCAGTATATCATTTTTAAAAATAATGTGCAAACTCTACATAAAATTTGATTTTGTAGAAACAAATACAAAAAATAGAACAATTAATCTCACCACCGGTGGGGTGTGATCAATTGCTAACTCGCCCCTTTAATTGTTAACTACAACTAATTTAACACAATAAGATTTGAAAGATCTAATGATCTATAAATTGCCACATGTAAATTCGTTTTTTATTTTTTTAATATTAAAAACTCTAAATTTAGGGTTTCATATCAAAATGTCAACACAGTAAATTGAATATATCAATACCATATTTTGAATATGTCAACACAGTTTCATATTGATATTTTACATGTATTAAGTTGACATATTTTATTAGTTATATTGACATTACCTGCTTGACAAAAAATACGAAAATTCATAAAAAAATCAGATTTTGATATCGAAACATATATAATTGAGATCTCGTTGGAATCCTTATTAAATTATCTTTAATTTGATATTTGTTGTGTGAAAAAATAATTTAAATTGAGATAGTTATAATCATTTAAAGTTTAGAGATATTTTTCAAAAGTTACTTACAACTAATTTGTTGTAAATTGACATTAATACCCTTATTAACGTTTTTTATTGATCGTATTGACATTCCGGGATGATGATCTAGACAATTGATTTGAATATCTAATAACTATTATTTAATTATAATTAACAATTAAGTATTGAATTAACAATATAACACTCCTCTCTCACCTCTCACCACTTTATTAGGAAGAATGAGTTTAGCAAAAATATTGCACCAAATTTTATCAATGTAAATTAAAATTTTAATTTTATTATCTGTACTATTTACTGTTCATAAAAGCAATAAACAAATAACTGCTCAAAGCATCAGCATTCGCAATATTATGAATTAATTAAAAATAAAAATTATATTCAGCTTATAAATGATTTTTTTTTTGCCGTATAGGCCAGGTTGAACATATGAATGATTTCTTAGGCCGAGGGTAAGAAATCACATAAAAAATCAAATCTAATTTGTTTTGCCAAATATATTCGATCGATTCACAAAAATATACGTAATTAACTAGAAAATTGTATATTTAGTCATTAATATTAGATAATATATTTGAGTAATATTTAATCTCTAACCACTTACCAAATCCCATTTAAAATACTTGTACTAATATACTATTTCCTCCGTTTCATACTAATAGAGTCATTTTATCATTTTAATACGTTTCATAGTAGTGGAGTAGTGGAATTATTTACTTTTTTAGTAAAGTCAACACATTTCTTCTCATTTATTTTTTCTCTCTTACTTTATTTTTAAGTATTGAATTAGCAATATAACCCTATTCTCTCACCTCTCACCACTTTATTATGAAGAATGAGTTTAGCAAAAATATTGCACCAAATTTTATCAACGTAAATTAAAATTTTAATTTTATTATCCATACCATTTACTGTTCATAAAAGTAATAAACAAATAACTGCTCAAAGCATCAACATTCGCAATATTATGAATTAATGAAAATGGAAGACAGAGTGGATATGAATTCACAAACATGATCTAATTAGTGAGTTAAAAATCATAATTAACAGTTTTAATCGGTCAAAATAGGGTTAAAATCGTTGACCTTTAAAAAAATGACGGAACTATTAGTGTAAGACCAATCGTGATCCGAGTTGAAATGTTCAGGAGGCAAAAATTCAAAAGATAAAGTATATGACCAAAATCATAAAATAAGCATGTGTTTAGAGCAGTTTTGGCATTTACTCTTTTTAAATGTGTTCCAAAAAATTTTTAGAAAATCGAATTCAAAACAATTAACCACGCCACTATTAGGAAGGAATTTTGCAAAAATATATTACCAATTTTTACTGATAAATAAGTAGTAACATTTTATTTTCAAACAATTTACTGTTCATGAAAATAATAACAAGTAAAATCAACATTTAGAATATTCTGAATTAATTTTAAAATAAAATCATATTGAGCTTATGAATGATTTCTTAGGCCGAGGGTAAGAGCATCCACAATGGCGGCGAGCGGACCGGCTAGCCGATCTCCGGCGCTCGCCGGTTCGCTCGCCGAACCATTGTAACCGGCGAGCGCCATTTTGGTGAAAAAATCGGAGAGCGCATGCCGATCCGCGAGCGCTGGCTGATGCGCTAGCCGGTCCGCTCGCTCCGGACCAGAGAGCGATCGGCCAGCGAAATTTTTTTATTAATTTTCGAAACACTATATATACGCGTTTTGCACGTCATTTTCATTCGCACCACTTGTTTTAACGAGTACTCTTTCTATCTTAATTTTTGTACAAGATCAACAACGTGAAATGGAGAACAACAACGAAGGTAATCCAATGACGAGCGGGTCTCAAACTCTCCCGGTACTCGTGGGAGGTGGATGGGGTCGGATGCCCGGGTACTACAACATGTACCCGTGGCAGCAGATGATGTCCGGGATGGCAGTGGGGGGTTACCGGCGATGCCGGGGTGGGCACCCGGTATGCAGATGATGCCGGGGGGGAACGTCTATCGCCCCAGTTTTGATTTTTCGAATGCTTCTTCGCACACATCGATCCCAACGGAGGCGCAGTTCACGCAATATGAGACTTTCTCCTTAGAGGAGTTGGGGTTTGATCTTCTCGGTGTTCCGGAAACTCCCGTTCAAATGGGGGGAGTTGGGCAGGGTCGGGGCCACCCAAAGAAAAAGAGCAAGGGGAAGGTCAAGAGGGTCGGCGAGTCGTCGCAGCCGGGTGAGGACGACTGCTCAGTACGGAGGAAGTGGACGGATGCCGAGAACGTCGCGTTGTTCAAGGCGTGGGTGAGTATTTGCGATGATCCCCTCACTTTGAACAATCAGAGGATCGTCAACATGTGGGCCAAAATAGCAGCAAACTATAAGGCATTTTGCCCGAAGGGGAGGCCGCGCAACGGGGAGGAGTGCCGGAAGGCATGGGACCGAATCAGGGCTGGGGTCTCCCAATTTTCGGGCTTGTACGCCAGCGCCCTCCGCATGCAGAGCAGTGGCCAAACGGAGGATGACTGCAGGAGGATAGCTGAGAAAGCCTTCCCTCAGCCCGGGTTGTATAAGGAGTTCACATACTGGAACTCCTATGAGGTGCTGAACGACTCTGAGAAGTTCCGGGCAGGTGTCGACGCTGGCTGGCCGAAGAAGCAACGACTGAACTATACCGGTGATTACAGCGGCAGCAGCGGCAGTTCTCACGACCTCCCCGAGGGTGCTTAGGAGCTCCCATTCCCTCCATCGTTCGCTTGTCGAACTCGCCCGGTTGGTCAAAGGCGGGCGCAACGGGAGGCGGGGGGCATCGGGGGGTCCCAGGAGGTCCAGTCGGCTTCCCCCCTTGGCCAGTCGACAGAGGATCTAAAATTCTTCGCGCGTCAACAAACGCGTGCTCAGATGGTCAAGATCTTAGCCGATTGGAAGACGGCAGAGGACCCCGAGGAGAAGAGTTTTCTTCATGCATTGCTCGTGAGCATGTGTGACGATTTGAAGGCCACTGCGGCACGGGAGGTACCGGCGGCGACGGGGGCGACGGAGACGAGGAGTGAGGCGGAGGTCGGGATTTTTTTTGAATAATGTAATTTTTTTAAAATTAATGTAATTTTTTTATGTAATTTTTTTAATTTAAATAATATTATTGAATTTTCTCGTATCTGTGTCGTATATTTAATTCCGTATTTTGTGTGATTGTCAATTATTTGTTTTATATAATTTTGAGTGATGTGGCTAAGCTATTGCTAAGCTATTGCTGGGCTATTTGTTTGTCCTGATGATGTGGCAGGAGAAGTTTGTGCCTGGGCTATGGATGGACTATTCTTATTGTGGATGCCCTAAGAAATCATATAAAAACTAGTTGAACACGTTTAATGGACAAAATCCGTTAAATAAATTATATTGATCGTGTGGATGGTTTTTAAATTAAAAAATCAAATCATTTGTAATGTTTAATTTAAAATAGGTAGATCATAAAGATGAAAATCATGACCCATAAAAAATGAAATCTGAATTGTTATGTCAAATCTATTGGATTGATTCACAAAAATGTAGCAGTAGTAACTAACAAATTATGTGATTAATAGTGTTTTATTTTATTTAAAAATGTCAAGTTTTGGTCACAACGATAAATTAGTAAGCGACCACAGTTCTTTCGTAGGACAAAAATAGAGAAAAAAAATGTTTGGATCAGTCCACCAAATACACCAATTAAAGTCATAATATAACCATAATTGTGACCCAATTAATTTTGCTTAGGTAAAAAATAAGTAAATGAGAATTTAATTATCGTTTTGATGCATTAAAAAAGGTCAAAACTAAAAATGACGATCAAAAATACAAATTTAAGGTTCAAAAGGCCAACAATGACATAGAAAACAACGACGGACAATCCTACTAGGATTTTTATGTTGATTACCAAGTTTTTGTTCAATCTTACTAGGATTTTCCCAATTCTATTAGAACATCCCTAATGATAATAGGTCAGCCATATGCTAGCCACAAACTCCTTCTGCCACATTATCAGCACTAAAAACTCCTTCTGTCACATCATCAGCACTAAAAACTCCTTCTGCCACATCATCAGCACTAAAAACTCCTTCTGCCACATCATCAGCACTAAAAACTCCTTCTGCCACATCATCAGGACAAGCAACTGGACAAGTAATAGACTTGCCACAATAAACAAAATTATAAAAAAACAAATAATTAACAATCACACAAAATACGGAATTAAATTAAAGACATATATACGTGAAAATTCAATAATAATAGTAAAATTTTAAAAAGTACATTAATTAAAAAAATTACATTAATTTAAAAAAATAAACCCTCTTCCACACACGAGCCCCCGCCTCCGCCTCACTCCTCGTGGCCGTCCCCGCCGTTGTCGCCGCTATCCGGGCCCCCAAATCTGCGGCATCTGAGCCCGCGTCTGAGACCCCCAACTGTGCCGAGGCGGCATCCAAATCGATCTCATACTCTCGAGCATTGAGTGAAGAAAACTCTTCTCCACGGGTCAGTTGTCGTTCTCCATTCAGCTAAGATCTTGTGCATCTGGGCCCGCGTTTGTTGACGATCGAAGAAGGCGAGCTCGGTTGGCGACTTGCCAACAGGGGGGATGCCGACTGGACCTCCTGGGACCCCTGGGCGACCCCCGTCGCTACCAGTTGCGCCCGCCTTTGACCAACCGGGCGAGTGCGGCGAGTAAACGATGGAGGGGACGGGAACTCCTGAACATCCTCGGGGAGGTCGTGGGAACCGCCGCTGCTGCCGCTGTAATCACCGGCATAGTTCAATCGCTGCTTCTTCGGCCAGCCAGCATCGACACATGCCCGAAACTTCTCGGAGTCCATCAGCACCTCATAGCAGTTCCAAGTGAACTCCTTATAAAGCTCGGGCACGGGGAAGGCTTTCTCTGCCATCCTCCTGCAGTCCTCGTCAGTTTGGCCACTAGTCTGCAAGCGGAGGGCGTTGGTGTACAAGCGCAAAAATCGGGAGACCGCAGCCCTGATTCGGTCCCACCCCTTCCGGCACTCCTCCCTGCTGTGTGGCCTCCCCTCCAGGCAAAATGCCTTGTAGGCTGCTGATATTTTAGCACATAAGTTGACGATCCTCTGATTGTTCGAATGGAGGGGATCATCGCAAACACTCACCCAAGCCTTGGACAGCGTGACGTTCTCCGCATCCGTCCACTTCCTTCGTGTCGGGCTGTCGTCATCAGCCGGCTGCGACGACTCGCCGACCACCCTTTTACCCTTCCCCTTGCCCTTATTCTTCTTTGGTGCGCCCCGACCCCGCCCTACTCCCCCGTTTGAACGGGAGTGTCCGCATCCTCGAGATCTATCCCCAACTCCTCTAAAGAGAAAGTCTCACACCCAGTGAACTGCGTCTCCGATGGGGTCGATGTGTGCGAAGAGCAGTAAAAAAATCAAGACTAGAGCGATAGGCATTGTCCCTCCCGGCGTCCCCTGCATCCCCGGCTGCCACCCCGGCATCATCTGCATCCCGGGTTGCATCCCCATTACCCCCTGTCCGCCCTGCATCCCTTGCCATTCCGGCATACTACCCCCGGCTGCTATCCCGGGCACCATCTGCTGCTAAGAGTACATGTTGTAGTACCCGGCCTTCGGACCCCATCCACCTTCCACGGGTACTGTAGGAGTTTGAGACCCGTTCATCACTGGAGTAGACTCGTTGTTGTTCTCCATTTTGCTTTATTGCTCTTGTACACAAATTAAGTAAGAGAGAAAACTCGTTAAAACAAGCGGTGCGAATGAAAATGATGTGCAAATCGCGTATATATAGTATTTCAAAAATTAAAAAAAAGTGCTGGCCGATCGCTCACCTACAATGGCGGCCAGCCGATCGGCGAGCGCATCGGCTAGAGCTCAAAAATCGGCGTGCGCTCGCCAAAATTCTCGTCGTTTTTCCGCTCGCCGCCTACAATGGTTTGGCTAGCAGGCCGGCCAGCGCCGAGAATCGGCTAGCCGGTTCGCTAGTCTCCATTGGAGATGCTCTTATTCCACTGTGAGAGAAATGATACGCTGATTGAGGGACTAAAAATTAGGGACCGTGAGCGCCTATTGTATTTTCTATCTCTCTTCTCAATTTCTCCCTCTTCGTTTTTCTATACTAGAGCACTTTTCAACCATCACAATCCTCTTTCCCTCTATCTCAACTTGTTGGAATCGTGATTGGTCAAATGACTTTGACTAATAATAAATGTTATAAGACATTTAATTTTGTGAAATTAAATGCAATGACGTCGATCTACGTTCCGAGTAGATGACCGTAGTATATTCATTTTCTCAAATCCGATTCCCGGTGAGTGAGAAATAATATATTAAAGTTGGTCACAATAAAGCTAGAAATGACCTATGAGAAAAACTAAGAGATTTATTAAGTAAGCGTTAATTATCCCACATCGGGGATGATAAACTTCTTTGATGAAGTATTTAATCAGATGAATTATTATGTGTAATAATTATCGTGGAATAAACGGGTGTCAGAGCCATGACCCGTGTCCTGTGTCCTGTGACCCGTGTCTCGTGACTCGTGCACCGGGTGTCTTGGATCTTGGCAATTGGTCTTTGGGTGGTCTTTGGGCTATTCTTTGGAGCTGGTTGCTGAGCGTGGTTCGAGCCCCGCTTGTTCTTTTTAGACCACTCGAAACTCCACGCTATCCCCGACGGGTCCTGGTCCACGTCATGGTCCCGCTGGACCCCGACGCATGACGGGAGACAAAAGGTTCCCGCTGGACCCCGACGCACAACGGGAGACAAAAGGTCCCCGCTGGACCCCGACTCACAACAGGAGTCAAAAGGTCCCCGTTGGACCCCGACGGTCCATGGTGTATCCCGTCGTGTAGCATGTCCAGGTGCATCGTATCTCTTCAGCTCCCACTGGCTAGTGCACCAGTCAGTAACCCCCGGCGGTTACAGTCAAGTCATCATGACACACATGATGGCTGTTGACTCCATCAATGCCCCTGCAGGTGGACTTGACTTATAAATAGGCAGTCACTCCATGCATTGCATACAAGGTTTTTAGAACACACAACACAAGCATGTCATTCTCTCATTCTCTCTGCATTGTCTTCCCGTCGAAGCTCTACACTCGCCATCATCTAGTTCGCCGGAGCTTGTTCGTCTGCGGTGCTGCAACGAATAAGACGAAGCCGTTTTATCTTTGGGGACGACACGCCAAACCGAGAGCACTACCGGGGCGTATCTTGTCTTGCGGAAAGAGGGCTCCTCGACTCGGCTTACAATTACATCTTTACGGTTTATTGTTTCGAATTCTATTTTGTATTTTCAATTCAATTTATTTCCGTTTATTTTCTCCGTACTTCATTGGGTTGTATTGCCCGGTTAGTGTATCACAGTTTAAACAATCATTTTGAACCAACAATCGCAAGACGAGATATACTTGCCGTTGAAGAAGGAGTTTGAACTTTAAATTGAATCTAAAACTTTCGAAACTAATACCTTAGCGTGGAGATGGAACCCGTCACTGCGTTCCCCATCGCCACTTTTTCCGACTCCAACACCGACGTGGCCACTGTTCCCCGCCGGGTCCCCGCCATGACCACGACTTCCATCGAGTCCATATCACTACTCTTGACTACCCAAGCGCCTTGAGCGTTCACTAACCCATTTGGGTCGACTGGTGCATCCACCTTGAGCGGCACCGATGGTTCCATGGAATCCTTGATAGGAACGAGTGTTGGACCTTTCGAGGTCAACACGGGTGTTGGGGCCTTCGGGACCGACACGAAGAAAGACGGTTCCACTTTTTATGGTTCCGCGAGATCCTCCAATGGATCGTGTGTTTAGTCCTTTGGGATCAACACGAGTGTTGTGTCCTTCGGGGCCAACACGCAAACTGACGGTTTCACTATTAGTGGTTCCTTTAGATCCTCTAACGGATCAAGTGTTGAGTCCTTCGGGGCCAACACGAGAACTAGTGGTTCCACGTTTAGTGGCTCCATAGAATCCTATGATGGATTGAGTGTTGGGACCGTCGGGTCCAACACGAGAGTTGATGTCGTTGGGATCAACACGACTGACTCCAATGTGGGGGAGAGACCTCATGAATGGCCAATGACAGGGAAGTCCTACGGGACGTCTCCCGTCGTTCTCATTGATAGGGACATAGGGTCGTTGGGCGTGTCCCATTGGTCTCAAGGGACGTCTCCCGTTCATCGGGAGACATGGGAGACGTTTTGCTCCCGTCCGTGCCTTAGAAAATGTTGGAAGACATTTGGCACACGTTAGGTCCCAAGGGACGTCTCCCGTTTGTCGGGAGGCATGAGGGACATTCGACTCCCGTCCATGGCATGGGAAATGTCAGGAGACATTTCTCACCCGTCCGTACCTTCAAAACGTCAGGAGACATGGGGAGACATTTCGCTCTCGTTAGTGCATTAGAATATGTCGGGAGACGTATGGCACACATCTGTGACGTGGGAAATGTCGGGAGCAAATTTTGCACCCGTCGGTCTCCTGATCGTCGGGAGACATGGGCTCCCATCCGTGCCTTAGGAAATGTCAGTAGACGTGTTGCACCCATACATCCCATGTGAGATGTCGGGAGAAATTTTGCACCCGTTGGTGTCCCGGTCGTCGGGAGACATTTGGTTCCCGTTCGTGCCTTAGCAAATGTCGGGAGATATAAGGCACACATCGGTCCCTTAGAAAATATCGGGAGGCGTTCGACACCCGTCCGTGTCTTGAAAAAATGTCGGGAGACATTTGGCCCCGCCCATTTCACGGGAGATGTCGGGAGCCATTTGGCACCCGTCCAGATGTCGGGAGAAAGATGAAGCCTCCAACCAAGAAGCTTGGTATAGCCAAATTTTTCAAACATGCCAAAGGCAACATAGCCACCGTGGTAACTGAAGAAGTCAACCACGTCGAGAACAAAGGTGGTTGGTACATCGACACGGGTGTCACTGCCTACGTGTGTGCCGATAGAAGTAAGTTCTACACTCACAAGACTGTTGAGGGGAGGAAGCTCAACATGGGGAACCAAGCCTCGTCCAAATGTGTCGACTTAGGAGATATGGTCCTCAAGATGACGTCCGACGTGACAATCACACTAAGAAAGTGCTACATGTCCCGGACATACGCAAGAACATAATTTCTGGATCAATACTTGTAAATAGGGGTTTTTTAAACTTGTATTTGAATCTAATAGGTTCTATGTGTATATAGTTTGGAAAATCAATCGGAAAATGTCATGTAACCGATGGTCTTTTTAAACAAAGTGTATCGGCTATTCGCCGTGTTGAAAAGTCATTGGCTAATAATGAAAATACCAATACTTCCTCATATTTGTAGCATTATATATTAAGACATGTGAATCCTAATGCTATAAAAGTTAGTAAACTTGGATTTACTAAAGACAAAAGAAGTCAATACCCCAAACAAATGTGAGATTTGTCTTGAGGTGAAAATGACTAGATTATCGTTTCATTCTATTTAACGAAACATGAAACCCCTTGAAAATTCACATTGATGTATGTGATTTAAAATTCGTGCAAACTAGAAGTGGTAAAAAATACCTTATCACGTTCATAGATGATTGCACAAGACGTTGCTATCTTTATTTTTTAAAAAGTAAAGATGAAGCAATTGATGTGTTCAAAAATTATAAGAACGAAGTCGGGAATCAACTTGGATTGTAAATCAAAATGATTCAAAGTGATAGAGGAGGTGAATACGTAGCCTCGTTTGAGGAACTATGCAACACAAGTGGTATAACTCTTCAAACGGTTGCACCATGTTCACCACAATCTATTGGTGTTACAGAACGCAAGAAACTGAACTCTTAAAGAGATGATAAATGCGTTACTGATTAGTTCAGGGATGCCCCAGAACATTTGGGGGATAGCTGTTTTGACAGCTAACTACATCCTAAACAAAATCCCACTCAAAAGTAAGGATGTCACTCCTTATGAGTTGTGAAAGGGAATGAAGTCATCCTACAAATACCTCAAATTGTGGGGGGTGTTTGACAAATGTGATGGTTCATCTGCCGAAAAAAGTTACAATCGGTCCTAACTCGGTTGATTGCATCTTTATTGGGTATGCAATTAGTAGTAGTGCTTATCGATTTGTTGTCCACAAGTCTGAAATATCGACTGTGACCGTGGGAACAACAATCGAGTCAAGAAATGCTGTATTTCTTGAAAATATATTTCCTCGCAAAGACAAGGAAAATATTACACTCAATTCTGATACGAGAATTGAGGATGAAGCCACTAGTTCTGAATTAGCGGATGAAGAGCTAGACTCGCACAAGCGAACAAGGCCAGATCCAAACGATACAATACTAAGACGTGGTAGTGTGGTCAGTACACCAAAGACATTTGGTCCTGACTATACTGCTTATATGTTGGATGAAGAACTAACATCGATAAAAGTAGCATTTGCTGGTCCAGATGGGCTGCATTAAAGAGAAACTGTTCAAAGCGAAATTGATTCAATTTTGCTAAACCACACTTGGGTGTTGGTCGATCTACCTGAAGATGCTAAACCTTTAGGATGCAAATGAGTCCTTAAAAGCAAGTTTAAGGCCGTTGGAACAGTTGACAAGTTTAAATGGTGATTTAATATGAAATCTATATGGAATAACCTAAAAGTTTTGTAGTACCTAGACAAGAGAGAAAGGTTTGTAAACTGGTTAAGTCCCTCTATGGATTGAAACAAGCGTCGTTGCAATGACACTTGAAATTTGATAATGTGATGTTATCAAATGAATTTAAAATCAACGAATGTGACAAATGAGTCTACATTAAGAACACTGATAATGGATACATTATAGTGTGTCTCTACATTGACGATATGTTAATCATGGGTAGTAACACCTAAGTAATTAACTATACGAAAACCATGTTAAAGAGAAACTTTGACATGAAGGATATGGGTCTAGCCGATGTGATTTTTGGAATGAAAAATTCTAATTCAAAGGAATCATCTTGACACGATCTCATTATATTGAGAAAATACTAAAGAGATTCAACGCCTATGATGGCATCCTGGCTAAGACGCCTATAGAGCTAAAAGTTCACTTGAGCAAGAACAAGGGCAAGCCCGCTGCATAAAAAGATTATGCACGGGCATTAAGTGCATTATGCATTTGACTAATTGCACTAGACTTGACATTGCTTGCATTGTGAACAAGTTGAGTCGTTACACGAGCAATCCAAGCAAAGAGCATTGGAAAGCTCTTGTAAGAGTTTTGAGGTATATCAAGTATACTCAAAATCATGGGCTACACTTTTTGAGATACCCCCCGTTACTTGAAGGGTACTGCGCTGCAAACTGGATATCAGATAACAAAGACTCACTTTCAACAAGAGGATATGTCTTTACTATTGGGGGTGGTGCTGTCTTGTGCAAATCTACGAAACAAACATGTATAGCCCGATCCACTATGGAATCTGAATTCATAGCTTTAGATAAAGCTGCGGAAGAAGCCGAATGACTTAAAAACTTCCTTGAAGATATTCCATGTTGGTCAAAGCCCGTGCCTCCAGTGTTAATTCACTGTGATAGCCAAGTCGCTATTGGGAGCGCAAACAGTGGCTTGTACAATGGGAAGTCTCGACACATGCGTCGACGACATAATACCGTGAGACATTTGATCACAACAGGGGTGATTACAATTGACTACGTGAAGTCATTGGATTATCTAGCGGATCTGCTAACCAAAGGGTTAAATCGTGATCAAATGAATAAATTGGTAGATGGAATGAGTTTGAAATCCACAAACTAAAGAATTTGTCATAGTGGTAACCCAACCATGATGACTGGAGATCCCAAGAACTTGGTTCAATGGGAAAACTAAGCTATGAGAGTTCGTGTGAAACACTCATCTATATCAATTCCCTAGAGAGCAATAGAGTGTTGAAAAACTTGCCTAGTGGTGAGGTTAAGTCTATGACTTTTAATGATCCCTAAAGGATTTCGTTGAGATGGAGTTCTCAAAGAGACCGAGTATGGCAAGATACTTAACGAGGAATCACCTATGTAAGTGTGAAGTGGAGCCGCTACAAACAATACACTTATGAATCCAAAGTGGTGTCCAAGGCCAGAAATGGACACAAAACGTGAGAACGGATGATGTTGAGGTGTTTAAGTGTTAACATCATTGTCTCGGTGCACGCCGTGGAGGAATAGTTCAAAGCATCGCGCTACTAGTCCGCATGTGTATCCGATGGTGTTGACTATGGATGGTTCAAAGCCAAAAACTACCTATCCTTATGCTTACATACATCTTGAGGTTTGAGCTTGTGTCTGCATACATATGCATTTGGCAATTTCCACTCATGTGGGGGATTGTTGGAATCGTGATTGGTCAAATGACTTTGACTAATAATAAATTTTATAAGACATTTAATTTTGTGAAATTAAATGCAATGGCGTCGATCTACTTTCCGAGTAGATGACCGTAGTATATTCATTTTCTCAAATCCGATTCCCGGTGAGTGGGAAATAATATATTAAAGTTGGTCACAATAAAGCTAGAAATGAGCTATGAGAAAAACTAAGGGATTTATTAACTAAGTGTTAATTATCCCACATCGGGGATGATAAACTTCTTTGATGAAGTATTTAATCAGATGAATTATTATGTGTAATAATTATCGTGGAATAAGACGGGTGTCAGAGCCCACACGCGCGTACACGCGCGCCGCCGCCGCCCACCTGCGACCCGCGCACCGTGACCCGTGTCCCGTGACCCGTGCCCCATGCACCGGGTGCCTTGGATCTTGGCAATTAGTCTTTGGGTGGTCTTTGGGCTGTTCTTTAGAGCTGGTCGTTGAGCGTGGTTCGAGCCCCGCTTGTTCTTTTTAGACCACTCCAAACTCCACACTATCCCCGACGGGTCCTGGTCCACGTCATGGTCCCGCTGGACCCCGACGCATGACGGGAAATAAAAGGTTCCCGCTGGACCCCGGCGCACAACAGGAGACAAAAGGTCCCCGCTGGAACCCGACTCACAACGGGAGTCAAAAGGTCCCCGTTGGACCCTGACGGTCCATGGTGTATCCCGCCGTGTAGCATGTCCAGGTGCATCGTGTCTCTTCAGCTCCCACTGGTTAGTGCACCAGTCAGTAACCCCCGACGGTTACAGTCAAGTCATCATGACACACATGATGGCTGTTGACTCCATCAATGCCCCTGCAGGTGGACTTGACCTATAAATAGGCAGTCACTCCATGCATTGCATACAAGGTTTTTAGAACACACAACACAAGCATGCCATTCTCTCCCTCTCTCTCCATTCTCTTCCCGTCGAAGCTCTACCCTCGCCATCATCTAGTTCGCCGGAGCTTGTTCGTCTGCAGTGCTGCAACGAACAAGACGATGTCGTATTATCTTTGGGGACGACACGCCAAACCGAGAGCACTATCGGGGTGTATCTCGTCTTGCGGAAAGAGGTTTTCTCGACTCGGCTTACAATTACATCTTTACGGTTTATTGTTTCGAATTCTGTTTTGTATTTTCAATTCAATTTATTTCCGTTTACTTTTTCCGTACTTCATTGGATCGTATTACCCGGTTAATGTATCGCAGTTTAAATAATCATTTTGAACCAACACAACTATCGTCTCCCTCTATCTCCACTTTTTTTTTTGCTACAACAATTTCACAGCACTCTCCCCTCATCCTGGATTTCTTGCTTACCAGCAGTTCCCTCTTCATTATTTTTCTTCTCCAGCTTGAAATTACACAACACATTAGTATTTGATTTCTTTCTTCTTTGCAGCGAGATGTAAAATCCACAACAATTTCTCATACTCTTACTTCTCCTTAATTTTCAGAATTCTTAAAATTGCAATCGTCAGATATGTAAATCACAACAAATTTCTTATTTCCACTCTAGCCTACTGCCATTGATATGCCGTAGTTTAAAACTTATGTGCTAAACATTCACTGTCAAAAGGAGAGACAAACGGCTAGTTAGCCACATACCAACTACTTGGTAATTGTTACAACATTTAATAGGTAGTATTTACCTAGACAAACAATAAATTAGTGGGAGTTCCTAAGAGTTATAATAGCCATATAAAAGGGAGTGTTCTACATCAAACATAACATAATAGAAAATACAAAAAAATACTCTTTCCTTACTCTTGCCACCATGTCTATTCTTTCATACAACGCATCTCTCGATTACCATCGTTAAGATGGTATTAGAGCAGGTTGTAACGGTGTGGGACTCAGAAAATTCTCATCACCGTCCCAGATATACCTTTCTCGGCCCCTTTTAAACCTGCAAAAATCAGAAAATAGCCATGTCAGAATCTGACTCAGAAGCTACAAACACCAACCAACCTTTGATAAATTTCCCAGGGGAATTCGCTGCCCAATTGGCCGAGTTCCTCAAACAGATTAATATACCACCAAAAACCCAAGAACAACCACCACCTCAACAATTTCAAAATTATTCAATCCATGCATCCATCACCTCCTTACTATAGAGGATTTAATAGTATTTCGATTTTTAAATGTCGTTGAGAGAAATTAGAAATATGATGAGTCTAGCAAGTCCTGTTGCATTTGGAAATGTTTGTGACTTTTTCAAGTGTATGCAAATAAGCCTTTTAAATTCATCCTTATTTTGTAATTTGATACTCCACTGTGCCAACAATCGGTTTATTTGTCAATATGTTCCAAATTTGCTACTTGATTATTATCATGATTGAATGATTCACATTGTTTTCATGGAGAAAAATCTGTTGGATCAATAATTAGTTTGTGACATGGTCACATCATGGTCTCCCTTAACTAAATTGTTTGACAAATTGTAACATTTTCTCCAGAAATCTCAACACTCAAGATATACAAAAAAGAGTGTAGCTTTTGCCCAGCTTAATATGGGCAGTTGGTTTAATTAATTTTTTGAATTTCCACTTTTCAAAACTCGGGTGACTCAGATAATTTAATTTGGTGCAATATGAATAGTGGTTCATATTGGTAAGTAGATGTCTTTTGAAGCTTTGGATTATGATTATGCATTCATATGAAATAGAGATGACCAATTAAAAATAAAACATCTAAAATTAGTACTCATAAAGTTGAAAAAGTTATAGAGAGCAAACTTGTCGCTAGCTAAATCTTAAAGTCAATTGTAGCTATAAGCCAAAGAGTAAAGGCAAAAATTGGTCCTGAACATATGCCCATTTTATCATTTTGGTCCTAAACATTAACTTTTGAATTTTTTGGTCCTGGACATTTCAAATCGGATCACAATTGGTCCTCCGTTAACAATTTTGTTAATATTTAACGGTCAACGATTTTAATCACAATTTTGAACAACTTAAACAATTTTTAATTATTTAATCATCAAAAATATTTTTTAAATAAAATCATAAATAATTTGATTATTTAAAAATTGTTTAAGTTGTAATAAATAATTTACGATTTTTTGATGATAAACACAATTTTGACCAACTTAAACAAATTTTAAGTATTTAATCATCAAAATTATTATTTTTAAATAAAATCATAAATAATTTAATTATTTAAAAATTGTTTAAGTTGTAATAAATAATTTATGATTTTTTTATGATAAACACAATTTTGACCAACTTAAATAATTTTTAATTATTTAATCATCAAAATTATTTTTTTAAATAAAATCATAAATAATTTTGTTATTTAAAAATTGTTTAAGTTGGAATAAATAATTTAATTATTTAAAAATTATTTAATTATTTCTAATAAATAATTTATGATTTTATTTAAAAAATAATTTTGATGATTAAATAATTAAAAATTGTTTAAGTTGGTCAAAATTGTGATTAAAATCGTTGACCGTTAAATATTAACGGAATTGTTGATGGAAGACCAATTGTGATCCGATGTGAAATGTCCAGGACCAAAAAATTCAAAAGATAAAGTTTAGGACCAAAATGATAAAATGGACATATGTTCAGGACCAATTTTGGGGATCAATTCTTTTTTTGGTAAAGGTCATTAGTTGAATTCCATTTTAATGAAGAGCATTACTTGTATTCCACCTCAGGGAGTGACGCATAATGGTTATGCGTCACTAACAGAAAGACGCATAATGGTTATGCGTCGTTAGCTAATGACGCATAACTCTTATGCGTCGTTAATTAGTGACGCATAACCATTGTGCGTTTTTTTGTTAAAAACGCATAACTCTTATGTGTCTTTCTTTATCGACGCAAAACGCTTATGCGTCGTTAGTTAGTGACGCATAACCATTGTGCGTCTTTCATTAGCGACGCATAACTCTTATGCGTCGTTAATTAGCGACGCATAATTATTATGCGTCGTTCGTTGAGTTTTAAATCGGGCAGAAGGCAGAACCAGTCAGAAACGAAAGGCAGAAGGCAGAACCAAGCGACGAAATCGGGCGATTTCCGACGTATCCGAGCAAAATCCGGCGATTTTCCACCATTTTGCAACCATATTACGGTAATTATTCTTCAATTTGGCTAAATACATCCTTTAATGTTTAATTTGGGCAGATTTTCCGTAATTTAGTAAAAGTAGGGTTTTTGATTAAATTGATGGATTTTTGGTATATTTTTGTTGTTTTGTTGCATATAATTAGGGATTATGATGAAATTATGGGTTATGATGAAATTGATGGAATTTTTGGTCGAATATCCGTAATTTGTGTATTTCATATGGATTTAATTTAGCAAAATTAGGGTTTATGATGAAATTATTGGATTTGTTGGTCGATTTTCCGTAATTTGGGTATTTAATATGCATATCATTGCTACCAATTCAAAATAGGAAACACCTGAATTTAATATGATGGAGCTCATCGGACGAGGTGGTTCATAACCAATACCCATATGTGGTAGTTGAACTACTCTACCACCCCAATACAAACTCACAAATACTTGCATGATTTCTGCATAAAAAAACATTTAAAACAACGACAATTAGGGACATTTTTCCTACAAGCCCTAATTTGTATAAATTGGGTAAAACTAACAAATGAAAGCACAATAAACATGAATAATGATGAATGTAGCTATATTGATTAACAAATTACCGGATCTTATGGAGAAATCGCCGGAAATCGCCGAGAGAGGAAATAAAGGTGTGTGAAAGGTCGTTCTGTGAGCTGCGTCTGTCTGGAGGGCGTTAAAAGCCGCCTTAACGACGCATAACCATTATGCGTCGTTTTATAATGACGCATAACCCTTATGCGTCGTTGATCGACGCATAATCATTGTGCGTCATTAAAGAACGACGCATAAGGGTTGTGCGTTTCATTAAGAACGACGCACAACCATTATGCGTCACTCCCTCAATTAGAATGAATCTATTCTCCTTCATTAATTTGGAATTCCATTATTTTTTAAGCACAAAAGAAGAAAGAAGTCCCAATTTTGGCCTTTACTCTAAGCCAAAGCATGAAAGTTTCTTTAGTTCATGTGCTGTTGTGGTAGTCAGTTTTAAATACAACAATGTTGTATGTCCTACATTTGCAAGCCATTACCTATGTAAGCTACGATAATAGTACATTGCAATTCAAATGTGCCTTTGCTACTATTTGTTATAGGCATTCTGCCCCTTCTTTGAATTGTAAGTGTAATCTTTTTCAGTTGAAGTGTAGTTTGTTTCTAATAAGGCTTCTAACAATTGGTAGTAGTAGTAGTGGCAATCTAAGATCTAAGATGTTTTTTTATTGCAGAATGAGGTGTTGGAAAAGGCTCGACGGGCCAAGGAGCAAGCAGCAATGGAAGCGAAAGGGCTCGTTCCCCAGGCCAAGTCTAGTGCGGACAAGGCATCAGCTGTGAATGGTGTAGCATCGAACACATACTCACTTGCTGAGTCTGTGAACTCTACAACCTCGTCCCTGCAATTGGAGCCTGTCGACCGTGAGGACAATCCTCCCAATGATGGTTGATCAATAGTGGAGCTGCGTATGATCACTGCCCGTTGCATACTTTGCCCTGCAATATAGAACAGAAGGAATAATGTTCTTATATTACATGCAATGTGCATTCTTTTTTATTGCAAATTTATCACAGAAATATTAAGATGATCATATTTGTCATTAGTTATATGAAAATAAGAGAAGATGGCTGATACGAGTGTCCATTGTGGCAGTGAGGAGGAGGCCGAGGAAAGGGCACCCGAGGCGGCGAGTGTCCATTGTGGCAGCGAGAAGGAGGTCGAGGAAAGGGAACCGGAGGCTGCGCTCGGGACAGCCTCACGCAGGCAACAGGAACAGAGCAGAGCAGCGACAACACGGATGTTGAGGCCAAGGAACCACATCAAGGCACCGCGGAGACTCGCGGACTAGTTTTCCTTATTTTCACGTTTTCTTTTTCCTTTTATTTTTGGAATATTATTATTTTTATTGTTATTTTTATTTGCAATTGAGTCGGGCGAATTATACGCCGACGGCGAACCACCACAAGACGTCGCCGGGACGAGCGCTCTTCCTTCCAACGGCCTGGAGATACTCCTGGCCCGATTTGACCAATTGGAAAGCAGTTTGAAGGCGACGAACAAACGCGTAGACAATATAGAGGCACCGCGCACTACCGAGCCGGATAACGCCGAATTCTCGGACGATTTTGATTTTGAGGGGACTCGTTCCCCACGTGATGAGTGGATGGAGGAGGAGGGTGTCCCCCGGACTTTCATCCATGGCCGGAGGGGCCATGGTGGGGATATCCGTAACCGCAGGGGTGCGGTACGCGCAGGATTTAGACGTGACGAGCGTTTTGCCCAGAATGACTACAACCCTACAGCCTACCGCGATCGGCCCAGTCCTAGGCAGCGCACGAGTTGGGACAGGCCGCGTGATCGCTACATGGGGGATGTTGATCGTGGGTTTCGTCAGTTTCGTCAGCCCACCGCGTGGGATGCATCCCCTAATTGTCTAACGCACCCGATGACAAGGACCGATAGACCGAAGGATCTCACCATGAAAGAGCCTCGTTTTGATGGATCGAATGCGGCTAGGCATGCACAAGGGTCGAAAACCGCCGGTTCAGGGTCATGAACCGGCGGTTCAAGGGTCGGGGAATGTATGAACCTAAACCGGCCCGCCTAGCTCCCGGCGGTTCCGGTTCCGGTTCAAAAAACCGGCGGGTTACTGGGCGGTTCAAAACCGCCGGTTTTCGACTTGAACCGCCGGTTCCGGGCCGGTTCGACGGTTCGACGATTTTTTATATTTATTTTTTTTTGCATTTTTCAACTTTTAAATTTTATTCAACTTACATTACACTTTTCAAGTTTGTTTTTTGTATGAAATGTGAGTAAATAAAATTGAAAAAAATACGGATAAAGTTGCAATTTTATTGAAATTGCATGTTTACAAATTACACGTTACAAGTTACAACAATTACAAATTGAAAACATATGGCGGTCTTGAAGTCTTAAACAAAATTTAAATACAAATGAGACTACTAGTGAAGAACTAATTACAAATGACAAGAAACGATGTTGAAGTTCTTAAACGTATAAGTGTATTATATATATACTCTTAACCGGCGAAGAAGATCTTTCTACATAACTAAATTAAGGACACCTTTAGCAATTCAACTTTAAATGTTGAGTTTCGTCTAACAATCAACAAATATAGTAGAATTGTCAAAAGTTTCCCTCATTTAGCCGTATAGAGAAATATACTTCATCGACTAGAGTATATACAAATACAATTATGTAATTGTTTTTGCATATACAAAAATATATGGCGGTTCAACCCTAAACCGGCGGTTTGTCCACGGTTTCCGTCAGAAAACCACCGGTTTTCGTCAGAAAACCGGCGGTTTCTGACCGGTTTTGCAGGCCTACACACTGACCCTACGGCCTAGCCTCTGAAAAGTTGCCGGAACCGTCAGAAACCGGCTCCCGAACCGGCGGTTTACCCCTCAAACCGGCGGTTTACCCCGCGAACCGACGGTTTACCCCGCGAACCGCCGGTTCCAACGGCTATACTAAACCCCTACGCGAACCCTACGAACCCCTAACCTACGAAACACTATTTAACCCTTTGAACTGGCAGTTCGAACCGCCGGTTCAGGTTCAATATATTGCCGAACCTGAACCGGCCCTTTCGACCCTTCAACCCTTCTGCCGGTTCAACCCGCCGGTTCCGTGCCCGGTTCCGGTTCATGAACCGGCGTGCCCGAACCGGCGGTTAACCGCCGGGCCGGGTCGGTTTGTGCATGCCTAAATGCGGCTAATTAGATTTCACTAGTGGAATATTATTTCGACCACCTCCAAATGCCAGATTCTGAACGTCTTCACTATGTGGTGATGCTATTTCGACCACCGGCCGCCGAATGGATCTTCAATTACCGAGCTAATAATCCGGTGGTGACTTGGCTGGAATTCTTGGAGGACGTGCGCCACAGGTTTGATCCGCAGAGCTTTCACAACAGTATTGGTCCGTTGTCCAAATTGGTACAGACAGGTTCAGTGGCGGAATATCACGATGCTTTTGAACGATACCTTAACAGAGTTCAGGGCCTGTCCAAGGAAGCGCTAATCCCAATTTTTATCACGGGTCTTAAGGAACCTATTCAGGAAAAAGTTGAGTTACAACAGCCGAGTTCGTTGGCTGAGGCTATGGCGTTGGCCTTGCGGCTGGCGGCATCACATGAAGCTCGCCAATACCCGCCGAATCGCGGCAAATGGCCAAACCGGGACTCCCGATTTGCATCGACCGGTCAGGGCCTACCCAGCAGTCAGGCGGCCACGACACCTAAGGAGCCGGTGAAGACACCCTTTGGGCCGATTCGAGTATCGAACGCTGAGAAGGCAGAGCGCTCTCGAAAAGGCCTATGCTATCATTGTCCGGAAAAGTGGGCGCCAGGCCACGTATGCAAACAGAAGATGCTTTCCTATGTGGGCGAGGATGAGGACGTCACCTGTCCTGAGGAGTCGGATGGCGAGGATGAGGGCGACACAGTTATAGCTGCGGATTTGTCGCATCTCCAGTCCTTGACAGGGGGCACTAAATCTCGTCCATTCAATGTAGTGCGGACAATCGGAAAAACGACAGTGAGTATACTTATAGATACCGGCAGTACACACGATTTCCTTCATCCCCGGGTGGCGAAGCAATTGCAGTTGGCACTGACTCCTATTAGACCGTTCCGTGTGTATGTGGGCAACGGTGCCTCAATACTCTGCTCTCATATTGCACGACGTACGAAGCTATCAGTTCAGGGGGTTGACTTCCTCATCGATCTACACCTTATGGAGATCCACGGTCCAGATATTGTGTTGGGAATGGATTGGCTAGAGTCGTTGGGCAAGATTTCTGCCGATTTTGTTGGGAAGACCTTGGAGTTCAGTCGAAATGGGGTCCGTGTGACACTGCACGGCGTCCAACCTTCACCCCGCCTGATATCTCTGCAGTCCTTGGCATTGCTCGCAGCTCATTCGCCGGGCCACGAGTTTTATGAAATCATTGAGGTGGATTCAGCGGGGGCCACGACAGCAGCGGATGAGGAATTTCCTCCGGACATCCCGCCAGATGTTCGTCAAATCTTGGAGCAATACCGTCAGGTTTTCTCGGTGCCTATGGGCATGCCTCCGCAAAGGGAGTTCGATCACCGCATTCATCTGCTTCCGGATTCGAAGCCGGTCAATGTACGCCCTTACCGCTATCCGTACTTTCAGAAGAACGGGATCGAGCGACAGGTACGGGACATGCTAGACCAGGGGATAATTCAGCGGAGCCACAGCCCTTTCTCGTCCCCGGTCCTACTAATCAGGAATAAGGATGGGACATTTAGATTTTGCATTGATTATCGGGCACTGAACTTGGCCACGGTTTCGGATCATTTCCCTATTCCGACAGCCGATGAACTTTTTGATGAACTCGGAAAGGCAAAATTTTTCACTAAGTTGGACCTGCGCTCGGGCTACCATCTCGGGCTACCATCAGATACGCATGCATGACTCCGATGTGTTTAAGACGGCCTTCCGAACACACGATGGCCACTTTGAGTTCCTAGTTATGCTATTTGGACTCACCAATGCCCCGTCTACTTTTCAAGCGGCCATGAATGGTATTTTTCAACCATTGCTCCGAAAGTGTGTGATTGTTTTCTTCGACGACATTCTTGTTTACAGCTCAACTCTGGCGGACCATGGTTCACACTTATCAGAAGTGTTAGAATTGTTGCATCGACATCAGTTTTTTGTCAAGCTTTCCAAATGTTCTTTCTGCGGCACGACTGTTGAATATTTGGGTCACTTGGTGTCAGACGGAGTGTTAAAAGCAGACCCGGCTAAGATCGTAGCAATGACTTCGTGGCCGCCACCCATGACGGTCAAGCAACTGCGTGGATTCTTGGGATTGACAGGGTATTATCGGAGATTCATCGCGAATTATGCTATGATCGCGGCCCCGCTCACGGATCTCCTTAAAAATGAGGCATTTGTAAGGTCCCCGGCGGGGGAAGCGGCGTTCTCGGCCCTCAAGAAGGCTATGACATCGGCGTCAGTCCTAAGCCTGCCAGATTTTGACAAGCAGTTCTGTATTGAGACTGACGCTTCGGACATTGGCATCGGGGCGGTTCTCATCCAAGATAGACACCCGATTGCCAATTTCAGTAAGAAATTGGGGCCTCGACGCCGTGTAGCTTCGACTTATCATAAGGAACTCTACACCATAGTAGAGGCAGTACAGAAATGGCGACAGTACCTCCTCGGGCGAGCCTTCATCATTCGTAGCGATCAAAAGAGCTTGAAGGACCTTCTGCAACAAATTGTCCAAACGCCAGATCAGCACCTCTATGTGCGGAAGCTGATGGGCTATAGGTTCAGCATTGAATATAAGAAGGGATCCACAAACAAGGCAGCGGATGCCTTGTCCCGTCGGCACGACGGCGACGACACTGCACGCAGCGCTGTTCCCGTCGAGCCGGCCGTGTCAGTGAACGGGAGTGAGGAGCAGATATCGGTGACGGAAGCGGCCTTGCTCACAGCTATTGCTCGACCGATACCTAAGGTGCTAGACTCGCTGCATGCCGAAACGTCGCGGTTACCCGACTTACGGGAGCTTGTCGCCCACATCGCGGCAGGTACAGCCCCAGCCCATTTATCCTTCGTGGATGGCCTTGTTTATTTCAAGCGCCGAATACTGCTCAGCCCCGACTCCAAGTTTAAACGACTTCTCTTGACGGAACACCATTGCACGCCACTTGCAGGCCATCCAGGGCACGAGCGTACGTTTCGCTTACTGTCGGCAGGGTTTTATTGGCCAAATATGCGTAAGGATGTGAAGAAATTTGTAGAATCTTGTGCGGTGTGCCAATCGACGAAGTATTCTACTCAAAAGCCTGCAGGTTTGCTACAGCCGCTACCGATTCCATCACAAGTATGGGAGGACGTGTCCATGGACTTCGTTACGGGTCTTCCTCCCTCTCGCGGTTATACAGTGATCATGGTGGTGGTGGACCGCCTTTCAAAGTACGCACACTTTGCCCCATTGCCTACCAAATTTGATGCATTACGTGTGGCTCATTTATTTATTAACACGGTGGTTCGGCACCATGGGTTTCCGAAGACGTTGGTCTCTGATCGGGATTCGGTGTTCTTGAACGCCACGTGGGAAGAAATGTTACGTCTCAGTGGTACAAAATTACACTTTTCCACAGCGTACCACCCCCAATCGGATGGCCAGACGGAGGTCCGAAACAGGGGCTTGGAACAATATTTACGCGCGTTCGCTGCGGATCGCCCTTCTAAGTGGTGTAATATGCTACCGTGGGCGGAGTTGTCCCTGAATTGTTTCCATCACGCGGCGCTGGGGACCTCACCATTCCGAGCCCTCTATGGCCGCGATCCACCTTTATTAGTGGCAGCACCACCGTCGGTTGCCACTCTGCCGAAGGTCGCAGATCTGATACGTCAACGAGGGACGCTGCTTCGAGAGTTGCGTGAGAATTTGGAGCGTGCGCAGCAGAGGATGCGAGATTCAGCCAATAAACACAGACGTCATGTGGAGTTTGAGGAGGGTGACATGGTGTGGCTAAAGTTACAGCCCTATCGACAATACTCGGTGGCCAAACCATTGTCGACTAAGCTCGCAAGACGCTATTACGGCCCGTTCGAAGTGGTGCAGCGGGTAGGGCCTGTGGCTTACCGGCTGCGCCTACCGGAGGGGAGCAGGATCCATGACGTCTTTCACGTCAGCCTCTTGCGTGAATTTGTGGCAGGGGAGGCGTCGGTGGAGCACGTTCCTCTACCAAAGGACTTTGTTGAGGGTCGCCCAATAGTGTATCCAGTGGCTTATGTGGATAGTCAGATTATGTGGCACGAGGGCAAGGCAAGGGAACATGTACTGGTGAGATGGTCGGACGGCACGGACTCCCCATCGTGGGAGCCATTGGACGTCGTTCGCAAGCGATTCCCGAACCTCCACCTTGAGGTCAAGGATGTTGTTAAGGAGGGGGGAGTTGATACAAGTGTCCATTGTGGCAGTGAGGAGGAGGCCGAGGAAAGGGCACCCGAGGCGGCGAGTGTCCATTGTGGCAGCGAGAAGGAGGTCGAGGAAAGGGAACCGGAGGCTGCGCTCGGGACAGCCTCGCGTAGGCAACAGGAACAGAGCAGAGCAGCGACAACACGGACGTTGAGGCCAAGGAACCGCATCAAGGCACCGCGGAGACTCGCGGACTAGTTTTCCTTATTTTCACGTTTTCTTTTTCCTTTTATTTTTGGAATATTATTATTATTTTTATTGTTATTTTTATTTGCAATTGAGTCGGGCAAATTATAAGCCCCGTTCGGGTTTTCTTAGTTGGTTCTTTCCCGAACGCATTAGGATAGGTCGAACCAACCCTAGGGTTTAGATATAAATAGAGCCAATGTGTGAACTTACGATTATTCAATCAAATACATATTAATTTGGCTCAATTGCTTAGCACTCAAGAAACGTCTCTTAAGGCTGCCGACGAGAATCCTCTCGCGCTCAGCCGCCCTCTCCCGGAGTAATCGCCGACCCAAGCGTTGGGCGCTCGATTCCTTCGGTACTTGTTTCTTGATCGTGAACGGAATCTGCACGTTAAGGAGGCATAACCTTAACAATGGCTTACTCAAAATACTTTTCCATGAAAAATTATTCACCCATCAAACAGAATGCAGCAAAAGAGAAATATTCTTAGGGGGTTTATGATATATGATCCATACAACAGAAGTACCATATTCAAGTATTCAACGTATTATGCGTCTAAATTTATTTATCACCTTCTCAAAAATTCAATCCTATCCCATTCTATATTAAAGGAGTATGTAAATTTATCTTCTCGTATGATATACTCAACTGCATAAAATTATCGCCAATTGGGCATTGTTTAATGAGAAATGGAGATATATAGTTCCAATTTCAATAAGATAAAAAAAAAAAGGCAGTACTTTTTTTTATTCATATATTGAGATAAATGATTGAGTAATTTGTTTTTGAAAATTAACAAAAAAAACATTAACAATACGAAAGACAGAAAAATAAAATTAAACTGAAATATAAATGTAAATGAAATTTTATTTAGAAAAAGTATATATTCCTCTATTGAGTTATTAACTTAATTTGCAAATAAATATAGTAATTTAATTTCATAGTGTGTTGATTAATTAATACCAGAGTTAATTCTTACTAATTTCACTTAATAGGAATAGGAGTAATTTTTTTCTTAAAATAATAGTGCTATAAATATCCAAAATTTGGTAATAAGGATAAATTAGGTATGAAATTGTAGCATTAAAATTATAACCGATTCAAAGAATCAATGCGATCCAATTCTAAATTGAAGGGTATTATGTTTATACATAATTTATTTTCTCATTCATAATACAGTCGATTTTATAAAATTATCGCCAATTGGGTGTTGTTTAATTGGAAATGGAGATATATATAAGGACTGGATGAACTACTATTTATGCACATGATATTTATATATTAAATATAGATATGTACGTGTATAAAAAATGGGAAGATAATGATATCAAATCTGAACTGAATTAATACATTATAATCATAGAAAATATAATTATCATATCCATTCAAATTATGCATCAAAGTGTAGATCCAAGGGAAAGATGTTATAAAAATTATTTTATCTGCATAACAATATCTAATTTGGCACTAAACAAACACAAACAAGATCTTTTTTTCCAGGAACAAGTGGAACACATTTTCCTCCATATTTTGCATATCCTGTTTTAATACAATGTTCGTTGCAATCTGGATACTTTGAGCATGGTCCTTGAAGAATCTTTGTCACTTTATCCCGTGTCTCTAAAAATTTTAAAAAATATATATAGAAAACAACTCAGTCCAATAATTCGGACATGTATATATAAAAATAATTAATTAAAATAAATATAAGATCAATATATAAACACACTTACCTGCGAATACAGAACTTGAAAGCAAAGACATGCAAATTAGTCCAACATAAATAGCCATCATGATGGTAATAACTCTTTTTGACTCCATTTTCTGGAAATCTGATTTTGAAATTGATAAATTTTTTTGAAATTGATGTAGTAGAACTGATGCTACTGGCTTCGCCTTTTATAGCATTTTTTGGGTATAATTTTTGGCATGATTTGTCACAATTAAATGCAATTTCTTGTAATAATAGACATATATTGGTTTTGATATTTTAAGATTATTTGCTGTGTATTTTTAAATGGGATTATGTCGTAATGCCATCTCAAATCTGATTTGTCACGCCTGATCTGCCTACCACATTTTAGAAATGAAATCACATTTTATGTCTCATAGCTTTTATGTTTTAATATAGGTATATAAAAAAGAAAATGATTTTTTGACATTATAAATTTTTGGCATAATGTTTTTATGTCAGAGTATCCTATTTATGAACATTAAAGTCAGTATATCATTTTTAAAAATAATGTGCAAACTCTACATAAAATTTGATTTTGTAGAAACAAATACAAAAAATAGAACAATTAATCTCACCACCGGTGGGGTGTGATCAATTGCTAACTCACCCCTTTAATTGCTAATTACAACTAATTTAACACCATAAGATTTGAAAGATCTAATGGTCTATAAATTGTCACATGTAAATTCATTTTTTATTTTTTAAATATTAAAAACTCTAAATTTAGGGTTTCAGATCAAAATGTCAGCACAGTAAATTGAATATATTAACACCATGTTTTGAATATGTCAACACAGTTTCATATTGACATTTTACATGTATTAAATTGACATATTTTGTTAGTTATATTGACATTACCTGCTTGACAAAAAATACGAAAATTCATAAAAAAAAATTTAGATTTTGATATCGAAACATATGTAATTGAGATCTCGTTGGAATCCTTATTAAGTTATCTTTAATTTGATATATGTTGTGTGAAAAAATAATTTAAATTGAGATAGTTATAATCATTTAAAGTTTAGAGATATTTTTCAAAAATTAGTTACAACTAATTTGTTGTAAATTGACCTTAATACCTTTATTGACATTTTTTATTGATCGTATTGACATTCCGGGCCAATGATCTAGGCAATTGATTTGAATATCTAATGACTATTATTTAATTATAATTAACAATTAAGTATTGAATTGGCAATATAACACTCCTCCCTCACTACTTTATTATGAAGAATGAGTTTAGCAAAAATATTGCAGCAAATTTTATCAATGTAAATTAAAATTTTAATTTTATTATCCATACTATTTACTGTTCATAAAAGTAATAAACAAATAACTGCTCAAAGCATCAACATTCGCAATAGTATGAATTAATTAAAAATGAAAATTATATTCAGCTTATAAATGATTTTTTTTTGCCGTATAGGCCAGGTTGAACATATGAATGATTTCTGGCCGAGGGTAAGAAATCACATAAAAAATCAAATCTAATTTGTTTTGCCAAAGATATTCGATCGATTCACAAAAATATACGCAATTAACTAGAAAATTGTATATTTAGCATTAATATTAGATAATATATTTGAGTAATATTTAATCTCTAACCACTTACCTAATCCCATTTAAAATACTTGTACTAGTATACTACTCCCTCTGTTTCATACTAATAGAGTCATTTTGTCATTTTAATACGTTCCATAGTAGTGGAGTAGTGGAATCATTTACTTTTTTCGTAAAGTCAACACATTTCTTTTCATTTATTTTTTCTCTCTCTTACTTTATTTTTCTATACTGATATTTATATAATAATAATAATAATAATAATAATAATTTGTTATTATATAATTAAGAATATAATTAATTAAATTATAAATATTAATAATAAAATTATACTCCTTTCCATTAAATACCTAAATAGTAATAATCTTAAAATTTGGGAAAAGAATCCTTGAATTCAGAAATTTGATTTCTTTAAAAAATTAATACTATAAAATAAAAATAAATAGGAAATTAAAATTTACCCGCAGGCCGCGGGTACCCGTTTCGACACCACTTGTAATGTCTTAATATGAATTACTATATAATTATGTATTATTATTAGATAAAATATAGATAAATGTTTTATTTATATACTCCACTATTATTTGTGCACGTTATACTTATAATAAATTTTGTTATATGTTTTTTTAACATTTTTCATGGAAATGAATAGACAAGTAGACGAAAATTTAGTTGAAATATTTTTTTAAGAGAGGGAAATTTTTAAATATATGCTCCATACTATATAAGTATCCAGTTCATCCAAATTATACATCAAAACAAAAGATGGAAGGGAAATAGGTTAACAATTCCCATGTTATGATTATCATCATAACAATATCTAATTTGGCACTAAACACACACAAACAAGATCTTCTTTTCCAGGAACAAGTGGAATACATTCTCCTCCATATTTTGCATATCCTGATTTAACACAATGATCATTGCAATCTGGATAGTTTGAGCATGGTCCTTGAAGAATCTTTGTTACTTCGTCACGTGTCTCTGAAAATTAAAAAATAAAAGTCAGTTCAATAGTTCAAACATGTATATATAAAAATAATTAATTAAAATAAATAAAAGATAGATATATAAATACACTTGCCTGCAGATACATAGCTTGAGAGCAAAGACATGCAAATGAGTCCAACAAAAACAGCCATCATGATGCTAGCACCTCTTTTCGATTCCATTTTCTAGAAATTTTATTTTGAAATTGAAAGAGAAAATTTGTTTGAAATTGATGGAGAACATTTACTACTGGCTTCGCCTTTTATAGCATTTTTTGGGTATAATTTTTGGCATGATTTGTCATACTTAAATGCGATTTCTTATAATGGACATTTATTCCTTTGATATTGAAGATTATTTGCCATGCCTAAACTGCGTACATCATTTTGTAAACGACATCACATTTTATGTCCAATGGCTTTTAATATCGGTATATGAAAAAAGAAAATGAGTTATTGATATAATGGTTTTATGCCATAATACTTTTATTTTATTTTTGTAATAATACTTATTTTCTATTTCGACTATTATTCACTAATGCTAATGTTATTTTGGGTAAAGATAAATAAAAAACTAGCAATCAATTTCTTAACAATATAACAGATAAAACAACTAACTTACTGGACTCAAAATACAAACTTAGATTTTTCACACCCCCACTATGTTAATATCATTTTTAAATGGGTAAATGCCAAAATTGGTCCTGAGTATATGCACATTTTATGATTTTTATCCTAAACTTTATCTTTTGAATTTTTACATCTTTAACTCGGATCACAATTGGTTCTACACTAACAGTTCCGTCAATTTTTAAACTGTCAACGGTTCTAACCCGATTTTGACTGATTAGAGCTGTTAATTATAATTTTTAACTCACTAATTATACCATTAATTATTATTTGTTTAATAAACAAAACAGCTTTGTGGCGCTCTTTGCGACGTCCCCGTCGGCGGCGGCTGCCGGAGAAACAAACGCAGCAAGTCCTCCAGCTCCAAATCGCCAGCTAGCCGTGAGAGGCAGACCAACAACCCCAGCACCACAAGCACCGCCTCCACCAACAGCGCCACCTCTTCAGGATTCATCTTTTTCTCTCAACTCTCGCTGGTGGGTCCGTCGGCGTATCGCCGGCGTCGACTTGAGTTTTCGATATGTTGGTGCCTGCTTCTCTCTCTCAACTCTCACCGGGATTTACAGATTTCGATTTTGTTGGTTCCACTTTTGGAGTTTTTTTGTTTTCAGATGTTTTCTTCTTCTGTTTCTATTTGTTTGGTTTGTTGGTTATGTGAGTCATTTTCGTGCTTTAATTTGATGATAAATTTCGATTTTGATTTTGTCCGATTTTGTCTGGTTCTTCATTTTGTTTGGTTCTTCGATTTTGTTGGATTCTTGATTATGTTAGGTATTTGAAGATGAATTTCGATTTTAGAATTTGTGAATGAATGTAGAATTTGGAGATTTGTAGATTAGAATTTGGAGATGAATGAAAATGGATGAAATGTTTGAATTTTTTCCGTTTTTGAAAATTTTAGATTCTTGGTTTCTGATTTTGGAAAATTTGGTCAGATTTCAACATGAAAATGGAAGACAGAGAGGATATGAATTCACAAACATGATCTAATTATTGAGTTAAAAATCATAATTAACAGTTTTAATCGGTCAAAATCGGGTTAAAATCGTTGACCTTTAAAAAAATGACGGAACTGTTAGTGTAGGACCAATTGTGATCCGAGTTGAAATGTTCAGGATGCAAAAATTAAAAAGATAAAGTATAGGACCAAAATTATAAAATGAGCATATGTTCAAGAGTAGTTTTGACATTTACTCTTTTTAAATTTGTGCCAAATTTTTTTTAGAAAATCGAATTCAGAACAATTAACCACGCCACTATTAGGACGGAATTTTGCAAAAATATATTACCAATTTTTACTGATAAATAAGTAGTAACATTTTATTATTCAAACAATTTACTGTTCATGAAAATAATAACAGGTAAAATCAACATTCAGAATATTCTGAATTAATTTTAAAATAAAATCATATTGAGCTTATGAATGATTTCTTAGGCCGAGGGTAAGAAATCATATAAAAACCAGTTGAACACGTTTAACGGACAAAATCAGTTAAATAAATTATATTGATCGTGTGGATGATTTTTAAATTAAAAAATCAAATCATTTGTAATGTTTAATTTAAAATAGGTAGATCATAAGGATGAAAATCATGACCCATAAAAAATGAAATCTGAATTGTTATGTCAAATTTATTGGATTGATTCACAAAAATGTAGCAGTAGTAACTAACAAATTATGTGATTAATAGTGTGTTATTTTATTTAAAAATGTCAAGTTTTGGTCACAACGATAAATTAGTAAGCGACCACAGTTCTTTCGTAGGACAAAAATAGAGAAAAAAAATGTTTGGATCAGTCCACCAAATACACCAATTAAAGTCATAATATAACCATAATTGTGACCCAATTAATTTTGCTTAGGTAAAAAATAAGTAATTGAGAATTTAATTATCGGTTTGATGCATTAAAAAAGGTCAAAACTAAAAATGACATAGAAAACAACAACGGACAATCCTACTAGGATTTTTATGTTGATTAGAGCATCCACAATGGCGGCGAGCGAACAGGCTAGCCGATCTCCGGCGCTCGCCGGTTCGCTCGCCGAACTATTGTAACCGGCGAGCGCCATTTCGGCGAAAAAATCGGCGAGCGCACGCCGATCCGCGAGCGCTGGGTGATGCGCTCGCCGGTCCGCTCGCCGCCATTGCAGACTTCGGACCGACGAGCGATTTTTTATTTTATTTTCGAAGATGATTGTCATGCACGCCTGTATTATCATGCACAACATGATTGTCGAAGATGAAGGTGTACAACTGACTAGTTGGGCCAACAACGATAATGAAGCCGGTCCAAGCCACGGCATGGCCGCCCCCAACGTACGAAGTGGGGTCCCGCACGATGAAGCCGACCTCCTCCAAGGACATGTCGACATGCGCCAAAAGAATGCTCATATTCGACTCCAAACGGATTTAATTGAAGAGTTGTGGGCGCGAAGGACTGCACGACGCTAGTTTTTTTTATTATGTAATTTTTTTAAATGTACTTTTTTTAAATTTAAATAAAATTATTGGATTTTCCCGTAACTGTGTCGTCAATTTAATTCCGTATTTTGTGTGATTGTCAATTATTCAGCTTATATAATTTTGAGTGATGTGGCTAGGCTATTGTTGGGCTATTTGCTTGTCCGGATGATGTGGCATGAGAATTTTTAATGCTAATGATGTGGCAGGAGGAGTTTGTGACTGGGCTATGGCTGGACGAAAGCCATTGTGGATGCTCTTAGTAAGTTTTTGTTCAATCTTACTAGGATTTTCCCAATTCTATTATTGTATTTTCTCTCTCTCTCCTCAGTTTCTGTTCATTCTTACTAGGATTTTCCCAATTCTATTATTGTATTTTCTATCCCTCTTCTCAATTTCCCCCTCTTCTCAATTTCTCCCTCTTGGTTTTTCTATACTTGAGCACTTTTCAACCATCACAATCCTCTCTGCCTCTATCTCAACTATCGTCTCCCTCTATCTCCACTTTTTTTTGCTACAACAATTTCACAGCACTCTCACCTCATCTTGGATTTCTTGCTTACCAGCAGTTCCCTCTTCATTATTTTTCTTCTCCAGCTTGAAATTACACAACACATTAGTATTTGATTTCTTTCTTCTTTGCAGCGAGATGTAAAATCCACAACAATTTCTCATACTCTTACTTCTCCTTAATTTTCAAAATTCTTAAGATTGCAATCGTCAGAGATGTAAACCATAACAAATTTCTTATTTCCACTCTAGCCTACTGCCATTGATATTGCCGTAGTTTAAAGCTTATGTGCTAAACATTCACTTTTTTTTTGTTTCATAGGGTTTAATCGACAACCCGTTTTTTTATTTTTGGGCGTCTGGAACTACCTTATATAAATTTGTGTATTTCAATCCTAATAAGTTTATATTTACAAAGTAAAACTACTTTCATATGTATAAACTTGACCTCACCAGATGAAACTATCTTAATGAAAGGGTTTATCTAACCTTCATTCGCCGCTCTCTCAAAGCAAGCAAGCCGGCTTCCGTGCATATGGCCTTCATATCAGCTCCCGAAAACTCATCTTTGGTCATGACGAATTCCTCCAGGTTGACATCCTCAGCCAATGTCATCCTCGATGTGTGTATCTAAGCATCGCACAACGCATTTTCTACTTCACTCCGGTGGCTATTTTTGGCAACATATCATAATTCGTAAGCTCTACACATACCTGGAAAATACGTCTCCTTGTCTTGATGTCTGGAAGGGGGAACTCGATTTTCCTGTCTATTCTACTGGGACGAAGGAGAGCAGGATCTCAAGGCTTTCGATTTTGTTTGTTGCAAGGATTACCTTCACATCTCCTCTTGAATCAAAACCATCTAACTGGTTCAGCAATTCTAGCATAGTCCTTTGAATTTCACGTTCGCCACCTGAGTGGGCATCATACCTGGTCACGGAAAGTTTATCGAATAAAATCCCTGGCACAAGAGTAAAAGGCAGCAATCATCTTGATGTTACCTTTTTGTACCCACTGCATCAATTTCATCAATAAAGACGATAGAGGGTGAGAGGTCATCAGCAACTCTGAAAAGCTCTCTCACCAATTTAGGACCATCACCGAGATATTTTTGAATTAATTCTAATAGAAATGGGCCACTCACCCCTTAAAAGGCCTCATAAGGAGGAGGGTTATCCACACTTATATAGATTAGAAGGGATCTTTACCAAGTCGATGTGGGACAGAATTTAGAGAATTTAACACGCCCCCTCACGTGTGGGCCGGAAAGGACATCGGTCTTCCATCACGTGGGTAGGCAATGCAAGAGAAACCATCATCGATGTGGGCCGGAAAGGACATCGGTCTTCCACTCGTGAGGTAGATAAGAGATAAAGAGAGAACCATCATCGACTTGGACCCGCTCTGATACCATATTAGAAATGGGCCACTCACACCTTAAAAGGCTGTTAAATTCTCTAAATTATGTCCCACATCGACTTGGTAAAGATCCCTTCTAATCTATATAAGTGTGGATAACCCTCCCCCTTATGAGGCCTTTTAAGGGGTGAGTGGCCCATTTCTATTATGGTATCAGAGCGGGCCCAAGTCGATGATGGTTATCTCTTTATCTCTTATCTACCTCACGAGTGGAAGACCGATGTCCTTTCCGGCCCACATCGATGATGGTTTCTCTTGCATTGCCTACCCACGTGATGGAAGACCGATGTCCTTTCCGGCCCACACGTGAGGGGGCGTGTTAAATTCTCTAAATTCCGTCCCACATCGACTTGGTGAATATCCCATCTAATCTATATAAGTGTGGATAACCCTCCCCCTTATGAGGCCTTTTAAGGGGTGAGTGGCCCATTTCTAATAAATTCACTTCCAACTACACGCAAGAAAGTTGCTGATGTAGAATTTGCCACTGCCTAGAAATTTGGAAGAGTATAATGAGAGACTCTGAAGATGTAAACCAACTGGGTAAATCAATCAGTAGACCAAGGACAGAATGGCATAGTGCACTTCAAGGGAAGCCATGTGAAGTAACCATCCACAAAATACGACCTTCAATTGCGACACGTAAGCAACACAATAATCCCCATTTACCACATTTCTTTCAGATTAAGCACATATATGGGATCAAAAGGGAGTCATTAATGTTCCAACTTATAACAATTTCTCGGTGATGAGAAGGATATAACCAGATTGACAAAGCTGACTCCAGGCAGTTCACGGTTCAAAGTCATCATTATGTCACCACTCAACCAAACTATGCACACTTCACTCTGGAAAAATGGAAGCACATGAAACACAAAATAAAACTGCAGAACATTTTTTTTCCTTGGTTTTCCTACATTAAATGTTACAATCATAGTACACCAAAATTCGCCACTCTTCAAAATTCGCCCATTTCTATTACCGTAGACATAGGAGACATATAGAAGGCTAGTGCCTGCTATCAAGTGCACGTACCTTCGCAAGTAAAGTTTTGCCTGTTCCAGGCTCTCCATAGTCCATATAAAATGACACCTTTCGGAGGTTTGATACCAATATCTTCATACAATTCTGGGTGAGTTAATGGAAGCTCAACTGCCTCCTTGATTTCCTGGATCTGGGCATCCAGACCACCAATATCGGCATACGACTCTAATGGAGCTCTCTCAACTTTCATCACAGATACCATCGGATCAACATCATCTTGAAGCAGTCCAACAACAGATAGAACCTGACATGAGACGAGGGACACCCAATATAAGATTCATTGAGCAGTAACAGCATGGGGAACTCAATTCCCACATTTGCCCTCTTTTATCAAGGAAAGGATTTGCTTTTCTTAAGATCAAAATAAATTACATGCATCTCCTTTTTTGCTACAAAGTCTATAAATCCAATCAAAGGAATAAAGTATGAACTTTAAGAAGCCTACTCACCTCACTGAGTCTTAACTAATATCTGGAGTGGAAGTCCCAAAAATAGAACTTGGAACCACTATTCTATGGTATGGACAAGCAAAATCATTCTAATAAGCATTCAAAAGTTATTGTGATTCTAAATGAACATTCATCTTCTTTCACGAGTTCGGAATTTTCACAAAATTTATTCTATGGAGAAAATAATTTCAATGATATAGAACAATCTCAACTGAACTTTCGTAAGAGCCATCACCAAATTTTGCTTGCATAAATCCTAACACACACACCACTCAATATCAAATGCTAGGTGAAGCCCACAATACAGCAGCTAGAAGAGTGGCAATCCAGATAGAAGATCAACTGTCAAATCCTATGTCTAAAATTTACAGGCTATTACAATGTTCTGCGAGGATTACTGCTCCCAAATAGAAGGTTAATATACGTTTTTAACAACACAAGCTCAAGCACAATTCCAACCTGAAGCTCTCGAATTAAAGTTTTAGCTTTATTTACTCTTCACGAAGCAGAAGCTCTCAAATACTTAAGTGTAAATCAAAGAGAAAAACCAGATACTATGAGAAATGCCATAGCTAAAATCAAAATTACATAACCTATACCACAAAATAATACTTCAACAGATTCCCAATCTCAACATTTTTCAGTTCAAAGCACCTAACTCTGAAAAGCCTATAAAATGGAAATTACCGATTTTTTCAAATTGAGAGCAAAGATCATAGTACCTTATTGTGCATAAGAATCGCGCATCCAGGCTCGAGCTGATCCTTATCCACAAACGACAAGATCCCGACGTAATACCCTGGCCCCACCGAGGACGAAACGATCGCGTGATTCTCATCAATCAATTCCTCCAAATTCCCGACGCTCATCGGCGAGCCTCTCAAATCGTCGACCTTGGAGCGATCCTCGTCGGTCTTCTCCTCCGGCGCCTTCAGTCTCTTCTGATTCGCGACGAACTCCTCCTCCATCAGCAGGTAATCTTTGATTCTGTCCAGCTTCAGCAGAGGCAGCTTGCACTTAGTCAGCGGCGTGACCGTGGGTATCCGAGCCGCCACAACGGGCCCCTTATGCTTGCGCTGCTTCCTGGCGCGGGCGGCTCGAATTTCTTCTCCTTCTTGTCGCCGTCGCTCTTGCGATTGAGGCCTCCGGGAGTGCCTTGACCCATTGGTGTAAATTAGGGGTGGAGATTGGGGGGAAGTTGAGACCTTAGGCGATTGTGGTTGACAGATTTATGAACTTGTCTTTCTGTTCAAGAAAGTAGGGTGAAACTAAAGGGAAAATCGGGTTTATAGGCTACTTTGCCTTTAAAATTACGTAAATGTACCCATTTTATTATCTATTCCATAAATGGGAAAAACGCCACTCTCGTTGGCGTGTTTTAAGTGAAAACGCCACCCGTATTGGCGTTTTACAACGTATGTGTCGTCGTATTGCATGTACGTTGAAAAACGCCGATGTGGTTGGCGTTTGAACGAAAAACGCCAATCCCACTGGCGTGTTTCAAAAAACGCCAATTCGGGTGGCGTTTTTCGTGCCATCCGCCGTGAAAAAAAGGCCAAAAATTATCCCAAGTTATACACGCCAATGGGATTGGCGTTTTTAAGTGAATTTTGAGTTAAAACGAAATGCACCCCAAGTGTTTGATGAAATGCCTCAAAGAGGATTCTGAGCCTTAGAATTCTGTTATTTTGTACGGTTATCAAGATAACATTTTAGCCTTGTTACTACTGTTATTAATGGGTTAATTTAAGCCAATCTTGTTTGCAGGAAGAGCTAGAAACTAATGATCACATCTCCGATTCCAACAACCGCAACCATTGCTAAGGTTGGTTAGTTTCTCATTCACATGCTGAAATTAAACACATGAAATATACTACTCAATTATCCATACATGATTTAATGGGAGGAAAAATGACCTTAGATGTTTGTGTTCTCTTCCTTATCTATACATGATTTTTGTGGTTCATGCACAGAATGAGAAAAACATCAACAGAGAAAAATCAGCTACAAAAGTGAATTCATCATCCATGGCTGAGCAACGGCTGGCGGCAGACGAGACATATCCGGGTATACTAGACATTGCCGGAATGGACTATTCTCAGGCAAGAAGAAAACCTCCGATTCAAACCTAAGCTTCATCAATTTTATGGAATAATTAAACTATGCATATGTAAATTAGCTAGAGCAATCCTATATTGTGTACAACTAGAAATTAAATACTATGTTAATTGCCACTTTTGTTTTGTGTTAGATAAACTAAGATTTTGTAAACAAAAATATGTTGAATGCATGATTAGTTTATCGGATGCATGTTTGACACAATCTAATCTAACTCTTTGTACTTCATAACTTTTAATTTAATGCTAATTAGTATATGTAATTCATGATGTGCTTGTTGTAGCCGTGATGTGAAGCATATTTTTTATATTTTTCCCCTTAGACTACACATTTTTATGTAAATTATGACTCATCAAATCGTGTTTTCATCGAAGTTTAGGATGTAAAATCTGGCTGGAGCTCACTTAAACATTCCATCAAACACTTGGTGTGCTATGTAAAAGACAAGGACAAAATCCTCTTTGAGGCATTTCATCAAACACTTGGGGTTGGCGTGTTCGACGAAAAACGCCATTGAGAATGGCGTTTTTAAGTTAGTGAAATGAATTGGCTGAATTTTTTCCAACGTTGAAACGGACATTCTGACTCGTCTGCCGCCAGCCGTTGCTCAGCCATGGATGATGAATTCACTTTTGTAGCTGATTTTTCTCTGTTGATGTTTTTCTCATTCTGTGCTTGAACCACAAAAATCATGTATAGATAAGGAAGAGAACACAAACATCTAAGGTCATTTTTTCTCCCATTAAATCATGTATGGATAATTGAGTAGTATATTTCATGTGTTTAATTTCAGCATGTGCTTGAGAAACTAACCAACCTTAGCAATGGTTGCGGTTGTTGGAATCGGAGATGTGATCATTAGTTTTCTAGCTCTTCCTGCAAACAAGATTGGCTTAAATTAACCCATTAATAACAGTAGTAACAAGGCTAAAATGTTATCTTGATAACCGTACAAAATAACAGAATTCTAAGGCTCAGAATCCTCTTTGAGGCATTTCATCAAACAGTTGGGGTGCATTTCGTTTTAACTCAAAATTCACTTAAACACGCCAATCCCATTGGCGTGTATAACTTGGGATAATTTTTGGCCTTTTTTTCACGGCGGATGGCACGAAAAACGCCACCCGAATTGGCGTTTTTTGAAACACGCCAGTGGGATTGGCGTTTTTCGTTCAAACGCCAACCACGTCGGCGTTTTTCAACGTACATGCAATACGACGACACTTACGTTGTAAAACGCCAATACGGGTGGCGTTTTCACTTAAAACACGCCAACGAGAGTGGCGTTTTTACCATTTATGGAATAGATAACAAAATAGGTACATTTACGTAATTTTAAAGGCAAAGTAGCCTATAAACCCGATTTTCTCGAAACTAAAGGGGTATTTCATTTCTTGTTCTAGACTAAAATTTAGATTCCCCAAGTGTACGAGAGTTTTTTTTTCTAACGGCTGTGGGAGAGACGCATGACCCTCATGCGTCTCCTTTTAATGAAACGCATCACGGTGATGCGTCTTTCACAAAGACGCATAAGGGACATGCGTCTCTCAATTTTTTCGATCTTTTTTTAACGACGCATGAAGCTTACGCGTCTTAGGTAGATGCGTTCTTTTCTTGTTCTATGCTACAATTAACATTCCATAAGTGTACTGAATTTTTTTTATTCTGACTTTGGGAGAGACGCATGACCCTCATGCATCTCTTTTTAATGAAACGCATCACGATGATGCGTCTTTACAAAGACGCATGAGGGACATGCGTCTCTCAATTTTTTCGATCTTTTTTGAACGACGCATGACGCTTATGCGTCTTAGGGAGATGCCAGCCTACATACAAGCTATTTTCTATTTGTGTGTCATTGGATAATTTCCCCAAACACTTCATGTTCAACAGTTGCCAGAATCTGTCACAAACTGCCAGGCTGTAGTAAAACGTTCATAACTCCCTAATCCCTTGGAATTTTGAGGATAACCTTTTTTGTAATTAAAATAGATACCTAGAGGTTTATTTTGGTGTAGGGCTCGACCCCTAGTTATCTCCGAGCTAAGTCAGTTCATTATATGAAGATGATGTAATGTAGTCAATATTTTTAAACCTTTAAAAGTTGAGAATAGAGATTTTATGTCAAAAGGGAGATAGATAGATGTGATATTTTGGCTTCCATAGTTGTGCTTTAAGTATTTATTTATGAAGTGTATATGTGGCTATTTTAAACCTAGGTGAACACGGTGCAAGCACAAGTGCTAAAGGAAATGAACATGTCCAAGGTTGTGTAAACAAGTCAAAAGGTTTTTGTGACGTGTACAAGTAGTGTACGCGTGTTCTAGAATTTAATTCCTTTAACTTCGATAAATATTACTACTTGTTTGTGTGATTCGTATGCTTATGCCCTAGAACTTAAAAATAATTGTGTGGACTGTATACTTCAAATTAAAGTGACAGAAAATGGTGATATTGAAATTGTTGTTTGGTATTTCTTATGAGATGCAAAGTGATTTAAATAGTTATATGTGTTGAATAATGTGAAAATTGATATGAAATGGTTGCGTTATGCCCCATCGCTTGAGTGAATCACATGGTATAGTTGGCATGCCATAGGACAGCAGTACTGCACACATGTTTGATCATTCGTCTTCTGGATAACCGAAGCGATGGTCTATATGATATGTTGATAGTTGACATGTACCCTATATGGGTAATATATGACAGTTGCCTTGCAATAGGCCATCTGCGAGATTACAGTGTCTGATATGGACGTACATGATAGACGCCCCCATCGGGCTACTTATAGTGTCTGTGTACCCGTATCCATCACTAAGCATAACTTAGGGGTTGAATGTGATTTTTTATTTATAAATAATGCTTTTGGTGGTTTGAATTCTTTAAATAGTTATATTTCTTATAGTGTAAATTGTGTTGATGAAAGAAAGTGACCGCTGACATGATCATTTATTTATATCATGTTATTGGTTTGATTGATAGATGGTAGATAGTTATTATTGAAAGCATTTACGTGATAAATATGATAGTGTGGTTGTACATGACGAAGGTGTTGATTATTTGCAAGCGATATATGTGATCTTAAATGATTCAAACTTTTATGAATGCTAATATTTGGTGATATTATTTTGAATTGGTATATTGATGCCGATATAAATTGAATATGTGTTGTACTACATTCCAGGTAATAAAGTGTTTACTTGTGTTAGTGATATAGATTGAAGTTTTAGAGATTTTATTCTGGAATGCGATTACACTACGAGCTTTTCGAAGCTCACCCCCCCTTTCTTCTCCCTCTTGCAGAGTATAGAAGCGAGTGAACTCGCTAGTTGGCAGCAGCACGTGTCAAGTCACTACCCCTTTTAGCTGGTAAAGTTGGAGTTTGCACGTGGCATGCTTAGGTTGTATTTTGTTTGTAAATAGTTGGGTTATAAATGTAAGGTTATAACCTTCTTTTGCTAATGGGGATGTAAATAATTATCGAAGCAAGTTATCAAATTTTTTGTTATGTATAGTAGTAAATAGTTATGTTATCAGGTTTATTTACTTTTATGATAGTGTTGTATGTTGAGTGTTTGCAAATGAAAAAAAAAGGAAATAGACATGTTTTGTTTATCGATCGTACCGAAAGGTAACGTCACTTATTCGGTTAAAACTAGCCGAGTAAGGGGTGTTACATGTTTTATGCATCTCTCTAAGACACATAAGCGTCACGCGTCGTTCAAAAAAGATCGAAAAAATTGAGAGACGCATGTCCCTCATGCGTCTTTGTGAAAGACACATCATCGTGATGCGTTTCATTAAAATGAGACGCATGAGGGTCATGCGTCTCTCCCAAAGCCAGAATAAAAAAACGTCCAGTATATTTATGGAAAGTTAATTATAGCCTAGAACAAGAAAAGAAATATCCCTGAAACTGAAACTTCAAGGAAGGTACTGTAGATAATTTCAAATTCAAAATTGACTTAATTGAGGGCTAACTAAATTCCTCTTCATTTTTCTTTTTCTCGTTCATTTCTTACTCTCACAGATACACTGATACTGAGCTCGTCTTCTTCCATCTCAATCTCTCATAAATTCACCGCCTGGCAGCTACGGCCAGTGTCGCCGCTGACAGCCACTGTTCGCACAAGTAGCACCGCCGCAACCATCCTTTCATCTCTCGAATCCGCAAGACGAGGAGTGACGGCCACGGTGAGTGTTCTGTATAAGATAATTAGGGCTAAGATTCTTTGTGTTCGATATGGTACATTAATGGTATATTGAATCAAGTTGCACAGAGGTAACAAAGATCAGAAATGCAGACCTTGCAAATTCTTGGTCATGATTCAGATATGGCAAAGTTGATATCTACTCACACAACTTAACTAGGGTATCAGAAAGCTTTCTTTCTGCAGAATGATGAGTGCCAATATCGTAAAGTAAATTTTCTTGATCCAATTCAATAGATTTTTAGGTGGGCACAATATCTGGAAATGTTAACATCTGAGTCTTGTCTTATTGTATAGGTTTGAGCGATTAGATGAGTACTTAAAACTTTTAAAATGAATCAAACTTGATCAAGAATGTTACTCCCTCCGTCCCATTAATAACATCCCTGAAGGATCCGGCATTGAGAATAAGAAATGCAGTTTTTGTGTCAATATATTAAAGGGACCCTACTTGTAAGACAATTAAAAGCAATTTTTAGAGTTTGAGACATTATAAATGAGGCAACCCAAAAGTTGTTTTGGGATGTTTTTTTTGGTTAGGCGATGTAGTTTAAGTTTATTAGTTATAGAATACTATGATTGATGATTTGCAAGGTTTTGAAATTTTGGTTTTCGCTATACCGGACCGAATATATGTATTTGGTTCAGTTCTGTTTAGCTAGTGGATGGTAAACTATTATATTTATATTTATATTTCCAACAACATGAAGTGAACTCTGATAACATGGAGAAAGCGAACATCAAACGAACTGGAAACCTTTCTCTGCTATGATGCAGAGTGCTGAAATTGCAGACTACACTATTTGATGGGGCAAAAGAAATGTCAAGTGTGTGATGACGCAGAATCCAAGTACAAGTGCCCTACTTGCTTAATAACCTAGTAAGTCGATCTCTTGTTCTTTTCGAGTGTGTGAATTTGTTTTGGAAGAATCTCATTTTTCAAGTTTAAATTTCCGCATTTATTAGTCATTGATTATGAGTTTTCATTGATTGCTGGTGCTCGTTTGAAGTTGTTCTGTGGCCTGCTTCAAGAAACACAAAGGTAAACCAATAGTCTAACCAAGGATTTGGTATCTTTTCTATTCAAGCACTGAAGTGTTTCCTTCCATGTTATTACAGAAGTTCCTTGCCAGAAGACAGAATCTGTAAAGGAAGAAAAAGTTTGTAAGTAGTTCCCATTCTTCTTTCAATGCTGGTTGTTGTGTCCTTGCAGCTATAGTTAATAACGGTCTGAACATATTACAATGTCGGTTCCTGGTCAACCTGTGTTCATGATTGAAGTATTGATTTTGTTATGTTTGAGGTCTGTTTTTGTAATTTTGTAAGGAGATGCTTCTGATGAATTACGATTGCATGTGGAGATTTTGTTAGCTATTAAGTTGACATGCTCTCATTAATTTTCTTGCCGATGTCTTCAAGTCTAGATGGTTTGCTTGACCTCCTTCAACATGTCAGTTATATTAATTTATTTCCTTTGCTTATATGTATTTCAAATTTTCAAGATTATTTGCTTGTCTGAATAATGATATCAAGTGGCCTCTTAGGTTCAGCAAATTATCATTTTATTACGATTTTCTACACCCATTTCGCATCTGATATTTTTGGGATTGCCAAATGTGACAAGAAAAGGTAGACATGAAATGTCTTATTTTTTGAATTTCTTGTACTATAGCCTGTCATCAAAGGAACTAGAATGACATGTGGATCATTAGCTGTATAATGTGTATATCATTATTGCACACAGGTGCTAGTGTGCTACTATGTATGTGTAGTGCAGCAACCATTGATCATGGATTCCGGCAGTAAATTTTCTATTGAGTTATTAGCTGCATCCATGTCAACCTTCATTATGTGATACCCTTTTCCTTTAGATCCATTATCCATGCTACCTTGAATATGCATTCTCATTTCTCAAAAAATATGTATATGAGCATCAGGGTGTGTAGATGTTTTACATGGCAAAGTATGCATACAGCTTGATCTGATACAACTTGTCACCAATTTAACTATTGAAACCAAAGAATCAAGTTGAGACTTGAGACTTGAGACTCAGCTCAAATAGGAAAATTTGGGAAGAATTTAGTATCAACTTCAGTAGACAGTTTGGAGGGATTGAGGTCTGAGGAAGAATGTTGAGAGAGAAGTAGGGATAGAGAAAATACCTGAATTGATGTCACCTGCTGACGTAAAAATTGGTTACAACTTGCTAATAACAGCTTGCAGCTAATGATGGCTTGACAATCAATTCGTTAATAAGTTACTAAATAGCTCAACTGAGAGTCTAAAATAAACTGTACTGTATACCACAGAAATCCTAAAGATTGCAAAACACCTTTGTCTTGGGAGCTTCACTTGTTTCTAATAAACTCATATCTTGACAGGTTATGTTACTTAATTCTTATTAGTTCATTTAGTTGACCTTCTGCTGAAAGTATTTACTTATAATTTACTCTTGATATATGTGATGTGTGAATCACTGAACGTAAACTGAAAACCTAGTTCTTTGCAATAGTTTTGCAGTATGATCTTGATATTTCTATTACTATTCTCACATTTATTTTATATTTTCGTGTATGATTATTGCAGCAGATCCTAGTTCAACAACAAATAATAACAAACCAACTCCTAGTTCAACGATAAATGATAACCAACCACCTCCTAATTCAACAACAAATGATAGCCAGCCACCTTATGTGGATGAGCCAAGTGAGGTGTTGCAAGAGTCACAACTGCAGTCTGTTGGTAAGTTTCATGCTAGTTTCTTAATGCTGAAATTCCCATGCCAAGGATTTTAACCCTGCTGGCTTCTTCTGTGGTGCTTATTAGAAATGGGCCACTCACCCCTTAAAAGGCCTTATAAGGGGGAAGGTTATCCATACTTTTATAGATGAGCTAGGATCATCACCAAGTCGATGTGGGACAAGATTTAATAGTTTTAACATGCCCCCTCACGTGTGGGCCGGAATGACACATTTGACTTCCATCACGTGGGTAGGCAAGAGAAGCGATAAAGAGATAAAATCCATCATCGACTTGGGCACGCTCTGATACCATATTAGAAATGGGCCACTCACCCCTTAAAAGGCCTTTTAAGGGGTGAGTGGCCCATTTCTAATAGCTATTTTGAATTTTTGTATCTTTTGTCCGATTTTCTATAGAGAAAACTATATCTGAAAGTTTCATTTTGGCTGTGGGAGGCGGGTGTTGAGTTCAGTTTAATAGAGTTAGGGTTTATGACCCCCACCATCTAATATGTTCATGTGAATGGAATAGTAGATTTGCCACCATATATTATGCTTTTCCAACTCATTTTGATTTCCTGACTCATTTTATTCACATGTTTTTCCCTGTTCTAGCTAGACTTTGTTGGTCTAAGACAAATCTCTATATTCTTACCTAACTATGACAAATGCTAAGCCGTTTCTCCCTATTGTTCTAGCATTTAAACCGTCAAGGTCTTTCAAACTCGCTGGTATCATGTGGTTACACACTTCCTTCTGCTTCTCCTGCAGCTTCATCCAATGAAATTCGTGATTTGGTAAAGAATGAAAAGCTTCAGAAACTGATACACAGCATTGATTGCTCTGCAGATCCTGAGAGCGTAAGTGTGATCAAACTATGCTCTTCCTTCTCTGGGAAAAAAATCCCCTTTGAAATTCCTGAATATTCAAATTTGTGAGTTTTAACTTTTTTTGGAGTTGTGAAAATTTGTCACCTGTGTTTTTCTCTTCAATAGGAGCTTGATAAAGCCATGGAGGAGGAATCATTTAGTCAATTTGCAGAAAAGGTATCATTTGATATACTATAATTTAGGCATTAATGTGAGTGTCTGTGTGGACGCAACGATATTTTAGCCTTGCATACATTATTCGAATCGCAGATCTTGTCTACCATAGTCCCTGGTGCTTGATTAATCTGGACAGCCATGATCTTGCAACAATATCCTGGTTAAGATGTAAGTAAATTAACTCTCTCTTACTAGCTCTGTTACTTGTGCATATCATTTGCTGCTAGTTTGGACATCCCGATATGGTGCTCTGATTCGCTGTGCTCTAAAATCTTAATTAGAATGCATTCAACCATGCCCGGAGCCCGCTACATCCTGGTTAACTTGAATTCTTGTTGGAACGAGTTTGATTTATCAAGTTGTAAGGGTTTGAATTTTGACGTGTTTTATGGATGTTATTGTGCAGTCTCCAAACTACATTAAGAACAGAGGAAGTAGAAGTATGTTGAAATCAAGAGAGAAGGTATTGAAGAGGAAGGATAAACCAAAACGAAAATGCAATGAACAGTTGTTATGAGTTTGGATCGATAGATTGAGATTAACTAGTCATTCAGTAGTTTTGCTTGGTTGTGTCGATAGTGGAAGTTGGCTGAGCTCCATTTTAACTGTAGGGGGAGTGAACACTTGGGGAATTGGTTCTGAAGCATGGAAAAGTAAAAAAACATAATCATATGCATGTATTAATTGTTTTTTATACTCCTACTCGATAATGATATTATGAAAATTAAGTAACAATAGCTGACGATATTTAATAAAGATAAATGCTTTAGCTAAAATTATTTGGGTGTTGGCCTGGCCCAACAGAAAAAAAGGCCCAACCCAACTCCTCTTTCTCTCATTCCTTCAAACATCTCTCTCACGCATACTGATACCCAGCTTTCTATCTCACACACAAATTCACTCCGGCGAGGATCGCCGCCCACAGTCACTGTTCGCATTAGTAGCACCGTCGCAATCCGAGACCCCGCCCTTCCGCAAGACGTGGAGTTGACGGTGACGGTGACGGTGAGTGCTCGCTAAAACATTTGTGACTTCATTCATACGTATTTAGGGCGTATTTAGAGCTAAAGCATACTCTGTTCTTGCGGTAAATTCTAACCTTCATCCTCCTATTTCTTTCTGTTGATATTAGGTCTCAGTTGATAGTTTCCTTATGGTAGCATTTCCAGAAATCAATACAAGTTTCGATCAACAAATGAAAACTTTCGTTAACCCTAGACATTAATTTATCATGGGTGATAATGTGTTTGTGTTGATTTATAGCTTATTGGTTACTGTTTTACGTTTATTACCATGATTTACCTATAAAGTTTAAGCAATTTTATGTGAATGAAATCTGTAACATCCATTTCATCATTCATAATTCCAGATTACCCTTTGAACAAGTGAGAAGTAGTGAGATTAGGGAAATGAGTGTGAGGAGCAGCTTAGGAGGAGGCTTGAAGAAGGCGCTGGCTGAAGTGGCCATCAGAGGAGTCACTGAAGCTAGAGCTAGGATTTTCGGCCACTTTCTTAACCCAACTGGTCAAAGATCTGCCAACAAAATACTTCGCAAGAAGCTGATTGGTGACAAAGTTGCTGGTTGGTATCCTTATGATATCAACAGGGACGATCCCCGTGTGATGGCTCAGAAGGAACATGAGTAAGCAATTCCACCCATTTTCTTGATTTTGTTTGGTATTGCCTGCATTGATGATAGAGAATGTGAGGCTTATTAACCATAACATGTTTTCTACTGGCATTTGGATCAAGCATGTTTATTGGAGCAAAATTAGCTGTGTTGCATTCTCTACATATAGACTGATATAAGGACACTAAGCCACCTATTTTTCAAGTTGTCAGTCTTAGGTAACTTTGAACTAGAGAGAGGTTCAATGGGAAAATCAATAATCTGTTTTCCAGTTAATCTCAAGTCAGTCATGCAACCTGAATAAAGTAGATGAAAAAATTTCCCCAATTATGCTTGTTTGCCTCCACAAATAAACTCTGTAGGGCTGCTAGCACTTAGCACCTGTGGGTGTGGCATAATATGTGAGAAATAGTATGGTTATAAGAAAGTTGATGTGATAGTGTTCTTGTGGACAGATTTCTCAGCAATTAGGGATGATAAATAACATTATAGAATTGGAATAGTCCTAACAGAACAATACTTTTGTTTACTTAGACCCAAATTGCTGCAATTCTAATTTAGTTTATTGTGGCAGGCGACTGAGCAGGCTTGAAATGTTGAAGCGTCGCCAGAAGGGGCCACCAAAGAAAGGTCAAGGGAAGCGTGCTAAAAAGAGTGGCCGATAAAGACGATCTGATTTTATCTAAATTTATATGAAACGCTAGCGATCTATGACTTTTTCTGCAGTGCAGCATTCTGGTGATCATGTTTTAAGATGCAAGTTGCATATGTTCTACCCTGCAACATATTTTGATGATTATCAATAATATTCAGTAGTTGCTTTGATGGGGATAATTATAACCTTTATTACTTCTGTTGCAATTTGCAGTTGCCTATAGCTTTTTTGTGTTAATCCTTTCTATTTAATTCTGTAATAACTTAAACCTTGTTTGAACTTTGAACATGGATTTTTGACCTAGAATTTTCATTTTGGATCTGTTTGATAGGTTAAATACCGGTGTCTTTTACACTTGGAATGCTGTTTTAATTTTTTTTATCAAAGCTTCATTTCTAAGATTACTCGTCAACTTACAATATTCTTATTTCCCTTTAAAAAAATATTTTCCTGATTAAATTTTAATTCATGCCTCACCTTTACTGTAAATTATATCAACGGGACAATATCGTATGCTGTATGAACTTTATTTATTTATTGAGTTTTCAAATGGAATGGGCTCCATCAATACTTGTGGATATTTCATGTCATACTATTAACTTTGATGCTGAAAAAAGAGAAGAGGTGTCATTTATTTAAAAAAAACATTTTTGATGCTGAAAAAAGAAAAGAGGTGTCATTTATTTAAAAAAAACATTTGTCATTTTCATTCACTGGAAGAAAATGAATGGAGTGCACAAATATTAATATCCTTTTTAAAGACTGAATATTTATGGATAAGCCCTAAAAAGCTGAAGACTCGTTCCATTACATCATGAAATTTTATTGAACTCATACTCAAAAAGGAATCATTCTGCCTCTGCAGCAGATTAATCGAAAGTCAAAATTTCCATTTCTCAAATCGAAATGCGAACGCCATGTTCCCATACATGTCTAGCTTTCATCCTCAAATTCCTCAATTTCCTCAACGCATTTGTGGGTGTTGTCATAATTATATATTGTGCATATGTGCTTAATCAATTGCATCACCACCCTCCGCCTAATGATTCCGGATTCCGCCCTATCTCCGGTGTCTTTAGCCCTGACGATGCGCTCAGCTCCAATTTCAGCTCTCTCCCAGCTCCTTGGTACTAAAATTTTACCTTTTTTGTTAATTGTTCGCGTTAATGTATTTGTTTTCAATATTAATTTTATTGCTCGATTATTTACCCAATTGGAATTATGGTTGAGGGAAAGTTGTGCTTGAGGCTGATGCAATAATTGGAACCTTTAATGTTAGGAATAGGTTATGCATTTATGGCAACTGGGTTTTTAATAGTTTTCACTTTTCATTAATTTTGTTGCTCGGTTATTTTCCCAGTTGGAATTATGGTTGAATGTAAGTGTTGTGGTTGAAGCTGATGCAATAAATGGAACTTTTTATGTCATTTATAGGTTTACATATGCATTTTTGGCAACTGGGATTTTGATAGTCTTCATCAGTTTCGTTGGATTCATTGGTGCGGAGGCCATCAGCGGCTGTTGCCTTTGCTTTGTATCCTCTGCTCCCTCATGGAATTACTAGAATATTGTTACCTTTTATTCGTTAATGTTTCTGTTTATCAGCTTGACTGTTAGATTTTCTGGACTTTTTTAGGTGTTAGAACAATCTGATGTTCGATGGTGGTGGTGTTTTTTTCCTTTTTCTTTTTTAAAACGTTAGGAAATCATGGGAGTATTGAGAGGAAGAAGATGCAGAGAACAGAGAACTTCCCTTGTTGTCATACTCACAACCATCTTCTGCTATTTTGGTTATATAATTCTCATGGATGATGCTGTTTGACATAGAAAGTAGAAACTGCTCTGCATGCGGACTGTACTAAATTGTAGTTAATGCAAAGCCCAGAGGCTGCTAACATGGAGAATTAAGAAAGTGAGAGGAGTAGTTTTCACTCACATTATAATCCTGAGCTATATAAAGAAAAAATGTATTAAAAAATATCTATTGGCAATGCTGGAACTAGGAAGATGGAGGCTGATGGTTCATACTACACTTTTGTGGATTTGTTATTATCAAAGTGCATTTTAATGCCCGTAATTTGGTCCTGAGAGGAATAATTGATATTATGTTAACATTTTGTATCCACCTAGACTTAGGTAATTGTTTTAAAACTGCACCTTGTTTGTTTTAGTTGGAAGAATTATGGCAGACACCGAAGTTTATGAGCCAACCCGAATGTGTAACTAAGTATATCCTTGACCATGTAATTTCAGTATGCTGTACTCACTACCGTATTCATTTTATCGGAAGTGGGTTTAGTGATCTTCATTGCTCTTGATCGCCAATGGGAGAAGGTAATGCCGCGATCATTTGATTGCTGATGTTTCAGTGCATTCTTGTGCCTTACCTGTGATGTAATCATTCTTCAGGATATCCCATCTGATCCCACTGGAGAACTTGACAGATTGTGGACCTTCATCAATGATAATGCTGATGTCTTTATGTGGGTTGGCATTGTTATTCTTAGTGTACAGGCACGTTTTCGTCTTCTGTACGACTATACTAGCATGTCAATTATGATTTTCTATTTTGTTTCCATGTGTACTGTCAGCTTACACTAATTATGAAATTCTTGGATTCAATATGCTTACTATTTTGTCTAGTTAGTATATACTGAAAACCAAGATACCTTAGAAGCTCATTGCTTCCTAGGGGCAGTTTCCGTATAGGTATATGTGTACAACCAATTTTGTGGTCAATTAGTTTCTCAAACGTTAATGAGTTTTCCACTCATTGTTGATTTACCTTTTGAGAGTGGATAACAAAAGCAAACTTTAAAATGTCAGAGACAGGATTTAATGGAATATATTATTCAAACCTATGTTACTAATGTACTTCTAAACAGCTAATTCTGAATTGAGAGTATGTTTAGTAGTTCTTATGATGCCATGCAACATCTATTATCATATATTCCGAAAAGTAAAAACCTGTTTCATGATTACTAATGGATATGGCATCTCCATTGTATTTGATAGTAACTCAAGAAGTAATATTTTGAAACCACAGTAACAGTTTTGCTTTTACAGGTCTTATCTGTACTTCTTGCTGTAGTGCTGATATCCTTGGTTTCTAGTCAGAATGAAGATGACGATCTTGAGGGAGAGTATGGATTCCGTAATAGCAGTAGGGAACCATTGGTCAGTCCATATTCAGGCCAAGCATCTGGTTCAGCTAGAGGTGATTCTGATATCTGGAGTTTAAGGATGAGAGAAAAGGTCAGTATCTTATAAGTTATTAAAATATACAATCTGTGCTGGTAGCAATTACATTTAAAAGGCATTAACATCATTATGCTCAGCTGGTGGTATTTATTCAGCTAAATTCTGAAAGAAATAAGTGTCTTGTGATGTTTCAGTCATCTAATACAGGTGCTGTGCTTGTCCGCTTGCACATGCTTCTGTTCTTAGTAGCAAATCATATGGCAGATAGATCAGAATGTTGAACTAGTTAACTGAAAAATTATTTTGACAGAATGAACATGCAAGATTCACAATTTAGACTCACAGTGAGTATATTATGGTCTGTTTTGCTTGTTTAGGATTATGAAAATGCTTTTGATAGCAGACTAATAGTAGGCTTCGGATTCAGTTTGCACTTTCATACTCAAAATGGACATATATTCAGAGATACTGTGTTGGATTTTTCCGTATATGCATACATTTTTGTTTTTGCTAGTAGATGCCGTCTTAATTTGTAGAGTTGCTGCATGCTAGTTCACTTTGAGCTGTTCTTGTTCTTATACAATTTCTTCTGTCAGTATGGACTTAATACCACCACCAGCAGCAGCAGCGACGCGAAACCAAAATTTGGTGAATCCAAAAGCATCAGCAGATGATGTTATGAAGTGTGAGTGAGAAATCTATTGAAGCAAATGAAGAGCAGTGATGGTGATCAGCTTTATGTGAAATTTATTATTTATATGATTTATTAAGTTCGACAAAGATAGAGTTTGTTACTTGCAGTTGTGTGGTGTATATTGATCCAAGTATGGTGTGGATGACTACTGTTATCATTGTAGAAAAGGGAAGATTATTTGTAATTTTTTGGTGTGCTATTTGTTTTTCTGTAATTAGTATTCAGGGACCAAACCATTTCTTCTTAGACACTGATGTTTCCACCCATTTCTACTTGAAATAACAACAATCCATTTATTTGTTACATATCTATATGGGTTATTTGCCTACAAATTAGGCAAATAACCCTATCTATATTTATATTAGTATCATTTAACCCTTGTTACTGATTGTATGTATTTTATATATCAATATATAGTAAAAAAAAGACAAAATTGAATAAATATTCATGCCCTGTAACAGCTACGATCAATATATGGAGTCAAAGCATAGTACAAGAACAGTCAGAGTCTTTAAGCTATAGCAGAATACAAGGTGTTAACTAAATGAATGAAGACTTGTTACATTCTACCTGCCAATTGAACCACCACTTCCTGCATTAGCTCTTCTAGCAGCCTCCCTTCAATTTTCCTGCATAAATCATCCATCTCCTACCCGAAATGATTGACCCAACCACTGCCTAGTACCTTCTCCCCGATCAAGTTGGGTATAATGGATGTATGGAGTCTTTGGCTCAGGTGTGAGTCATATCCTGTATTTAGTAATGCTGCATTTACACAATCATGCACGAGTTGTTGAACTGCTCGCTTCTGCCTTAGCGTGCCATCCGTCAGATTCTTGTCGTCTTGAGAATTAATACTCTGGCCTCTAAAAGATGGGTGCAATGGGCTCTGAAGTGAGTGACATCTTGCCAAATATGAGGTAGAACAGGCCTCACATTGGCGGCCAGCCTCAGCTAATAATCCCCTTAATAAAGAAAAGGCATTCTCGTTCTTCTTCATCTGTTTCTTTGGTGGTTAATTGCTTGGAGGGATGAGAAGAGCCTGCATTTACAAAGGGGTCATTCGAAGAAGGGCTCCGTGCAATGGATCCGATAGGTGGCGATTTGTCAATCATACGTGATCCTATGGATAAGCAGGGGGACTCCACTCCTGAATTGGTGAAAAGGAAAGAAACTGAGAAATACAAATGATTAGTATGGAAAAAACCAAGCAGAGTTCAAGAATGGAGAGAGATGAATTTTACCTTGTTGTTCAGGCTTAACATAATAAGAAGCTGACTTTTGTATATACTCCTCCTCCTCCTCCTCCTCCTCCTCCTCCTCAAATGATAGACCTAAGACAGATATCGGGCAAGGCTGGTCAAGATTATTGCTTAGGCTTGGAGATGGCCTGAGTTTGTGTGTGGAAAAAGTGGCAAATTATGTTATGTGGTCTCCAGGTTTCCCAGTACAGAAATCACTTGGTCAATTAAATTTGGTGGGTACGAAATAGTGTTGACCGTTACACATCTGCAATCACAAGTTTGTAAATGCCCGCACAAAGTAAAAGAGACCCAGAGCAGTGCACAAAATTAGACTATTATCACAAACTAAGCATATTACTGCATATTTCTCTGTGGCTGTTAGACAGCACTATGAGCACCTTTCATAACTTCAAATGACACCTTCTTTTTTTCTGGATAATTCACATAGAACTCAGGAAACATCAAATCAGTTACCATGCATAGAGCAGTAACGAGAAAAGAAAAACTGTCACTGGAAGATGACTGTTGTTGTGATAAGTAACCAATGAAGAAAGCATCAACTTAGGTATATGACCAATCCTTACATCTCTGATCATTGCAAAAAAACATATGCATGATGGATGCATCAAGCAGAAGATGTAAACAAAGTACATGAAATTAAATTTGGACAATTTACCTCAGGAGACATCATCTTTGCGCAAATAGATTCAGAGGACGGTGCTGTTCTTGATGGTTCTAACGGTGAAAAAGCATGAATGGACCCTTTGTCATTAAGACCTACCGTCCTATCAATGCCTTCAGGATGCAAGTAAAAGCCATCTTTGGTATGGGACACTAGAGACATTTCTTTATCGGCTTTTTTGGCCGCCGTCGAGAGAATCAAGTTTCCTTTGAGTGATGATTTAGCACTTACTTTTCTATCCTCATAAGATTCTGATTTCTCCTCTCCTGAAACTGAACTGCCAATATTCAACCTAGTTCCAAACCAACCAGATACCGGAACAGATTTTGACCTCATCAGATTTCTTGGTGGATTATCCATTGCTTCATCTCTTCTCCAATCATTAACAACGAGAAAATCGAAGTCCCTAGATTCCTGGCTTGAACTGCCTCCTTCGCCATGAGAATACAATGGCTTTATCACAGTTAAAGCAAGCATTTCACCCAATGTGCTGGAGCTTCTCTGATATTGCTTTTGTTCTTGAACAATCTCATTAGATGGCATCATGGCCCATCTTTCAGAAAGACGTTTCTTCGCTTCTCTGCTAACTGATGATTCTGGAGAATAAGATGGCCGAGATGAAGTAGAGGTAGAGTAAGGGCTAAGCATATCAACATAATCCCCAGAAAGCTTAGATACAGGTGACATGGCCTCTGAATGACAGAGATTATCACCGATGTAACCATGCTCTAATTTATTAAATGAGCTATCATCACCTACGTAGTCATTCAATAATACCGACGAAATCAAGTTTTCATTTTTGTGATGCTGGCTATATTTGGCATGCATTTGTTGAGCGATTCCTTTTGCTACATCTCTTGATTCTTGATCCTCGCCCTCTTCAATATGCGTAAAGAAGTCTTCCCTTCGCAGCATCATTGGTTGTTCTGAATGAGGAGAAGCCACAGTCATATCGTTACATGCTTTCTTACGTGTAGGTTTTAAAACTACAATTTGTGTCGGCCGAGAGGGATTTTCGTAACAATTAAGACCTTCAGGAGAGGAACTTCCTAGTTGAACTTTCTCCATTCCATTCTGCTGAGGAGGGGCCCTTTTCTTTATCTTCTTTGTATCTCTGACTCTAATCCCAGTCTCTACAAAGTCATTGTTCTCTATCCTCTTTGTAGGTTCTCTGGATGACTGGAATCAGACTGCCGACTGTAAAGATTCTCAGAGGACACTGAATGCGGTTCTTGCAGACATTTAAGGAATAAGTCTTAATTGGAACTCAGAACTTGTAGTGCATCTTGGAATTGCTTAGATTGACGATATCTTTCATTCAGAGAGAGGCGTTTTGCACTGAGTATTTTCATGCTCTGAAACACTGCAGTAGGAAAACATCAGAACATATAATTATTATGAAGAAGGTCAACACAAGATGAAAAACTTATGTATGTTGCAAATCAATAAAACTAAGAGGGTGTTTGATGGAAATTTAAGAGTACTGAGAATTCTAATAACTGAAACTGAGAGAGGTGGTTTTGGTAGAATTGTTCAATGGTAGATGTCAAATCATGTGTAATCTGTTTGTAATTGTTTTAGGAAACAATTCCTATTGCAGATGCCATATGTTTGTAAAGTGAGATGTAGAATAGCAGAATTGTTTTCAAGTTTTATAAACAAAGAAATCTTGCAACTGGGAGTTGAAAGCTGTAATGGTTTGGAGATATTAACACTCTTACATCTGTTGGATGAGCAAGACTTATCTTTGATCCATCTGAATAGTTGCAAACCTGTAAATAAATTTAGAATATCACAAACCATGACAATATGGTACACGTACCAATAGCAACACGACAATGGAAAAGCATTTGAGGACTAAGTGGAACCTATTACGTGATGAACATATTCACTTGCCAAGAATCATGCAAGCCCATTCATTCAGACTTCATCTTTCATATAAACGAAAAATTTAGCCCCAAAGCACCATTTGTTAGTGAATAGTGAATGACAAAACATAAAGGCCACAAAGAAAACAAAAAGGTATGGATATTTGGTAAAAGTTGTTGAAAACATACATAAAGGTGCTTTTTAAATTTGCAACCACCATTCGCAAAAGGAACCTCCCTACTCTACAACCACAACCAAGAATATTAACAACAAGAAAAGCAAGAGAGAGGGATCTTCCTTACCGAAAGAAGTTGAAGCTCTAAAGAGATACAAAAAGGATGGGCAATTAGTAGAATATAATGAAGGGGCAAATGAGAATTAAAGGTGAAGAGCCAAGGAGTCAATCAAGTAAAGAACAATTTCCCTAGATTAATGTGCAGAAAGAATAACAAAGACAATACTTCACAGCACACACAGCCCTGTAAATAGGAATTTACGGCATATTTCCATGTTGTCTCACATCAAGATGTGACCAATCACCAAATATCCCCTTTTGAACTCCATGTTCCTCCAATATATACTGATTCAATCGAAGAACCATTGAGACTGCAATTTATTTCAAACAGAGAGAAACAGTCTCAGGACCACACTTTACTCGATTTTTAACCCGAAGAGCATCCACAACGGCGGACGTCCGCCATTACGCAACATGGAGGCGGACACAGACGTGCGATGCGGACACCGGAGTTCCGCGGCATTCCGGGGAAGTCCGTCATTGCGCTGACACGACGGACGTCCCGGCGGACTTCCCGATTTTTCATTTTTTTTAAAAAAGAACTCTATATATACGGCTCGTTGAACTTCATTTCATTCACACCACTTGTTTTAACGAGTTTCTCTCTATACTTTCATTTCTTCAGAAGATAAATGGAGCACTTCGATAGTGATTCCCCCGCCACGAGCGAGTCACAAGCGCCGATTTTTCCCGTTAGAGTTGGGGGAAATGCCGGCGGAAGTGCACTGATGTCCGGGGTGATGTCCGGAATGGCGCCGATGATGCCCCAACCCCAAATGGCGAGGATGATGCCCGGGTACTACAATATGTACCCCCTTGATGTGGGATGATGCCCCAAATGCCTGGGATGAGTGCCGCGATGCCTAGGATGATGCCCCAGATGCCCGGGATGATGATGGCCGGGATGATGCAGGGCATGCCTGCCGTAGAGGTGCCCACGGTTCCGGAACCGTTGGTTCTGGTTTTAGAAATTGCCGAACCGCGAGGGTGTTTCGCAGTTATGGTTCTGGTTCCAAAATCGCGGGTTTCGGTTTCGGTTCCGAACCGGCGGTTTTTCGGCGGTTTTTCATGATTTTGAACTGCCGGTTTTTTTTGGGTTCCGGCTTGGTTTTACGGTTTTTCTGTGATTTTTCACGGTTCCGGTTTGAAACCGTTCGGAACTGGCGGTTCTGAAACGGTTTCGGTTCAAAAAATTTTGAACCTGAACCGAACCACGGTTCAAAAATCGACGGTTTCGGTTCGATTAAATTCTCACGGTTTCGGTTCAGAACCGTAACCGACGGTTACGGTTTCGGTTTTAACCGCCGGTTCAGTAAACCTTGGGCAGGTCTAGCCTGCTGCTGCGGGGGGAGCAGGCAGGGGATCCCCCAATCACCTGGGGACAATGTCTATCGCCCCTACATGGATCTATTGTCGGGTGATTCCCCCCAGAGTACTCCTCTGGAGACTCAGTTCACCGGCATCGAAACTTTCTCTTTTGAGGAATTGGGACTATCTCCGGTCAGGGATTCTCCCACTGAGATCCCATCGGCGGGAGGGAGTACGCGGAGGCAAGGGAGAGGGAAGGGCAAGGCCACTACCTCGTCTGTGCGTGCGGGGAACGAGGGTGGGGAAGGGACCGAGGGGGGGAGGGGGAGGAAGCCGGCAGAAGAAAGAGGACCATCTGGAGCATAGAGGGGTGCGTCGCGCTGACGAAGGCGTGGATCAGTGTAGTCGAGGATCCCTACGTCAGGGCTAACCAGCATATCGACAGAATGTGGTGGCGCATTAGCCGAAGCTACCTCCAATTCAAACCGTCCGGTGGGAAGCCTCACGATGGAGAGTAATGCCGGAAACAGTGGGAGTGGCTGAGGAGGCAGCTCAGCCGATTTTCCGGCATCTACCAAAACAACCTCATCACGGCAACCAGCGGCATGTCCGCCGATGATGTGAAGCTTCTGTCTCACCAGCAGTACCCCGACAATGAATTGGGTTTCAGAGATTTCAAATATTGGGAGGTCTATCTTGTGGTGCAGACTTCCGCCAAGTTTAGTTCGGGTGTTGAAGCTGGCTGGCCGAAGCGGACGAAGATCAACCCCTCCCACGAGCTCCCTGAAGCCGAGGCAGAGTTCCTGACCCCTCAATCCCGCCGCCTTAGCCCGGTTGTGCAAAAGTCCGCGATGCGGATGGCTAGGGGAAGTGCCAGCGGGTCCGAACCCGAGGTCCAATCGGTAGCTCCTTCCCAGATCGATCCCGAGCTCCCCGCACTCGCCCGCATACAGCAACATGATTTACTTTAATCACCATGGAGAAGTGGCTTTCAACGACTGACCCCTTATACAAGATTATGCTAAAGGATGTCATTGACAATATGCGACGCGATTTGGGGATGTCACCCCTGCCCGAGAATTACGACGGGACTGGCGGCGGGGACGAGGAGGAGTGAGACGGGGGACGCATTTGTCGAAGCTGTAGGTTGTTTTTTTTAACTATGTATTTTTTTTTATAATTATGTATGTTTTTTGTTTTAAATAAAGTGGTTACATTTTCTCCGTATTTGTGTCGAATTTTAATTCCGTAAATTGTTTAATTTGGTGAATTTGTGAATTTTTATTATTGTGGAAAGTCCGTCGAGATATCCTTGGGGATGTCCGCCATTGTGCAGTGGGATGTCCTTATGACGTGCAGTGCAGTGGGATGTCCTTATGACGTGGCAGGAAGCGTTTTTGGGAAGTCCGTCGGGATGTCCGCCGGGACATCCGCATCACTGTGGATGCCCTAATAATAGGCATTGGAGTCGCATGTATGCCTAAAACTCCATATCAGAATTCCTACTATATGAGCAGTGCTAAAGTTCATCACCACAGCAAAATGGAAGGTTAAACTTCGATTTTGTTAGCAAAATACAACAAATCTTAAAAAATGAACATTATAGCCAACACTAATTAAAAAATCATCACAGAAAAAAGCTGAACCTGAGAAGACAGCAGGAAAAATGAAAGTTTAAAGGTAGAACTTATTCCAACACGGTGTTTGTACCTTCAGATAGCGAGATCGCAAGTAGACAACAAGGCAGAACTGCAGCAGAAAGCTCCGCCGAAATTGTCGGAGCACTCGAGGAGTGAATTTTGAAGCAGGAAGTTCAAATAATGCGAGCAGCGAAGCAATGCAGTCTCTCAAAATATTCCAAATGAAAACGAGGAGTTTTGATTAGGTTCAGCAGCGGATATCAGTAGCTGAAGTGAGAGGCAACGGTGAAGAGGAGCATTCGCCGGAATCCCACACTCCGTCGTGAATATCGCCGGAATTCAGTTAATGTTATTCATTCTTTTTAAACGAGGCAAAGAACTGGTATACCTTAATTATAATTAATTAATTAATTAAAAAATAATTTCTCATGAAAATTACTACTCCTTGAATTAGCGTTAATTGTATTTCATATGCCTTCAAATGTTCTTTTTAAATTTTAGTGGGTACAAAAATTATTTGAGTATATTTCTATTTATGGTTTCCACCACATAATATATTATGGATACCACCAGTGTACAATAATATAGTATAACATTTAATATACATTAATTCAATTACTATTATTTCTATGATAGTATGAGTTTTCAATTTTCATAATCTCCACTCATGATATTTTTTTTTTGGAAACACACTCATGATATATTTTTAATTAACACCAAAACCATCTTTAATGTTAAATCATTTATTCGTGCTTCATTATGGGGGTAATTATATATTTTATACATAATATTTTTCCTTTGTTTCAATTTAGTACAAAAAGTATTAAATTTACATATTACATACAAAAAGTTTACTAAGTGTTCTAAAATAATACATTCCGTCAAGTCACCTTGTGAGAGTGTGGGATTAACAATGTCATCAACGTGTGTATCGTAGTCACTTGGTGGATCAGTATTTTATTTCGTATTAGATTTTTGTCCGGTCTGATTTGAAAACTCAAAGCATTATAGAAAAATAATCCGATCCAAAAAAATCTCAAATTGCATAAAAAGATATAAAAACCAAAAAATCCAATACCAAAAATAAAAAATTTGAAATCCAATACCGAAAATCTGAAAATCTAATACTGCGCATTATCAAATACTATCATAAAAATTGTTTAACACAAAGTTTTTATATTGTTTGGATTATTTTGAATTATTTCAGATTTTTAAATATCTGATCCGAACATCCGAACCAAAAATTCCAAATACACCACCCAAATTTTTAATTTCGATTTGGTTTGGATCAAATTTTTAGATTTTGGATATTTTTTCTACCTCTAAACCTGCAAAATAAAGTCTTATTTGTCACTTGTATACTACTAGCATTATCTTATTCGATTTTTACTTGTATACTACTAGCATTATCTTATTCGATTTTTACTAATATTTGATAAATATATATCATACTATTTCATTAATTTATTATATAATTATATTTTATTACAAATTTAGTAAAAATGCGATTTTCTCTTAAATGTTCTACTCGGATTCTTCACATTTCTACGCTACCTAATTAATTTTTGATCGAATGAAAATAAAGAGAGAAAAAAAAAAGAATAAAAATGGCATAGATGACATTATCCAAAAGAAGGGGATATGGTCTCCACGTGGCAGAGGCGTAATGGCTAAAGCAACAGCATAGCTCTCTCCCAATAATCCCAGTCCAGAAAAGAAGATATCCCCTCAATTCAATGCATCTCTAAATCTCCTCACTTTCCTTAATTAAATCTAATTTGTTTGTATCCAATCACACCAAAAACAGGTTGTGTTGTGTGAATCTTGAAGAGCAAAGATTTGTAGAGAGAGAGAGAGAGAATGGCAAGCAGCAGCATAGCATCAGCTGCATGTGGATTTGTGTTGGCACAAAATGTGTCATCAAACACAAGCACTCTTAAGGCCAACATGGTCTGCTTCTCTACCAAGAACAGCAGAAGCTCTAGGCTCGTTGTAAGGGCGGCGGAAGAGGCCGCAAAACCAGCGGAAGCGGCTGCCGCCACCGCCGAAGCCCCGGCTGAAGCACCTAAAGTAGTCAAGCCGCCGCCAGTTGGCCCCCCAAGAGGCTCTAAGGTAGTAACTAATTTGCATGTTCTTCAACTATTGATCTTGGACCTAAGTAGTGGAGTAGGAGTATAATTGTATGTTAATTAAGTGGAGGAAATGTTTCATTGATTCTTGCAGGTGAGAATCCTTAGGAAGGAATCATACTGGTACAAGGGCGTTGGTTCGGTTGTTGCTGTTGATCAGGTAAGAGAACCTAATACCTAGATATTGTTCGATTTTTTACTAGCAATTTAACAGATATATTCCTCCATTTTAATGGCATAACAAATTTAGGTTAAAAATTGAAATGTTGGTAGTTTTGGCAATAACCTAAAAGGATAAGACAAAATAAACTCTTTACTTGTTTGTTTATAATACTCCTATATGGCAATATATTTACTTGTTAAAAATGCTAAAACAAATGACAGGACCCAAAGACTCGGTACCCAGTGGTGGTGCGGTTCAACAAAGTGAACTACGCAAATGTATCTACAAACAACTACGCTTTGGATGAAGTGGAAGCCGTTGCATGAACTCATGCCCACCCTCTTTAATTAATTTGTAGCCTCCTTAATTGTTTAATTTCTATCTCAAACCTCTGTATCATACATTCCACTCTCAATCTGTGTTTATTTTTGCACTATCCATTTCATTCAAGTTTTGCATTTCGGGAACGGCCATGGTTTCCTAAATCGCCCATCGATTCACCAACCTTTCAATATTCCTAACAATTGATTGACAAATTCCGTCACTACAAACTAATTTAATTTAACAAAATTTAATGACCGACGAACTTATTCCATCGGAAATAGTTGTATATTCCTAAAATACACATAAATGAAGTATACAAACAACAGTTGAATATTTAGTATGAAGGCAGTTTGTATAGCTTATTAAACTCTACCATCCATGCCGTCGAGGAGGCCTGTCCATATTCCCTTCACCGGTGGTAACTGCACAACAAACGCATTCCATGGAGGATAGCCGACGCCACTGCCTCGAACTCGGCCATCCATTCGGAGAGACAAGTACCTTGACATCAACAATTAGAATCAGATCCCTATTTAAATTTATACAAGTGTTTGCTTCGAATGATAGAATGATCTGATTAATTTTTTTATCTTATTGGATCATATTATTCTTCAATACTCAATCCTAGTGTTTCCCCTACTTTGATTTCAAAAGCTTCAGTCCCAAACACAGAGCTGCCACAAACAAGAATAATGCACTGAGAAATTCTTTTGAGGAGACTTACACCGGAGATTCAGGAGAGACCTTAGCCAGTTTCTTTTGCTCATTCAACCACCTGTTGCCGGTTTACACGAAAAATCAAAAATTAATCCTTTCTTTTCAACTTTCCAACTAACATGAGATGACAACTAACAGCAGGGAATGAGGATCGGCACAAAAAGAAAAGGTAGAGACTTGCTTTTTCTTCCTTGTTCAATGTATATACAATTAGGGGTAACTTACTCGTTCCATTCAGCAGCGTAAACAGGCGCAAGCTGCCACAGCCTTTTCCTTTTCGAATCAATATCCTTCGTCTCTTCTTTGTCTTCGTACTCAAATTTAGGTGAACCTCCATCAGTCACAAATGGTACAACAAGAATCCCCTGTTCAAGGAGTCTGTCGGAGAAAGGTTCACTTAGTTTGAACGAGTCTTGGATGAAGCTTGCAGGACTGGCTAGGATAACAAGACGAGCAATTCCCCTGAAAGCACAGAGAGGAACAATCCTCCTCTCATCCACACGAAGCTTGAGATTCGAGAGAAATTCCTCTCTTGAAAGCCTAGCCACCTGAGCGTTCTTAGCATTGTTCTCCCTATAATAAAGAAATGCAAAAGCAGAGACTGCTCCTATATCTATGGCTAGATCCTTGAGGATGTCAGTGACATCAGCAGCTCTTGATGGATTCGCAAGAGCACCAACTAGCTGGCTGAGGGCTATGAATCCTCCAAGGGAACCACTAGCTATAAAAGCAATATAAAAGAACATTCGAACTGTGCGAAATGGAGACAGAACTTCACTTTGTATTTTGGCCGTGGAACTGGACAACAAATAAAATGGTTATTGATCACTTGTTATCTGAAGCAATAGAAATTGACATACATTCTAGTATTGAACATCTCACATAAATGTGGCTTTGTGACATAAGGTGAAACATCATATCAATGCATCTATTCAGAAGTTAGTGAGAGCAAATAATAAAGGTCATAGTTTCATTTCCTTGAATAATAAGCGTAGAAATTCATACTGACATAATCAAACGGAAGATTGGCTTAAAATATACTCTAGTTATGCACAAGAGTAGATGGAAAATTGAACACCAAAAGTTAGAAATATAAACCCTAATCAGCATTGAATTTAAGAGCATCCATTAACATAAAACAATTTTGGGCACAAAATCTCTACTAATTAAGTGAAGGTGAATTTGAGTACAAGTGCACAGCAATTAATTAAGCGATACTCGTATGTTGATGAAACGACACCATAATTCAATTCACAAAAATTAAAACTGTCATCGTGTTTATCCTTAATAAACACATTTAGCTATCTGCGATTTGTCACCAACACAACAATGTGATTGATTTTTTAGAGTAGCATACATCATGAAAAAGCAGGGCAAATAGTTTCGCTTTGTGGCAAACAATTGATGGATCGGCATGATACCTGATCTCAGACGAAGAAGGCCCTCCGAAGGCGGAGCACGTGACGGCGGAGGATCGACCTTTCCGGCGTCGTATTGAGTAGTCGACTTCAGTGAGGGCGAAACTGCGACGGTGAAGGAAAGATGCCGGGCAATCAATAAGGAGGGTAGGGAGCCGCGGCAGTGCGGCCATGGCAAGCACTTGGCGCAGACTGACAGCTGGCTAACTGTCACTGCCACTATATATTCTGAGGCTGTTAATTCAGAGTGCTCGTTGTTTCTATACAGCCACCACGACAATCTTTTTGCTTGTGGTCATTTAATCACTTTATTCATTTTATATTCTAATTATTGGAATTTTTATTCTGATTTTTCTAATTTTTATTTTTATTATTATTAATAGTACCATCTATACAACTTATTTGTTCGGAGTAAAAGCCCTCATCTGACACGTCATCTCACGGATCAATTGTTGTATGAAAATCCGATGATATAGTTTTTGAAAAATTATATACTAGATGAAATTGGTTATAATCATGACAGATTCAATTATTAACCCAATTGGTTATGATGAAATAATTTCTACATATTCTGACGTTGGAAATTTATTTATACTCCCTCTGTCTTGTAAAGATGCTCACATTTCCTTTTTTATTTGTCTTAATCAAGATGACCACTTTCCACTTTTGAAAATAACCTCTTCTTTCCTCGTTAAAATATTTAACTACTTTTTCCCTCTCTACTTGATTCCACCTAACAACATTTTCTAAAATCTCATATCCAAGAATATGATCATCTTGAGTGGGACTGAGGGAATATATTATTAGCATAGTTATGATTTATTTTTGAAGGGCGAATTCGGTTGTAAATATGGTTCAGAATTTGATTATAAAGTTGGTGAGTTTCCAGAAAAACAAATCCTGCCCAAATCGAAACTGATCTGAATCATCTGATATCGAAATTTTAATGTCACTTGATTGTACAGTTGGTTGCCAACGTGAAATTATATACATGAATGCTCAAAATGTAGAAATATGATGTTCAACAGTAGACACTGGATGTTCAAAAAACAGACTACATATAACTTCACGTTGAGCACCATACATCTGAACTTTGAGCATGCGACGACTACATATAACTTCACGTTGGCAATCGAATGTTTAAACTTAAATCGGATCATAAATTACGGTGTCAATGCAAAAGCTATGTGAAAATCCAGCATGGTTATTCATCTTTCCATTGACGGGTTCTCATTCTCAGACTATAATTACAACTCTTGTCAAAGTTCGAGACTTGAAAAAATAGACCATTCTTTTAGAACACACCGATGTTAAGGAGAAACTGTACTCAATAGACCAGACATGAAAATCATCTCTCTCTAGATGAACCAGATACAGGTAGAAGCCATGGCGTATTATTGGGTGGTGGTAGATCACAAACCTTCACTTTTTTGCACCAGCTTCGAATAGCAAAGTCTCCAGCTCCCCTTCCTGATACAACTTGATAGTATCTGCAACGTCAACAACCAAAAGCCAATAATGATTCATGTACGAATGCTTCAAATATACGACTAAATCATGGAAAAATCTTAGATCACAAATTTCCCAGTTCCTCCAATGACTGGGATCTAACTTTAGGAACAATATGTTGAATATCGTCTAGCAGGAATATATCAGAAAAAATTAGTGAAACAAACAAGTAAAAGAGCACTTCGTGGTAACTATTTTGAAACGTTGAAAACATTAGACATTTTTGTATTAGCAAAAAATATAGATCTGCTTCTGAAATTTGCACCATGAGAAGAAGCTATACTGTTTAGCCAACACACTATCTATAATGAGAAGCAAAGAAGTACCTGAACAACCGCCAATATGCTTGCCCCCTGCCATCAAAGATCAATTAATTCTAGATATAAATGCTTAATAATAATAGTCTTTGCGCATGGAACTCATAAAGGAAACGAGAGAGAAATCGAGAGACGGTTCTCTTGGTTGATGCATAACAAAATTAAATTAATTCTCAATGAATGCAATGCAACGTTGCTCTAGCCATGCCTTGCATATGGTTTTCTAATGAGAGCAGTTCTAATGGAAAATACATGATCATTAGACAGCAATCTCTAATGCTGCTCACCTATGAACACATTGGGAACTGTATGTTGTCCAGTGAGTTTTTCAAGAATCTTCTGCAGTTGTGATCCTTCAGCACCTAAAAAAGAAGCGAGTTCACGACACAGACAATACACATTAGGCCAAAACAATTTGCACATCTTTCCATGACATTGATATTTTAAAGAAATTTATCGTGTTCAATCCAAAACTTTGAATATGTCTACAGCAGGAGTTGATCACTGATCCTTTAAAGAGGACCCTTTGAATTGAAGAAATAAGCAAACTCGACTTCAGTGCTTAAGCGGATGGTTTCAGTTCAGCCTCTAGGTATGTTTGTTGCAAGGTTTATTTATATAAAGAATCAATTTTAATATTCATTCTTCAAACATTTTATGCAAGGTCAAATTCTTTGCCTAATCCATTAACAATGAGCTCAAACCATAAGCAATTATAGGTGGGTACTTAAGTGGGAGTCAGTCCTCTGCCTTTTGTGCTCAAACCCATAAGCAATTATAAGCGGATACTTAAGTGGGAGTCAATCCATCAGCCTTGAGCTAGTTTTTAAGTAGGTTATGGCTTCCATTCTTGAGTGCCTAAAATTTGCCCCGGCCTGATGGATCTCTATGTGTATGGAAGAGGTTTACATGGGGTGAGGACTGCACAACACCAGGGGCTTGGAGGCGACCTAGGCTAACGTTCTTAAGTGCCTAACCTGACCAGCTTGATCTCGGCATGTATAGAACTTCTATAATAGAAGAAGGCTGCAAGGTGACCTGCCTAGGTCTATCGGAGGCACCCAACAGTATGAGACGTCTGTTGACTTCAGGTCTTTATGGGGACGGATATTACGATCCCGCATCGAACCCATAGCAATTACGGGTGAGTACTTAAGTGTGAGCCAATCCTACACCTTCTTTATAGGGATGTATGTTACAGTCCCAGATCATAACCATAAGCAATTAATTATGAGTGGGTGCCCAAGTGTGAGCTAATCCTTCACCTTTTTAGTTGGAGCTACGGCTTCAGTTCTTGAGTGCTTAACATAATATGGATGTAACCGCTCGTCTTTCTTTCAGGCAAACATCTACTTAAAGCATTAGCGAGAAAAAATTACTCCACCTAAGGAAGTATTTTTGTAACGGTATAGTGAGAATAGTGTATGAATACAAAACAAATGTTCGTAGCACTATGGAGTTTACTTTGAAAGACAAGATGGATCGATAAAATAATCAAAGGCAATCTATCATTAATAGGGAGATTAGTTTTGAACTTGTTTGACCATCTTATTCTTCAAATGCTTAATCATGGAGTATGTTTTAGTATCAATCTATAATGCCACTCAAAGTAAACGCTCCATAATAGTTCCAGAGGTTCTCCAGATTCATCCTACTGAAAGTATGCCTACATTCGAACAAAATTAAAAGGAACAAATACCAAATTCTAATTCACGATCATCACATTAGGTTTCGGGATGTCTAATAAATCAGCACCAATTTGCAGACGAGTATAAAAGCCCCACCCATAAGACACGAAAACACAGAAATTCACATCAATTTTAGCTCAAAACATACCTAATCGGTCCAATTCAATAACAAACGGCTCCGTGCCAAGTCTCTTGAACAATGATTTCACCTCCGAAGAGTACCTAACATCGGGAAAATCCCCAAAATAATTTTTTTTTAAAAAAACAACAAAGTTTAAATCCGAAATGACACAGAAAGAAAGCAGCGAAGCAATTAAATAGTAGAAAACAGAAAAGCAAATTCAGTGATGCACTTACGAGCACCAAGTTTTGGAGTAAACCACGACAGGGTTCTGAGCAATGGTGTTCTTCACAGCGACTTCCAATTGGGGCCAGGAACCGGATGAATCGGAGCTCATGGCCCGAATGCGGAGGAGCCCGACATTTTCGGGCTTGCGGGAAGAGGCGGCGGCACTGCTCCGACGATTAGTAGGAAGAGAGTGAAATTGGGGGAGAGAGTGTGAACGAGAGCAGAGTGACCTGGACTCGAAGCCTTTAACACTAAAACGACACGTCGCCGCCATTGATGCCATCGCCAAGGTTTTGCTGCAGTAAAGCGTTTGCTAAAGTTCGATTTGGTATTACTCTATCCCACTACAAATTTGCTTCTTTAATTTTTTTCAATTTTTTGAAAATTATTTTATTCTAATACCCCCTTCGTCCCCTTTAGCAATCTCAGTCACTTTTGAACACTCGTTTTGTAAAAAATGATAATAAATAGTTAAAGTAGAAAAATTGTAAAGTAAGAGAGAGAATAACGTACATAAGCCTCTTACTTTATAATTTCTCCACTTTAACTATTTATTATCATTTTTATAAAATGAGTGCTTAAAAGTGACTGAGGCTGCTAAAGCGGGACGAAGGGAGTAATTACTAGTACTCTTGTACAATAAAAGTTCATTTTTGTCATTTTAGTCTTTCCAACAATAAAAGTTCACTTTCACTTTTACTACATAAATGGTAAGTAGACCCACATTCCACTAACTTATTTCACACACATTTCATTATAAAACAAATGTATAAAGTGGGACCTCTAACTCTACTAATTTTTTCAACTCACTTTCCTTTACATTTTTTAAAATCCGTGCCGAGTCAAATGTGGACACTTAATATGGGACGGAGGTAGTACCATTTTTCTATTTTTCCTTTACATTATCTATTTTTTCATTTTTCTCTTATATTTTATCTATTTTTTCTCATCTCTCCCGTACTTTATATTTTTTCTCCATACCTCTCTTAGATTATTTATTTTTTCTAATATCTCTCTTACTTTACCAATTTCTTATTAAAATCAATATCAATCAATATCATCCACAAATTGTACTATTTTTGTTTTGGAGAGGAAATAGTACTTTTTATCGAAATTATTTTTGTTTTGGAGAGGAAATAGTACTTTTTATCGAAATAACTTAAAATAAGTGATATATTTTCTCTTTTCTTGCGAAATTTAACGTTCATTAAACACCATATTCTAAATTTATTGCCCCAAAAAACAATTCAATTAGCTGGGATAAATATGGAGTATAATTCTTATACCCAAAATTTCCACATAGATAAGCCCTCTAACGTTGAGGAGTCCACGACTGATAAAAAGTTATTGGGCTGAGGTACTCATAGTCCAGCTTAATTTCATTAATATTTCCATTTATCCACCAATTTTATTGTCAACCAAAATGCAAAGTAATGTAAGATTCTTACAGATTACTTAAGATACTGAATTTTGTTTGCTTGGAGCTATGAAACCACTAGTAGTCATGAAACAAATTGTAGAATTTTTGTAAAAAAATACCCTTTGTCTATATAATTGCATAATAATTTTACAAACCTTAAATATTCTCATACTGGATGAAATACATTAGTTCTCAGTGAAACTTTTAGCCCATTTTGCAACATCTAAAGTTATTCCAAGTGAGACAACATTAATATGCAGTAGTTGTGCTAATAAAAAATATTCAGACAGAATATAGACAGATAATTTACCTTGTCAGAAATATATTGAAAATTGCTATTGATGGTGCTTCCCATCTGGGGTTGAGATCATAATGAATAGTCAGTTTCATCTCTCTCAAGTCAATTCATGCATCCAAATATGATACCTTGATCTCATCAAAACTCCCTTATATTCTTGGAGAATTCCCCAATAATGCAATGATATAGTGTTATATGATTGGGTTAGAAGTTGAGCTCAATCCATCTATGAAAAGGACATTATGATGAAGCAACGGCATCTCCAGCTCATTGGCTCGACTCTGTCTACTTCTTGCTTTCTCTCAAGGAAACCTAAATCTTGTGAGCTTAATGTTGTGTCTTACTAGAGTTGGGACACTCTTGTCAAGGACATGAAGGCTCTTTGTACAAGGGTTGACGTACGCAATGCTGGGTCAAAACTCGTAGGATCGGACATAATTTATAAGGAAGGGTGGTGCGGTAATTGCCTCTATAATTGGTGGTATGAAGAATGGAAGTGAACTCTGACACTGTAGGCTTGGGATGAAATTGTTGCATTATGGAGTCAATGACAACTCTCAATGTCAAATTTAGTGGAGGCTTTTGGCCTTCATGGGCCGGGGATGGGATCAGTCAAGCCCACGACTCCACCTGAATCACTATTGGACGGTTGTGAAAAGAGAAAAAGAACATAATTAGTTATCTTAACATATATAGTACACTTTTATTATACTCCATTCGCCATAAAAACAAACACTTTTGTTATTTTTATCCATTTGCCAAAAATAAGAAATTTTCATTTAGCTTCATTCTTCACTTATAAGTACTCTATATTTTACTGTACTAGCAGTATTGCGATCATTTTTTTTATTAAAACTCTAAGATGCATTGATGTTTCTTTTTGGTTGATTGAAGGAGTGTAACATAAGGACTAAAAAAGTAGATGAAAGTATCATTTATTGTTGGGAATGGCTAGTGATAAGTTGCAAGTTGCAAAAGATGACAAATTAAATTGAGGAACATGCAAGACATGGAAGGGACAATGTATGTGTGAGTGTATACAAGTTACATGAGAACAATAGTAAGTGAAATTGAAGTCCATGTGGTGATTGCTAGGGATGTATGAATGAAGAAGCAGACATTACTGTAGTGATTGAGGAATAATTCACAAGAATAAGAAACACACACTATACAATAGGGTAGTCTAGTTTATTCTAGTATAGTCAAGAAGCATACTTCTTCCTGCCATAGCGGATCTAGAAAACAAAATTTATATAGACGGACACACTAAATAATGCTTTGTGATATTGTTTTCGCTATGTTTTGAAATGGAATGACGTGGTTTTAATGTTCTTATTTGTTCAAGAAAACTAATGGGCGAGTTGTCACACTTGGGGATGGCAACGTCTTACCGGTCAATTTTAGGAAAATCCAACATTTTGGTATGATTCGATGATATATGCAGTAATATAGCCAGACTCATAAGTTACGAGTGTGGGAATTGAAATGAATTTTTATATAATAGATAGGTTATTTTTAATTTTATACAATGGGCCATCAAATCAGAAGATTTTGGGTCATGGTATGGAGAAACATGTGACTTGTTTTCCTAAGGGCTTGTGGAATAAATTATATGGGATCTGTGGGTGCACTAAGTTGAGATCAGTGGATTTATTTTGTTTGCATTCGGTCGCATTCATATCCAAGTTTTGATGTTCCATAAACAACAAATATCTAAGAGCTAAAACTTTATATAATACTCCATATAATATGTTTTGAATTTATATAATATGTTTTGTTCGAGATAAATTTTGGCATAAGAGAGGCCACGACTTCGATTTGCCTTTACTGAAAATTAAGAAACTGAGTACACCATCAAAACAAAACGAACAACATGTGCATACCATCTAAGTACTTGATATACTCCCTCCGTCCAAAAAAATAGTCCAATTATGAGCGATATGAGTTTTAATCAGAAATTGGTATAGTAAGAGAGCGGGAAGAAAAAGTAGGTAAAGTATGGGAGAGAGGCCGGAGAAAAAGTAAGTAAAGTATAAGAGAGAGACTTTCTATTTATAAAAATTGAACTATTTTTTGTGGATATCCCAAAATAGCAAAATATGATTATTTTTCGTGGACGGAGGGACTAGCATTAACTAATGTATACGAGGTTCATTTTGAGCAAGCCATCTAATAGAAACGACCATTGAAGGTCTCGAGTAACTCGTGTATGTGATAATCTCCTAGATCGTTAAAGACAAATGGTGGTGTGGTGTGGTTGGTTTCCCGTTAGCTTAACACATTGACGGTGTCAGGTTGGAGTTCAGGGCGACCCCTATTTATATTTCTTGTGATGTATACTTATTTGTGCCATTGTTTATTAATTACTGCATATCTCCTAGAAAATTTCTCTATCAACTGAGGTGGGTCTCGTTTTTTGTCTAACAATACATTAACTACATTTCTCTCAATCTTCTACGTACTTTATCAAATTTGCATTAAAGCTCGTGTTATTGACTACTAACATTATTTTTTTAGATAGATGTACGTATTTAAAAAGAGAAAGACTCAAAACAAAGGATATGGTTGAATAAAAGGAAGTCGTATTCTTAAACAAACGTTAACTGAGCAGTCTTAAATTCTTGGAATATAACATATGTCTCAAACCATAGCCATATCAAAAAAACAGAGCCGAATCCAAATATGGAAATATGAGTATGACTTTGGAATATGGCATTCTTAAATGTAGTGAGAATCCAGCTAGTTCGATCTAGGTATTCCAAATATACTGCTCTTTCCACAGCTTTTGAACTGTATTTATTTCACATATTAATTGTGCTTTACAGGAAACATTCATTGTAAATTCTACTTATTGATTGTCATTATGCTATACAGAGGTGTGTTAACTGTAAATCCATCATGTTTCTGATATTTATGATTTATCCCTGTTGATACACAGATCCAAAATGTGTATAATTTGATTAATATTTTAGAAGTCTTAATGAAGAAATCAACATCGACACAAGTTACGTGGATGATGATATTTGATTTAAATGAAAACGATATGAAAGAAAAATAGTACTAGTAGTAATAGCTATAATTGCACATCACCCCCATTGCGACTAATATGCATGTTTGGTGATAAAATGCTGGACCATTTTTTATTGGAAATAAACAACGTAATTATAATTATCTATGGTATAATCTTTAATCATCATAACTTCATTACAATAATTACTATGCGCATTCTTTATTCAATGTTGTGCAAACTTAGTGAAACAGCAGATCTCGTGGGGTTGGAACTTGCAGGAAAAAGAAGGTCGTCAGTGACGTCGTTTGCCACCGTTTGGGCCGATGAAACATTTTTTTGTTGTATTAAGCAAAATCATGAAATTGTCGGTTTTTGTGAGATATGTGTTTGCATCATGCATTGCAAGACTATGAAAATCACAGCAAAAGGGAGAGGGAGTCTAAGGGTCGAAGATTGATTATAGAGTTTGAAGGCCATACTCATGAACCGACCCCACCTAGAATATTCATCCCCATTGTAACTCGTGGCATGACGTCTGTGAATCCATCTCGCTACTTTTGGCATTACACTTTGTTCTTGATGTTGATATAACATGTTGAAAAAAAGAGCTTCATTAGTTAATGGAATATTAGTAATGAATTGAATTGGATACATCATCACGATTCCATTCGATTAACAAGCGTGACAAGAACTAGACTATAGAAAAACATCCATCCCACCTGTTGGATGGCTTCTTGTTATAACAAGTCTGGGATGTAACACATGAGAAACAAACACGAGTTGTAGAAAATGGGCTTCCTTTTCGATTGAAATTGATGTGTTCAAAATTGTACAAAGATAGTGATCTATCATCTATAACACATTACATTTGACATGTACTCCCTCCGTCCCCTAATAGGAGTCGCTCTTTGACCGGGCACGAGTTTTAAGAAATGTAGAGAAAAGTTGGTTGAAAATGTTAGTGGAATGTGAGACCTATATTTTTATATTGGTTTTATAATAAAATGTGAGTGAAATGAGTTAGTGGAATGTGGGGCCTACTACCATTTATGGTAAAAATGAAGAGTGACTCTTAATAGGAGACGGCCTAAAATGGAAATTAGCGACTCTTATTCGGGGACGGAGGGAGTATTAAAATTGTTCTTTTTTACTTCATATTTTCGACATAGAGGAATAAGCCTCGTCATCCTTGGTGGGAAATAGTATACAAAAATACACCCAATATTTCAAAATTTGGGTCATATTTGGAGAGGGCTAATCTCTAATTAATGCTATCTTCTGCTAATCAATATACACTTTTGCCTAATTATGACCGATGATCGAATTTAGAAGGTGGAAATGCAACGACGGTGTGTCGGAACTTTCTGCTTCTTCTGCTTCAAATCATCCTTCCAAACTCCGGCAATATCTTGCGAGATCTTGATAGCATCAGCTGACAACCCGGAGAGCCCTCTCCTGGTGAACCCGGCCGCGTAAAGGCCAGATTTCCCCTTCCAGCCGTGCGGGAAGGGCGTCTTCGGGAATCCGTTTTTCCCGAAGAATTCCGTCTCGTGCAGCCAGTAGGGCACGTTGCTGCGGTACCCCGTGGCCAACACTACCGCGTCGATGTCGAGCTTTTCCCCATTGGTCAGCTCGACACTGGCGCAAGAGAAGCGCTGGATCCCAGGAACCAATTGGATTTCCTTGGATCTAATCTTCTCTAGCGCGCCAATGTCAAGCACGGGCGTGCGCCCATAGTTTTTAAGGGCAAGCGGCCCAATATCGGGCTGCTTGAGCCCGAGGCTCTCGGTGCTCCCGAGGATCATCCAGGTGAAAAAGAGGAGCACCTTGTCGACAAGCCAAAGAGGCAGCCATTTCATCATCATCATAGCCAGCTCGAACGTCGATTTCCCGAACATCTCCCTTGGGAGCACGTGGACCGCGTTGCGGACGACCATCGCGGGCCGGGCCCCGTGGTTGCAGAGGTCGAGGGAGACCTCCATACCAGAGTTCCCGCATCCGACGACGAGGACTTTTTTCCCTTTAAATTTGTCGCCGGACTTGTAGTCGCAGGCGTGGACGACCTCGCCTCCAAAAGAGGCGAGCCCCTCCACGTCTGGGACGACAGGGTCGGCGTTCTCGCCAGTGGCCACCACAAGCCACTGGCAGATGTACTCGACCTCGCCGTCTGCGCCTGTGGTGCGGACGCGCCACAGGCGGCAGGCCTCGTCGTACTTGGCGGAGTCGACGCTCTCGTTGAAGTGCGGGCGGATGTCGTGGTGGGCGGTGTAGGATTCGAGGTAGTCGACAAATTGCTTCTTGGATGGATACTCCGGGTAGTGGTCAGGAAATGGGTAGTCGGGGAGTTGGCAATATTGCTTTGGGAGGTGGAGTTTAAGCCTATCGTAGGTACGGTTTTGCCATAGGGAGGCAATGCAGGCGGCCCTTTCGAGGATCACGTAAGGGACGCCTTGCTCTCTGAGGCCGGCCGCCACGGCCAGTCCAGAGGGCCCTGCCCCGACTATCACGGGGCCGTTTACCCACACGCACCGCCGCGAAAACATGTTCATATCCGTCATGTTAAACATCTTTCAATCTTGTGGAATTGGATGAGATTTTGTTCTTCTTTTTTTTTTTTTTTTTGTAGTTTGAGAGGTTGGAGAGTTGAGAGAATAGAGAGAGAAGGTTGAGTTGAGTTTGGATTTGATGAGTGAGAGAAGGGGGTCGGAGGGGCTTAAATAGAGGAGAGATGCATGTGACGAGAAGTAAATGACTTTGGAATTGGGTCATTTTCGAAATATTAATCCCAAGTCTTCTATCTATTATTTTAATGGGGTTCTGCAATTATTTTATATATTTCTTTTAGTAATAGTTTTGGTGGGGTTATAAGCTTGTATTTTCTAGGTTACTTTGTAGCTTTCGGGTTCTTTTGTTTTATTTTATTAAGGACGTTGAGATATGTGAAAGATTATTCTCATACTTAGGCGGCACTCTTCATTTTCTATGTTTTTGCTTTTAAATAATAAGTGGAATAAATAGTTTGAATATAAACAACAACATGTATATGTGAATAATGTATGTCAATCATAGTCCATATGATGAAGTTGTTGGTCAAGATAGCTAGTAAGTCTCCGTTTCGTGAAATTAAGAATTTTATAAAAATATTAGTGTATTTAAAATAGTCTGATAGCTAGATTAAATGATTAGTGACAGTTAATTTTATATTACTTTGTTGAAAAAATAAACATAACGACTAAAATTGACATTGATGATTTTAGTTTAATAAATAAATTAAAGTTACACTTAGGTGTAAACATGTAGAAATCACTAAGTTATTAAAAAGGGGGAACCCTGTTCAGTAATAATTGGATTTTAGGTTTAAGCTTCCATCAAATGTATTATAATGAGTAGCGCGTTAAATAAATACCAACACATTATCAAAAGGGAATGCATTTGAGGGATTTGGTCAGCTGATGTGAAAATACCTATATTAAGATATGCATCAAACATGAATCTCATATATAATCACTAATTCAGAAAACGAAACTCGTAGGATTGGATATAATGAACAAGGTCACCAGTGTGAACCCTAACCCAATGGATTGGGGTAGCTAGAATTTCCGCACCGTAGAGTCTGCGATAACTGAATTTAATAGATTTTTTCGGTTGTTACATACCCGGATCCATTATAAGTGATGATAACATTGCAAAAATCACAATAGATAAATAATGCAATGATCAATCCGGTTGTTACATCGATTGGGGTGAATGATTTGAAATGTACATTATATAGATATGACATGTTAAATTATATGCACTAACATGTAAAGATGCACAGAGATATTCTCTACTTATATATAAAAATATATATATAAGAAGGATGTATAATTTCACATTTACAGTATCAACAAAATATGGATTTCTTCTTGGTCATCTGATTCTGTGGACCCATTCACACCCAATAAAATTAATTTAAGATGGTATATGTATATGAATTGTGATGATGTGGCAATAGCAAAAGCTGAGTAGGAAGAGAGCACGTGGAGTGGAAGCTTGAAAAATAGCCGGGAGAAAGACAGGAGCCACACCCCTTATTGGATCCCCACATTAAGATTGTGACTGAAGGCTGTTTCGGCCCACTAAGCCCATAACTGCCAACCCATGGTTCACACTTCCTAGTGTGCTTGTAGGTCCCACCATATCAATTTTTTAATCCATAATTTTATCTATAATTTTTGTAGACATTTCAAGTACTTCCATGATATTATCATGAATAAAACGACTCTGATACTTAGTTTGAGGTTGATGGGAATTGAATTCTACCATATCTATATGATATCACTCATTGTTTCTCAATAGCTCAGTTGTAGAGTAGCTTGTAATAAATTGGTTCATGTATTATTAATTTTCACTTCATTTGAAGTGAAAAAATCGGTAATAAAAAGATTATTTCATTTTGGTAGATGAGTGAAACGAAGTCTACTGGATCATATTTACCCTCATTGATTTTTAGTAGTTTAGTGGTAGAGTGATTGATTATAAATTGGTTAGTTACTGGTTTTGAATCTTAGATCCTATTTGAAGTGATTTCATTCATTTTGAATTTACGAATTCAGTTAAGAGATTGCTTTGCTTTTGTAGATGGATGTGAATCTAATTCTATCATAAGTAGTAGAGTGATCTATTATAGTAATAAATTAATTTGTTATCAGTAAAGAGATCATTCAGTTTTTTTCAAATACTACAAAAGTTAAAGTTAGAATATTTTGATAAAATATTTTTAGATTGACACGCGTCCTCGTGGTTAGAAAGTAAAATCTGTATTAATTTAGAACAATATTGTCGTGATTATAGTCTATATGCTTCAATAGTGTTTAGGGTGTTACTTGTGTGATAATCATAGGTCGATTAAATCAATTAAAATGTTATTCGTTAATTTAAGTAGTAGTAGCTCGATAGGTCGTGTATGGGGTTTGAGAAAATAAAAAAAAAATGATTGAAGGTTGGAGTTTTTCAAGAAATGCAGATTCATGGGCAGCATGTGAAAATTCTTGGTTTTCATGGAGTCTCTGCTTTTCATGAGAAAAGGAATGTGAGCTATGAATATAACCTCTTTCTATTGTTCTAAATGTATATAATTAAAAAATTAAATTGATACATTTTTCAAAACATTCTCTGTACAGTAGATGTTTATGATAATTCAATATTTTATTGACTTCAAAATTTTAATTTTATAAATCTAATAGTCACATGTATCTATCACGGTATCAACCATATATGTGTAGTGTGTCATGAGATAGATAATCCAAAATAGAAGTATAATTATAGGAGTATATATTAATTTATTATTGTCATGTAAACTCAATATTTTATCCTACATTATTAAAAAATCAAAGATTTCACTATGACATCATAAATTTACACACATATAGTATGTAGTAATGAAACTGAAACTGAAACTGAAACATCATGTAGTATACAAAAATCATGCATTTAAATACAGATATATATGAGTTATACATTAAATATAATAAATACTACTATTAAATATATGTGTGAGCTAGTATTCCTTTTCGGCTGCCAGGTTGTGAGCTGTTATAGAGCTTCGACTTTTGGCCAAGAAATGGGAATATTTCGAAGAATCCATTAATATACCTCTTTTTGTCCACAATGATCGTATTTTTCTATCTTGATTCATTATAAAAAACAATTTCCTTGTATTTTTGAAAAAAATTAATACTTCATTCATTTTTTCCTTAATATCTCTCATATTACTTTATCAATTTATACTCCCTCTGTCTCAGTTAAGATGACTCATTTCATTTTTTGCATTTGTTTTGTAAAAATTATAATAAATAGTTAAAGTTGATAAAAAGTAAATATAAGAGAGAGAATAATATGGAAGGGACTCTATTCTACATTAATCTCTCAGCGACTTTACTTTTCCTCAACTTTAACTATTTATTATGATTTTTACGAAACAACTGTGCAAAATAAAATGGGTCATCTTTAATGGGACATAGGGAGTACTATTATAACATGTATCGTCTACTACTAAGACTACTGTCATAGATAGACTAATGAAGCATGCATATTAAGTACTAGTAGTATTTAACTATTTATTTTTTTGGAAATCTTTTAGGACTCAAAAGTATGGTTTCATTTGTGTGGGGTGTGGCCGGGTGTACTAGCAAGCTCATCAACCATAAAACAAGTACAAATATATTATTATAGTATATATAACGTTTATATATTTGAAGTTTACTTTTTTAGGGTGATGATTAGTTAATTAATTAAGGAGAGCATATATATATGTAAGGGAAAAGGTGTGTGTGAATTGTGATAGGTAGAATAATCACGCGTGACACATAAAGTTCGTGGGAATGAAATGATCGAATTTATTAGTATTTTATATTAAAGAAAAAATAAAATTGTGGTGAAGCAGTGTAAATATACAGCTGTTAGTGTGTCACAGATACTTTGCATCGGATTTATGGCACTTAAATTCATTAATGTGTGTAATTTGGTGTGGTTGAACAAACATTCCGTATGCATCACCTCTCTTTGTTGGGAGGAACCTTCTACGTAGCAGCTCATGCAGCTTCTCACTCTCTTTTTTCCCCTTTCTTTTTTAATCTTATTTTTCTCATTTTATGTCACTCAATTTTTTTATCTTAAGAGAATCTTGATCAAATGGTTAACAAAGTTTTGTGTGATAGTAGTGTGCTTTTCTTCACACAATGCACTTTGGCATTAAATGTTTTGTATAGTTGTTAAGAGCATCCACGTTGGGGCGCCCTAAAGCCCCCCTATGCACCGGCACGTCAGTATTTTATCCTCCTATCCTTCCACCTGCAGTGGGGCGCCCTAAACACTTTATTTTATTTGAATATTTAAATAACTACAAAAATTGGGAAAAAACTTCATTTCATTTATAAAATTAATCATCTTAATAACTCGAAGAAGCAAATTCTCGTTTCACCGAATTCTACTTTTAAATCATAATTTTATTTATTCATTTTCCCAATCATACTAATTAAATATAATCTTATTGCGAATAAATTCATGTAAATCTAAAACAATTTAGGGGCCTACTTTAACGAAGCTAACAAATAATTAGTAAGGCACTAAGCATTTTTAATAATTAGTTTTAAAAATATCTCAACTAGCGTTTGTAGTCCAATGGTTAAGGAAAATGCGTTGCATAGTCCGCTCCATCGTCCGCATCGGCCACAGTGCGTGGACGATGCCCTATCGTCCGCGCTTTGTCCGCGGACTAAGCTTAGGGTTGGACGACGTATCGTCCGTCGTCCGCGCACCCACAGTGGCGGACGATGGCATGCCCGAGGCATCGGGCGGCCTATCGTCCGCCCCACTGTAGATGCTCTAAGTTCATCGGTTACGGGTTATTTGAGTTATAAGAACATTGAAAATAGAAATTCACGATTCTAATTTAAAATGTTGAGTTTTGTGCGGACCCTCATAGCCATAAAATTACACAAAATTAGTGTTATTTCAACTCAGACTTACAAAATAACTAGTAACCAACTCTGCTTCTAGAGATGGGGATTGAAAACATTTTTTTTCCTAAATTGTGACCTTACATGTCAAAAGAAATTCTATTGAGGATTAGAGTAAAAAGACATCGAAGTGAAATGAAATTAGAGTACTATATATCTTTCGAATATCAAATCAAAATACATTCCACAACCAATTGAAAAGAAAAAAAAACTTTTATCATTGAATTCAGAAGCAAATTAAAGTTGTAGATTTTGATAATCATGTAATGAGAAAATTTTCGATTAGCCGAGCCAATTCATTGAGTCTTCGAGCGATTTGAATTAGGAACAATCATGCTAAAAGATTTAACTAGAAAGTAGACATTTTCATTCCTAATAACACTTTTTCTTCTTATAGAGTAAAATTATTATAGATCACCCAAGGTGACAATCAACCACAAAAATGATAAATCACTACTTTTGGATGGATGAAATTAGTGAATATACTTCTGATGTGTGTTGCTCGTTTGCTTATGTTTTTATATTTTAATATGATTTCAGATATAAGGTTTGGTTGTTTATTTGATTTTATTATTTGGTATTGTTATTCAATATTCTAAACTAATTTTATACTACTACCTTTCCCATTTTTAAATCCAAATTCCTTTTTGTATTTCCAATAAGAACACGCCAAGTAGCGAGAGTGATTAATTAACCTACAAATTTGTATTATTTTATTTTATTTAATTTAATTTGGTAGTCACCACCACAAACTGATCAGAAACATGGTCTCCGACGTGGCCTATACACACAACACAATTGCATATGATCTATTTGGTCAACTTGAGGGAATATATCCTCAATTCAAACAAAGTTATGAAAATCATTGTAATGATTTAGAAGAATATACTTGCACTAAATTATGGGGTTAGGTTCATTTTATCATTGTAAGAGGGGCCTATCAGATTTCATGCCCATTTTTTATTCTTATTTGAGAACTTTTCACTCTCTCACACACATTAACGCGCACATTTATATTTTCTTAATTTCTTATTAATCATTATTCCACCTAATTTTAAATTTATTTCATATTAGCAACGCCTTTATGATTTGTAGTTATGAGTCAAACAATGCTCAAACTAATGTGTGTATGAAATATATATCTAGCTACTTTTAAAGATAATTTCTCTTTCTCCAAATAATATACTCCATTTATCAATCTCCTACTTGATCTTAACTTGATGAGAATTTTGAATGACTTTTTAGAGGGAAAACGATATCCATTCATATTTGTATACGAATAAATGCTTTTAAAAAAAAAATTGGAGCTAGCTTAAAGACTTTGTAGTACAAAAGCAGATCATAATAAAAATAACAACAAAACAAAACAAAACCAAATCCATAAAGAAGCATGTATTATAAGAAAATCATCTACAAACACTACAAATATTGTACATTATAGTTCTAAATGAATATCAATTTCAACTAATACCATCTTCGTCCATGAAAATTTGTTATATTTTCATGTCCGGCTCATCTACTAAAATTAGTATATAGTAATAATTTATTTATGGTAAGCTTCTTTCTAATGTAGCAAGTCGTATGTACTAAAATTTGTAATAATTAATTGTTCATTAATAATACTTTTATCACTTTTTTCTCTGTTTCATTTTTACTGTACTACTAAGACTATTTTTAGTGGACAAGGAATAGTGTTAAATATTTGGATAGTTTCATGGTGATTATTATGGCACATGGCGTTAAGCGAACCTTAGGGAAGAACAAAGCACTGATTTAAAAAAATAAGACGGAAAATCTTAATAAATCTAACCAGTTACATTCGCAATTTAGAAAGAATTTGCTAGATCTTCACTATTTAAAGGTTCTCTTCCATTATCTATACTGACTTAAAATATTTGAATATCATATAAAATTTTGCAATTATGAAGAATATACACTAATCTTAGTTTCGGTGATCATTAATATTATTATTTATTTCCAGTGGAACAATGCACTTCCCTAATTAGTTAGTATTCTTTATCTGTGTTCTTTTTGTTGTTTTCTGCACCACCTCTTCCACAAAGGGCATAACCCCAACTCATTCGATCAAGATTTTATTCACCAATTATGCTCAAAAAAGCTAATAAAGTATCCAATTGAATCATATTCAAGATTTTAGTGGAATCATTTGAAATTGGCAAAAAATTAATAAAAGAAATATCAGCTTTGAGAGTGATATAATTTTATTTAGGAGGATTCCAAATCGTTGTGAAAACCACATGGCAACGGAACATGGTGTAATTTATTTACGTATTAAAATTAAAGTTCAATAATAGAGGCATAAACTCATACTACTATATTAAATTATTAATATTACTATATGATGGCTAATTAAGCAATTAAATATGTAGTGGAGATTCATTTATTACCACGATTTTCGATGGCAATGTTGGGTAAAGAGGTCGGTTAATGTATATAGTTATATATTAAGATAATAAATTCAAATATTCAATGGCCACCACCACACCATGAATGCGGATTCCGGAATTCAAACCCTTATCCAACCTACAATCCCCACTATAATTTTTTTTATGTGTTACATAACTTAGCCAAAAAATATAACGAGCAATAAAATAAAAGTATAAAAGTATAGAATATAAAAAACTATAAAAAATGCAACGAAATTCTAATTCTAATGGTTAATGTGGAAGGTCTTCTTGCAGTCATGCTACCACCGGTTGTGTTCTTATATTCGTGAATAATATCGAATTTTGTATATGTAGTTTTGACATTGTATGTAGGATATTGAGTATCACTGTTGGAGCATTGGATCGCCAGACACATAATTAAAAACAAATTTGTTCAAAAAGTAGTACTCCTACTACTAAGATTGTAGAATGCAAGAAATTAAAATTTAGATGCTACATGGTAGGAAGCAATGCATGCACCTGGCAAAACCAGGTTCTTTCACGTGGCCATTAGTAATTACTATAATTCTTCACATACATGTTACTACATAATATATAATGTTGTTTCTATTGAACCAAGGTGCCGCCCACTCTCTCCTACACACCCCCAATGTAGAAATTTACGTTAAGGGGTAAATGGTTTTGCTTTGTTTTGCACCATGTGTTTTCTCTTCATCTTTGAACCTTATTTTAATTACTAGACGTGCTCATTCAATTATATTGTTATCAAAATTATGAATCTAATCGTTCATTAATTATATATAGTTGGTGGTTAATAGTTAGAATCGTAACTATAATTGCGAAAATCACGATGCCACGATGAACAAATGATCATATGGTTAACGGTTAACCATGGATTAATCATAATGCATGCTAAAATGGTCAATACTCCAACATTTTTTCTTTTTTATTTGATTTCTAGTATTTCTTTTAATGTAGTGGATGGTAGAACATGAAGACTAGTTCATTAGGTAAAACAATTCACTTCTTCGATTATTTGTTTCAATAAATCTTCTTTTTAATATACTTTTCCGTTCCTGAAAAGTATGAGTATTCGGTTCAGCACTAATGTAAATAGTGTTAGAGGGGAGTGGGCTCCACATCATTAGTAGTGTAGTGTAATGGTATAAGTTGTAAATAAAATGATGTGTAATGGTATAAGTTGTAAATAAAATGATGTGTAAGGGTAATGTATTACTCCGTATTTAACTATTTCAAAATTCGAAAGTTTGTAGCTTTCGGAAACGGGCTAATAGTTCGAAGTACTTTTTAGAGACGGAGGGAGTAGTATAAAAGCTCAAGTCAAAAGACGGCAAGATAACATTATAAAGCCGTTCGAAATGAATAAAGGTTCTTTATTACCTTATGATGACTCGGAAAAAATGTGTTACTATAGGTTAAGACGCGTTTTATTTTAGAGTAGCCTTAATTAATATGATTTTCATAATTTTAGAATGTTTTATTTCTGATGAGGCGGATGCATGCATTTTACGCCCATCAATAACTGTCTTCATATTCATGCTTTTATCCCATCGAGATGCTAAGCCATGGTATCATGCACAATTTCACATTCCCTCTGTTTTTTAACTTTGAAATTAAAGTAAAACAAGAAAAATTAACACATTAGAAAATTGGTCTGTTTGAAGTTGGATGAAGAAAACAAAGAGGATGACTTTAGACATCAAACAATTGAACTATATTATTTTATTTTGGGTCCCTGAAATGTGAGGAAATAATGGAGAAATGTCCAAAATTAAACACATACTAATATATATGAAGAATGCAAATAAGAGTGCATGTATTTATAGTACAATTTACAAACACCAAGATCAAAGAAAATTAAGACTAATCTCGATTACTCATATATCTCATTTCTTGATTACAATAGTTAAAAGTGTAAAACAAGAAAAAAAAATGGATTGTAAAATTTTCAATTTACTTCTAATTGGTAGATAGAGTAGTAGCTAGGTAGCACATGGCCGTTGAACTAAATTGCTTTTGTTATTTATATCTTCATTGCTTAATATAGCTAGGCCGCCCTTGCTTTATTTATTTACATTCACTTAAATCTTACTCTACCTTAGTTTACTTTTTTTAAATAAATATGGTATATTAAAATGTGGTAGTGTGGTATTCATTAGGTGATTTAGCTTCAGATTACTATTAACCAGATACAATTATATCTGTTTATAATTAGTAATGATCGTATTTGTTTATAGTAGGTAACCAATGAATATATTGTGTTATTGTGGATATATAATCTATTTATAAGATAAATAATCAATACTATTTTCTAAATATATTTAAATAGAAAGTTTGGTTGCGGTTGAATTAACTCGTGAATCTCGAGGTAATAGATAAACGAAGTTCGAGACTCGACTCGACTCGATACTAATTGAACCAAGCTTACGCACAACTATATTCGGCTCGACCTGACACATGAACAATCCGGATGAGACTGCTCCCACCAAACAAGCAATGGCGAATTTATGCATATTAATTTATAAGTATCATTATTAGTGATTAAGTAGGAGATCATTGTGGTCGTAACTCCTATATTTGTATCTATATATTAATACTTATATAAAATTAAAATTTTAGAACATGGCTTGATTTTATTTCTTGATGTAACTAACTAATAAAGTTTGAGTATTAGAATTTCCGGGTGCAGTTAGGAATAATTTGGCCTTAAATAGCAAGAAATTAGTCAAACCATTAAATAATCTACAACGTTAGCATAATTATAACATACATGTGAAGTAAATAATCGTTTATGTTTTTATTATTAATCATGCTAATCAACTACCTCCATCTGATTGTTGAGATTATTTAATTAATCCATTTAATCAGTTCAAAGAACAATGCCATGATTTCTCCATTTTACTGATTAATTCAGTTGCTAATTACGTGGTTTTGACCCATTATATGCAAGTTGGACCATGGCCATTTAGATACTAGCGCATGGAATTGTTTTATATTTTTAATTAATCTTCAATTAATTGGTTTTGTTATTGTGATAACAACGATAGCCATATTCAAATTCCAAATTACTTGCACTGGATATGGACCATCTAAGACATTATTTTCGTTTGTTTAGAAAATACCCAATTCCGATTAAGAAAATAAAGAAGAATAAGGTAGAAAATTCCAAATCAGATATAATTATTAATGAATACGACGTTTATTTATCAAATAAAATTGAAGTTCTATCTATTGTATTAAGTTATGCCGACAACAACCCAAAACTACCTTATTTTCGTTTAAATGATTTAAGAGACTAAGCCAGAGATTAAGAACATTTTTTTCGTTGTTTCCTCCCTCTTTATATGTGGTGTTTGATCCTCATCTATGTTGGTTGAATTGAGTCTGTGCATTCTTTGCTAACTAACTAAATGAAATTAATGAGACAATTAAACATATAATTGTGATCGAATGTCACAATTAAACAAATCCCATAAACCTAACTTATCTAGTGCACATTACATATAACATCATAAAAATATACTACCAAATTATTATATGATATGCCAATTATTTGAGTTGGTGGTGAGTGTAGTTACTCCAAGATCACCACGAAGATCTTCCATAGCAGTCACATTCGATATAAATGGGTGTGATATCTGTCACGCCCGCATTTCCTAAGGATAGGAAGTACGGTGGACCGCGACTAGGGGATGAATAAAGAAGCGGGGAAGAAAGGGGAGAACAAGAATACTTGACCCGAAAACGTTTAATTAGAGGAAGTTCACTTCAAAACAATGTACTGTAGCGACATTTCTAAAGTTAAAGTAAACAGAGTTTAAATGAAAACATTGTATCGGATTACAAAGCAGCGGAAAAGACCAAGAGATAGATAATGCCGGGTATGACGACACGACACCATCCAAAAGGCAAAGTAAAAATACAATTTTGACTTTAATTGCTCAACATCCGTCATCCCCATCGTCGCTCAACCTGCACATTAAGAAAACAACATGCAGGGTAGACATGCCCACCGGTTCCGGAACCGGAACCGGAACCGGCGCAATATTCCCGAACCGGAACCGGCGCAATTCGGTTCGCGGTCCGGTTCAGGTTCAAGATATTTCGAACCGGAACCGTCACCGAACCGGCGGTTCGGGACGGTTCGAAACCGGCGGTTAACCGTGGAACCGCCGGTTCCGGCGCTGAAATCGAGGCAGGTGGATGAGGGCCGGTTCCGGCGCTGAAAAAACGGTCGAAACCGCCGGTTTTTCGGCGGTTAACCGGCGGTTAACCGGAAAAAACCGGCGGTTAACCGCCGGTTTAGTGACTTTCGAGGCGGCGCGGAGCACGAGGCGACAATGGAGCAGCTTTTGCAGACGGTTCGTTGACCGAACCGGCGGTTTTGGCCCGGAAACCGGCGGTTTTGGCCCGGAAACCGGCGGTTCCGCCGGTTCCGGCGGTTTTCCGCCAAAACCGCCGGTTTTGTGAAAATTCAAATTTTTTTTTTTTTTTAAATTTCAAATTCGAATTCTTCCATTTTCCCCCTCATTTTTTTCTATAAATACCCCCCTCTATCCTCATTTACATTCACCCCACTCTTGTGTTAATAAGAGTTTCTCTCTTCAATCTCTCAATTCTCTCTCTTTGTCTCCAATTTCTCATTTGTGCTATTGTGCTTCCATTTAATTACGCAATTGCTACTCTTATTACGCATTGTTATACACTTATACAGTTATACTTGTTCCCGTAGTTCTATAAGTTGTCTTTCTTTCTCAATTACTAAAACAAAAAAAAATATATTATTCCATATTTCTACATTTCTACATACCATTCCAATATGTCTTCATCCCGAGAAGGTCGTGTTGATAAGGGAAAGGGAAAGGCCAAGAGGCCATCTCGGAGATCCGTTATTGATGAAATTTCTCAAATGAACATGGATGAGTGGCAGGTTAATATTTATTATCTACTAATTTCATTAATTTTGAATTACATTTCATTATTGTTCATAATTTTATTTTGTATTTACAATACAAATATTATTTTGTAGGCTCGAGAAGAGCAAGATGTGGCACATGCTATTGCTCTCTCTCGCTCTCAATACCAAGGCGATGCTTATGTTGGTACCGGTAGTGGTGCTCCCGGTCGCGGTGCCTATTCCCAACAAAGTCCAACCCCCGTGAATGTTGATGAAGACGATGATGATGATGATGATGACGACGAGGAGGAGGGGGAGGAGGTAGAAGAGGTTCAAGAAATGCCACCCCCACCACCACCAAGGAGTCGGCGTGGTCGTGGTGGTCGTGGACGTGGACAACCTCCTCAACCTCCTAGACCAGCTGAAAGGTCTTTAACCTCAAACATCTTCGTGAAACATTTCAAGAGGGTACAAGATAGTAACGATCCAAACACTTATAATGTGTATTGCAACTATTGCGAAAACGTATACACATTCCGAAAGGGTGGAGGGTACGGTACATTTACCCGTCACCTGGAGAAAGCGCATCCGGTCGAGTTTGGTATCGCTCCAACCCAAACTCAACTCAACTTTCAACATGGAGTCGGAAGTGGGACGACGGGTTCATCCCAAACATCAGGTATGTGTAGCAATACTCTTTTGAAATATGATCACAAAAATGCTCTTAATGTGATGTCTAGATTTGCCGTTATGAAACATTTTCCATTCAATGCTTTTGATAACGATGCTTTTGAGTCGAGTATGCGGCAAGTATATAATGCCGCTGCAAGAAAATTGAGTCGAACTTCAATGACGCGAGCCGTTGTTCGACAATGCATGGAAAAGAAGGCGCAATTAGGTACGTTTATTATTAACTTAGGGCATAAAGTTTCTATTTGTTCTGATGTGTGGACTGATTGTTTTTGTAAAAATTCGTATATGGGCATCACGGTGCATTTCGTTGATCACAGTTGGACTTTAAACAAACGTTTGATTGCATTTCGGGAATTTCCCGCACCACACACTGCACAAGCAATTGCTCAATTGATCATTCAAGTTTTGAATGAATTTCAATTGATCAATAAAATTTTTTCTATTGGTTTTGACAATGCTAGCGCTAACACTGCTAGCATAGATGATTTAATCAGTGCATGTTCTCCTGTTATTGATGGTAAATATTTCCATGTGCGATGTATTGCCCATATTTTGAATTTGTGTGTTCAAGATGCCATCGATTTGTGGCAAAAGTATGTTGATCCTATTAGAACTGCTGTGAAGTTGATTCATAACAAAGCTCCTATTGGTAGAGCTTGGAAGAGATATTGTCATGGTAAGCAATGCAGGTACACCAACTTTCGTTTGGATGTTTCAACTCGGTGGAACTCGACATATGATATGTTGGAGTCGACTTTGAACCACATTGAGTATTTATGTGATTTTTTTAGAAGTTGTCCTCATGTTCCTTCTGATTTGATTTTGATACCCGCTTGTTGGGACCACAGCATGGATTTATTTCGATTATTCCGCGCTTTCAAAAATGCCACTGTTGAGTTATCCGGTGTTTATTATCCTACTTCTGTGCGCGTTTTGGAGCATTGCATGTATGTGGCAATTGGTTTTAAAACTTGTGTGAAAAATACTCAATTCGTTGAGTTGAAGGCTATTTTGTTTTACATGGTTGAAAAATGGTTAAAATATTTTTCACGTATTCCAAATGTGTTTTTGATTGCAAAATGCTTGGATCCAAAGTGGAAGTTGCATGGTGTTTATAAAATTTTAGACATGTACTATGGTTGTTTGCACGCTTTGGATTTTTCTCAACTCCGCGAAATGGGCTTGACAAGAGGAGAATGCTTCGAACTAAGTATTCCGGATGTTGATGAAATCAAACATAGGTTAGATAGTGCACTTCGTTCTCTCTACGCGGAATATGAAATGCGGTATAACACCGCTCACCAGGTACGTGCTCCTCCTAGTCCTTCTACATTTGATTTTGGTGGAGGGGATTTTTCCAATGTCATGATCGATCCCGACGTAGTATCACAATTGCAAGATCTATACGGTACTACAACCAATAGGACTAGAGCGACTAGTGAATTAGATATATATTTGGAATCGCGCTCTATTTTTCAAGATGCAGGTCCTCCTACTCAACAAATTGACGTCCTTAATTGGTGGGGAACACATGACAAAGAGTTTCCGATACTCTCCATCATGGCTAAGGAGATATTCGCCGTTCCCGCTTCCACCGTCGCCGTTGAACAAGCTTTTAGTGTCGGCGGTTGTGTCCTAGACGACAAAAGGAGCAATCTCTCCGCCAAGAACATGGAAGCCACTATGTTACTTGACGATTGGGCAAAGGCGGACATGAGAGCACAAGAGCCGGATTTCGACTTCCGTGTAGAGAGTGATGGTGAAGAATTTTCTTCCGATGGCGATGACGAGGTCAGAAGCGATAGCACTCAACATTAGCAATGAGTCGACGGGGGCGGTGAACGGCGAGCACTGCCGACCAAAAAGGTAAGCAAGGTAAGAGAACTACGTGGGCTTTGATTCCTCAATAAAATTGTGGATACGTAGGCACCTCAACTTAAATTTGAAAAGTTTAACTTCGAAAGTTTAAGTTGAGCTCAAGCCCTTTTCAATTTTTTTTTTCCCCCTATTTCATAGATCATTCAGGATGCGGCTATGTTGTACTTGAAGATCATTAAAATATATTCCCCATTTGATAAATATCAAATGCGGAATATATTTTAATGATCTTCAAGTACAACTTAGCCGCATCCTGAATGATCTATGAAATCTTACCTTGGAATCAACCTTTTTTTCTTGCAAAATGTTGCCCATTTTCTAAGCAAACACATATCAGCACGCTATATACACATTGCTGCATTGATTGCTTTGGAAGATCAAATTGCCCCTATTAGAAATGTAGCAATGTGTATATAGCGTGTTGATATGTGTTTGCTTAGAAAATGGGCAACATTTTGCAAGAAAAAAGGGTTGATCCCAAGGTAAGAGAACTACGTGGGCTTTGATTCCTCAATAAAATTGTGGATACGTAGGCAACTCAACTTAAATTTGAAAAGTTTAACTTTGAAAGTTTAAGTTGATCTCAAGCCCTTTTCAATTTTTCCTTTTTCCCCCCCATTTCATTTTTTTTTAAATTTACCTTCCGAGTCCGACGAGGCGACGAGCCGACGCCCGACGACACTTGTAAATTATATTACATTGTTGTATGTTGTTGTATTGTATACTTATGTATTGTAAATTGTAATGTATCGTTGTCCGTTACAACTCAAAATCAATAAAATTTATTTCATTTTCTCCTTATTCGTCTTATTTGTGCTTGAATTATGCATTGTCTTGTTCCGATTTGTTGTATAAAGCCAAATTTCAAATTTAAAAAAAAAAAAAAAAAAAAAAAAAAAAAAATTGAACCGGCGAAACCGCCAGTTCAAAAACCGGAACCGCCAAAACCGCCGGAAAACCGGCGGTTCCGAACCGGAACCGGAACCGCCCGGTTTTCGAACCGGAACCGGAACCGTGAAATAGCCTCACGGTCCGGTTCCGGTTCCGCTTCCGCCAAAACCGGAACCGGCGGTTCCGAACCGGAACCGCCGGTTTTCGAACCGTGGGCATCATTAATGCAGGGCTGAGTACTTATTGCACTCAGTGGACACACGCCAAAATCATAGTTTGTCATGCTATATCAGTGTAACCTTGGGGTTTTAAGTGTAAGAAAATAACCCAAGTACACTAAAACATATTTCATAAATTCGACTGCGCAGTCGTTTTCAGATATTGCCACCCTTATTCCCACCATCATACACTATCTGATCCAACGGGTGACAAGGGGCGTGGCCACACCCCAGGTCAACTAGACCGGCCAACTTGCTCTCAGATGGCTCCCGATCTCGTGGACACTAGCCTGAGGGTTCGCAGCCCAACAGACCCGAATTCGATTAAACATATGTGGTAAACCACTTCAGATAGGTTTCAAAACAAAACAGTTGGCAAGACAAACAGTTCATCCCCATAAACATTTCCGGAACAGCGTCCGTATTAAAGATAACCCACAAAATAGTAGGGTAGAAAAGCCCACCTCAATTGCTTAGCTTTTAAATAGTTCCCTTCTTCAACCACAATTTCCTCGTAAAAGATCACCCTTTTGAAAGATAAATAAATATCATAATTAGAGTCAGGAAAGACGAGGTTTAAACGACAATGCATGATTCCTACGTGGATGACTTCAACATCTAGCACGTTACACGTACACACACTTAACAACATCTTATAAGCCAATCACACAAAATCACATGTCCGGAACACACCACGCACGCACCCGACACGCATACAACGTACTCAAGACGCGCACACGACACACACGCAACACTCATACTCCTGGCATACCCTCACTGTGCAAACGGCTCACTTGGCTCGGAAAAGGTTCGGAAAAAGGATCGGCGTCTCGGCCTGGCTCGGTGTCTCGGCCGACCGTCTCGGCTGCCTGGCTCGGCACCTCGGCTGACTGTCTCGGCCGCCTGGCTCGGCACCTCGGCCGACCGTCTCGGCCGCCTGGCTCGGCACCTCGGCCGACCGTCTCGGCCGCCTGGCTCGACACTGGCTCGGCGTCTGTCTCGGCATCTGGCTCGGCACCTGGCGCGGCACCTGTCTCGGCACTGGCTCGGCACCTGGCCCGATCAAGTGTACACCCGTATTCCCCCAACCCACGATTCTCAAACCTTATACGAAATTCCCACCATACATTCTACATCCCAAAACACACCCAAACCCATGGGATCAACCCTTCAAAACTCTCCACAACACTGCCCTAGGCCGAACCCCAAAACTCTCGGCCAACACACACAAACCACCCGAACCAAACGTTGTTTTCCCCGAGCCATCCCCTGTCCAAACACATCCACATACCTCACACTATCGAAGCACCCAGAATCACCCCCATTGCACACAAATACATCCCCCAAAAACATACATCCATCAGAAAAGCGCAGTTTACTTACGAAAATCATTATAAAATCATCCGACATCCAATGAAGCTGAAATTTACACACCACACAGAAGACACACCAAAGTTTAAACAGTTAAAATTTCGTACTAAAAGGAGATCGTTTGCTCAGTCAAAAAGGGGTCGGAACCCACTGTCAGTCACCACCGAAGACATACCCCACACAAACACATAATCACAAAGCCTATTCAGCATCTAAAACATTCAAAACGTCCTAAATGCATGTGTTTTCGAAATTATCATGAGTTAGGGTCTTGGGTTACCTTTCCCGGATAGTTCAAACGTAGTTCAAACGCTTTACTTCCTCTTCCGACTCCGATTCACAACGAGAGAGAGTAACACCTTGAAGAATCCAAGATTCGATGAGAGGGAGTGAAAGGAAAAAGGTGAGAACCGAGGGGGAGAAAGAGAGAAGCCTTACCGGTGAGAGAACAACTTCGAGAGAGAGAGAAATGAGCGACGGTGAGAGGGAAAGGTTGAGAGAGAGTAGATAGTTTTTTTTCTATTTTGGATCGGTTGTGAGGAGTGGGGAGAGGTTGAGAAATTAGTGGGAGAGGGGGAGGGGTTTTCGAAAAAGAGAGAGGGAGAGGGAGAGAAAATAATTAGTTAATTAGGATGTTTAATTCATTGATTAATTAATTATCCCAACTAACAAATGCTTAGGTAAAAACATATCCACAAAAAAATAAAATAAACAAATAAGATTTACCAACCATATCTTAAACAAGATATTCACAAAAATTCAAACCTTACTTAAAAGAATAAAATTCTATATTTTTTTTTTTCGGATATTACATTCCTCCCACCTTAAAAGAAATTTCGTCTCGAAATTTGCCTAGATTACTCAAACAGCTCCGGAAACTTCTCTCTCATCTTATCTTCTAATTCCCATGTTGCTTCTTCGACCCCATGATTCCTCCACCGTACTTTCACCGAAACAATTGACTTATTCCTCAATTCCTGCACCCTTCGATCCAAAATGGCCTCGGGCTTCTCCTCATAACTTAGATCGGGATTTAGGACCATCATCTCTTCTTGGTGAACTATGTGTGTGGGGTCAAACACGTACTTCCTCAATTGTGACACATGGAAGACGTTGTGCACATTTCCAAAGTTTGGTGGTAGGGCCAATCTGTATGCTACCGCGCCGACTCTATCCAAAATCTCGTACGGACCGATAAATCGGGGTCTCAGCTTTCCTTTCACACCAAAACGAGTTATTCCCTTAGAAGGGGAAACTTTCAGAAAGACCTTTTCTCCGACCTCGAATTGTAAATCGGTCCTTCGAACATCCGCATATGATTTCTGTCGATCCCGTGCCTCCTTGATCCTCCCACGGATTTGTCGGACAATCTCTATCATCTCTTCTACAGAGTCTGGTCCGAGAATTCTTCTCTCACCCACTTCATCCCAATAAAGTGGCGATCTACACTTCTTTCCATACAATGCCTCATATGGAGCCATTTTGATCGTCGCCTGGTAACTATTATTGTAAGCGAACTCAACCAAAGGCAACACTTCTTCCCCACCCCAACCTCGATCTAGCACCACGGCTCGCAGCATATCCTCTAAGGCTTGAATCGTTCTCTCTGACTGCCCATCGGTTTGTGGGTGGAAGGCAGTACTAAAATTCAATTTAGTCCCCAACTCGCGCTGCAGGCTCGTCCAAAACCTAGAAGTAAATTTGGCATCGCGATCGGATGTAATTGTCGCTGGTACTCCATGCAAGCGTATAATCTCCCGCACATATATTTTAGCCAACTCGTTGGATCCATAAGTAGCACGAACCGGTACAAAATGAGCAGATTTGGTGAGACGATCTATAATCACCCAAATCACAGTGTTTCCTCGCTGGGATTTTGGCAGTCCTATCACAAAGTCCATTGCAATATGTTCCCACTTCCATTCTGGAATCTCAAGGGGTTGCAATCTCCCATAGGGCCGTTGGTGTAGCGCCCTTACTTGTTGACATGCCAGGCATCTCTCCACAAATGCTGCAACATGCTTTTTCATACCGTTCCACCAAAATTGCCTCTTCATGTCTTGATACATCTTGGTACTTCCTGGGTGAGCAGCGTATGGGGTTTCATGTGCTTCTCTCATGATTTCGATCCTCAGGCCTTCATCCTTAAGCACACACAACCTTCCCTTGTATGTGAGACCATTATCCGCTGCCTCACGAAAGTTTCCGGGTTCACCCGTCCTCACTTCTGAGCGAATCTTCTCTAGTAACGTATCTCGCCGTTGGGCTTCCACAATTCTGGCTCTTAAGTCGGGTTCCATCACCAACGTGGCTACTATTCCTTCCACGGTCTCGGGCATTCTCACTACTTCCAACCGCATCTTACTGAACTCTTGGATTAGACTCTCCTCGATAGTAAGAAAGGTGGCCAGCTGTGATTGAGACTTCCTACTAAGAGCATCGGCCACTACGTTTGCTTTTCCCAGATGGTAATTTATACCACAATCGTAGTCCTTCACCAACTCGAGCCACCTACGTTGGCGCATGTTCAACTCCTTTTGCTCAAAGAAGTACTTTAGACTCTTATGGTCCGTATATATCTCACAACGGACTCCATAGAGATGATGTCTCCAGATCTTCAGTGCATGTACCACGGCTGCCAGTTCTAAGTCATGTGTCGGATAATTCAGCTCGTGGGGCTTCAATTGCCTCGATGCATATGCAATCACTTTCCCCTTCTGCATAAGTACACATCCAAGTCCCACCTTCGACGCATCCGTGTACACCGCATAGTCAGTCCCTGACTCCGGTACAGCTAGAATTGGTGCGGTGGTCAATTTCTCCTTCAACAACTGAAAGCTCGCCTCACATTCTGGTGTCCAAATCATCTTGACTCCCTTTTTCAGTTGCTGTGTCATTGGCCTGGCTATCTTCGAGAATCCCTCAATGAATCTTCGATAATAGCCCGCCAGTCCTAAGAAGCTTCGAATTTCATTTTGTGTAGAAGGCGACTTCCATTCCTGCACCGCTTCCACCTTGGCCGGATCTACACGAATTCCATCTGAAGTTACTACATGTCCAAGAAAATTCACTTCCTTGAGCCAAAACTCGCATTTACTGAACTTGACATATAGTTTCTCGTCCCTTAGGGTTGCTAGGACGGTTCTCAAGTGCGCTTTGTGCTCCTCCACGTTCTTTGAGTAAACGAGCACATCATCGATGAAAACTAGGACAAACCGATCCAAATACGGTTGGAACACGCGGTTCATAAGGTCCATGAACACTGCCGGGGCGTTCGTCAGTCCAAAAGGCATCACAACGAACTCATAGTGACCATATCTTGTTCGAAAAGCCGTCTTGGGTACATCTTCTCGCCGAACCCTCAGCTGATGGTACCCAGACCTCAAGTCCATCTTAGAGAAGACTCCTGCCCCTCGAAGTTGGTCAAACAAGTCGTCTATCCTTGGTAGTGGATACTTGTTCTTCAGCGTCAGTTTGTTTAGCTCTCGATAGTCGATGCACATCCTCATCGTTCCATCCTTCTTCTTCACAAACAACACTGGTGCTCCCCATGGCGACACACTAGGTCTAATGAATCCCAATTCCAGTAGCTCTTGTAGTTGCACCTTAAGCTCCTCCAACTCTTTTGGCGCCATCCTATAAGGTGCCTTGGATATTGGTGCCGATCCGGGCTCCAGATCGATCGTGAATTCTACTTGTCTGTCGGGTGGGGGTCCCGGCAATGCATCGGGGAAGACATCGGGATATTCACTCACTATCGCCACATCTTCTATCTTCCTGTCTTTCTTCTCCTCCCCATTCAAATAAACAAGGTACGCTGGACATCCCTTCCTCATCATTGTAGTGGCTTGCAGCGCGGAGACAATGGACTTGCGTCGGTTCATTGAGATTCCGTAAAACCTCGTCGGCTCTTTTCCTGGGGTTTCAAACGAAATTTCCCTTTCTCTACAATGAAGGGTAACGTGGTTCTCCGCTAACCAATCCATACCCAAGATTATGTCTACGCTACCCATCGTCATTACTTGTAAATTATGAGCCAACAAACTGAGTTCACCTATTCCAAAGTTCACACACGCACAAGATCGGGATATATCTATAGTCCCGCCTACCGGTGAGGTCACACTCGTAGTGGGTTCGGTCTTAACAGTAGGTAATCCTAATGTATCCACACAAGAAGTTGATATAAAGGAATGCGATGCACCCGTATCAAACAAGACAACTATAGGCATGTTGAGAAGTGTGCCCATACCTGCCAAGTTTCCTTGCCCAAAGGTTTCTTTCCCGTTTGCCGGCTGTTTCCCCTTCAAGGCGTAGGCTCTTGCTTGCGACGGCAGTCCTTGGCGGCGTTGTTGCGGTTGAGGTGCAGGTAGTGCCTGGGATGGTGGACGGAAACCTAACTGGTTCTGTCTCGCCCCTGTCCCCATGTTCTTATTTGGGCAATTTCGGAAGTAATGGCCACTTCCACCACAGCTGAAGCATCTGGGGTCTCGACACTCTCCGGTGTGGTACTTGAAGCATCTTCCACATTGAGGGTTCCTCGGCGGAAAGCTTGCCCTCGGGTGATAGGTATTCTGTCTCCCGCCATTGTAGGGTGGGTTCTTCATGTGTTGTGGCCTCTTGCCACCATACTGAGTTTGATCACCATCCCACCTCCTCTTCTCTTGATGACCTGACTGAGCTTGTAGGGGTGTCGCGTTTGTTGTCGCCACCACTTTTGGTTTAGGGAGTGCATCTTCCACGTCCAGTGCACAAGTCAAGATCTCCGAGTAGGAGAGTTCTCCTCGACAAGCCAATGCGGCCTTTCTCATCCTTGAGCCCGGCCCGGAACTTCACCGCCCATTTCTCGTCGGTGTCCATCAACTCGGGCGCATATCGTGCCATCTGAGCGAGGGCTCGGTTGTACTCAGTTACAGTCATTCGGCCTTGGCTCAGCGTGTGGAATTCTACCACCTTGGCCCGTCTGTACGTCTTTGGGACATACTTGTTATCAATCTCCATTTTAAACTCCTCCCATGTTAACGCTTCCAAGCGTGCAGGATTCATAGTTCTTTGCCGAGTCTCCCACCAGTAATCGGCATCACCTGATAGTTGAAAGGTGGCGCAAGCAATGCGCTCCCTATCTGTGCACTCCATGACCCTGAAAATACGCTCGAGGCCGCGTATCCACTCTTCGGCTTTTGAGGGATCTCCCTGTCCATCGAATTTAGGGGGATTCTGCCTGGAGAACGTAACTATGAATCTTTCTTGCTGAGGCGGGGGTGGAGGTGGTGGTGGAGGTGGTGCCTCCACGTTGGGTCCTTGTCGTGGTTGGCGTACACGTCTTGGCGGCATTCTGATTCAATATCCAAAAAGTGTTACTACAATTCTCATCCAAAATTATCACTTTCTCAAAATTTTCTCATAATCTTCATGTAGTAAGATGCAACACATAGGATATATATCAAAATCAAATTCTCATTAAAAGAAAGGAGGTCAAACGTTGTTTCCCAAGAGCAGATCGTACTAAAAACAAAACTAAAAAGACATCAACTATTCTATTTCTAGACTACGACTCGATCATCCTCATCCATAGGCCCTTCCTCCGGGTCTTCGTCATCGTCCTCCTCGGGGTTCCCTTGCGGAGCCTCCTCGGGTTCCTCCTCATAATCATCTTCAAACCCTTGCTCATCCTCGTACATACTCACGTACTTGTCCTAATACACGATCCTCTCTTGCACATCCTGTGGGGGCTGCTCCTCGCGAGAGTCTACCAGTGCACAATACACGGCCTTCCGAAAGCCAGCCATGTCGCCCACCATGTCATCGGTAACGGGCTCATGCCACGTGTACCTCCTCGCCGTTCTTTCAGCCCACTCCTTCCAGCTGTCAGGGAGCAATTCTATTAGCTTCTCAATGCCGTCATGCTCTGTCACTCCGAACTCCTGAGCTGCCCTCCAGAGGGTATCGAAGTGCGCTACGAACTCAATCAACGGTATGTGATCCTTCTTCCGGTACACTCTATACTCCCTGAGCACCCTCTGTGCCCTAAGTCTATCACGATCACTCCGTCGCGGGGTTCGGAACATACGCGCCATCTATAGAAAAACAGAAACAATCGCCTCGCATATAAAAACAGGGTGCATAACCGAAGAAGAGAGAGATATGTGTATGCAGACGTATCGCTGTTCTAATTCCAAGCCCGCTGGTGTTCAAAGGCCATAAGTCCTTATCTACTATAGGTCCAAGAAGCACTAGTGAAACCTCTCACGTCTAAGTTCAATCATTCAAAAGGCCAACACATTCACACGTAAAAGCTCACATCAACATTCACGTCATCATAGCATCACACATCAGCCACATGCTTTCATATAAATTCAACACACAATAACAGTTCATAACTCTCATAATTTCCAACTTTTGACATCACTTTGTACCCTTCCACATGCATCAATATTTACTTAAACTTTCCAAAAATCATTTTCAAAACCCAAAATCACAATTTCCTCCACTTCCATATACTTTCCAAAAATTCAAAATTTTCATTACCTCATTTCAGGTTGAGTGCGATGAGTCGGATGTTGAGCCAATGACACTTTTGAAAACTTACTCAAAACAGAAAAAGACTCTTGGATCCAGAGCAGAAAGAAAACCTAGGCTCTGATACCACTCTGTCACGCCCGCATTTCCTAAGGATAGGAAGTACGGTGGACCGCGACTAGGGGAGGAATAAAGAAGCGGGGAAGAAAGGGGAGAACAAGAATACTTGACCCGAAAACGTTTAATTAGAGGAAGTTCACTTCAAAACAATGTACTGTAGCGACATTTCTAAAGTTAAAGTAAACAGAGTTTAAATGAAAACATTGTATCGGATTACAAAGCAGCGGAAAAGACCAAGAGATAGATAATGCCGGGTATGACGACACGACACCATCCAAAAGGCAAAGTAAAAATACAATTTTGACTTTAATTGCTCAACATCCGTCATCCCCATCGTCGCTCAACCTGCACATTAAGAAAACAACATGCAGGGCTGAGTACTTATTGCACTCAGTGGACACACGCCAAAATCATAGTTTGTCATGCCATATCAGTGTAACCTTGGGGTTTTAAGTGTAAGAAAATAACCCAAGTACACTAAAACATATTTCATAAATTCGACTGCGCAGTCGTTTTCAGATATTGCCACCCTTATTCCCACCATCATACACTATCTGATCCAACGGGTGACAAGGGGCGTGGCCACACCCCAGGTCAACTAGACCGGCCAACTTGCTCTTAGATGGCTCCCGATCTCGTGTACACTAGCCTGAGGGTTCGCAGCCCAACAGACCCGAATTCGATTAAACATATGTGGTAAACCACTTCAGATAGGTTTCAAAACAAAACAGTTGGCAAGACAAACAGTTCATCCCCATAAACATTTCCGGAACAGCGTCCGTATTAAAGATAACCCACAAAATAGTAGGGTAGAAAAGCCCACCTCAATTGCTTAGCTTTTAAATAGTTCCCTTCTTCAACCACAATTTCCTCGTAAAAGATCACCCTTTTGAAAAATAAATAAATATCATAATTAGAGTCAGGAAAGACGAGGTTTAAACGACAATGCATGATTCCTACGTGGATGACTTCAACATCTAGCACGTTACACGTACACACACTTAACAACATCTTATAAGCCAATCACACAAAATCACATGTCCGGAACACACCACGCACGCACCCGACACGCATACAACGTACTCAAGACGCGCACACGACACACACGCAACACTCATACTCCCGGCATACCCTCACTGTGCAAACGGCTCACTTGGCTCGGAAAAGGTTCGGAAAAAGGATCGGCGTCTCGGCCTGGCTCGGTGTCTCGGCTGACCGTCTCGGCTGCCTGGCTCGGCACCTCGGCCGACCGTCTCGGCCGCCTGGCTCGGCACCTCGGCCGACCGTCTCGGCCGCCTGGCTCGGCACCTCGGCCGACCGTCTCGGCCGCCTGGCTCGGCACTGGCTCGGCGTCTGTCTCGGCATCTGGCTCGGCACCTGGCGCGGCACCTGTCTCGGCACTGGCTCGGCACCTGGCCCGATCAAGTGTACACCCGTTTTCCCCCAACCCACGATTCTCAAACCTTATACGACATTCCCACCATACATTCTACATCCCAAAACACACCCAAACCCATGGGATCAACCCTTCAAAACTCTCCACAACACTGCCCTAGGCCGAACCCCAAAACTCTCGGCCAACACACACAAACCACCCGAACCAAACGCTGTTTTCCCCGAGCCATCCCCTGGCCAAACACATCCACATACCTCACACTATCGAAGCACCCAGAATCACCCCCATTGCACACAAATACATCCCTCAAAAACATACATCCATCAGAAAAGCGCAGTTTACTTACAAAAATCATTATAAAATCATCCGACATCCAATGAAGCTGAAATTTACACACCACACAGAAGACACACCAAAGTTTAAACAGTTAAAATTTCGTACTAAAAGGAGATCGTTTGCTCAGTCAAAAAGGGGTCGGAACCCACTGTCAGTCACCACCGAAGACATACCCCACACAAACACATAATCACAAAGCCTATTCAGCATCTAAAACATTCAAAACGTCCTAAATGCATGTGTTTTTGAAATTATCATGAGTTAGGGTCTTGGGTTACCTTTCCCGGATAGTTCAAACGTAGTTCAAACGCTTTACTTCCTCTTCCGACTCCGATTCACAACGAGAGAGAGTAACACCTTGAAGAATCCAAGATTCGATGAGAGGGAGTGAAAGGAAAAAGGTGAGAACCGAGGGGGAGAAAGAGAGAAGCCTTACCGGTGAGAGAACAACTTCGAGAGAGAGAGAAATGAGCGACGGTGAGAGGGAAAGGTTGAGAGAGAGTAGATAGTTTTTTTTCTATTTTGGATCGGTTGTGAGGAGTGGGGAGAGGTTGAGAAATTAGTGGGAGAGGGGGAGGGGTTTTCGAAAAAGAGAGGGAGAGGGAGAGAAAACAATTAGTTAATTAGAATGTTTAATTCATTGATTAATTAATTATCCCAACTAACAAATGCTTAGGTAAAAACATATCCAAAAAAAATAAAATAAACAAATAAGATTTACCAACCATATCTTAAACAAGATATTCACAAAAATTCAAACCTTACTTAAAAGAATAAAATTCTATATTTTTTTTTTTTCGGATATTACAATATCCAAACTTATTAATTACATTCAATGACCATAAACATTCAATCATGAAGGACCAACCCATTGGAAGGAATTTCCTACTTATTAAACTCCTTAATGGAACATTTAAATTCTTTGATTTAGTTTTTGTTCATATTCATAAGCTTCTTATTCTTGCTATTAATGATTAGCTTTCTTCGACCACTAATATTGTGTTGTTTAGGTATATTATAGCATACGCCGACCTGACATTGTTGGTTTTGATTTTTGTTGTTTTGTTAATCTATTTATTGATATGTATTGTTATTATGTTGCTCGTCAATTTTAAGTTCATGTGGTCTTAATTGTAAATTTGTAATTGAACATAGAAGATATGATACTCGTAAAAATATTTAGTAATAATAATTATATCATGATTATAACTCTTAAAAATATAGTGATAATTAACACACCAATACGTACATATCATTAAATTAGGTCAAACAGTGTGCAAATCCAACTCTTGATAAGTTCAATTTGATATGACAACTACATTTAAAATAGCCAATATTTTAAAAATGTTATGTAAAAAAATGTCAACATATAGTTGAGCGAGGGACCAAAAGTGTTAAAATCAAGTGTGTCACATCTGAGTTGAATCATAAGATGGTCCATAATATCATTACTTAAAAATGACCCAAAAATTTAAACACGTTTACACCACACTAAACCCCAAACCACAACTTGTTAGCTTAATTACAACTTGTTGATTTTGGTATTCTTTGTTATCGATTCTATTCTGAAATGTTGTTATATTGCTCGTAAAAAATTTGGCTATGAGCATCCCACCAAGTTTCACAAAGACATCCACACAATATATAAATATTAATATAAATATATATATATGGAATATGCATATAGGTTTAAAAAATTGGAATTAATCAAAACTTGATGAATTTTTAATGCTGGCATTTTTTTAGTAGATGCAACAAAGGCAGGTGTATGTTATAGTATGTAGTTTTGGAATAGTAAGATACCCAAATAAATAAAAGAGACTAGATGTGAAGGACCAAAAATTTATTTTATTAGTATTTTTTTTTGTCACAGTATGATGGACCAAATTACAGCTTCATAAATTGGTCCCTCACAAAAATATTTGTAACGAGTAGATATACAACTTGGTGTGTTTTCAAATATGAACTCCATTATTATTATTAAATTTTTTTTCTATTTACGATCAATTTCTATGTCAAGAAACTTTTAAAGACCAATTCCGTGTTTTATTAAGTCCAATGTGTACACTATCAATATATCAACAATTGAGTATTGGGAATACAGATAGGTTCAAAATAGACCTATGTAATGATTCCAATTAATATTTGTTACTACTATAAGACTTTCAAATTGATGGCAACTGATTCCCAATAAGAAAATGTATAATGTTAATTGAACGTTCTTACATATAAAAACACAATAATAGATACTTGTGTTTATGGTATCCTTTTCTTAAATAGTTTTATGGTGATGGTGATAGACTAGTGATGACACGGTTATAGTAGTATTGTTAGTTACACATTTAAAAACTTAGTTAAACTATTCAAGTCTCATTTCTTGGATAGGAATAACATGACGGATCATTTAGGAGGGAAGGGGTCGGGGTCGGTTTGTTGGTGTGTGATTTAGCGCTTGTTTCGGGCATTTAGGAGGGAAGGGGTCGGGGGTCGGTTTGTTGGTGTGTGATTTTGCGCTTGTTTCGGGCATTTAGGAGGGAAGGGGTCGGCCGCTCCCCCAGACGGCCAAGATGGTCTAAATTTCCCTTAGGATTGCCTAAAACAGCATGCCCCATCTAGAATTTTTTTAAGAAGACAGGTCAAACAATGCCATTTTGATATATAAATTTACCTTGTAAAATTACAATTTTGTCATACTTTAAAATGAAATAAAAACATATTCTTCTCATATGTTGACTAGGCTGCATGTTCATTTCCATCTAATAGATAATTCAAAGCCTACTACAAGTATAGTGAATAGAATCTTGGAAGTTCATGGCGGCACAGGTGGAATTGGTCCAATACTGGTCCTATGTTTTTGTTTTTATTAATACACACGTCTCCAAAATGGTCCAAAAATGATGAATATGTAGTGTATAGGCATGGGTGTAGTTCAAATGTAGAATGAATTTAGATGAATTCATGTGATCTCCCACATCATCAACCGGTCCATTTTCCTATCCCTAACTCTACCAATCGAAATTTCTCATTGTTTCCCATTTATTGCACTTATTACAAAGTCAATATTGAAGGAACCTCATATCTGGAACTAACTAAAGATAAAATATCGACATATTTGATTACCACGCGCGTGCTTTCACTTGAGCTTGACCCTTCCACTTTTGTGTCTAGGGCATCTCCAGTGGCATCGTCCAGCAATAGCTCAGCCACAAACTCCTTCTGCCACATTATCAGCACTAAAAATCCTCATGCCACATCATCAGGACAAACAAATAGCCCAACAATAGCCTTGCCACATCACCCCTAATTATATAAAACAAATAATTGGCAATCACACAAAATACGGAATTAAATGTACGACACAGATACGGGAAAATTCAATAATATTATTTAAATTAAAAAAAGTACAATAAAAAATACATTAATTTAAAAATATTTACATAAAAAAATACATTAAAAAAATTTAAATTCGCTCGCCGCACGCTCGCCGGTCCTGAGCCTGTTGGCGGCGAGCGCATCGGCGAATGCTCGCGAATCAGCCAGCGCTAGCCGATTTTTTCGCCGAAATGGCGCTCGCCGGTAACAATGGTTCGGCGAGCAGACCGACGAGCGCCGGAAATCGGCTAGCCGGCCCGCTCGCCGCCATTGGAGATGCTCTTACAAATGAAGAGTCTAGCAAAATGAAACTGGTTGAATCAGACATTGAAAAATGATGTCTTATGTATCGAAAGACACAGATAGAATGGGTGTTCATTACCCAACAATCATTATAAACAATGAATGTTGAAGGAAGAACAAAAATAAACTACTACCCTAAATAATTAAATAATTGGAGCTGAGCTACTGCACTATAGTATTAGCGTAATCCGCCATTGGTTTTGGATCTCTCATTGGCCCCTATCTTTTCTCAAATAGTGAAAAAATAAACCTTCCAAAATGAGTTAACATGAGGGTAGTTTTGCCAAATTCTGATTCTTAGTTTTAAAATTTCCCTCTGAATTAGCAAACAATTGCAAATCAGAATAATTATTAATTTAATAAGATTCACCAGCAGATTTAAAGCTGATATGCAAAATCAAAATTTAGACAAAAAATTTTAAAATTATATGCAAATACCCCTATTCTAAAAAATACTCATGATTTGTCAAAAATGTAAACAGAAAAGTCGATACAAATAATAGAATAATGGGCTCTTAGAAATTGATAAATACTACTAGCTAGTATTTATTATTTGAAGACTATATGCCCATCAGTTGTGCTCGCAAAACCTCAATCAGGCCCAACTTCATACCGATTTTTAGGCCTCAGAGGAGTATTAATACTAGTAAGATTTAAGATCATGTTTGGTCTGATTCAGCCTAATCCTATAAAACTATTACTATTATTAATATAATAATAGTAATAATAATTTCTCCAAACACGAGTAGTAATTTTTCAATGATACATTACGGAGGAGTGCTTGTTCGCCCGATTCCAGTTAGAACCGGACCGGTTGACCGGTTACAAAATTTTGAAATTCAAGAACCAGAAACGAAACCGGAACCGGAACCAACCGGTTCTGGTTTGGAACCGATCGGTTAAGAACCAACCGGTTCCGGCTTGGAACCGAAGAATCGGTTTGTCGTCTAATTTTAATTCAAAATATTACCCGAATAAAAATTTAAATAATTACATCCAAAAAAATTAATAATCTAACATCTAAAAATATAAAAATTCATGAACTTAATATCTAAAAGTACGAATAAACATAAGTCAAATAGTAAAAACTAACAAAGCAACAATATTCATCATCCAATTACTAAAAATTTAAATAATTAAATACCTACACAAGTCCAACACCTAAAAATATTCGATAAGTCAATACCTAAATTATAAAATAGGATTAAGAAACTTGAATAATAGTAATCGTATATTAATTTATATTAATATTAAATTATAAAATATAAATTAAAAATTAAATTAAAATTTAACCCGGTTCCCGGTTAGGAACCGGTACCGGAACCGAAATCGGATATTCCGGTTCCGGTTCCTCAATTAACCGGTCGGTTCCGGTTTCGGATAACCGAGAACCGGAGAACCGATTAAGCACCCCTAACATTACATGTCTAATAAATAATCCTCCCCTGAAACAGTCACCTCACTAGAAGAAATAATATTAATGAATTGAAACATATAAGTACTATGGACAATTCAAACACAAGATTGAGAGATAATCACCAGACAATTTTCAATGCCTAGTGAGCTTGCTCATCACATTGTACATGTTTTACACGCACGCACAAAGCAAAGGAGTTTAAAGCTAGACAAGGTTTAGAACAATCTTTAAGAATGTTTACAGATAAATGAGTACACACTTAAAATATGTAGTCAGGTTATTAGTCTGTCATTCATTTTATTTTGTGTGTATAATAACAACTAGTACATGGATTTAACGTTATAATAATGGTAGAATAAATCAAATACCTTCATCAGTTTCAAACATCAGTAACAGCCTTCCTTGTGTTATGCTTGCATTCGTTCTTCTGCTTCTTCTTCTCCGAGGTTTTCTGAAACTTATGAGGTTTCAGGGTGTAGCAAGTGATAGCTGATATGCAGCGTTCCAAACATGCTATATTTCCCAGCACTGCAGACAAGCATTTGCAGAATCTGATCCGGCCATGGAGGGTCTACTCGTTTGCTTTTGCTTAATGTCTTAAGTCTCTGGTTTGTCTGAAGTTCCCATAAGAGCTAAGTACATGATTCAGATTCTTGAGTTTCCAATCTGTTTCCAGAAAAGGGAATTTAAATACAAAGAGAAACAAACAGTTGACCCTTTCTAGCAACATATTTCTACAAAACACTTGCGCAACATGAGCAAGATGCAGATTGAGATAATATAGCAAACTATAAACCAAGATAGTTAGAAAACTCAATAATAGTCTCAAGGAGGGACCTGATTCAGCACGCTCAAGCAATTTATGGTGAGACGTTCCACTTGTTATTGCTATCTTTGTGGAGAACGGAGATCTCGCCTTTCCAGCTACAGCTAGCAACTACATTAGGCAAGACAGGGTGGAATGCAACATCTATGCATGCCTGCTCGTATGCCTTTACCTTGCTTAGAAGTTTGGATGTTTTAGAGTTATAAAAGTAGATACAGCCATCGGAGGATCCAGAGGCCACCAAATTCCCATCCAAACTGAAATTGCACTTGATAGGGAAACCAGAGACACCATGACCTTCGTATCTCTTGTACTTGTCAAGTTTAAATGGTGGTCTGGAAGAGAATATAGCTATGTAGTTTCCATGGGATTGTGCAATAAAATATGGCTCAAATGGGTGGCATCTTATAGAAGGGCATGTGTAAGCTTCTGCGTAAACCTGGGAAACAATAAATCAGCTGTCTAGAACAACATTTTGAAATATAAACATAGTATTTAGCTGTTGTTAGGTTTATAACAAGAATTTCTTGCCTGTTGAAGGCTAAACAAAGCGATACAAAAGTACTTCAGTTTGAGATGTCATAAGAATGCCCGAAAATTCATTCAAAGGCATGCACATCAAGTTGGCCAAAATACTGTAAAGCATGAATTCTCCTCCCTATCCTTTTTTCAATTTTCATTAATTCATCTGCACGATTATGCACAGGAAAATTTGAACTTGCATATTGAACTTGGATGTTGTTATATTGATGGCATAATACAATATGATAGTGGATTCTCATTTTATGAGTATGGCCTATAGCAATGAACACAGGACAACAAAATATTACCTGATTGGATAAAGGAACTTGCCGTGAAACATCCCAAACTATAATTGAATTTTCACTGATATTGCTTTTATACACATCACTTGAGGTCATTAACTGCATGCCGTCAACGGTAAATTCCACGTCAAGGATTGGTCCAAGACTGCGGACATATTCATGGACCACTGTCCCAGTCCTAATATCCCACAGTTTGAGGTGACCTTTTGATCCCCCAGAAATAAAAAGATCAGAGTTTTTTGGAGAAAATCTTACAACTTGTACTATTTGGTCCTCCTTAAAAACCTTAATCTCCATTCCCTTTTCAACATCAACCAATCTGGATGTGCAATCATAACCACAAGAGAGTACAGATAATCCCATATGAGACCATTTCACATCTTTTACGGCTGCATGATGATAGTCAAACATACATGCTCGTTTCTGACCTCCACTCCATACATTCCATATGTTCACAGTATGATCCATGCCGGCAGATGCAAGAAGATGAGCTGCAAAGTAACATCTTAAAGCAAATTAGAAATTCATAGCTTAAAAACTCAAGTCAAGTCTTTTCAATAGGTCAACCAGATAAGATCATAAGAGACTGGACTTGGTTAAGCATTGAGTCATGAAGTATAAGCAAACCTCTACCACAACTAGAAATCAATACGCAATAAAAAAGAAAGTAGCTTGTAAACGCCAACCAAATGTGGGCTTAAAGGTTCTCTAGCATAAAACAAATACCCTTTATAACTCACTACAGTCTGGTTAAGAAAATGCGCCATTGGCAGGAAACTACATCCTGGAGACTTTCTTGCGGAAGAACTATCTTAAGTTAAATATCTAAACAAAACACATTTATAGTCGAAATATCATTGTCAACGCAGAATGAAAACAGAATAGGACCTATAATGCTAGAAAACGGGGTCTCATCAAATAACGCATGCCCTCTGAAGAAATATGTGAACGATAAAATTAGCCATGGCAACATAATACTCCCTCCATCCCATAAAAATATGAGCATATACTCCCTCCGTCCCATATTTTTATGGGACGGAGGGAGTATATAGTATGGTAGATAGATTCTAGATTTGATTTGTAAGACATATCAACTCTCTGCATAAGAATAATTATCAAGAAAAAGCACTGTTCAACAATGAAGCTTGTTTGAACTTTGAAAGTAATAGTTAAAGACAATAATGAAAATTACAATGAGTTTTGGACCACTGCACCGTGTTGACAGAGCTCGTGTGCCCATCCAGAGCAGCAGAAAGAGACACTAGATTTTGGCTGGCCTTCGTGCGACGCTGCAGTGTTGTCAAAATAGCATGTGGTACATCTGTAACAGAAATGCTTCCCTTCACTGCACGATTTAAGCTTTAAAGTCAATCACGAAAAGCTTAACATGTTCTTTCAGTCCAATAATGCTCTGACTTTTATAAAATACAAGGATATTTTGAAGTCGTTATAAACATTCAATTTACTCCGAGATTAATCAAGTTCAATGAGGACGGGAATTGCCTGGTGAAGGTGCTACGTAACTCCGGTTCCCAGTAGTTGGTACAGGATCCAAGGTGGCTGCTCTTTGCCGCTTGGATATATATCTTCCAGCAATCGGGGCTTCTGCATGGTGACTTGGAGGAGGAAACGTGGCCATCTGGATCTGACTCGTCGATAATTTTTCGGGTCTGAGGCGTTTTGGAGGAGGCGGCAGTGGACCCCATTGCTCTGGTAATCCACCACCACCAACTTGCCTCCCAGTGCCACCATCCTCATCGGAATCGGAAGCAGTTGCGTATGCTTTACTGAGAAGATCCATTTTAGTGTGGGTTCTTGTTTGATGTGAGCATATGTTTAATTTTGAGACTAGGGCAAACCTTTCCAAGATAAAGTACTTTAATATCTGAATGAAAAAATTGATCAGATTAATATGCAAGGCTGGAAAATAAGACTAGAAAGTTTGGATTTATAAGCTATAAACTTCAGCAGTAAAAATGGTCGGCTACAAACTATGTATAATCTCATTCTACCACAAAAACACTATGCAAATACATCAATAACCAAATAGAAACATAAAACATAACTTAATTCATCAGAAAATGAAAGCTATCAGTAGAGGAATTAGATGCTCTAAATATGAATTTTTACAAGCTAAAGTACATAAGTTTTTTTCACTTTGCACACAGGCTGCTCAACCATAGTGTCAACACTTCATATTTTTCGTATGTATTTATCATTTTTAGCAAGCAGTATATGTATGAAAATATGATTGAGGAGCGAATTAAACTTCCAGATAACATTTTACTACATGCAAAGTGCCAAAGCACATACATGTATGAACGATACAGCACAGCACAAGTTAAGACCGAAAATATAAAATACAATGACATTACACTGATTCTCCACTATAAATTGCTTGACCATTCCAAAAGTGAATAAGGAAAGAAAGGGAAAATGATAAAAGCAAAATTCCTCAGCCATATTGTTTGCAATTGCTTATCTAGTTTTTAGTCATTAAATCCATCCACCCGAAGCAATTCACCACATTGAAGTTCCAAAATAATACAAACCGCCATCACGGATACACTATGTAAGTTCAGAATCAGTACCAAGAACCAACATCTGTCATTTAATCTTATAAAAAACTATCATTCTCTGCCATGATATCTAAAGAATAATCAGGAATATTACTCTACATCAGAGAATACCTGAAACTACAAATGGTTGATTTTATGTTCAGGTAGTGGCAATGATAAGTATTGATAACACATTATCAACAAATATGTATAATAAAATCCCCCACTCCACCAGCAGTAATTCAGATCAATGATAGCCACATTCCAAAACTAGCATACTGGAGAAGCAATAACACAGAATAATAAGCAGGAAAAGAACTAGAACAGAAATTCTCTAATTGGAGCAGCAAGTAGTTTCTGTTTCCAATGACAATAAGCTGTCTCCTTCTAGAACTTTTGACCCCGATGAATATACTGAGGAGCTGAGTCAAGTCTCTAATGCTTCTATCCTAAATTGGTTTCTCTATTCATTAATTTTTTCCTTCTAATTTGTATCCTCACTAGCATCATAAACATAAATTCCGTACAATCACCAGCACGAGGAAAATCAAACAACTAGAGACCTGGAGCAGAGCATGCCTGCTATTTCGAGAAGCTTTACGCGGCCGCGTTTGGTCCTCCGGTCGACTCTCGCCGCCGAGAACTGTTCCAAGGCGCAGAGTTTGTTGCAGAGAGGGAGCGAGAGAACACAAAAAGCATCAATCGAAAAAATAAAATCAAGATAGGCCAATTGGGCCTTGATTAAATTAATATATGGGCCCTAAACTAATTTAATTGTTGGGCAACTTATTTATTGAATAAAACTACTACAAGTATAATTAATTGAGGTGTTGTAAAATCATGTGAGCTTATGTTTTGTGTTACTATTTTTATTATTAATAATTCTCATTTTTATGTTTTAAAATTGCAACAACTCAATTGATTGGTGCTTCACTCGTTTTTATGTATTTTAATGCTATAGTTTAGTTGCAACATATAAGTATTATACTTATACACTATTAATAAGATAAGGCAATGTTAAATTTTTACATTTAATTGATGAAGTGACTGAGATAAATATCTTTTGAACTACATTTTAATTTAATTTAGAAAAATTAAATTAAAAGGTAATTTATATTATAAAAAAGGTAAAAGTGATAGTAATAAATTACAACGTTAACTCAACTTTGTTAGTGTTCAAAAAAATGGCCAGGGAAAATCTGTCTTTAAATGGTACAACAATTATTCCTTTGAAATATACAAGGAAATTTTATTTAATTCCTGACATTATCTGTGAATATTTTTCCAACTTACATTCCATAGTCCTTATTTTTCAAATGTTTAAATTACCTGTATACTGACTGTGAACATAAATGAACATATTAATGAAGATTCTATTTATGACTAAATCTCTTTTGATTGATTAATTGCCTCATACCGCTAAATCCTGAAGCCTTCATTTCATTAATGACTCTTTTATCTAACACTTTAATTAAAATAATTTAAATAAAGATGGAGATATAGTTTTGTCTTACTTCCCCAAAAAATATCCTTGGTGTTTGCAATCTAAGACCATCCACAACGCGTCTCGCGCCGGGCTCGCGTCTCGTCTCGGAGAGACGAGACCCCCGCGTGACGCATTGCAGCGCCCATCTCGTCTCTATCTCGCGTCCGTCTCGTCGCGTAGCTCGTCTCGGCGAGACACGAGACAAGGCCTCATCTGGGGAGAACGACCTCCGCCTATGATCTGGTGGAGCAAATGCAGTATCTCTACGTGAGAGTGGTGAAGGCGAGGGAGCTGGCGGCGGCGTACACCGCCGGAGAAGCGGTGGCGGAGGTGAAGCTCGGGAACTACAAAGGGATCACGAAGAGGGTCTCTTACTCTACCAATCCGGAGTGGAATCAGGTGTTCGCCTTCTCCAGAGACTGCGTACAGTCGTCGGCGGCGGAGGTCTTCGTGAAGGAGGGAAACCAGAAAGATGAGTTTTTGGGGCGTGTTTGGTTCGATCTTTCCGAGGTTCCGAAGCGGGTCCCACCGGATAGCGAGCTGGCGCCGCAGTGGTATAGGATGGAGGATAAGAAAGGGGAGAAAGTGAGATCCGGTGAGGTTATGTGTTGGAGAAGATTGCACCAAATCAGGGAAAAGATATACGAGAATCAATCTTTACCAAGTATAGGAGATTTGGAATCAATGTAATTATGTTAATTAGGTTTACCATATAGATGAGTCCTTAGCCCTATATATTGACGCTATGTGTATAATGTAAATTCATTCAGAAATAATATATCGATTCTATCGATACTTTAACATGGCATCAGAGCAAGAATGATCTTGGCTCAGAACAATATCATCATAGCCACAATATACCAAATTCTCGACCTCATAGCCAAATCAACCAAAGAAATCGAACCCTACATCAGAAACTATGTCAGACACCGAGAAGGATACAAAAACGGATCTGGAAACACCAACAAAGTTAAGGAACAACAAGAACGTTACTGTCGCGTTCAAACTGAACGGAAAGGACTACCCGATCTGGTCCAGATTGACGAAAGTCAAGATAGGAGGCCGAGAGGCCTACGGTTGGGTAAAGAGGGAGGCTGCCCGGAGGAGTATCAACACACCCCCCCTACCCACCGGAGACTACGACGGCAGAGCAGCCGATTCGTCGACAGGAGGAGGAATTGGGCACGGCCTCGCTGCCCAGAGCCAACGCCCCAACTCGCGCGGACCACCACGACCTACCACGACCACTCACCGACCGGGAAGCAGGCCAGACAAATCCCGGCTAATCTGTTCTCATTGCGGGAAACCGAGACACTCCCGGGGGGAATGCTTCCTTCTAATCGGATATCCGAAGTGGTGGGAGGAGAAACAGAATGAGAGAGCTCAAGCAAAGCTCGCGGTCAGCGTAGATGAGAAGGGGCATCCCGCTCGAATTGGTGCCGGAAATAGGGAAACAGCGACTGGCCAAGGGAAATCGTCGGCTGGAGCTTCGACCGGCGGCGACGGCGTTCGTAGAGTCGGCCATTTCGCCGAGAGGGCGGAGGAGCTGAGGAAGACGAGCGGCGCCGTCTATGAAGGTAAAGGGTTTGGTTTAAAACCAAACCCTTGTATTTTTCCCTACTCTACTTTTGACCCCAAGAAGAAATGTTTATTACAAATTGGACCCCATGATATTTCATTTAGACCCCCAGATCCTATGGGTTATCAAACACGGCCCCAGAATATGGAAAATTCTCGAAAAAGCCCAAATATTTGCAGTTTTGTGTCAAACAACCCCTTTGCACCGTTAGAAACTATTTCCGCTGCATTTCATGTTTATAATAATGATAGAACGAGCAATAAGGGTTGGATTTTTTTACTGTGGAGCCACAGATACTATGACCCCGGATAGAAATGATTTTAGTAGCTATGGTGAAATTGCTGATACATTATTAGAACTGCAAATGGGGAGTTGATTACTGTTGTTGGGTCGGGAACTATCAATATATCTCCTACTCTATGTTTGTCAAATTGTCTACATGTTCCTACGCTATCTCAGAGATTGATGTCCATAAGTCATGTGACTAGAGACTTGAATTGTACACTTCTGATGCACCCCACTTTCTGTATATTACAGGATATTCAGACGAGGAGGATTCTTGGGCGTGGCACTGAGAAACAAGGACTTTACTACGTGGATGAGATAGCTCAACATGGCAATGCGATGTTGTCTCACGGAACCACGAAACAAGAAATTTGGCTGTGGCACCGAAGACTAGGGCACCCCTCTCCTGGTTACTTTAAACTTCTTTTTCCAAACATTTCTATTCCTACCGATTTTTCATGTGAAACATGTGTTTTGGCCAAGAGCCATAGACAGTCTTTTAAGCTTACCAACACCCGTATGAATTCTATTTTTTCCTTAATACATGCTGATGTGTGGGGCCCTGCACCAATTGTTGGTGGGGGCAGTTTTCGATATTTTGTGCTATTCGTGGATGATTGCACTAGAATGACTTGGATATACTTTTTGAAACATAAATCTGAAGTTGTGGAATGGGAGGGAGTTTGTTAACAATTCTATGGCCCAATTTTGTAAGGATAAGGGAATGATCCATCAAACATCCTGTGCCTACACACCCGAACAAAATGGGGTAGCCGAGAGAAAGAACATAGTTATCCTTGAAATCACCCGGGCTCTCATGATCGAATCCAAGGTACCCAAACATTTCTGGCCTGAAGCTATAGCCACCTCTGTCTATCTCATGAACCGTCTCCCTACCAAAATCCTCAACAAAAAAACCCCGCTCGATACCCTCTCCAAAATGACCAAAATTCCCCAACACCTGAACCTTTCACCTAAAGTCTTTGGGTGCACCGTTTATGTCCATATCCCGAAACACGAGAGAACCAAACTATCACCTTGTGCAACAAAATGTGCCTTTGTCGGGTATGGGATAAACCAGAAGGGATACCGATGTTTTGACCCTCTCACCAAAAAGGTCATTACTACCATGAACTGTAACTTCCTAGAAACCGAATTCTTTTACCACACCCACCTTAGTAGTCAGGGGGAGAGTGATCCAGGTAGTTCACCAGACTATCTAAGTTGGGTTGTACCACTTCCAAACTCTTCGATTGAGGATCCAACAGAACCAGTTGTTATTGCCACCGAGCAAGTCTCACCACAAGAGTCATCTCATCCGCCGTCCCCGGATCCTCCTTCGATGATATCCGAGGTAATTCCTGAACCCGATCCTAGTGAGAATACAGTTTCTCCTAACCCCTTGAGTCCAGATTTCCCCGAAGAAGATAATACGATTGACAGTGATACTGGAGGGTATGTTCTCCCTCATCGGACTACAAGAGGAATACCACCAAAGAGATATTCCCCTGAGAAGATTGGGAAGAAGAGCCGTTATGGAGTAGCAAATTTTGTGCAAGGGAATTTGGCTAAAATGGCACGAGCTTTCGAAGCCGCACTGTATGAGGAAGAGGAAATTCCACAATCGGCAGAGGAAGCAATGAAACATAAACATTGGAGGGATGCTATGCTTACTGAAATGAGGGCACTAATAAGGAACAATACATGGGTGAAAGGCAAGTTGCCTGAAGGAGTACGGACAGTCGGGTGCAGATGGGTGTTCACTATAAAACATAGACCAGATGGCACGGTGGAGAGGTACAAGGCCAGACTTGTGGCTAAAGGGTACACTCAAACCTATGGAATCGATTATGATGAAACATTTTCACCTGTGGCGAAAATTAATACTGTGAGGGTCTTGTTCTCAATCGCCGTCAACAAGGATTGGTCACTTCACCAGTTCGACGTGACTAATGCCTTCTTGCACGGGGAGTTACCAAAACCAGTCTTCATGGAACCCCCACCAGGCTTTGCTAGTGAGTTCCAAGATGGATAGGTGTGCCAACTGAAAAAGACATTATACGGGCTCAAGCAGTCTCCAAGGGCATGGTTCGGGAGATTCACGGAGGTGATGAAGAAGTATGGATATAAGCAGAGTAATTCCGATCACACATTGTTCATTAAGAAGAAATGAGGTAAAATTACGTGTCTAATCATATATGTAGATGACATGATTATCACTGGAGATGATACAGAAGAAATGATCGAGCTAAGGAAGAACTTGTTCAATGAATTCGAGATGAAGGATCTAGGACTCCTTAAATACTTCCTGGGGATAGAAGTGCTAAGATCGAAGAAGGGGATCTTCATAAATCAGAGAAAGTACGTCCTCGACCTATTGGCAGAAGTGGGAATGGTGGACTGTAAACCCGCGGACACTCCAATGGTCCAAAATCATGGGTTACAAATGAAGGAAAACGCAAGACTTGCCGACAGGGGGAGATATCAGAGGTTGGTTGGAAAATTGATTTATCTATCACACACTAGGCCAGATATTGCTTATGCTGTGGGAGTTGTAAGTCAGTTTATGCATGCACCACAAGAAGAGCACTGGGATGCAGCATTAAGAATCGTCCGATACTTAAAGGGGACGGCAGATCATGGACTTCTGTTTGAAAAACACGGGAACTTGGAGATACATGGGTTTACTGATGCGGATTGGGCAGGAAATCCGAATGATAGGAAGTCAACCGCATGATACTTCACCTTTATTGGAGGTAATCTTGTGACATGGAGAAGTAAGAAACAGAAGGTGGTAGCACTCTCTAGCGCGGAGGCAGAGTTTCGCGGAATCAAAAGTGGATTGACCGAACTACTATGGCTAAGGAGGATTATGAAAGAATTGGGCCTGGACTCATCGAAGACCTGCAAATTGTTTTGCGATAACAAGGCAGCCATCAGCATTTCTGAGAACCCGGTTCAGCATGATCGAACCAAACATGTTGAAGTTGACAGACACTTCATAAAGGAGAACATTGAAGCAAAGATAGTGGAGATGCCATTTGTCAAGTCCGAAGATCAGTTGGCGGACATCCTTACAAAGGCAGTGAACTCGAAACTATTTCGGGAAGTATTGTGCAAGTTGAGCATCGGTAACCCCGTCGCTTAACTTGAGGGGGAGTGTTGGAGAAGATTGCACCGAATCAGGGAAAAAATATACGAGAATCAATCTTTACCAAGTATAGGAGATTTGGAATCAATGTAATTATGTTAATTAGGTTTACCATATAGATGAGTCCTTAGCCCTATATATTGACGCTACGTGTATAATGTAAATTCATTCAGAAATAATATATCGATTCTACGGATACTTTAACATTATGGTTTCAATTTGGTTCGGAACTCAAGCTGATGAAGCCTTTTCAGAGGCGTGGCATTCCAAGGCGGCTAATGTCCATTTCGATGGTTTGAATTCGATTAAATCCAAGGTTTATTTGTCTCCAAAGCTGTGGTATTTGAGGATTGGTGTGATTGAAGCTCAAGATGTGGTGTTGGGAGACAAGATGAGGTATCCGGAGCTGTTTGTTAAAGTTCAAGTGGGGAATCAGGTTTTGAAGACGAGAATTGCATCTCTTGGTTCGGGTAGGAGCTTTTCTAATCCTTATTGGGATGAGGATTTGATGTTTGTTGTGGCTGAGCCTTTTGAGGACTACTTGTTGATCTCGATTGAGGATCATTTGGGTCTGAGCCGCGACGAGGTTGTTGGGAGGATGGCTCTCCCGGTTTCCAACGTCGAGAGGCGGCTCGACGAGAAAGGCGCTGTGTCGAGGTGGTACAACCTCGACACGTGCGAGGGGAAGGCCGTGGGGTTCGGGTGTCGGGTGCATTTACGTGCGTCGCTGGAGGGCGGATACCACGTGCTCGATGAGGCAACCGTGTACAGCAGCGACGTCCGCACCACGGCGAAGCAGCTGTGGAAACCTAGCATTGGGGTTCTTGAGGTTGGGATTTTGGGGGCGTCGAATCTTGTTCCAATGAAGGTTAAGGAAGGGAAGGGAGGGATTGCGGATGCTTATTGTGTTGCTAAATATGGGCAGAAATGGGTGAGGACTCGAACCGTGGTGGATAGTTTGAGTCCGAGGTGGAACGAGCAGTACACGTGGGAGGTGTTTGATCCTTGTACGGTAATCTCGATCGGTCTGTTTGATAACTCTCGTGTCACGGGGGCTGGCTCCAGAGACACGAGGATCGGGAAGGTGCGGATCCGTCTCTCTACACTAGAGACGGATCGGGTGTACGCCCACGCGTACCCTCTCCTGATGCTTCACCCGTCCGGGGTGAAGAAAATGGGGGAGTTGCATTTGTCTGTGAGGTTCACGTGCGCGAATGTGTTGAACATGCTTCACATGTACGCCACGCCGCTCCTTCCGAGGATGCACTATGTGGTGCCGCTGTCGATGGCGCAGCTGGAAAGCCTTCGCCACCAGGCGATGAGTGTGGTCGCGGCGAGGCTGGGGCGGGCTGAGCCTGCCCTGGGGAGGGAGGTGGTCGAGTACATGCTCGACCACGACTCCAATGTGTGGAGCATGAGGAAGAGCAAGGCGAACTTCCTCAGGCTCACCAAGGTGGTGGGATGGGTCGTGGCGGTGGGGAGGACAATGGAGATGTCGAGGAGCTGGCGGAGGCCGGTGGTCTCTGCTGTGTTTGTGATGATGTTTATGGTGGCGGTGATGGTCCCGGAGATCGTAATGCCATGCGTGCTGTTGACGATGGCGGGGGTGGGGATGTGGCGGTACAGGTTGAGGCCACGACATCCACCCTACATGGATGCTAGGGTGTCATACGCAGAGAGCGTGCATCTGGATGAGCTGGACGAGGAGTTCGACTCGTTCCCGACGAGCCGGAGTCCGGAGTTGGTGCGGATGAGGCACGATCGACTGAGGAGCGTGGCGGCGAGGATTCAGACTGCGGTGGGGGACTTGGCGACGCAGGGGGAGAGGTTTCAGGCATTGCTGAGCTGGAGGGACCCGAGGGCGACGTTCTTGTTTGTGGTGGTGTGTTTGGTGGTGGCGTTCGGGTTCTACTTGGTGCCAATTAGGTGGGTGGTGGCGCTGGGCGGAGGATATTACCTTCGCCCGCCCAGGTTTAGGAGCCGGCATCCGTCGTGCGCCATCAGCTTCTTCAAGAGGCTGCCTTCGAATGCGGATGGCATGTTGTAGTGTGGAAACTACTAAGGCATGAGGATGAATGATCATGATCTTTGCTGCTAAGTTGTGTTATGATGCTTTCTTTTATACTCCGTACTTACTTTTTTGCTTTGTAGACTTGTGGATTAGTTGGGGAATGACTTTCTTATTTCTTTTGCTTTTTTCTCTTTCTGGTTGCCTTATGTTTTGTTGGTGATGTAAAGTTGAATATTTGGGATCTTATTCCTATATATGTATAATGGTGAAATCAACTTTTGGATGGCATTTTTAAAACATTCATCGGAAATCGAGATGCCCGTGCCTAAGTTCGTTTTAAAGTGTTGCATATAATAGAGATTATATGAATCAAAAAAACAAAAAATATGAACTTTTTTGACCACTTTCTACATTCTTTAGGCTACTTGGAATTCATAAAGAAATGGACAATTGGATTAAGCCATTCAAAACTGAAAAGTTAATTCATTTGAATGTACAAACAATGAGAGTCCACATTACCGCTCGCCCGTATGCGTTAACAAATTGCAAGATTTAACAAAATTAGAAGCCATTGAATCTCTTCCATTCTTCCACAACCAAATTCAGCCATTTTCAACACCCTAATGCTACACTGAAAAACCACTCATCTTCAACCAATGATCGATCCTTCGATACTGTACATCTTCAAACACACCCTAAAACGAAGCGTCATGGCCAGAGCTCCCGTTATTCCAAGCACTTCTGTTGAGGACTCCTCCATGTTCACTCATGCTTCCCTGTAATCTGTAAAATGCTCGGTTACTCCTTACCGTCCTCAAGGGGCCCGATCTATTTCCATGTCTCAATGGCAAGGACATCCCACCCTCAACCAACCCTGAAGCTGAAAACGGTCTGTTTTCCAGATCATCAAGCGGACCAGAACTGTATTCCATAGTTATGAAAGAAGAAGCTTGCCCACATGTCAATCGGGGAGTGAGGCCCCCTCCATTCCACCAGCTGCTATCTGATGGGGCAAAGTCAGCTTTGAAATCTGAATCACGGGCTGACGATTCCTTCAAACTAAAAGCATCAGCACACGTCTCATCCGTATCGTTGTAGATGAGCTTGAGTGCCTGAACTACTTCTCCCATGAATGGCCTGTGAGTCACCTCTGGGTGAACACACATGGAAGCAATAGCAGCAACCTTTGCCATGTCATCAAAATCATAGCTCCCAGCCAAAGATGGATCAACTAGCTGCTCCAAACCTTCTCGATTTGTCAGTAGGGGTCGTGCCCAAGTTACAAGGTTTTCTTGTCCAGGAGGCTGTGACATATCAACTGGTGTTCTACCGGAGAGAAGCTCCAGTAGCACCACCCCATAACTATAGACATCACTTTTGACAAGCAGATGGCCAGTCATTGCATATTCAGGAGCAACATATCTGGTGGAGTCAAAATACGTATTAGGCATATGAAATCAGATGGGCCACAGTATGATTAAATTTACATTATACAAATACATCAGAGAGGGAGAGAGAGAAACTGAAAAAAAATAAGAGAGCGAAAAGCGTAAAAAGAAACAATATGCAACAAACCAAGGATCTCTTTCATTATTTCAACTTTTTGTGATGAAAGAAGGGGGGGGGGGTGAAGGAGAGAAGTGATGGGATTTCATATTTATACATTAGAATGTGTCAAACAAGTTCAAAACTATCCAGCATGATTTTATGTTAACGAGTCTCATATTAATGAATAACATAAAAGTATCATAAAAGATTTTTCTTCTAGAAATAACATACCCGAAAGTTCCCATGACCCGGGTAGATATATGCTGGCTTCCCTCCGTGGCTTCCCGTGCCAAACCAAAATCAGAAACCTTGGGAGTATAGTCATCCTCTAGTAAAACATTACTAGCTTTAAAGTCTCTATGAATAACCCGTGGATTAGAATCTTCGTGAAGGTAAGCTAATCCTCTTGCAGCACCCAGCGCAATTTTCAGACGTGCATCCCAATCAAGAGGCCCCAAGCTCCTGTCTGGACCTAAAATATCAACAGCCAAATTTCAGTCAATGACTTGTCAAGCAAATTTTCATGTGTCACTGAAATCAAGAGGCTAAAAGACATGGGATATACTTCTAAAGTTGAAGAAAATGATTTAAGGTATACCATGTAAGTGGGATTCAACACTGCCATTGCGAATTAACTCGTACACCAAGCAGCGTGTGCGCTGTTCAATACATATGCCAATTAATTTCACCAAGTTACGGTGATGCAACCGACTAAGCATCTCGATTTCAGCAATAAATTCACGGTCACCATTCTGATTGCCCCTTGTTAGTAATTTAACAGCAACTTCAGTTCCATCCTGCAAAAGCCCATGATATACACGCCCAAATCCTCCTTCGCCAAGCACCTTCTTTAGGCTGAATTTGTCTGTGGCATTCTCAAGCTCTGCCAGCAAAAACGTTTTAACAGAAAGAACTGAAGCAGGCATGGCAGACACCAGAGAAGCTGAGGTTGAGCTGGATGGACTACTTGACAGCATAGACCCCATTCCTATACCATAAAATTTGAAAATAAGCAAAGTTTACAGAAGAACAAAGTAACCACTTGCACACTTTGGCATATGCCTTTAACCTTCGATCGTTACTTAGATGAGATCTAACTGTAGAACCTAGCAGAGTATTAAAACAGAAAATTTCCAAACAGAAGCAACTAAAAAATGCAGTTCAATACATACTTGAAATCTAAACAAACAAAACAAGATCAATTTCTCCCGTACAAAAAAATGCAGTTGAATACATAATTGAAATAACTCCATAACCATAAGCATGAGTAGAAGACCAGAAGATCTACGATCTATATTTGTCAGTACATGGTCAAGCAGTCAAACATACTCTTTTATGTTTTAAAAGATTAGGAGCTCACTCCATATGACATAGAAAACAGGCAAAATAAATCTAGACAATTTGTATATATGAAACCACATATAAAGCATGACAACTTGAGAACATACCAGATCTTTTGTTCATTGATGATGTGAAAGCTGGACCGACAGCATTGGATGGTCTGCGAGTGTTCCTGCACTTCAGTAGGACAGCAACTGCAGCACAACAAACCACCAAGAGCACAAAAGCTGATAAAGAAATGACAATGATTATCCGAGGTTTCATTTTCTGACGTTTGCCACCAAAATTTGCAGTAAAAGGGTATTGATTGTCCCCAATACTTCCAGTTGGACCTTCACCAAAAATAATGCCAGAAGGGGGAGAAGAAGGGAGTCCTGCATGAAGTGTAAATAACATTTAGAACACAAAACTGGTAAATGGTAATAACATGAACTTAATTAATGTAAAGATTCTTCATCACCTGGATAAGCAATGTATATTACATCATAGTCACCAAAAAGTGTCATATTCAGAGGTACTTTCTTGTGAAAAATTCTTTGATAAGTCAGGATGGCAGTTGTATTGTCAAACTTCTCCCCCAAAGGAACTAGATTAATATCAACCACTGTCTTGTCCTGATTTTGATTATCAGCACTAGCACCAATTATTGCTACTTGACTTTGTAAAAGATAGGTGCCAGCTGCAAACTCTTTCGCTATCTCATTGACCTCCGGAAAGATAGCATAAAGTGGTACCCCTAGCAGAAGTCTGACTTTCATAGGAAATACACACATACAGGGTGAACCAATTGGAGCTGAAGTAAGTGGCTCTGCGCAAGTCTGACCACAACCTGCCACATTTATCCATCAAAATGCCTCCCAGGATTACTAATAGTCTAACACAAGTAATAAGGTGACAAGCAAAATTAATACTACACGTTATTCAAGACAAGTCTACATAACTTGATTACTGCATTGGCACTAACCCTACTTAAAATAAACTCACAATCATAAATATCTATAAATATATGAAGACTTAAAAGAGTCAAGTTGACACTTAGCAGGCAATGCCTTTAGATCCCAATTTAAGTAAAGGAAGAACACATGAAAACAGGGTCGCAATAGTTGTGGGAAGTGTACCATCAGTATCAAGACAAGTAAAACTGTTGCTAAAGTATGCAGCCTTAGATCGAAGCTCTTAAATCTAGATGCTTTACATAAGCATGTGTAATTTCATCCTGGACTAAGTATGAATTCAAGTAGATGAATTATTTTCCCAGACAACTTATCGTAAAAGCTGGTCGCATAGAATAAAAAAGCTTGTATGATCTCCCAAAATGTAGTAAATTTTCGGTTGAATAACTAACAATATGCTTCTCGTCGCATTACACTCATGAAACATGCAATAAAGAAAAATGATTAGTATGGAACAACAATGCAAGGAAGCAAAAGAATATCCTCAAGCATGTAGGCTAAATTATGCTATTGTAGGTTTATTGCAATAAGGACTATGAAGTCATCGTTCTCTATGTAAACTAAAATTTCATTGCAGAAGAACATCATTTAATAGGTCTAATTTGTCAGTAAGTATTTGCATGAAAATTGTTCAGCCAAAGTTAGTATGCCAAGTTTGTTTCCTAGAATACATATTGCACTTCACTATTTCTCTTCATTAAACAATCATGTCTGTAATGTAAGAGACAGGGTGAGAAAGAAAGGGATTGCCAATAAGAAGATCCACCTGAAGTAGCAGAAGGAGATGGAGAAACTGCAGGACCTCTGACTTTATGCCGATGGTGCTGATGCCTACCCTTGGTCCTACCAGTAGTAGGCCTACTAGCAACTGGACCTAAGATAAAGTGGCATCAGTAAGGAAAATCAAATTATTTTCTCATTAAATATTAACAGATAAACATCTCAATACCTTGAGATACCGGAGATGGAGCAGGTGCTGCTGGTGGATTCTTAAAATGGTGCCTTCGGGCTCTAAGAATTGAACTAAGTGTTGAACTCATTGATTCTAAGCTCACTGCGACAAGTAAAAACATCATTTTTACATCTATCAAATTCAATATGTTTGGAAAGGTTACTACATATGACATGGAAGAAATTTGAAAAAGGAAAAGAAAACTTAGATGGTTCATATGCATATGCAACTAGCATGTCTATTTATAAATTTCGGAACAATATTTTATAGTTGAATTAAATGGCAAAACTTATTATAAAAGAGGCGCCATGTTATATGGAGAAATTCGAAGAAAAAAAATTGAATTAGCTTCTAACAAGTTGTTATTACCATGATCACTAGAACTCTTCCTTGCAGATGATGGCAGGGGTTGCTGTAATGGAGATAGGTAGATGAATTCTAAAGGAGTACCTGGACAAGGAAAGAAAAGTTTCTCTATCAACAAAAATTCTGATGCATCACCACATAATATGAGGCAAGGAAATCATCCACAGACTTCCCCCATTGATGAACAAAAATGCAATAAAATATATTCACACACATTTTGGCGCTTAGCAAAGCATGTAAGCTAGGTAATGTTAAAAACAAATTAAGCAACAAAGGTACCAAATTTACCGAAATAAGTAGGAAGCAAAGTGAACAGAGGAAGCAGAAAGAGGAGCATCTTCTCTCTCCAAAACGCAATTCAGGTGCATTTTATCTCAAACAACCAAGCCGCCGCCGAACACTCGCTGAAGCTCTTCCCGCCGACAAATACTCTTACTCACTTGGCGCCGGCTGCGTGGAGTTTGCATAACGATTTTCCCGCACCAAACCAACAAAAAACACAATTATGCTAAACCCTAGCTGAAAAGCGGCAATGCGGGTAATTCCGGCGGCCAATTCATAGATCCATGAGGTGCGGCGGAGATCTAAAGCTGGAGCTTCTGCAATGGGGGGAAATAGTGAGGAAAATGTAGAGAACAGTAGAAGAAATGGATGTTCGGAAAGCAGGAGGAAAGAAAAGTGAGTAAAAGGAGAGAACTTTGGTGTGTGTGAGAGAGGAAGAGTGAGGGTGCGGGTGGTAGAGAGGATTTAATGACGGTGGAGCCACCAGCACTCTGTCCTGCTGTTACAAGATTTACCAAAAAGTAAACAATTGGAGCGCGTGGGGATCACGGACCAATGATACGGCCTTTGCCAAAGCAAAGAAAAACCGATTTTTTGGGGTGATTTGTCTTTTCGTTGTTTTAAGATTAAGGATGATTATTTTTACTAATTAAGTCTGCTCAATCTCTGCTTCTTTCATTATTTTTATTTATTTTCTCTACACAAATGCAACACCATTTTGAATTAATTAATTACTCACATTATAGTAGTAATTTATTAATGTGTAAATTATTGAAATTCAAACGTTGTTATTTATGACATGGGTCATTGAGCATAAATACCATTTCATTCCGATTATTATAAAACAATATAATTATTACGAATTACAATATAAAGTGATTTTCTATTGAATTTCCCGGAGTTATATAAATTGTCGTGTGAATAATTAAAAAAGTTGTCGTGTGAATAATTAATACTATAAAGTTTGTTATTTTCATTTTCTTACAGAAATTAAAGATTACAAATAAATTTAAGTGATAAGCAAAAGAAAAAAGTCAGAAACAAAATAAAATGACTAAGATTTGACTAAAATAAACGATAGTGTGAAAAAAAGTTTAAGTCGGCCTTGGCAAGGTAAAAAAGTAAGAGGGAAATTGTTCCCTAAAATCATAAATTTTGCCTAAAATTTGGTATTTCCCATAAACTTTGAAATTGGTATATAATATCATAAACTTTGCATTTTGTTTGGTATTCCCCACGGCATGTCTATTACTATATTTGACTAACTTACAAGGCTTTTTATCACACTTGACACAATTAAATCAACGTGGTTTTCAATGTGATTATCCTACACGGTATGAACTTAAAAAGTGATTTAAAATATCATAAAATGTATCACGGTTGCCTACGTAAAATAAGATGTTGATGAATATATCTTATTTGATTGAGTTTGGGAAATACCAAATAAAATGCAAAGTTTGTGATATTGTAGACTAATTTCAAAGTTCATGGGAAATACCAAAATTTAGACAAAGTTCATGGTTTTAGAGACCAATATCTCAAACTAGAAAGGGATTAAGGGGAGGTTTGTTGAGTACAAATCAATTCCACTTGGAAGTCTAAGGGAAGTTGGAATGTGTATATAATTCTTTTCCAACCTCAATCGGTTTGAGGCCTTTGGAAGTGATCCAAAATAAATTCATACAGACTTGACCCAAAGTAGACAATATCAAACCTTTGTTGCAGTCGGTAATCCAAACAATGCAAGTAACTTACTATGGGTTATTTGTATTTCTCCTCTCATTATAATTAATGCGTATTTTGTTGATGTCTTAAATTAAAGAACTCATTTTTATAGAGCAAAACTTAATTTACTAGTATCTTTTTTCTACTTTATTATTTTTTATACCAGGTCCTTTTTTCTCTCTTATACTACTACTTTATTATTTCTTTATTTAAGTGAGATATATAGTTTACTACAATATGATGATCTCGTGAGTTATGTAATATAACTATAAAATAAATATGTGTTATATTACATGTTTAGTTAAGTGTTTTCTATATTGTCAAATTTTACTAATTTTGGCATAATCGATGTACATACATAATTTTTTTATATCAATAATTTTGGTATACCGAAAATTAATGTACAATATATTCGTACTGAAGTTTAGGTATACACTAACATATATCGAAAGGTAGGAAAAGGTTAAAAAAATATTGAAATTTATCCATACCATAGCAGGGGTATAAATTATGATGATTTTCTAAAATTATATTCCACATACTACATTAACTCTAGTAAACTTGTGTTTTTAGAAGGTGGCAGGTTGATAGCAATTAGATTTTACAATTTTTATAAAAAATTTGATTATAACCTTTCAATTTAATTTATTTACTAAGTACTACTCATAGTATATATACAAAAATAAAGATTGGACTCACTATGTTGGTAGTTTGTGATAAATTGGGATAGAAGTAATGGAATCCCTATCAGCTGGTCAACAAATTTACATCCACTACATGTTGTTAGAACTTGTTTCAATAAATATATACTATATATATAGTGAGTAAGACATTATATATATATTTTCATAAATATAAATATTTTTACATTGGTTTTCTACAACCCATGTCTATTATGGGACTCTCAGTTGTCTGTTAGTCAAGTACCATACCATTTTTTTCCCATTCATTAATACCCACAAACTATATTTCATACTAGTATCTATCTCATATCTTATTTTCCAATTTATTTTATATATAATTTGCAATTATATAGTCTTAAAGATGGTAATCAAGAGTTAGGCGATTCATAGGGCAATTCGAAAATAAGAGAGCTTTGGAGGAAGATGATTCTTGTATATTTTTTTGTGTGTTATGTCTCTCGGCCACTCCCTTATTATATAGGGAAGATTACAATGTAAACTTGGTAATAGATCATCTATTTCTAGACTAGGTATTACACATTTATTACATATCAATTTGATATCTTTTCTCCTCTAATCCTGCCCCTTCCTTTGGTATGTTCTTGTTTTGGTATGTTTGACACTCCCCCTCAAGTTGAGCAAGTGTATCTCCAATGCTTAACTTGGCCAATACTTCTTTGAAGACTCTTGGATGAACTGCTTTGGTTAGAATGTCTACCAGTTGTTCCTCTGAATGGACAAACGGGAATTCAATGATGCCTCCATCGAGTTTTTCTTTGATGAAGTGTCGGTCAACTTCCACGTGCTTTGTTCTATCATGTTGGACGGGATTTTCTGAGATGCTAATTGCAGTCTTGTTGTCACAATATAACTTACTCTTTCGAGTAGGTGGGAAGCCAATCTTTGTGAGTAGTCTTCTTAACCATAGGATTTCCATGAGCCCACTTTTCATTCCTCAGAACTCCGCCTCGGCGTTGGATAGGGCTACTACTTTCTGTTTTTTACTCCTCCATGTAACTAAGTTCCCTCATATGAAGGTAAAATAGCCTCCTGTAGATTTCTTGTCCACTGGATTGCTCGCCCAGTCGGCATCAGTGTACCCATCAATCTCCAAGTCTTCCCTCTTGGCTAGAAATACTCCATATCCTAAAGTACCCTTCAGATAGCGCACGATCCTTAATGCAGCTTCCATGTGATTAGTTTGAGGTTGGTGCATGAACTGACTAACAATGCCGACGGCGTACGCAATGTCAGGTCTTGTATGAGAGAGATAGATTAATTTCCCGACAAGCCGTTGGTACCTGTCTCGGTCCGCGAGTTCTGCTCCTTCCTCTAGCTTCAAACCATGGTTGGGAATCATTGGAGTTTCTGCTGGCTTACATTCGAGGAGACCAGTTTCGGTCAACAGGTCTAGGATGTATTTTTTCTGCCTTAGGAATATTCCGTGTTTGGATCTCAACACTTCTATTCCCAAGAAGTACTTCAGTGCTCCTAGATCTTTCATCTCGAACTCCTTGAAGAGATTTTCCTTCAAACTCTGGATTTCCTCTACATCATCACCAGTGATATTCATGTCATCAACATATATAATCAGACATGTTACCTTGTTGCATATTCTTTTTGTGAAGAGTGTGTGGTCAGAATGGCTTTGTTTGAATCCATGCTTGAACATGGCTTGGCAGAACCTACCGAACCATACCCGTGGAGACTGTTTCAGTCCGTACAAAGTTTTTCGTAACCGACATATTTCTCCTTCTCCAAATTCTGTAGAGAAACCTGGCGGGACCTCCATGTATACCTCCTTATCTTGTTCAAGTTTCCATGGAGGAAGGCATTAGTTACATCAAACTGGTGTAAATTCCAATCTTTGCTTGCCGCTACGGATAGTAGTGCTCGCACAGTCTCCATCTTCACCACTGGTGAGAATGTTTCTTCATAATCCACTCCGTAAACCTGGCTGTATCCTTTTGCCACAAGTCTCGCCTTGTATCTCTCGATTGAACCATCTGCTCGCCTTTTTATGGTGAATATCCACCGACATCCGACTGGCTTCTTTTCCTTTGGCAGTGTACATTTCTCCCATGTACCGTTTTTTACCAATGCATTTATCTCCTTCTTCATGGCATCTTGCCAGTGTTTGTGTTTACTTGCCTCCTCAAATGATTGGGGAATGTCTTCTTCCTCATATAGAGCAGTTTCGAAGGCCCGTGCCATTTCTGATAGGTGACTCTGTGTAAGGTTGGATATTGCGTACTTAGCCTTTTTCCCTTTCCATTTGGGTGAGAACCTTCGAGGTGGCACTGCTCTTGTACTCCTCGGGGGTAACTCATATGAGTTACTGCTTCCACTAGTTCCACATTCTCCATCATTTCCCCTATCAAGGTTAGTACCGTCCGATGGGATATTCTCAAAATCTGAACTGTTTACCTCAGGAATCGAAGGCGGGGATGCCGGTTGGTTGGTGTCACGTTGCTCGTCGTTCTGTATTATCGGATTTGACGGCCCGGCGGTGTTGCTAACTTCCTCAGGTGGACCAACGTCTGTGACAGGACTCGGCTCAGGCTCTCCCCCTGTCTGTGGTTCCCCCGGCGACTCTTCCCCTAAGTAGTGTTGACTATTGTCAGGTAGCCAATCTAGAAGGTCCTTGTTTTGACTATTGTCTAAGGTTAGAGTCTCCCCCTGACCGCTAGATTGGTAGTAGTATTCTTCTTCCACAAAATTACAGTTCATGGTTGTGTGTACCTTACGAGTTTTTGGGTCATAGCAACGGTAGCCTTTTTGATTTTTTCCATAGCCAATGAAGACACATTTGTGGGCGCATGGATCATGTTTCGAGCGCTCGTGTTTAGGAATATGAACAAAAACTGAGCATCCAAAAACTCTGGGTTCTAGGGACAGTGATGATGGGATTTCAAAGTGCTGGGAAAAAATATCTAGGGGGGTTTTGAAGTTAAGTATGCCGGTGGGTAGACGATTAATGAGATAAACGGAGGTGGCTATGGCTTCCGGCCAAAACGATTTCGGTACTTTGGATTCAATTATGAGTGCTCGAGTTATCTCTAGAATGTAACGGTTCTTTCGCTCAGCTACCCGTTTTGTTCTGGGTTGTACGCACACGAGGTCTGGTGAACTAGCCCCTTAGCTCTAAAAAATTCTTGCATTTTATGGTTGACAAATTCCCCTCCATTGTCTGATCTAAGTATTTAAATGGTATGTTTATACTGGGTCTGAATAAGGTTATAAAAATCTACGAACTTATCAAACACATCATTTTTATTTTTCAAAAAATAGATCCAGGTCATGCGGGAATAGTCATCAATAAATAGCACAAAATATCGAAAGCCTTGGCCCCCAGTGATAGGAGCGGGACCCCAAACATCAGAGTGTACTAAAGCAAAAGGAGATTTGACTCTCGTATTGTTTAACTTAAACGAATGTCTATGGGTTTTGACCAACTCACAAGTTTCACAATGAAAAGAGTTCAAGTTTTTAGCTAATTCAGGAAAAAGAAGACGAAAATATCCCAAAGATGGGTGCCCTAACCGACGATGCCAAAGCCAAGGCTGTCTGTCAGTCAGTCCGGGAGTCAGCATCATTGCAGCACTCTGTTGGGCTATCTCGTCCACATAGTACAGTCCGCTTCGCTCAGTGCCACGCCCAACTATCATCCCCGTCTTGATATCCTGTAACATGCAAAATCGAGGCTGCATTAATAATTTGCAGTTCAGTTCCCTAGTCACATGACTGATGGATAATAACTTATGAGATAAAGACGGAACAAAAAGACAATTAGATAGGCGTAGAGTTGGCGAGATATTTATGGTGTCTGCCCCCATAACTTGTGCTAGGTCCCCACTGGCGGTTTGGACATAGGGTTTTTTGGAATGGGTAATCGAAACAAAGTCTGAGGCTTCAAACGAGATTGTATCGGTTGCCCCACAGTCAAAAAATCCAATGAGTGTCCTTAGGGCCAGAAATGGAGGTAGAGGAACAGGCTAACGCATCGAAGGAGTTACGACATGCTATGGTAGGCTGGTATTTTTCGATTTTGGACTCCTGGGGTATAATTTGCAAAGTTTTTGCAACCTGGGGGTGTTTTCGCAAAATGTTCAAGGTTTGGGATGCATTTTGGAAATATCGGATTTTGTGGGGGTAGGTTTGTAGGATCTGGGAACTGGCGGGGTCATTTTGAGAAATACTTTCTGGTCGGGGGTCAATTTATAATTTAGGGAATTTTTTGGGTGCAAATGTGGGAGATCCGAAAGATGGGGGTTGAAATTGGGTTTTTTCCTTTGTGTGAGGGGGTTTTGTGATTGTTGGAACTAAGGCTGATATACAAGGGTTCTGGGAAACCCTAGCCGTCGTTCCTCCCTCGCCTGTGGGAACCCTAGCCGCTCCTCCATCCCTTCCGTCCCAGCTTCCGTCGGCAATTCCGCCGGCGAGATCACCAATTGGTGGTTCATTACCTTCTGACCAGGTCTGAGCCATGGAAACCGATGTGATTGGGGGCTTTTCTTCGGTTCGGATTTCCCCACTGTTGCCGAAGACGTTGTTGCCGCTGCTGCCACCCGTCGAGTTGTCGGCGTAGGAGGCGCGGTCGTGAGCTATGGCGGCTGAGGCTCGTCCGCCTCCCCTGCTTCCACCGGTTCGACCCGCATTCCGGGCTTGCCTCGCCTTCTTTATCTCTTTCCACCACTCCGGGAACCCGTGGATGTGGAAACATGTCTCTCTGGTATGCTTCTTGCCTCCACAATGGCTGCAGACTAATTTACTTTTGTCTTCGTCCTTCGGGTTTCTGGGTGAGTGATGGAGGTGCTGTGGTGCTCGATTTCGGTCGTGTACCGCAAGCTCTATGCCGATTCCCGATTCCTTACTGTCTGGATTGAGCAACTTCTCGTTCACAGACTCTCTTCGGACTAATCCGTAAGCTTTTCTTGCTGTCGGAATAGGATCTATATTTAGGATCTCTCGCTTGATCTTGCTATACTTTTGATCGTCCAGTGCCCACACAAACTGGTATAGCCGATGCCTTTGTGTGTGCTGGTTGTACTTCTCAATGCTCGAAGGGGTTTCCATTGGGTTGGGATCCCTGGTGTCGATCGATATCCAGAGATCCTGGAGCTTCTGCCAGAGGCTCTCCAGCGAAGATTCACCTTGTTTAATGCTATATGCCTGTCTGTGCAGGTCTGAGATCTGGAATTGATCGGCGCCGCTTCCATATGTCGTGGCTAGGCTATCCCATAAGTCGTAGGTCGTTTCGTATTGGGATACCTCATTAACGAGGCTGGCGTCTATGTTATTGATTACCCAATTGAAGCAGCAATCATCCCGCTGTTGCCACCGGTTGTAATCTAGGTCTGTCGAAGGGGGGGCTCTGTAACTCCATTTATGTGAGATGCCAGGCCCTTCCCTCGGATTGCTCGACTCATCAGTTTTGCCCATAACGGGTAGTTATCCCCGTTGAGTTTTTCTGCCAGGAGTACCTCGCCTAGTGATTCAATTGATGAAGGCTGTTGGGGTGGAGTTTTCTGAGACATATTTAGTCTCATAAGTTCATCAAACTGTTCTGCTGAAAGGGTTACGGCTGTATTTGATTTTGGAGGTTTATCAGAATCTGAGTCTGACATTTTTGGTTGTGCTTTTGCAGGATCAAAGGGTTCAAAGGGTCGGGAAAGGTATTTGAGACGATGATGAAAGTTTTCTGAGTCTCAAGCCCGAATAAACCTGCTCTGATACCATCTTAAAGATGGTAATCAAGAGTTAGGCGATTCATAGGGCAATTCGAAAATAAGAGAGCTTTGGAGGAAGATGATTCTTGTATATTTTCTTGTGTGTTATGTCTCTCGGCCACTCCCTTATTATATAGGGAAGATTACAATGTAAACTTGGTAATAGATCATCTATTTCTAGACTAGGTATTACACATTTATTATATATCAATGTGATATCTTTTCTCCTCTAATCCTGCCCCTTCCTACTAGAAAATTTAAAATGTGGTGTAAAAACAAATTACATAAAAGATATTTACAAATATAAAAATGAATAAAATATACAAAAAGGATGTCAACGACTATTAAAAATTGAATTATTAGCACTTTAATTTAGCCAATTGAGATTTCCTCGACTTTGAAAAAATGGCACGCTCATGCTCGTGTTCAAAGAGTGCAAAGCACGCGCCATTCAATGATCGAGTAAAATTTATTGACCATGTGAGCCAACCTAGCAAGACGACAACCTCCAACGCTTCTTACATCTAAGTCCATGCATGCATTGTGGCTTGTGGAGTCATGGACACCCTATTTTTAAAAATGAGTGAATTGTCTACAAAATCTCTAAGTTTAGTCAATCTCATAATTTTCAAATACAGCTAATTGTTTGTATTACAGCTTAACATTTTTCTTAATTATCATTAATTTGGGTTGGGAAGAAAGTTGCGTATGATTTAGAAGCCGAAATTCATGATTTTTTTATATAGATTCATATATCACTCACAAAAACTATGTGTAAAAAATAGTACTAGGTTATAAGATTAATTTAATGTATTTTGAGTTCTAAATCATACTACATAATTTCTCTCATATACAAATTAGTAAATTTATTACTAGTATTTGAAAAGACCAAGCTTCATGATATTTCTCTAATTTGCTCTAAAAACTAAAAAATAAAAAAGGAAAGAAGTAACTAGAAATAGGAAGTATGAAATGATTTGACCAGTCAAAAGGCACATTTAAAGTGTTGTTTGAACGCCACTGGCATTGACTAATAATTCCCCCCTTCCATTCCACGTTGACCGCTATTCCACATTACAATACAATACACACTTCCTTCCTTCATCCACAAACAAAACAATCAATCCATATCCACCACGAATCAATTGTTGAATAAACAAACCTCTAAATTATTAATTAGACGAAGAAGAAGCATCGAACTTGTAGTGCTTGTCGACGGCGATGGACACATCCCAAGTGCAGCTGAGCCCCTTTGGGATCACAACCAGATCTCCTGCTCCGAATTCCACTGCCTCTTCTTCCCCTTCTCTGTGTTTGGGATACACTTTCACTTTCCCACGCACTAAATAGCACGTTTCTTGTGCCTCGAATTTCAGCTGGTATTTGCCCGGAGAGCAACCCCACCTTTTTTTTTGTCCAACAACACCACAATTAGTACTACTATATTAAGTATACAATTAATAGTAGAGGAAGAGAGAATCAAGAAAAAGGGCTTACTTGGGCCAAGATTTGATGCCGAGTTCAGAGAGCTGCGATGCAGAGGGGTTGCTTTGGACTCTGATTTTCATGCTTTGTGGTGATGAGTTTGAGGGCTCTTCTGCTGCCATGATGTGTGTTCAAGTTTCCTCTGATGGGATTTTTCTTCTTCTCTTTTGATTTTGGTGAAATTCTCGTCTTCTTGATTATTTTACTGAGGAGGAGAGTTTTTTTTGTGTGTGTTGAGAGGATTGATGGGTGGGGAAAAAGGTTTTATATATAGGTGATTTCACATGTATATGTGTCTTTCATCCACTATAAATATCCTTTGACCCGTCACATCAATTCCACCACCCCATACTCACATAGTCACATGAATAGTCCTTTATGTGAATGGGACCAATTTTTAAGCACAAGAAAATAGATTAATAGAAGAAAGGAAGATGATGCAAAGCAATTGGATTTAAGATTATTTTTTGTGTCCATTGAAATAATTAGACTAGGTATGAAAATTCATCCCAAAGTCGCACACAATGTTTAAACCCAAGTTTTGTGGGATAAATATCCTCAGCCCAATAGCAAAAAAGTGGCACTATTTGAGCGGGACAAGAAAGGCCCGTCAAGTTTTTCTGATTTTTGAAAAGTAGTGGACCATGAATAATAATCATTCTTGATAATTCATTATTAATCACACTTACAAAGTTTATTGTATAATTTTGTGAAAAACAATTACTATTGTAAATTACATTTAATTTCATACAAATATTAATTCAAAAGAGTTCAAATTATTTATTTATTTTACTTTACTTGTCCCCAACTATTTACAGTGATTTGGTATTTTTACTGGGTAATCAAACGCGAACATACTAATGTTTGTACTTAATTTTATTTATAGTAATTAAAGTAATTTAATGGTAATAAACATATTATTTGACATAAATTAAATTATTTATCTAGAATAGTATTGGAGTGAGTTGGTCATTGCGCCATGTGGCCTATTTTTATTGGATAGTTTAGATTTCTAAATAAAATTTAATTATTCATTGATGTTTGCTAGCGGCGCCTCCTGTCGTCACTCTCACTCTCTGTAGATCTCTCTCTTTCTCTCCATCAATGGCTACTCAAGGTCAAGTCATTACTTGCAAAGGTATCGATACTTTTCATTTTTATGCGTTTTACCGTTTTTATGCCAATCAATTGAGTGTTTTGTTGATTAGTTTTTCCTTAATTTTAATTAGCGGCGGTGGCCTGGGAACCAAATAAACCTCTGGTGATCGAAGAGGTACAGGTCGCGCCGCCGCAAGCCGGAGAGGTTAGGATCAAAATCCTCTTCACCGCTCTCTGTCATACGGATGCCTACACCTGGACCGGCAAGGTAATTTCAAATGTGTGTGTGTGTGTACGTATTTTGTGCAAACATGTAAGCAAATGATAGTGAATTAGTCAATCATTTTGCGAAGATTCAGAAGAAGGAGTTTGTTCGTATTGATCGGAAATGTGAAATTTATATGTTCATAATGGAGTATTGTTTGTCTTCTCTGGGTTTGGGTGTATTTAGTGTTTGAATGCACCATATCGCCAAATAATGCAATAGAGCTGTAGAATGGAAGGAAAAAGTAAATAGTAGGGAAAGAAGTGACCAGCGTAATCCTATCTATAGCCAATTTGATCTCTTGATTATCTTTGTTGCAGGATCCTGAAGGTCTATTCCCATGCATCCTTGGTCATGAAGCTGCTGGGTATGTTAAATGCTAAAATTTAAAGAACAATTAGCTTTTCTGAATATTGACTAAGCATCAGATAAATGTTCCTGTTGGGATCTCAGGATAGTTGAGAGTGTTGGTGAAGGTGTGACAGAAGTTCAAGCGGGCGATCATGTTATCCCCTGTTATCAGGCTGAGTGTAAGGAATGCAAGTTTTGCAAATCTGGTAAGACAAATCTCTGTGGGAAAGTCAGGGTAGCTACTGGAGTTGGAGTTATGTTGACTGACCGTAAAAGCCGCTTTTCAATCAATGGAAAGCCTATCTATCATTTCATGGGCACATCAACATTTAGTCAGTACACTGTTGTACATGATGTTAGCGTTGCCAAGATTGACCCTGTAGCACCATTGGAGAAAGTGTGTCTGCTCGGTTGTGGTGTTCCAACAGGCAAGGATCTTTACCTACCCTGGTTGAATATGAATAAGTTATCTTGTTGTTTTTTGCTAAATTCCCGTTGTCTATGAACACCCGAAATTCTAAATGGATCTAGTTCATTTCTTCATCCCTCATACAGTTCAACCTAAACAATCAGGATAAAGAACACCAGAAATTTTGGTGTCTTTTACAGTAACTTCTCCAGTTATTGCTGCCCATTGCATGGATAAATTTAGTATCCAGTCAACTCTGGCTTATTGATTTAAAGTGTCTGAAACTCAGTTTGATCACGTGTATTTCTGCTAATTGATTTTACAACTCAAAAAGTCTTTCTTCTGGGGAACTTTTAACAATTTTTTATGAGTAGCATACCACAACCATCAATTTATTAATTGTTGTGTATAATTGATTTTATATAGGTCTTGGAGCTGTTTGGAATACTGCAAAAGTAGAACAAGGTTCCATAGTTGCTGTATTTGGTCTCGGCACTGTTGGACTTGCTGTGAGTTTTCTATAGTATGATTGACTTCTTGTATCATACAGAGAAGATGATGAATACTTCTGATTCAGGTGGCAGAGGGTGCAAAAGCTTCTGGAGCTTCCCGCATCATTGGGATAGATATTGATACCAAAAAGTTTGATAGAGGTACTTCACCTTCTTCGCCACTACTTTCTTGTGCAATTAATTAGTAAATTTTTGGTGCATGATATTTTTTGAGTGCTAAGTTTTTGCTCATGCCATAGACTGTGGTATGTAAAGAGCTCATGTAAAAATTCGACTTCAGGATTTTCTCTTGCTATAAGCAAAGCTGTGTATCTTGAGACATTCTGGAATGAACCAACCTCCTTTTCAATTTTATCTAATGTCCTTGTTTTGTTGAGCAGACTCAAGAAAATAAATATTCTACTTGTTCTTGTAGTATCTTTTGGTGTTTTAGGGGGGTGCGCTGTTTTTTGCTAATCAGAATATGGAATATGAAAGGTTTGTATGCCTATGTAGCTTCCACGTAGTAAAATATGTTTCATGTGCTTGAAGAACTAATTAATGATGTCCTAGGGACTTCTTCCAATGTGAAGACCAATAAAAGTGATACAAATGTGACTTGTGTCTAATACTGATCTACTTGTTGTTTGGTTTAGTGTCTCATAGATCTTGATTACAAAAGAAATATCACCAAGGGGTCATGCCATTTGTTTCCCAATTCCAATAATTATTTAGCAACTAAGCAGTATTAACAGAAGTGCTATCTTTTTATTCCCAATCTTGCTGAAAATTGTGGTGCACAGCAAAGGACTTTGGTGTGACTGAATTCATCAACCCAAATGATCACGAGAAACCAATCCAGCAGGTCATTGTGGATCTAACAGATGGTGGTGTTGACTATAGTTTTGAATGCATTGGCAATGTGGGTGTGATGAGAGCTGCTTTAGAATGCTGTCATAAGGTAGGTACCTAAATCAAGTTATAACACCACAAAATTATATGAGATCGTATAAAACATTCAGGGATCACTGATTTTCTGTATTAACCTTTTAGGGTTGGGGAACATCAGTTATTGTGGGCGTTGCAGCTTCTGGTCAAGAGATCTCCACTCGTCCTTTTCAGCTGGTGACTGGCCGGGTCTGGAAGGGCACAGCATTTGGTGGCTTCAAAAGCCGTTCACAAGTACCATGGCTTGTCGAAAAGTATCTAAAGAAAGTGAGTACATTCTTCCTTCTCCTTAATTAGTCAGTTAATTTATCCTGCCATTCTCAACTTTTCCCACCATACATATGCCCTTCTTTCAGGAAATCAAGGTTGATGAGTACATCACCCACACTTCTACACTGCCTGAGATCAACAAAGCCTTCGATATGATGCATGAAGGAATGTGCCTCCGTGTTGTGCTTGACATGTTCGAGTAATGGTTCCACGTTCAGCCAACACCTGCCTTCAGTATGAGCTATCGTTTAGCCTTCCATTGCTATGGAAATCTGTTAAGGACCTAGATCCCTAACGATCCGATAAAACAGACAATAACGAGATAAAGATAATCCGGCGCCCGTGAGGGTCAGCGGAGATAAAGATCTGGGCGGCTGTGCGCGGGTTCCAACCCGTCGGGCAACGACTACAGATCAGATATACGTTCCGGCTGTGCGCGGAGACCTTCCGTCGGGCAGCAGGTAGCGTAAGGAATTAGGGATTCAAAGAATCACAAGTGGACTTGGCCAAAATAATATTGTATTTCATTGAATGATTAAAAAGATAACAGTCTATCCTATTTATAATGCTACTGACTTAATGAACAAGAAAACAAAGATATAGAAAGAGATATGCTAAATCCCTATAATATCTAAACTAAATAATAATAATAATAACTAAAGTAAATAATAATAATATAGGTTCGTATCAACTCCCCCACGGTTAAAATTCACCTTGTCCTCAAGGTGGGAACCACGAAGCAAAAAGGAGAGATGAAAGCAAAAGCTTCGGCGAGGCAACTCCTCCTGGATCAAACACGCACCGAACAGATGAGTCTTCACTTCCATAAAAAATCAACAAAGGAGACCCAACTTTGTCGGAAAAATTCCTTGCCAAATCGAAAAGCTTGTCCACGTTTCCCAGAATGCCCAAGCATGGCATGTCCTTACTCGGAGGGATCAACCTTGCATCTTTGTCGAGCGATGTTGATCGATGATTCATACTTGGAACATCACCGACATTCAAATCCACATAGACACAAGCAATTACGGGCAAATCGGTGTAAGCACCATCTCCTTTCTTGCCCCAACAATTTCCAATAACATTTTGGGATGACACTTGAACAACATTGAGTGAGGCGATTATCTTCTCCACTTCACCAATAGAACCTTCCTCCTCTTTATCTTCTAGCAACGTCTCCTCCTTTTCACCAATCTTCTCATCAGATACCCCAACGAGCACTTGCGGTGGCTCATTGTCGTTCTTGACAATCCCTTTGTTCTTGAGGAACTCTCCAGGGGACTCGTTGTTTTGAACATCAAGAGGAGCGCCATCATTGTGAACATCGGTAATGTCATGCGGAACATCATCACCGAATACTATCGTGGGAGTATTATCAGTTTTCTCTTCGGTGAAATTCTCATCTTGAATGTTCTCCTCAAACTCCTCCCCATCATCCGCATAACAGAGAATGCGTTGTTTACACACATGTCCCATCACCCATTTCTCGGGACAGTGCCAGCAGAGACCCAACCTGGACCGTTCTGACTTCTCCGCCTGGGAGACTCGTATTAGCAGCAGGCGTGGCTGCTCCGGAGTTTGACTGGTCACACGTGCGGGCTGACTGTACAGGTCTCGCGTTGGCTTTTCGGTGGAGTAGCAGGGCTGGTGGGAGGCGGGCTGGACTCGCGCTCTCACCTCCTCCCGAGGGCGAGGTCGGTCCCAGCACGTCTCCGAGCGTCGGGGCCGGTCAACGGTCGGGTAGCCGCGGTCCTGCTGTTGCGCCGGTGGGTCCCAACAGGTAGGTCGGCGCTTGGGCGGTGATGGCCAGTACATATCTAGCTCGTAGGATGAAGAATGTTGATATGCAGTGGTCCGACGGGTCCATGGTGGGTCCCAGCAAGTGGGCTGTCGGGTGTGGCAAGGGTGAAACGGCTGCACGAGTTGTGGGAAATTGTATTTACGATGGCAATAGCTGGCATAGTCGTATGACATGTCGACGGACTGTATCGTGGTTGTGGTAGAAATGGTGGTGATTTATTTGGGGATATGGATGAACGCAGACGGAGGATGCTGAGCTCTGGATGAAAGCACCAGTTGTTAAGGACCTAGATCCCTAACGATCCGATAAAACAGACAATAACGAGATAAAGATAATCCGGCGCCCGTGAGGGTCAGCGGAGATAAAGATCTGGGCGGCTGTGCGCGGGTTCCAACCCGTCGGGCAACGACTACAGATCAGATATACGTTCCGGCTGTGCGCGGAGACCTTCCGTCGGGCAGCAGGTAGCGTAAGGAATTAGGGATTCAAAGAATCACAAGTGGACTTGGCCAAAATAATATTGTATTTCATTGAATGATTAAAAAGATAACAGTCTATCCTATTTATAATGCTACTGACTTAATGAACAAGAAAACAAAGATATAGAAAGAGATATGCTAAATCCCTATAATATCTAAACTAAATAATAATAATAATAACTAAAGTAAATAATAATAATATAGGTTCGTATCTTGTTACGAGCCTATTATTATTTAGTTTAGATATAGTAGGGATTTGCATATCTTCTTTTCTTATATTATTTTCTTGGTCATTAAGTTAGGGTATTAGTATCTAGTATTATAAATAGGAGAGATTATATCATTGTATGGGGAAATCCATCGATGAATTGAATGAAGAAATAATTTGCCCACATTACTTGTGCAATACTCCTTATCAAACCTGGAAGACTGCCGACGGAGGAAGTTCTCCGCGCCAGCCACGAATTGAGCCGCCGACCCCAACGTTCGGGGCGCCGGATTGGTGTGTTGCGAGTGTAATCGCAGAATTTCTTCGTTAAGAGAATTGTGCTCTTAACAACTGGTGCTTTCATCGGTTCTCACCCTCCGCATCCATTCACCCTAATTAGAGGTCAATTTCTACGTGGAAGGACATCAACATCCAATTTTTTCCATTATCATGTCACACAACTGCATCGACGTGGCGTGGTCGGGCGACCCCTTGTCCCTTGGGTTTGAGAAGATCATGGCTAGATTCGACAAATTGGAGTCGCTTTTGGATGCGAAGGACCGACGACGGGGGAAGCTTCAACCACCACAACGGCCTGATCCAGAACCACCTAACGGTCTTCCTGATCGTGGCGGCACTGATTGGGACAAGCAGCGTCGGCTTTACACCCAGCCTACGTACCGACGGCCACAACACCACCAGCCGGATAGGTACCCACCGCCGCCTCCATATCAACCGGATAGATGCCGGCCGCACCACCTCCACCAAACTCGTTACGGGCCACCGCCCACGTACAGGGGGTTCCCGCGTCGTCAATTTCTGGAGCCGCAGCACGGGCCTTCTCGCCAACCATCCTGTTGGGACCTGCCGGGTGCTCGGGTGTCGATGGGTAATCGGGATTATGAAGACAACGCTTCTATATATTACCCTGATTATGATGGTGACTCTGAGGGATATGATGAAGACGTTGATGTCGACCATGACCCATCTAGCAACTCACAACTAACTGTCATTGTTGTCCCGCCGCCACCACCACAACGCTCACCATCTTGCTTGAGCATGACAAGCCACGGCCATTCGGCAGCGCCACTACCCGCTGTAGCTGCTGTCCCATCTTCGAATCATCCCCCAACAGTTCCATCTTGCATCCCCGACGACGATAGAGGAGAGGAGAGCGGATTGTTAGATGAACTGCCCCCACCCGCTGTGATCTCTCCGCCATGCTGCCCCTATATCAGTGAAGAGGAAGAAACATTGTTAGATGACGACGAGGAGGTTGATTCCATTGAGGAAGTGAAGAAGGTCGTCGCATCTCTCGATGCTGCTCGAATGACATCTAACGATGTTGTTGAGAATTGTTTAAGCAAAAATTGTGGTGCTTATCGATGTGCATTAGTTGGAAACAAAGTTGCACCGTCCTTTCCAATACGTTTGAAGGAGATTGTCTTTATCTGTGGGAATTTGCATGTTAGGGATCCTACACGGCTGAATCCTCGATCAACATCACTCGACACCGATGCTAGGTTGATCCCTCCGCGCAATGACACGCCATGTTTGAGCATTCTTGGAAGCATGGACGAGCTTTTCGTTTTGGGATGGAATTTTGCGGACTACATGGGGTCTCCTTTGTTGATTTTTGATGGAGGGGATGAAGGGAAACGTTTAGTTGTTCGATATGTGTTTGATTCAGGAGAAGACGCCTCACCAAAGCATATTTTCGCGAAGATCGTCATTGTGTCGTGGTTCCCACCTTGAGGACAAGGTGGATTTTAACCGTGGGGGAGTTGTTACGAGCCTATTATTATTTAGTTTAGATATAGTAGGGATTTGCATATCTTCTTTTCTTATATTATTTTCTTGGTCATTAAGTTAGGGTATTAGTATCTAGTATTATAAATAGGAGAGATTATATCATTGTATGGGGAAATCCATCGATGAATTGAATGAAGAAATAATTTGCCCACATTACTTGTGCAATACTCCTTATCAAACCTGGAAGACTGCCGACGGAGGAAGTTCTCCGCGCCAGCCACGAATTGAGCCGCCGACCCCAACGTTCGGGGCGCCGGATTGGTGTGTTGCGAGTGTAATCGCAGAATTTCTTCGTTAAGAGAATTGTGCTCTTAACAAAATCTCCCATACAACTCCACTGTCTTATTGCTCGTATGTTTTGAGTGTCTTCTGCTACTGTGGATGATGCCGTCTGTTTAAGTTTACCTCTTCAGATTTTGGTGTTTATTACCTTGACCTTATTGCTGGCAATTACGCAAAAACATCCGTTTAAGCTTATAACCAAACAATTTATTCTTACTCTTTTGTTCCAAGATTATGATATTTTTAGTTATTTAGACATGGCTATACGATAACAAGCTGATATTTTAATTTTTTTAAAATTCAAACCTTGTGTGAAGTAGCAACTTTGACAAGCTCTAAACCAAGAGGGATAACAAACCTAACTGACAAACATGCTGAGATATAACTCATCAATTTCCCTTCCAGCAGCATGAAGCTCTAAGGGCATCAGCAATGGGGCGCCCTAAGGCGTGCCACGTCATCAGTTTTATCCTCCTACCTCCCCACCTGCAGTGGGGCGCCCTAAGGCGCGCCCTATGGCGCGCCACATCATCATTTTTTTAATATTTACAAAATCCATACGAATTTAAAAAAACTTAATAAATTAAAATACGAATTTCAAAAACTTCATTTCATTTAATAAAAATTAATACATTACAATGCGAATTAAAAAAAACGCAAACTCAGCGACGGCGGTTACGAGCCCACACTTCTTCAATCATGTCGCTCATGAGTTGCGCATGATCCTGTTGGTTGCGCATTGAGGCCTGTCTAGATAGAACCTCATTGAAGCCTAACGGTAACCCTCTATCGGGTGTCTCGGTCGACGTGCCGGACGAGCTAGATGCACGGTCATCTTCATTCCAATCGGTGATGCTTCCACCTTCATTCTCGACTATCATGTTGTGCATGATTATGCACGCATATATGACATCGGCGATGACTTCCTTGTACCAGGAACGAGCCGGCCCTTTCACAATTGCCCACCGTGATTGGAGCACACCAAATGCCCGCTCGACATCCTTCCGCACCGACTCCTGCTTTTGCGCAAATAAACCCTCTTCTCACCAATTGGGCAGCTGATCGTCTTTAGGAAAACTGGCCACCGTGGGTAGATGCCATCGGCCAAGTAGTACCCCATATGGTATTGGCGTCTGTTGGCAGTGAACTCGATGGCCGGGCCGTTGCCGTTACATTGCTCGGTGAAGAGGGTGGACGAGTTGAGGACGTTAATGTCGTTGTTCGACCCGGCTACGCCAAAGTAAGCATGCCAGATCCAGAGTCGATGGTCAGCGACGGCTTCGAGGATCATCGTCGGGTGGCTGCCCTTGTATCCACTTGTGAATTGGCCTCTCCACGCCGTCGGACAATTCTTCCACTGTCAGTGCATACAGTCGATGCTCCCGAGCATCCCAGGAAACCCGTGCGCCGTCTCGTGCATCTGCATCAGACCCTGGCAATCAGTGGCAGTCGGCTTGCGCAAATATGTGTCGCCATAGGCCTCTACTATCCCCCGACAAAAGCGCTTCAGACACTCGCGGCCTGTAGAATCCCCGCAGTGGAGGTACTTGTCAAAAAGGTCCGTCGTGGTGCCGTATGTCAACTGACGAATAGCAGTCGTGCACTTTTGCAATGGTGTAAGGCCGGGTTTGCCGATGCCGTCCTCCCGAAACGTGAAGTATTCATCACGTGAAGACAATGTCCGAACAATGCTGAGAAAAAGGTACCGCGACATTCTAAACCGGTGGCGGAAAACAGTCGGGCCCCATTGTGGTTGATCGGCAAAATAGTGTTCAACCAGACGTCTGTGAGCTTCCGGGTGGTCGCGTCGGACATACGTCCTATGTCGAATAGGCCTATGGACTTGCTCAGCCGCCGCTGCCGCCGCCTCCTCCTCGCGCTGCATTGCCGCACCCGCATAGCATGCCGTCATGGCCTCTTCAACGGCTGCATCTAATGCTTCTGACGTCGAACTACCAGACTCAGACGAACTAGAACTATTGGTGTCGTCGCCGAGATTCATTTTGGTTGGATGTTGAGAGAGAATATGTAAAGAGATAGTCGATATGTTCGTATGTACAAATGAATGAGAAACGAGATTTAAATAGAAAATCAAAAACGCGTGTCATCGTCCGAGACCATCGGGCGTGCCATCGTCCGCCCCATTGCGGATGGCCTAATGTCAAAAATAAAAACGCATGTAGCCAGCAAACAAACTGCAAACTAAAATTACAACATTTATAATTAAAGAAATGGATAGACTTCCTAGTAATACTATACAGAACATGGAGGGATAGTTACATATTTCATACAAACTGTTTTATCTTTGTTTCAATTTAGTACCAAAAGTATTAAGTTTACATATTTCATACAAAAAGTTACATTATTGTTTTAAATTAATACATTCCGTTAAATCCCTACTAACACCGTTACTTCCAATTACATCATACATACAAAAAGTTTCATCAATGTTTCAAATTTGTACAAAAAATTTTAAATTAAAACTTTCCATTAATTATTTCAAACACAGTTATTTTTATTACTCACAAAAATGAAAAAACACAGAGAAAAAAAATCACCACTCTTCACCATCAAATTAGCGTATTGCATTTTATTTTCAAAGCTTTCTCATGTAACAATCGAGAATATAACTAAAAAATATTGAATTTTTTTGTAAAAATTAAATATTGGCTTATTGACTATTAGAAGCTCAAATTAGTCATTTTGTAAATATGAAATATGGACTTATTTTATACTGTGTTCTATAAAGGATACAATAAAAAATTGAGCATATTGAGAGACATAATTTTTTTAAACCACGATCAATTGCTGGAAGAATTAGTATTGACTGATATTTTTTTAGAGTTATTAATTGTATTAAATCTCCAATTATTCTTTTATTGTGATGATAAGTTGGACAAATTATAAACTAACGGTGTTTAAAATATTTACCAGAATGTATTAGTTTAAAACACTAATGTAACTTTTTGTATGAAATATGTACACTTAATACTTCTTGTACTAAATTGAAATAAAGGTAAAACATTTTGTATGAAACATATAATTAGCCCGAACATTGATACGAGGGATATGGTGTGCTTAATTTACAGAAGGAGAATGCAAACTGAATTGAGCAGCCTACTTAACATCATCAGAACCACGATTCCTTCCCGTCCAGCACATTTCGATCAGCATCATGATGATGAAAGTTTTAAATATCAAACAAGTTACCTGTATCGGCAAAAGCAGTTTCAGGTGAGTATACATTCCAGTTAGGTGAAGCAGCAGCTTCCACAGCTCCTGCAAATGACTGATTTTCAAACATCCAGCTACTGTCAAGAAGATGAAAGTCAAACGAGCCAGGTACTCCACTTTCAGGAAACTGGCAGACAGCATCATCCATTGGGGAGGTATATGCAGCTACTTCAGCATTCTGTTGAGGGGGATTGTCCACGGTCAAGGGTGTTACGCTTGGCTGATCATCTTGTATATTTTGTACCTGCGAGGTCTCAGCTGATGCCCCGTTCTCAGCATGAATCTGCATATTGCCATGGTTGACAGAGGAATCACAAAAGAAGCCAAACTCTGCTGGACTTGAACCCATACCACTTTGAGTAAGGTGCTGATGCTGCTGGACATCATTTTGGCCATAAGCCAACGAGGAAGTAGGATGACCTTGTTTTTGAGGTTGAGCAAAGTCATTAACCACTCCGGAGCATGAGGAGATTGCGGATCTTGAATGCAATTGATCCAGGAAAGTATTGCCAGCATCCGAGTGACAGGAATCAACAGTCTGAGAAGGAACATGGTTGTCAGGCACAGATGTAATATAGGGTTCGGGGCCATCGGAATTGCTAATGTTTCCTGCTCTTGGTTCAGTACTTGGGTAGGGTTGCAATCCTGGTGACCCCAGAGAGGTTCCACTAACAGATGGCTGAGAAGGCGTCAGAGATTGGTGCGGTGTGAAAGCAGGAGAGTAGTTAGGAAGTCGCTGCATGTTCATCCGAGGATTAGAAGGAGAGTAGTTTGCATGCCTAGCATCCATGTTAGGGCGAGAAGATAATACAGTAGCCTGTCTTCGACGCACATCTGTGACAGCAGCTTGCAACGCACAACGCCTGCTTAGAGTTGGGTCTCCAGATAATTGAGACCTGTGCACATGCTTATTATTATTTGTGGAAGCCCCAATCAACCCATTACGTTTGAAGACTGGACGATGGGAGAATTGAGGAATTTGGCTTCGAATTTGGCTTCCTACAGGGTGGCTTTTGTTCGTAGGGGCAACCCTGGGAGTAACGGTGTAAGGACTTCTAGGTTGTGAGTGTGACCGCACTGAAGCTAACGGCGAAAGAGGGTTATATCTAGAAGCAACACGTCCAGGTGGTTGGCTTCTTACTTGGTTCATGGCATTTGGCATACTAACATTGGATGACTGGACACAAGGACGAATTGTCCCGGGGTTAACACCCTGATTCTGAGGCAAAGAGTTTGGTTGTGATGGAGCACATCCCGGCACTTGAATTGATTGGAAATACGATTCTACACAAGCAGTAATCATACTGTGATTAGCGACAGGCTTATCAATTTTCTTCACACGCTTCCGCTCTGATTTCCAGAATTCCTCTTTATCACTAGCATGGCAATGGTCAGCACTGTTAAAGCCAGTGCCCCAATGGAGACATGGAGCCAATACGTCACACACATAACAGTGACACTGAAAGTAAGGAACTCAAAATCAAAGATGGAAGCCTTCTACTCTCCCCCAGACATATCAAAATATCAAAATAAAAGAAATTACCAAGCCACAATGAACCTCATGCCGGTTAGACGCAAAGCGATACTTAGCACAGAGATGTCTAGGGTGAGGAAAGTCCCTGCACGCCACCTGTAGATGCAGTAGCCATTTGTTTTAACCAATATCTGAACGAATAAAGTAAAACAACAACTAGTGTCTTCAAAGATGAGATTAAATCAGTAACAATTAGCAGACATGACAGAGGCCTTATAAATACCAAATAATAACCATTATAGTCACACAATCACACACACGCACTTTTGGTTCCCAAAGCTTTAACTGGATTCGAAGAAAAGTACAAAGTATGTCAGAAATCGTTTTATCTGATCAACTATTCGAGAAGTAGACTTCAAGAAGCTGCAGTTCCCACCTTATCACATTCATAGCTAGTAACCAAGGGTATTTCATGATACACTCAAGAAGTAAACAAAATTGCAGCTACTATGGTTGGCTACCAAATAAACATGATGCTCACATAGACATAAACTTATTTATCAGAAAACACGACGCAATCTCTAGAATCAGACCCCGGGCCCTTCTTATCACCAAGATAATGGTTGCACAAACAAAAAATATAAATATAAAGTACCATGCTTAATATAGTACAAAGTAAAAACTGCGAATCAATTTCTCCAAAAATTCCCAACAAATCCATCATCAGAGATATCAAGCTATATAAGACACAAACAATCCAAACCAAAGAACATAAAAAGTGATACTCCCTCCGTTTTTTAAAAATAGCTACTATTTCCATTTTTTGCCGTTCCTTAAAAATAGAAACTTTAGAATCTTACTTTACTACTTTTTCTCTTCCTCTCTCTTACTTTACCAATTTTTTTCACCTACTTTACCAATTATGCATTGAAACCCATGTCGTTTCAAATGTTTCTATTTTTTTAATACGGAGGGAGTATATTCAACCATCTTCACCCAATCCAACAAATCACAGTAAAATGTTAAGAGCAACAGTAAGCTCACTTACTTACTGATATGTTTATGACAAAAAATTAACAAAAAAGGGGCCATATTTAATTGTCATGTAATCAAACATGCGAAAATGAAAAGGAACACATACCTCACCCTTCTCCCCAACAATCTCGAGATCATCGGAATCATCACCGTCATCCTTATGATTCACGGCGACCACCGGATTGTCGGGGTCGCCATCCAAAACCATACACTCGTCATCATCTCCGTCATCAATAGCAACCTTCACTGAATCTGATCTCGATTTCTTAGTGGTGTTCGGGAACAGCTCACCTACAAAAACGACGTCGTCCGAATCATCATCTATGTTTCCGCCAACCTCAACCAGCAGTTTGGACAGCCATTCGCCGTCTTCCTTATAGCCGAAATCGCCGAAGCCTTTTGTGACGTCACCGAAAACCGTCTCCTCGTCGGAGCTGATATCCAGTACAATCGGAGCCGGGTTTTCCATGGAGAAGAGTTGGATTCTCAGTAGCTTCGTTGGAATTGGAAAAAGCTCATCCCTTTCAGTCAACAACGTACGCGCTTTAACCCCAAAGCACTAATACAGTGAAAAATGGTAAAATTAAACAAAAATTGGGAAATTCAGATCTGCTGACGGTGAAGAAACCCTAACTCCCACAGCTGCGAATGCACATTGAGGAGAGAGAAAAAGATTGTATATTGGCAACAATCTAATACGGTAATACATCGCTCTCTTTACATTAATTATACTCTAACTAATAGGAGTAATGTTTTTTTATTCGGATATTATTAGCTCCTTATTATACATAGTATAAATAATTTTTTATTATATAGTGATACAAAAAGTTCTATAATTATTTTATATTACTACAAAAAGTTTATCATTGTTTCATATTTGTCGTTGCGTAGGTAAAAATTTAACGACACTCAAATTTAACGACACTCAAACCGATACTATAACAAAATAAAACTTTTGGTATAAACTTCAAATATTTTGACCAATATAGATAAAGATTAAATATTTTGTAATCCTGTAAATTATGCAACTACCTTCTCCCCAAAGTAATAAAGAAAAGTAGTACTCTTGACATACTTTGGCATAAAAGATTAAAGAATAATCTTCATTTGAAATACTTTTATCACGCATTTAATTTTGTTGTACGAGATATTTTTATTAGAATGAAGGGAAATAAGTATATAGCAAATAAAAGAGATAAAGAGAGAGTATGAAAAAATAAAAGAGTATATAAAATAGGGCAAAAGAGAAATAAAAAAATAGCAATAAAATCGGGCAAAAGAGAAAAAAATTAGAAGAAAGAAGAGATTCGGTTATTGCCAAAAAAAAGAGAAAATATCTCACTTGGTCTGGACATCTCAAAAAGAAATACACCAAGTTACCCTATCACGTTAATATTTCCCTATAATATCCAAAACAGAATCTATCATGTCTGAATGCTCATTAAAGGACCATTGGCTAGGCAGTTGCTACAAATCAAATAGTACTACGTACAACTATAGTAACATCTACAGTAAAACACCACATATAGGGCCATAACAAGATTTCGCCCTTCAAATGTTCAGAATTGAGACATAACAACCATCATCACCACTTATTTCTCATCATCCTCTGAATCGGACTTGGCGAAGACTGTTTCCGGCTGAGTCTGAGCGTACGCTGGCGCGATATATTTAGGATCTTTGACAGCAACATCAGCATACTTGAGGATTGCTTCTCTGGGATCTTCATCCATCCATGTTTCCTTAATCATACCCCCTTGCTGTAACAGAATGTGAAACATGTGAGTACTTGGTCTCTCAAAGCATTGTTTGAGAATGAGTAAAAGCCACATTACCTTAAGAAGGTACTGTGTCAGCATGCTTCCTGTTGTCGAACCAACTCTTCCACCATGGCCTGGCCCCGTCATGGGTAGCTCCGGCTTGTGGGACTTGAGTGGGTCCTTCAGTGTTTTCTCGCGCTGACGTTTACGGCTAGGCTGATCTCTGAATAATGGCAGCGCGTGCGGATTGTGAATGACGGGTTGTGCCTGAAAATCATCGAGAGACTTCTTCCGTGGTGCACGTGCAACGCACACGAGTGCTCCCCTCTCGCTGATGGTCGGATCGTATAGTATGTGGGTTCCTCCTTCATGTCTGTCCCCTACTGTTGCGAAGATCTGCAGGGTTTGAGATCAGAGATTAAATGCGGACGGATTAGTGCATACAGCCTAAAAGTTTCAGGTTAAGGCATATTCAATGGCTGGAATCTTTCTGTAAATAATATGATGCATGAAGGTTTTTGGATTCTCAAATCTGAGTATTCACAAGGTATGATTCTCTGAATATAAAGCACAGTTAAATTACCTGGTTTATCCTTGGATGCCACGCACATTGAACAACGCTATATGTTGAAGATATTCCAACTCTTGACACCAATTCCATTTTTGATCTGTCGTACAAACATAGCATACCTCCTGTTGTGTTATTCTTTTCAACTGATGTTCCAGTCAAGAAGAGTTCTTCATCGGGGCTGAATGCAACATTTGTCTGAGCATAATTGTTCGGAAGATCATCAAAAACATGAAGAGCCTTCTTCATTTGACGCAAATCCCAGACCTGGTACACATGGCAGGTATGGATAGAACTATATTAGGTCAACCCTTAAAATAACAGGCTCCATAGGAGTACTTCATCATTCCTACAAGAATTAAAAAACAAAGAAATTGGTAGATTTCCTCATAGCATCTAGAATACCTTGAGTGTACCATCAAAGCTTCTTGACAAAAGGATTAATCCATCACTCGAAAACTTGAGGGATGTAATATCATCTGTGTGGCAATCTCCAACGTGTATGTCTGGCCTGCTTACCCATCCAGATTTGATGTTCCATATCTGTAGAGCATGGCACAGAAATTGGTAATTGTTTAAATGTAATTAAGGCAAGCCAGAAAGCATTATCCTAGTATAATTATAGTTGACAGACAAGATGAAGTCATATAGTATAATGAAGAGCTCAGCACACCAATCAAAACCTACCTGCAAGGAACCATCGCCAATACCACCTGCAATCCGTTTACCTTCACAATCCCAGGCACATGTTGTTACAGGAATGCGTCCAGGCATAGAAAGCTTGGGTTTGATAACCTAATAATTAAGAGACAAGCATGAGAAAATTATCATAATAGGTACATATATACAAATCATGGATGGAGGTTTTCAACCATACCATGAAATATTGTTAACATTAGGAAATGAGTAAAGAATAGACACAGACTTAATGACTGAATGAAGAAACCATTCAGTCATGGAATGTTCTCTTTCAAGAAACCAATACTGTATTTCTATGAGTAAGTAAAATTCCAATCACATAAGAGTATATCACTTCTATCTTAACTTACAACTCTATAGTGGCCATTTCCCTGGCTCTCTCCACTCAACCAAGAAAGTAGGAAAACATAAAATAAGAAACCCATTAAACTCATGAATAATTTGAACAAATATTAGTAACTTCTGAAAAACCAGAAAACGATTTTCAGATGGTGTATGAATTGATTATTTATGCCATAATTAGCTTTTTCTTCAGAGATACACTAATAATTAGAACCAACCAACCATAATGAGAGTGAAATTTGCTTGGGAATAGATGGTACAATGATGCAGCTGCACAATGTATTCTCAAGGTTGACGACATATATAGTTTTATGTTTCTATTATATATGTATATACTATACACAGTACATGTAATCAGTTTTGGATGAGTCTTTGAATGGATTCATGACTAGAGTTTCCGAAGGTTTGAAGAATTGTGATGGGCGGAAAGTGTCAAACATGATTTCACAGCCTTTTATGTACATTGCACTCAATTCTTCCAAACAACCCTCAGGTGCTAGTCAAATCTCTCCAACAAATGAGTGAGCAACCAGAAAGGTTAAAGCAGTTACCTGTTTTTGACTTTTGAAGTCATTTACATCCCATATTCGCAGTGAACCATCCTCAGATGATGTTAGGATAGTCTGCTTATCCTTAGGATGCCATTCTCCACACGTCAACCCAGATATGTGGCCTTTAGTATTCTTAAGATCCCTGATATACATGTCTCCCTTGACAAACTCTCCCAATGTAAGTCCATCACGGTCATATATCTGCACCAAAGCAGGAAGAACATCAGTTGGATCAGAATGTGTATAACCTAAACAAATATCGTGAACTGTCATTCAGAATCACCTTAGCCTGGGCTGATCCAGTGACGCACATAAATCTATCTGCTGTAGGGCTCCAACTCAACCCACGAATTTGATGACCTTCAAATGGTTCAAGCTGTCTAAATGACTGAAGATGGGAATTCATGCCTTGAAAATCATACATGCGAACAGTATAGTCATAGCTGCCAGATAGAACTCGAGATCCAGTGTGATCCACTGCAAGTGCTGAAACCACCTGTGAAAAATTTCAGTTATGATACCCTCGTAGTCTTAATCCCAATGACAAAAAAAAATTAGCAATCTAACATGAGATTCCATAGAACAGAGAGGCATCCCATTCATATATCCAGCTAAAACCATAACCAATCACCCAAATATCCAAAATTTGCTGAAATTAAGAAAGGTTCAAAGGGGTATACTCTAATATCTTTCATTTTTCTTAATACATATGCTGCAATTTAAAAGGATACAAGAGTCACATGGACGCATGGTTTTTTAGGAAGGAGTATATATTAAGGAAGAGAACTTAGAAATGCCTGATAGGACTGCTTATTCAGCTTTGAAGCTTATTTAAGCCACTACTACCTTCCATATTAACGTGAGTGGCTCTACAATAGAATACCAAAACTCTGTGTTCAGAATTTCTGATGAAAACGAATCTGGTAGGACTTCTTGACAGCATATACAATCTCAAAAGTATATGACATTGTGACCAATATGCATACAATCCAGGAATATGACAGATGCCTGGGGATTGAGTACAGGAACTTCATAGTAAAACCTATTATGACCCAATGAGAACTTATCCGGTTATCTAAGCGAAGATACTCTACTGCAAGGAGAACATAAGACACAAAAAGAAGTGCCTCTGTTCCGGCTACACAATCTAGTAAACTTTAAGGGAGATCAAACTCATAAAAAAAATGGTCAGGAGGATGATGATTATCCTAGAAAAAATGTTTAAGTATTTCATGGTTGACTGGTTGGACATACTGAAGACACTAGGATTTGTATCTTCACTTCATTGGAGCACCGAAACACATAGAAGGTTCACTCAGTCTGCACAGACTTAAGTTTGAGAGAGAGAGATTTGACAGAATTTAAATTGATAAGGAGAGTCTTGTAAATTTCTCAGCAACACCAAATTTCTATGCCTACTTTTGTGAACTGCGACACCTTATATACATGCACGATACAACACTTATAACTTTCTTAAATCCAACCAACAATAACCATTCTTTAATCTCCCTAACCAATTCAGGCATATGGTATCTCACTGTGATGCAATTAACGCATACCACGTTATAACATCAGACGCATATAACAACTGTAGTGCGAAAGATAATAAACACTAGCTGCTATTTCACAGTAAAAAAAAGTTGACAGTGTAAAGCATACTGAAAATAGTAAAATCCAAGGGAACAGATCAGCTAAATGTTTCACCTTCGTATGCCCCTTCAAGATTATTTCATTGCTCAATGGAATTCGATATCCAGGGCCATCATCTTCTTCATCTGCATCTTCTTCTTCATCTTCATCAGAATCACAATCTATAGCACCTGGAGGCGGCCTAGGTGGCCCAATCGCCGGTCCATCATCATCATCATCACCATCCTCAGCTTTCCCAGGAGGCGGCCTAGGTGGCCCAATTGTCGGTTCATCATCATCATCATTTTCAGGTTTCTTAGGAGGCGGTCTAGGCGGCCCAATTCGAGGCTCCTCGTCCTCATTTCCTGCGCCACCGCTCCCAGGAGGCGGACCAATCGCCATCTCATCTTCCTCATCCAAATCCGCCGGAGGCCTTGGAGGCCCAACCAATTTACCCACACCGCCATCCCTACTCGAATTTCTAGGGTTTGAGTTTCTGAAAGAGTTTATCCAGTCCTGAGAGGAGCTGGACAGCGAGGGGAAGGCGGAAGCGGAGGGTTTATCATTCGAGGAGGTGGATGTGGAGGAAGCGCCGGTGGTCCGACGGGTGGCGTTGTGGACGAGTTCGAGAGGGGTTTGAGATTTCGATTGCTTACCGAAACTCAAAGGGAATTGAGCTCTGACTCCTTCGTAGATATCAGCTTCATCGTCCATCTTGGCAGAGTATGGGAATTTTGATTGAAGATTCAGTCGAATTAATTTTGAGTTTGGATGAATTTACAGGCGAAAGCTCCACCGCCGCGCTGCCATGGCCGATTGGCGTAGTCACTTCGATTTCTACCGGTTCGGTCAAATTAAACCTCTGGCTAAAAAAATACTCCAATTAAATCACAAAATTTAGTCATTTTAGTATCTTAACTATCAAATTAGAATATTAAATACGAAGTTTCAAAATTTTCAGCATACACGTCATTTTGAATATAGGGTTTTTAGCCTATAAATACCTGAATTTTGAGTTTTTTCTTATTTTTTCCCTAAAATTTAAAATTTGAATATAAATGCATAAACTTTTGATGTTTCTAATTTTTCCCCAATATTCAAAATTAAAATACATGTGGCAAATTAAAGCTTATGTGGCAATCAAAATTACACCCACGTGTTTCTATTAACTAATAAAATAATAAATTTAAATTCCAAATCAGCCATCTTTAATCCCCCTCTTTCTTGTCAAGTTCTTCGTGAAGGCTCTGCCCGTCGTCGTCGGGAAAACATCGGAGATGTTCGTGTATCAAGTTCCAACCTGCCGCCTCTCCATCTTTGTGGAAGATTACATCAATGGCGGAAGATAAAGACGCTCACGTGGTGGAATTCCGATGGTGGACAAGGAGCAGCGCCACAGATCAGCTTGTACGGCGGTGATGGGGAGCCATCCGCTGGCGGAGATCTCGCGCAGCCTGGGCCTGGGGGCACTTCCTCCTTCTAAGTGCTAAAGCTTTGGCAGAGGGAGGAGGATCTGTTTGGAAGAAGAATGTCGAAAAAGGAATCGCGAATGGACTCGATCCGGCAAGAGATCTCCCACCTCCGCACTCAATTCTTCCTCTTCCACAGCGAATTCTTCACGATCCTCTTCGCATCGTCCTCCCCATTGCAGAACAAGCAGTGAGGCGAGTGGTGGTTTCCGTAGATGCTGTCGGGGTGCGCGTCGGAGGCGATCGCGTTCATGGCCCACTGAAGTTGTGGAGGTTTTGGAAGGTGGAGGGGCAGCTGCAAAGGGAGCTTGAGGAGGAGTGCGTGCAGGAGCGGAGGATGAAGGTGCGAGCTTCGATCTGAGCAAGGAGACGGCTGATGGAGATGCAAACATCTACGGTGCTGTCATGACGGCAGCGGCAACAGAGCCTTCCTAAAGAGCTAGACAAGAAATAGAGGGGGGCTTAAAGATGACTAATTTGGAATTTAAATTTATTATTTTATTAGTTAATATAAACATGTGAGTATAATTTTGATTGCCACATAAGCTTTAATTTGCCATATGTATTTTGATTTTGAATATTGGGGAAAAATAAGAAACATCAAAAGTTCATGCATTTATATTCAAATTTTAAAGTTTAGGGGAAAAATAAGAAAAAACTCAAAGTTCGGGTAATTATAGGCTAAAAACCCATGAATATATAGTTAAAAAGATGGACATGAATAAACCAATAAAGAAAAGTAAAATGTCATGAGTTTAATATTCGAATTTCAAATTTATATTAAATTGACCGAACTTCATGATTTCATTAGCTATTAACCCTATATCTAAAAAATAATGTCTTGTTCAACTAATTTTTTCACTTTTCACCAATTTATCACTTTTCTTAAAACGCACGTTTAGTCAAAATAGATCATCGCGGACGAATTGAATATTTTTTTAGTAACAATAGATACTCATTGGTTCTCTCAGTAGATTAGTTGATACTGAGGATAGCCAAATCAGAAAATTCAATCGACTCTCACTTGCATTGCTTATCGTATCTGCACATGACATGAACATTTGATACGAATACCTCTCACTCGATATTGAAGAAATCGTACTCGAAATTCCAACCTACCTTATTCGCATCCGGCCTAAACCCGAGATACAAATATCTCTTACTTGACAGTAAATACTTTCGTACTCAAATTTCCGATCTTCCTTCCCATATCCGCATTGGAGATGAATCATGAATGTGCTTATGGATACATCAAATACAAGCATTGAGTGTTTCACAATTCACATATCATATACTTCTATATCCTTTTTCGATATATTTCGGGTTGGAATAGTCAATTTTATTTTACTAAGGTTTATTAACATAATCAGTTTGTAACAGAATGACTCTTGAAGAAACGATAATTTTTAGAGAAGTCCAATGGATTTAGAAAGCACAAAGTGTGGCAAATTTGATAGTATATCGAATAGTGCATGTAGTGTGTGAATAATAAATGCCTTGAAGAATGAAAAGCAAATGCATGGATGAAAAATGGTATTCATCAAGAATGAGCACACCTTTGCACTAGAAATTAATCTAAAGAACACCCTTACTCTTTGAGTTCACTGAGCAGAAGAGCAGCCTTTTCTTGTAATGTCTTCCAAGCTTCAAGCACATGCCTCTCTTCAGTCAATGGCGCCCCCCACAGCAAATCGGAGTACATACTTATCCGATAGGACCTAAATATCATGGAAAATAAAATAACTAAGTCGTGCCAAATGCTAATCTAACGAAATCGGTGACAGTGATTAATGGTTTACTATCTAAAGCAAGCGTTATAAGGCATACCGTGTGAGAGATGAAGAGGTTCCCAGTCGAATTCACAGCCTCCAGTAACTCACGGTTCAATTGGTTAGCACGCTCTACATCAGACACCAGACGAAAGCAAACTAAAGAAAATCTCCGAGGGGCAGCAACCTGAAAATTTGTGCAGTTTTAACATTGCTGGTGATGTTCTGTTACTGATTTATCTGTTTCGATTACTGGAGAAGGGAGAGAGAACCAAATACACAAGGGAAGGGAATAGTTGCTTATGTGGTTAATCAAGATAACTGATTTGTATCATATCATGGAGATGGAGAGTGTTATATTACTAACTCAATATTTAATTGCTAATTATAATTAAATAATAACCCTTAGATATTCAAATCAAGGGCATAGATCAATGCGATCAACAAAAAACGTCAATAAGGGTATTAAGGTCAATTTACAATAAATTAGTTGTAACTAAATTTTGAAAAATATCACATGACTTTAAAACGCATATAACTTTCTCGATTTAAATTATTTTTTCACGCAACATATATCAAATTAAAGATAATTTAATGAAGATTCTAACGAGAAAAAATTTGAAATTTTTTTCGAAAATTTTCAATTTTTTTGTAAAGCAACAAATGTCAACATAATATATAAAATATGACAATATACTACATGTAGAATGTCATTCTTAAAGCAATGCGTTGACATTCTCAAAATACTATATTGACATTTTAATCCAAAACCATAATTTGGTAGTTTTTTTTAATCTTTTTTTTATTTAATTAATAAAAACGAAAATTACAGGTGACAAATTTTAAACCACTAGATTTCTAAAATCCTATGGTCTTAAATTAATTATAGTTAACAACTAGAGAGTGAGTTAGCAATTGACCACTCCCCTTTGTATCATTACCTCAAATCTCGAATCAAGGTTAACAAGTTCTTCAAACTTTCTAGCCAGTTCAATGTGATTTCTTATGTAAGCCTGCAAGTTTTCCAGCCCATAAAGTCTCAATACCATCCATAATTTCAGAGATCTGCATATAAACACCAAGAAAGATTAGCTCACTGTGTCAAAGAAATGGCTACTACTTAAATTTATTGATACCTACGGGCAACAAAAGTGATATTCTAAGACGCCACATATTTGGACCATTACATAAAATCGACCACTACCACATGTATCTGATAGAATCATGCATGATTTATACCACATTTCTTACTAATTGACTCTTGTAGTGATAAATGATTTTTCCTACAGGTAGTTTAACTCATGTTCTCTCGACCTTGAGTTGAGAACTAGATTTTAAAACCAAAAGAAAATTGATTTAAACTACCATAACTTCCCACCCCCATTAAAAGTTATAAAATGTAGTAATATAAAAGCACAAGCTGTAAGTCAGTAACAGACGTATTCTGACTTGTAGAGTATGTTAGTGTCAAGCTACTTCGATGCTTTGGAAGAGGCCTCCTGCAATAACTCACCTGAACCTGCGTCCTAAAGGGATTTGCCAGTCTTTGTAATCCACAACCTTGTTGTCTTGAGAAGCCTGAATAGATAGCCACATATACTATTAGATCACATATTTGACAAGGAAAAGAATCCATAGATTTGAAAAGGTGCAAACTTTTAAGTCACTTCTTCTATCATAGTACATTACTATAAAATATCAATAAACTTTACTAGCTACACAACTCAGGTCGCAGGCATGCACACGCTGGCACTTCTGGTCTGTGTCAACATTGCTACAAAACTAACTACATATTATCGATTAAAAAAAACAATGAGAATATATAAAAAAACCCTCATAATATATAAAAAAAAACATTGAGGGAAATACACTCACTTTGTTTTTAAGGAACTCGGGATTCGTTGATAAAGATTGGATTAGTGCACTTCTGTCCTGGTTGAAAAAGACATAAACTGCTCCGATCAGAATAAAAGGAAGTCATACTAGCATATTAGCAGAGCAATCCAATCTATGAAAACTTTTTGTATTCAATTTGTAAGATCTTGTTTAATTACACAACAATTAGCAAGTCATTATGATAAGTAATAAGCTGACATCATTACTTCAACATCACAGAAGGAGTAGGTAGAAATCAGAAAATGATTGAATTACAATATCATAAGCAAAACAAGTTCTGATTGCCTCAGGTAAAGAGCTTGAGAAATTGAAATATGACCAACTTGTCAACTTTTCTTGTTCAGCATTTCTATGATTCTATCCAGATAGAAGATTGTTGTATTTCAATAGAATGTTTTTAAAAGGAATATCAAGACCTATAATTTTATTTTCAATTACATACCTTCACCCAAAGGGCTGAACAGTCAAAGTTCGTTACAAACCACTTATGTGCATTCATGTTAAATGAATTGGCTCCTTCCACGCCATGAATATAGTGGCGAAATTCAGGGCAGATACAAGCACTTCCAGCATAAGCAGCATCAATATGAAACCATAGCCAATTACTCTGTGTGTTCAAACATGTGTATCAAAATAGCTTTATAAATTTAAGAAAATGTGATGTAACAAACATACTAGTAGCGTGAATTTCTCTTTAGTAAGCGAAAAGTTGATGAACTATAGATTTTTATAAGATTTCTGGGAATGTAATTAATAGCTGATAAATAACGCAAGGCCATGTTGAACAGCCTAAAGGAATCATTATGCAGTGACGAGATTAAACCAAAATCTAGTCTGTTAATGCATGAAAAAAATTAGATGTGTTCCACAAACTCTTCTAGAAGCTCACATTGGAAATTTTACCAAGTTCTGTCAGAGGATCCACAGCCGTTGATGATGTAGTTCCAACCTACAGAGATCGAGGAAAATTCAGTTCACTTTGTGGAATTTTTAACCTCTGATAAACCATATGGTAGTCAAGCATGGAAAAGTTCATTGTCAATTGGAAAACAACTAGTTTGATTATTTACATCCATAATCAGCTAATGAAAAAGTGAACTTATAAACCACATTACATACTTTACAGTACCAGAACCTTGTGGCATTTATGATCATGTCCTTGGAGTGTGTAATGTATGACATAAATCTAATTCCTTGAAGAATTTTAGTTAAGAATTTGAAAATTCATAGTAGTTGATAGTATACAGGAATTGAATAATTAGTATAACTTCATTTATATTTACTTTGAATTAATTAAAGAAGAAAACCATATGAGAACAATAAGCATCAGTAAGCGAAATCAGCCATCCAAAAGAACTCAGTCAAGTAAAAAGATTTGGCACTTAATAAAATAACAAAGTGATAGCACTTGCTAAGCAGGCATATATGAAGGAACTGAAATTTGCTTATGTTGTCATAGTTTCCTTACAGTAGCACAAAAGAAGAAGGGAATTAAACCAGATGCAATATCCCGAGAGATTGCTTCACTGAGTGATTCAGGAGAAAGAGCATAATCAGTGGAAGAATCTGTTTTCAAAAGACGGAAGTTTTCTGGGTAAATTCCTGCTATCTGTCAGAGAGAGCAAAAATTAGAACCGAATTGCCATAACTGTGAAAATTAAGAAAATGCTACCCTGAATGAACATGGTTTAGATATAGATTGCACACTTTATTAGAGAAATCCTGAAGGCTTTACCAAACTGTTCTGCAGCTTCTAGTACCATAGACAGATACATGTGAAGCTAACATGTGAATCACATATCAAGTGATTCACAAAGGCATCATGATATATTTATATATTCTATAGGACTCGAAAGAATATTGAGTTCTAGGATACTATAAGACATGTGAATCTTGCAGGCTTTTTGTAGCGCGGAGTGGGTTTGATCAGAACAATAGACCACAAGCCTCCCGGTTGCATCTTTCCCAACCCTTCTCACTACTTGGTCTCGAGCAGCCAGAAGAACAACAAGCACTGCTTCACTTGCGGTTCCCTGGATCACTCCACCACCTTGTCCTGAAACATGTATCTCAGCCACAAACTTTGAATGTAAAATAAGTGCTTAGAAATTTGATTAAACTAGCAAAATATTTTAACATTGATGGGGGAAAATGTTTGAGCCATGAAATGTGATTGGCCCATATGCTACTCGACGAGCAAAGTGAATACACTTATTGCTACTGTCTGTCTCACTACTAGCCATATGATTTTGTTTTTCATCGTGGATGAAGAGTACGTGGAGTCAAAGAATAGTCTACAGACTAGAATGGACTACATTAATCTTCCAATTCCAGTATTTTGGTCAGTCAAAATAAGTAAGCAACTGAAGGTTTTAGTCTTAACTGGACTCTTGGTTGAACAGGCAATTAATAAAAGCCATAAACTATGGTTTTCATAAATGCGGTAATTCAGTTGTTTCAGACAATTGCATGTGTTGTTCATTACCATACTACAACATGCCTTACTTCAGATTTCCCCTCTTTGACAACTGAAGACTAATTTTATTCTTTACACCATCCTAAACTATGAGAGAGTAAATCCGTTAGATTTCCTGGTGCCAAAATTCTCGCATCGATGTTATCATAACACAGAATAGAAACGAAGCTGAGACTTCGGAACAAACTTCAGACAGTACCAGTTGAAAGGAATTGATCAGGCAGCTTAAGTGCCTTAGCAAGCCAATCCAGAACTATCATCTCAAGCTCCGTTGCAGCAGGAGATGTTATCCAACTAAATCCCACCATGTTTATGCCAGCACTAAGCATTTCACCTAGAAAACCAGCTATACTGCTATTGCTAGGAAAATATGCGAAGAATTCCGGGCTCTGCCAATGCGTCACTCCTGGTAATATTTTTGACTGAATATCTGTAGAGAAAACACTACAGGTGAATGCTGCCGCTATCAATATTCTTCTAGCAGTTGCGATTAACTTCTCTAGTTTACAACCATTTGCATACTACACTTTTAATCTCAGACACAAAATATCAAGCTCTCGCTACATTTCCAGTATTCAAAGAATATTAGTGAGGAAAAATTTCAAACAGTTACCATCCAAAACATCTTGCAGTGATTCAGGGCGGACGGGTGCAGAATCTGGCAGAAGCTCACGCAGATAACCAGGCTGTACAGAGAAACAACCAAACTTTATCATCATAATCTAAAGAAGCAACAATCAACAAGAAATCCATTCAGCACCAACCTCGACCGCACCAAATTTATACTATTTCACTACGATAATTACTTTGCTATAGTTGAGTTCAAGACACTTAAAATTGGCAGCATTGAGTAACTTCAACGTGAAAAATCAACCACACAATTTTAAAACTGGTGTATTCCAACGCATACGACACCAATACCTGAACTTGACTACGAACGGGGAAGCTCTCGATGTTCTTGTAGTAATCAGCAATGAAATCCACCATCTGGTGGCCGTACTCCCTCAATTGCTCTGCGTCCATTGGCTTCAATTCATCCATTCTGTCACTTGAGAAATTCACATATTAGCACATACTCATCCCGATCGAAGAAAATACAGGAAACGACAAAGCGAAAACAAGTCAAGAGAGTGGCATATGCATAATCAAGGGACGGCATACATAAACTTGGAGAGTGCGCAGGATTTTACCTTATGCCATCCGCAATTGAAATAGCCTAGCAATAGCCTACCCACAAACTCCCCATGCCACATCATCAACATTAAAAATTTCTCTGCCACATCATCAAAACAAGCAAATAACTCGGCCATAGCCTAACCATAGCCTAGTCACATCACTCAAAATTATATAAAACAAATAATTAACAATCACACAAAATACGGAATTAAATTTACCACACACATACAGGAAAATTCAATAATAATATTAAAATTTTAAAAAGTACATTAATTAAAAAAATACACTTCATTAAAATTAAAATAACATTACAACATCCTCATTAATGAGTTTGTCCCACATCGAAAGTGAAATATAAAACATTCAAGGATGTCTCTATAAAAGAGAAATAGCCAAGAATGAGTTTGTCCCACATCGAAAGTGGAACATAAAACATTCAAGGATGTCTCTATAAAAGAGAAACAACTGAGAATGAGTTTGTCCCACATCGAAAGTGGAACATAAAACATTCAATGATGTCTCTATAAAAGAGAAATAACCAAGAATGAGTTTGTCACATATCGAAAGTGAAACATAAAACATTTACGGATGTCTCTATAAAAGAGAAACAACCAAGAATGAGTTTCATAAAAAAACGATGCGCTCGGCGATCCGGAGCGCTGCAATAGCGCCGAGCGGATCGCCTAGCGCACCGCCTAGCGCCGTGAAACCGCCGAGCGCTCGGCGGTTTTTAATTCCGAAATCCGCTGGCCGGTTGCAATGGACCGCCTAGCGGACTGCCTAGCGCCAGCGCTCGGCTAGGCGGTGCACTAGGTGTCATAGCTGATGACCTAATGATTTCAAATTCAATAACTTAAATTTTTCGAGCCTCGTAAAAACCTCTCAAAGATAGTTTTGTAATGATTTGCCGACTTAAAATGAGCGATTGTGAACATCTAATGTATTTCCGTATTATTCAACCAGAGCTGCACAATCCTCCATCCCTCTATCTCCACTTTTTCTTCTCATGGTTCTGAAATTCTATCGCCACAACGATGCGCTACAACACAAGGGCCAAATTCTTAATTTTTTCCATTGTCCCGTTTGGCGAATATAGGGGTATTTATTTCTAGTTTTTGTTCTGCAATTCTTCTTTCAAATTGAGAATTTCATGTTTATTTTCCATTGATAAGGGGTCTTATCCGTTCATGTTCCAACAATTTATTGCGCTCATATACAGTCGCTCAGCACCAATAATTCTTGATTCTCGGAAGGAACGATCGTTATGAGGAGGAAACAGAGACGAACATCGCATGAAGAAGAATTCCCAAATAATCAACGATTCATTTCGCTTTTTACGTTGAGTCAATTCCACATTTTCACCAAAATCCTGATAATTCTTCATGTGGTTTTTGGTGCTATCCTGAATTAATGTCGGTTGCTTAAGATGTTGGGATGTAGATGCTTGTCATGGACCAGTGTCACCGATTTCACTCGACCCGAACCCGAATTATTCTCTCTGCCCGAACCCCTTCCACAATGGCCGCAAGGTGCATCATCTCAATCTCCAAGCTCGATTCGCCTTTGTAGTTGTTAGATTTTTTTTACCTTGAGAAGATGTTGCATGATCGTTATATGTTTTCCTTTGTAATTTTTTTGAGATTTGTGTTTTTTTTATTGTAACTTCACTATGTGTTGTTTTGTTTCTCTGTGCGTGTGTGAGAGAGATAGAGGTATTTCGTTGTTGTCTTTCATTTCTAAGATTGATTCTGATATTTTTAGGTTATCTGAACTAAAATTCTGATGTCTACAGCTTGCTCACAACAATCAAGCTGATAATCTTGAGGGTTTTGGTGTTCATGATCGATGTGCAGTTTCTTTTATAGTTGATTAGTTTCACGGTTTGTATTTTAGAGTTAAGACCAGGATGAATAGTGGATACAGAATGTGCTCTAAGGTACTCTGTTTCTTGAGGAATTGAAGAATCATTTTCCTCCTTGTGAAATCATACAGTATTAAGTTATTTGGATGCTTGTCTTTTTGTGCTTGTGTAATCTTCAATTTGATTCCATTGGTATGATGGATTTTACTATTCAGTTTTTGCTTTTGCTATGAGCTAACTAGATTTAAATATACACAGGTTATGGATTCGCTACCTCAAGGATTGAATTAGGAGGATTAGAGGTTTGCCAGATAACTAACTTTGAGTTTATTTGGTGTTCCAACCCTTCCACGGATGGGAAACAAAGCATTAGCTTTTATAAACCAATTTTAATCCCTGATGGATTCTATTGTCTTGGTCACTATTGTCAACCAGATAAAAAACCTTTGCGAGGCTTTGTTCTTGTTGCTAGGGAAGCAGCTGGTCGACATGATCATTCGACTGACCACATGCCAGCCCTTGTGGATCCTGTGGATTATTCATTAGTATGGAGTTCATACGATGGAGGAGATGAGAACTTTGATGGATGTGGTTACTTCTGGTTACCACAGCCGCCAGAGGGTTATAAATCGTTGGGATTTGTGGTGACCAACAAGTCAAAGAAACCAGAGACGAATGAGGTGAAATGTGTTCGTGCTGACCTAACTGATACATGTGAGGCTTGTCCCTTGATAGCATGCACGTATTCCAAGTTTTTGAAAGTCCCTCTTACTGTTTGGAATGCAAGGCCTCTAAATCGTGGAATATATGGACGAGGTGTATCCACGGGTACTTTCTATTGCAGTGCATTGTGTAGTAACTGTAGTTTAGGGGAAGAGCTTGATATTGCATGCTTGAAGAACTTGGATCCTAATTTACATGCAATGCCCAACATGGATCAAATTCATGCAATCGTCGAGCATTACGGACCTACTGTTTTCTTTCACCCTAATGAGGTCTATCTGCCATCTTCAGTCTCATGGTTTTTCCAAAATGGAGCACTCTTGTATAGTACGGGTGAGTCATTGCAGGACATTGATGCTGAAGGTTCCGTTCTTCCTAGTGGAGGGTCAAACGATGGACATTATTGGATAGATTTGCCCTGTGATGGTGTGAGGGAGAAACTTAAGCATGGAAACATAGAAAGTGGTGTTCTTTATGTACATGTTAAACCAGCGTTTGGAGGAACTTTCACAGATATTGTAATGTGGGTTTTTGCCCCTTTCAACGGGCCAGGAACATTGAAGATTGGGTTGATGAGCATTGGCCTCAGCAAGGTTGGTCGTCATGTAGGTGACTGGGAGCACTTCACTCTTCGGATATGCAATTTCACTGGGGAGCTGTGGAGCATATACTTTTCCCAGCATAGTGGAGGTGAATGGGTAGATGCTTATGATTTGGAGTTTATTGAGGGGAACAAAGCCATCATTTATTCATCAAGAAATGGTCATGCTAGTTATCCTCACCCAGGAACCTACATCCAGGGCAATCCAAAACTCGGGATCGGGGTGAGGAACGATGCTGCTAGCAGTGACTATTTCATTGATTCAAGCAGGCAATATGAAGTTGTTGCAGCTGAGTATCTTGGCGATGTAGTCAAAGAACCTTGTTGGTTACAATATATGAGGAAATGGGGGCCAAGAATTGTCTATGATTCCAAAACAGAGTTGGATAAGATTGTCAAACGATTGCCCCTTTTGTTCAGGAATTCTATGAACAGCATTCTCAGCAAGTTGCCGTTGGAGTTGTATGGCGAAGATGGTCCCACTGGTCCTAAGGAAAAGAACAATTGGTTTGGAGATGAAAGATGGTAGCCTTAAACCAAGACTCTCAAAATCTTGTTGTCTCTACAACTATTGGAGATTCTGTTGTATATAACAACGAGCACAAACCGATTAGGCGACTGATGATTGCGACCTTCATTGGCTGATATGCAAAGAGAAGGTACAACTTGACACCGAAACTCTCACACAAGATATGTAAATACATGTTCATAGCATTATAATTGGAGAAGACTATGCTTTAGTGTCAAATTCCTGTTATCATCGTGACATTGGTGAGTTAAACAATGTTGTCATCATCTTTTTGCTCTAATACATATAGTTGAAGAAGTTTTGGTATGTTGTAAACTAGTGGTAGTATATTCCTTAGTTGTGTAGACATATATATAGAAAGAAGATACCCTGAAGGTCAGATTACATCTCTGACTCTTATTGTTGTTGTCATGTTGTATTGAGGTATATGAACTTTACTTTATAGCTGTATTATTTAATTCATCAGTAAAAGGTGTTCTACTTTCGCACGTAATTACCAACTGCAACTTGAGTTTTATTGATTTACACTTTATTTTCTTCTCTCATTACTAAGTTCTTTACTAATCTCCTTTATTTGGTTTAGGCAGTAGCTATAAGAATTTACTACTACTACCACTACTATTGATGGTAGGAGTATCAGTTAGCATGTTATTTTCCAAAACATGGGCAGTAGCTATTACTTGGTGTTGGGAGTCGAATTGCAGAGTTCGATGAAAATTCATCTTCAAAGCATTTGTAATTTGCTCAACTTACAGAGGCTAACTGTTTGGTTTCTGTTCTAAAATTCTTTCTATTGATTTCCTTGAACTTTACTCCTCCACAAAAAGAAAATACTTAGATTATTTCAAAGTCGAGATCACGCCCTTGCTTTTACTACAACCGAGACTAATATAAGGAAACATACGAGCTAATACACTTGGTTAAAATAAATTCTTCCCCAAAAGATGGTACGAAAATTGAAAATGTAAACATACTGATGTTACCTACCTTCATGTGAGTGTCAACAGTCATAACTTCCTTTATAGTTGAGCTATTTTCGTAGTCCACCATCTCTCTTACTTTATTCTCTCTATTTTTTCTTCTTTATTCTCGCTTTCTCTCTATTACTGCCATCCATTGCCTAGGGGTGTTTTGCTCCCAAAAAAGTAAAAAAATTTGTAAAAAATGACCTCATTCGTGAATAAGTTTAATACTAGGGTTTAAAGGTGTTAACTTTTTTTGCTAGGGGTATGTGGTGTGAAATCTGGAAAAGCTAGGGGTTAAATGTAACACCCCAAAATTGGCCCTAGACAGAATTTGCTATTCCAATTCGGAAATCGGAGAATCAGGACTTTCCATAAATAATTCGATGTGGAAAATAAGCATAATTAACAAATATAGTTAGTATATTTTTCATAAGTATGAGATAGGATGAGAAAATTAAGAATTAAAATAATATACGAATTAGAATTTAATTCATGTCCGAATTAAATAGAAGGGCAGTTTAGTCTTTAACGCTAAACTGAAATTGCCGAATTTATTTTGTTGTGTGAGAATGAAGTAAATGTGTCTAGAAGCCAAAAGATAAATCTAGAAAAAATATATAAAAAGTTAATAAATATATTGATGCTATTTTATATACCACACGACACGTTTAAAATATTACTCTGTGAAGTAATCTTGAAAGCACATATTCCCCTGCTTTTGGAAGGAGAAACCGTCTGCTCAAGCTTATTTTTCTTCCTTTCCTTGTATGTTTGTCAATGAATCGGATTTTTAATTGGTGGGTGGGATACTGCAAAAGTCGAGGTACACTTTCGATCATGGTTTTATTTTGTGACTTAAAATTGGTTATATATTGAGTTTAGAAGTCTGAAAATTCGTGGTCTGAATAGATAGTGATATAATTCTTAAGTTTGTTGATGGATATATTATCATAAGATATGTTTTCATAATTATTTCAAGTTGCTATTTTAGCATTTTTTATTTTTGGGATTTTAGCCCCGATTAGGAAAGCGTGACTATAGTTTAAATTCGGAAAGGATCTCCTACTCCAACACTCATACTTCATCCATATTCCTACCATCACTTACATGTTTATAACATTATTTTATTATATTGTGAGTGTCGTAGTAGGAGATCCGCATTGGTTTAAACTAGCTATATACTTCCTCCGTCCATGAAAAATAGAACATATTTATCATTTTTTGTTGTCCATAAAAAATAGAGCACATTTAAAAGGTAAAAGTTTTCAACAACTTTTCACTTACTAATAATATGAACCCAACATTCCACTAAGAGCATCTCCAGCGGCGGACGTCCGGCTCGGACGTCGGCTACGGGTGACCTGACGTCCGCCATTGTGGAAAATAAGGTCGGATACGCCCATGCAGGTAGGACGTCGCACGTCCTCGGATATCCGCGGGACGTCCGAGTCGACGGGCGCCATTGTGGGTCGGACGTCCGATCGGACTATGTATTTTTTTCTTTTTTCCCTTTTATTATGTAATTTTTCCTTTTATTATGTAATTTTTCCGTATGTCCGAGTCGGACATCTATGTATTACATAATTTTCCCGTATTCCGTGTCAAAATTATAATTCCGTTAAATAATTGTGATTTATTTTATTGCGGGAAGTCCTAGTGGGAAGGGCGATGGGAAGGGCGGATTATGCAGGGGAAGTCCTAGTGACGTGGCAGTGGGATGAGAAGTCCTAGTGACGTGGCAGGATGTATTTTTGGGAAGTCCTAGTGGATGTCCGAGTGGGACGGGCAACCACTGGAGATGCTCTAAGGCCACCCGCAACGCGTCTCGCGGGTGGCTCGTATCTCGTCCCGCCGAGACGAGACGAGACGGCGGCGAGACGCGTTGCAGCGCCCGTCTCGTCCCGGTCTCGCCGAGAGGTCCGTCCCACCGAGACTCCTCGCGGGCTGTCTCGCCACGCGCTTGCGCGACGTGGCGCGCTCCGGCGCCATGCGTGACGCCCACTCGCCGGCCCGAGAGTGGGCTTCGTCACGCTGACGCAATAAATCATTTTTAAAAAAATTTGAATTTAATTAAAATAAATAAATAAATAAAAATTGAAAACGGTAATATTACCGTTTTTTCGACCGTTTCCTTTTTTTTACTCTATAAATACTCCTATTTCATTCTCATTTCATAAACAAATACACATCAAATCCTTCAAATTATCTTCATTTCCTCTCCAATTTTCATCTAACCTCTCATCACAAAATGTTCGACGACGAACACTCTGGCGGTGGCGGTGGCGGCTCCGGCGGGTTTGACATCAACGCGTTTGGCGACTGGGGGCATGTACAATGTGTTGGGTGGTTCCGGTTCGTCTATGCCGGGCACCCAGGGCTCGTCGACGCCGGGGGGTACCGACCACCCCATTTTGATGTGGATGCATACGCTCGTCCCTCCGCACCGAGGTATTCTCAGGGATTATCCGGATGAACCCCATCCGGAAGGAGGACGAGGCGGTGGAAGCTCCAGGGCATTCGACGCCATGGAGGAAGAGACGGAGACGGTCGAGGAGGATGAGGATGTAGGCCGGCATCCGTGCAGCCGCAAGGACACGATAGTGGTGTACAACGTCTGGATCAGCGTCTCGTACGATCCCATCATCGAGAATCAACAATCCCGGAAGTGCTTCTGGGAAAAGGTCACCGAGGCCTTTAACGAGATCAAGCCAAGAGGGTCCCGCCGCCGCACATTGAAGATGCTCCGCGCTCACTTTGACCGAGTCGACAGGGAGGTCAAAAAATTCTGCGGCATCTACAAGAACGAAGCGGCTCATTACCAAAGCGGAGCCGCGGGAGCCGACATTCTGAGATCGGCTTTGCGAGTCTACTTCGACGACATCGGCAAAGAATTCAGACATGTCGATGTCTGGGAGGTCGTCAAAGACAAGGAAAGGTGGGCAGGCGGTGTGCGGTCCAGCTCGGGCTCGACCTCGAAGCGCACGAAGCACATGGCGGGTGGCCAATACTCGTCTAGTGGGGGTGGTTCGGGCAACGCCGCACAAAAGGCTACCTCGCAGGAGGTTGAGGGCACGACAGACGATTCCGGGGGTCCTCCCGTGTGCGCCGTCGGCCGCAAAGGACCAAGGCGGGAAGACGGATAGAGGGAGGAGGGGCCGAGGCGAATCAAGCCAGGCGGGCTCGGGCTCGTGTTCGAACACCCTATTGTCCATGTACTTGACCGCCACGATGACGGACACTTCCCGCATGACGCCTCCACAATACCAAGCCCATCTTGCTGGAATTGAGTATATGACAAGACAAATTGGTATTCCGCCTCCAGGTAGCTTGAGTGCACCGCCACCGCCTTCGGGAGATGATTCGCCGGCGGAGTAGTTTTTTTAATTTCTATAAAATTATATTTTAAATTATTTTTTTTTAAATTTATTTTGCCACAAATTTAATTATGTATTTTTTTAGGATTTTAAGTTGTATTTTTATTTTATTTAATGAAGTGTGTTTTTTATTAATTGAATTTGTTGGAAAAAAAATGAAAAATGAAATTGAATGAATAGTAAGTTAAGAGATGGTTAATAGACAGATAAGAGATGGAGGGTTGCAGGTTCTGTCTCTTAGTTAAGAGATGGAGTGAAAAGTACAGTGGGGCCCATGAATAGTTAAGGGATGAGACGGTTAAGAGACAGATAAGAGACAGCGTTGCGGATGGCCTAACACTACTTATCTCTCACTTTTTTCCCTTCTCTCTTACTTTACCAATTCCACATTAAAACTCGTGTCATTCATAATGTGTCCTATTTTTCGTGGACGGATGGAGTATATATGTGTTCTAGGATTGTAATTTTATTAATTCATCATTCCCCAACCCCAAAAATAACGTTCATTCGCCCCGTTCGAAAATCGCCCCCCTTTTTTCTTCCTTCATCTCGTTTATCCATCTTCCACTCTCTCTACCTGAACCCTAATTTCTCTATGACGGAAAGATGCAGGCTCGATGGATGGATTAACCACGGGCGCTATTAAAATTCATAAATCCTGTCCTACATCAGCTTAGTGGCGATCCTAACTCATCTATATAAGTGTAGATAACCCTCCCACTTATAAGACTTTTTAAGGGGTGAGTGACCAATTTCTAATATGGCATCAAAGCGGGCCCAAGTCGATGATGAATTTTATCTCTTTATCACTTCTCTTTCCTACCCACGTGATGGAAGTCCGATGTGTCATTCCGGCCCACACGTGAGGTGGCGTGTTAAAATTCTTAATATCTTGTCCTACATCGGCTTGGTGATGATCCTAGCTCATCTATAAAAGTATGGATAACCCTCGCCCTTATAAGACCTTTTAAGGGGTGAGTGGTCCATTTCTAATATAGTATTATGTTAAAACTCTTAAATCTTGTCCCACATCGACATGGTGATGATCCTAACTCCTCTATATAAGTGTGGATAACCCTCCTCCTTATAAGAGCATCCGCAATGGGGCGGACGATAGGCCGCCCGATGCCTCGGGCGCGCCATCGTCCGCCCACAGTGGGTGCGCTATAGATCGTCAGCGCCATCGTCCGCCCACTGTGGGTGAAGCGGATGATGGCGCGGACGATGCGACGCGTTTTTGTTTTTTTTTTTTTTATTCCGAAAAATTTATTTATATAAATACCCCATACTCCACCTTCATTTGTAACATTTCCATTCACTTTTCCACACTCAAATTACACTATAAAATGAATTCCAGTGAATACCCAAGTCCAAATAGTCTGATGTTTGGGGGTGGTGCAGTTGGCCGGGTACAGACCCTGACGAATATCAGCCGTTCGACTCCAGCACGCAGTACGATCCTGAATTCAGTACGGATTCGTACGGTCTGTCTGACATGGAGTCGTCTCCAACTCGCCGCCACCGCCCCTTCCCGCCGCGCTGCCGCCACCGCGCCCTCCGCCCCCGCCCCCGCCAGAAAGAAGCGGAATCGGCACCGGGCGTACAAGTTGCCACCTCCGGAAACGAATGAAGAGTACGCCCCCGGGAGGATGAACTACCAACCGGTTGAAACCTTCGTCTTGGCGAGGTGTTGGGTGGATATTTCGGAGGACCCGGTATTTGCGAACAACCAAAAGCAGGTTACGTACTAGGAGCGCATCGCCGAGCACTACAATGAGGCGAAGCCGCCGAGCGCGTACAAGCGCCATAGGGAGCAGCTCCGCAAGCACTGAGATCATGTGAAGAAGCAAGTCAACCTGTTCTCGGCGGAGTACGAGAAGTGCTCGAGGGAGCAGGGAAGCGGCGAGAGCTTGAGCGATGTGCGCAATAGAGCGTTGTTGTCGTACCAGTCAATGTACGGCGACTTCAAGCATTTCAACATCTAGGCGCTCTTGAAGGACAAGTTGAAGTTCCATGGCGGGATTCTGCCATCGGCTGAGCCAAAGAGGATGAGGACAGCCGGTGACACGATGATATGCAAATTTTCCCTTTTTTGTTTTCAGATTCTGCTATAACGTCACTGGGCGGTGGGTCTGCCGAAGCAGGAGGGGACCACCCAAGGCTCCGATTCAAAACTCAATCCGAAACTTGAAAATTAAATTCCTTATTTTTCATTTTACGTGAATCTGATTTTATTTGGGTTTTTTCTGTAGCATTCAGAATAAATACAAAAACTGAACTTGAAAATTGAATGAACATGATATTTTGAATCATTTTTCATTTTTATATAAATCTGATTTTGTTTGGTTTTTCAAAAATTGAACCTGAAAAATAAATAAACATGACATTTTTCATTTTCACGTAATTCTGGTTTTTTATTTGATTTTTTCCTGCATTGTTCAAATTAAATAGAACAAACTGAAAATTAAATAAAAACATGACATTTTAGATCAAATAATATGAGACATTCTATTACTCATATTTGGATTAGTTAAATTAAGTATTAATGAATATAATATTATAAATGTAGTTTAATTTATAAATTATGAATAAACATGTAGTTCACTCTAGAAATTATGTATTGATGGACAAAACGTTCAAATACTTAAACTACAGTCTTTTTTTTGTTAAAAGACCAATGGTATCTACCGGCGTTTCCACTTACTATTCCTCGTACTAATTATAGGCACTTTGAAGGATAGAACAACTGACCCAATGATTTAATACTGCTCCATACATAAGGTAGGGATTGATCCCCAACCATACGTCTTTTAATACACATAGTCAGTCACATCCTAAATTTTTACACATGTATTCACTACATCATTAAATTCAGACACGTAGCTTACTGATATTTTTCGCCATTTGACAATTTAAAAAATTCAAAGTTATGATATACTCTATCCGTCTCATAATAGAAGTCACATTCGGGTTTTAAGAAATATAAAGTATAGTGGACTGGAAAAGTAAGTGGAATATTGAGTCCACTTTTTTATATTGGTTTTATAATAAAATGTGAGTGAAGTGAATTAGCGGAATGTGAGACCTAGTTATCATTTATGTTAAAAGTGAAATATACGTAACTCTTATTGTGTGACAAACCGAAATGACAAGATGTGGGTGACTTTTATTATAGGACGAGGGAATAATTAACTAGTATTTTAAAAAGATAGTAGTAAAATTTACTTAAAATGATAAAATTTAATAATTTTATTTTTCAATTTATCCTATAATTAATTATGTTAAATATGACTCATGTAGTGAACAAAGCGATTGTATTTATGGAAAGCAACATTCATGCGATTTAAAATAGTACTCCAATCGTCCCCCACCATGTGTTCAGATTTCTATTTTCGTCCTTTATTAATTATCCACGTCATTTTACTATTTTCTCTGTCCTACTTTAGCAGTCTCAGTTACTTTTGTGCACTCGTTTTATAAAAATGATAATAAATAGTTAAAGTAGATAAATGATAAAGTAATAGAAAGAACTTTTTCAATATAATTTCTTTTACATTTTTTAAAACTTGTGTGAGGTCAAAGTGGGATACATATTAAATGATGGAGGAAGTAATTTTTAAAAATGATAATAATTCCTTAAAAAATTATACCACGTGCTATTAAAAAATTGAACCATGTCGGATCGAATAGGATTCCACTTAACTTTTATGTCACATGCCATTTGTAAATTTACGTATTATCATTAAAAAATTATGACATTTTGGGGCAAATAATGTAATTAAGAGTAGTAATTTATAATTGCATTTTTGTATCCATTGCGTGCTGTCTTTGACCCATTTCAACTTTCAACGACGCGTCAAGATAATCTATAAAGACAGATAGACCAGGCCAGCCCGAATAACCAGCACAGCAAATCCGGGTCGGATCTCGGGTCGGATCAGCACCAATAATTCTCGATTCTCGGAAGGGCCGACGATCGTTATGAGGAGGAAACAGAGACGAACATCGCATGAAGAAGAATTCCCAAATAATCAACGATTCATTTCGCAATTTACGTTGAGTCAATTCCACTTTTTCACCAAAATCGTGAGAACTCTTAATGTGGTTTTTGGTGCTATCCTGAATTGGTGTCGGTTGCTTAAGATGTTGGGATGTAAATGTTTGTCATGGACCAATGTCACCGATCTCACTCAACCCAAACCCGAATTCTTCTCTCTGCCTGAACCCCTTCCACAATGGCCCCAAGGTACGTCATGTCGATCTCCAAGCGTATCGATTCGCCTTTGTAGCTGTTAGATTTTTGACCTTGAGAAGATGTTGCATGATCGTTGTACGTTTTCCTTTTTAGTTTTTTTATTGTAACTTTACTATGTGTTGTTTTGTTTCTCTCCGTGTAGAGAGATGGAGAGACTTTGTTGTTGGCTTTCATTTCTAAGATTGATTCTGATCATTTTAGGTTATGTGAATTCAAATTCTGATGTCTATAGCTTGCTCATAACAATCAAGCTGATAATCTTCAATTTGATTCCATTGGTATGATGGATTTTACTATTCAGTTTTTGCTTGTGCTATGAGCTAACTAGATTTAAATATACACAGGTTGTGGATTCGCTACCTCAAGGATTGAATTAGGAGGATTAGAGGTTTGCCAAATAACTAACTTTGAGTTTATTTGGTGTTCCAACCCTTCCACGGATGGGAAACAAAGCATTAGCTTTTATAAACCAATTTTAATCCCTGATGGATTTTATTGTCTTGGTCACTATTGTCAACCAGATAAAAAGCCTTTGCGAGGCTTTGTTCTTGTGGCTAGGGAAGCAGCTGGTCGACATGATCATTCGACTGACCACATGCCATCCCTTGTGGATCCTGTGGATTATTCATTGGTATGGAGTTCATACGATGGAGGAGATGAGAACTTTGATGGATGTGGTTACTTCTGGTTACCACAGCCGCCAGAGGGTTATAAATCGTTGGGATTTGTGGTGACCAACAAGTCAAAGAAACCAGAGACGAATGAGGTGAAATGTGTTCGTGCTGACCTAACTGATACATGTGAGGCTTGTCCCTTGATAGCATGCACGTATTCCAAGTTTTTGAAAGTCCCTCTTACTGTTTGGAATGCAAGGCCTCTAAATCGTGGAATTTATGGACGAGGTGTATCCACGGGTACTTTCTATTGCAGGGCATTGTGTAGTAACTGTAGTTTAGGGGAAGAGCTTGATATTGCATGCTTGAAGAACTTGGATCCTAATTTACATGCAATGCCCAACATGGATCAAATTCATGCAATCGTCGAGCATTATGGACCTACTGTTTTCTTTCACCCTAATGAGGTCTATCTGCCATCTTCAGTCTCATGGTTCTTCCAAAATGGAGCACTCTTGTATAGTACGGGTGAGTCCATGCAGGCCATTGACGCTGAAGGTTCCGTTCTTCCCTATGGTGGGTCAGATGATGGACATTATTGGATAGATTTGCCCTGTGATGGTAGGAGGGAGAAACTTAAGCATGGGAACATAGAAAGTGCCATTCTTTATCTACATGTTAAACCAGCGTTTGGAGGGACTTTCACGGATATTGTAATGTGGGTTTTTTGCCCTTTCAACGGGCCGGGCACATTGAAGATTGGGAAGATGAGCATTGGCCTCAGCAAGGTTGGTCGTCATGTAGGTGACTGGGAGCACTTCACTCTTCGGATAAGCAATTTCACCGGGGAGCTGTGGAGCATATACTTTTCCCAGCATAGTGGAGGTGAATGGGTAGATGCTTATGATTTGGAGTTTAATGAGGGGAACAAAGCCATCATTTATTCTTCAAGAAATGGTCATGCTAGCTATCCTTACCCAGGAACCTACATCCAGGGCAATCCAAAACTCAGGATTGGAGCGAGGAACGATGCTGCTAGAAGTGACTATTTCATTGATTCTAGTAGGCAATATGAAGTCGTTGCAGCTGAGTATCTTGGAGATGTAGTTAAAGAACCTTGTTGGTTACAATATATGAGGAAGTGGGGGCCAAGAATTGTCTATGATTCCAAATCTGAGTTGGATAAGATTGTCAAACGCTTGCCCCCCTTGTTCAGGAATTCTATGAACAACATTCTCAGCAAGTTGCCGTTGGAGCTCTATGGCGAAGATGGTCCCACTGGTCCTAAGGAGAAGAACAATTGGTTTGGAGATGAAAGATGGTAACCTTAAACCAAGACTCTCAAAATCTTGTTGTCATGACTAATATAATCTGTAATATAGGTTGTTGACATAATTATCAGTTATCAATTTAAGAAAGTTATCACAACTTTCACCTTTTGTTTAACTTCTTAATTTATTTGTATTTAGAAAAAAATGTGCATGACGCTGAAGCTAAAATCCGTGATATTACTCACAAAAGTCAATGATTGTATTACATCTTTATTCCGTAAAATTTAACACCTTTCAACCTAGCATGAATTTTAAGAAATGTAATAGAAAATGAGTTGAACGGTTAGTGTAATATGAGAAAAATACTTTATATACTACCCCATCTATAAAATTTAAAACCGACCGACTGTGCCAGTTTAATAATGAGTTGGCGGATATACCAAATCGTAATAAGTTATATAGATATGCACATAGTATCAAAAAAAGTAAATAAATCACATGATATATTAGTATATGAACCTAACTTCCTTTATCTCTCTAATAAGTTTAGTAGCCTTCTTTTTTATTTTGGCTCAATTCAACCCAACCCAACCCAGCCACCTATGTCTTTACATAATGGTGCAAAATTGATTTTTCCCCTAAATACAAATCGCATCACCAATTTTTATCAGAGTTATATTGTCACACGGCACTAACACAATTGTCTATCCAGCTAATCAAAATATTCATAAAATTAATACTTCATCCAACATTTAAATATTACTAAAAAATTTGTGAACAACGCGATTTTAATACTCCACCACCAGTCCGGGATTAGAATTTTTGTTTGATCATTTTGGTCCTGTAAATAAGAGTTCTGTTTAATTTTTATTATAAATACTCCCTCCGTCCCAGTTTAAGAGTAGGATTTCATTATGTCAAGGGTTTAAAGAAATTGGTGGAGCGTGTAATAATTGAAGTGAGGCAGTGGTTGTTGGAGTGTGTAATAATTGAAGTGAGGTAGTGGAAAATGAAACCCTTTTGATTTTTTGTATGTTTAAGATTTTGTTTTGTTTTATTTTTATGAAAGTAATGACATTTGAGTGTAAATTTGATGAATAATGAGGTTAAATTTTATGTCAAAATAGTGGTCAAATAGTAGTTAAGGGACGGTATAAAGACAGAGTAGTGGATGGTCTTAGAAATGATTTGGCAGGAAAGAGAGAGAGGAGTTTGAGTGTTATTGTTTTTTCCCCTTTTGTCTGCTCTGTGTTTCTGTATTTGGCTTTGATGAAAAAGATGTATTTGTTTCCGTGTGCAGATTGTTTTTGTCTGCGTCCGTGACTTGTCAATTCTTTGCGCATTATATTGCCAGATGGTGAAATGCCCTTTCGCACTATTTGATCCCTCGCCCGTTTTGACGTTGCCACTGGACTTCGTTCATAGTGTTGGCGTTCTTGGTTTGAATATTGGTGATTATTGTGGGTATCAATCTTTTACTGGCTGCTGAAACGACTGTTTCTGGAGCTTCAAATGGTGTGGCGCTTGCCTTTAAGGAGCTGTCCTTGTTGGAACTAGCCTCATTTTGCTTCAATTTGGCACTGGTTCTTGTGTTCGTGTTCATTGTATCTGCAAGGTATGTTGCCTTGTGTTTTGGCAGGGCTCGTCTGTGGAAGGAGGACTTGGTTGGGAGTGAAGGGAATGTTAGGCAGAATGGAGTTGCAGATGTTGAGGAAGCTCATAACATTGTGATTGGTAAAAGCTACAAAGCTTCGGTGGTGTGTTGCTTTTATGTATTGTTGGTTTACATATTCGTATTAGGGTATGATGGAATTGGTCTAATACGGGAGGCTGCACAAGGTGAGAGTGGAAATTCTGGTTGGACTGTGCTATTGCTGCCTGCAGCTCTAAGTTTAGCTTGGTTTGTGCTGAGCTTTTCAGTTCTTTACTGTAAATACAAGGCTGCTGAGAAATATTCACTGTTGTTGAGAGTTTGGTGGATTGCATCTTTTATCATTTCTCTGTGTATGTTGTATGAAGATGGTAAAGGATTTCTTAAAGAAGGATCAGGCCACTTGGATTCTCATGTTTTAGCTAACATTATTGTTACCCCAGCTCTTGCTTTTATCTGTTTCGTTGCGTTCGGGGGTGCTACTGGTATCCAAGTCTGTAGGAACTCTGATCTTCAAGAGCCATTGCTGCTTGAAGAAGAAGCAGGGTGTCTTAAGGTTACTCCTTACAGTGAAGCTGGGCTTTTCAGTTTGATCTCTCTTTCATGGCTGGACCCACTTCTTTCAATTGGAGCAAAGAGGCCACTGGAGCTTAAGGATATTCCATTGCTTGCACCAAAAGACCGCTCCAAGACCAATTACAAGATATTGAACTCAAATTGGGAGAAACTGAAAGCCAAGGATCCCCAGAAAACCCCGTCTCTAGCTTGGGCTATCCTCAAGTCTTTCTGGAGAGAAGCTTGGCGCAATGCAATATTTGCTGGGCTGAACACTTTGGTTTCATATGTCGGACCATATATGATAAGCTACTTTGTGGACTACCTGTGTGGAAAGGGGACTTATCCGAATGAGGGTTATGTTCTTGCTGGAATTTTGTTCACTGCAAAGTTGTTGGAGACTGTAACAAGCCGACAATGGTATCTTGGGGTTGATATTATGGGTATGCATGTTAGGTCAGCTCTCACAGCAATGGTATACAGGAAAGGCCTCAAGCTTTCAAGCTCAGCTAGGCAAAATCACCCTAGTGGAGAGATTGTCAACTATATGGCCGTGGATGTTCAGAGAGTAGGGGATTTTTCTTGGTATCTGCATGATATATGGATGCTTCCTCTCCAGATTATCCTTGCTCTTGCAATTCTGTACAAGAACGTTGGAATTGCTTCACTTGCCACTCTCATTGCCACTGTTGTATCCATTATTGCAACAGTTCCAGTGGCAAGGATTCAGGAAAGCTATCAAGACAAGTTGATGGCCGCCAAGGATGATAGGATGAGGAAGACTTCAGAATGCCTCAGGAACATGAGAATTCTGAAATCTCAGGCTTGGGAGGATAGGTACCGCTTGATTCTGGAAGAAATGCGGAATGTGGAATTCAAGTATCTGCAGAAAGCTCTTTACTCTCAGGCTTACATCACATTTATATTCTGGAGCTCTCCTATATTTGTTTCAGCTATTACATTCGGGACTTGCATTTTGTTAGGTGGTCAGCTTACAGCTGGCAGTGTTCTTTCTGCTCTGGCTACTTTCCGGATCCTGCAAGAACCACTTAGAAATTTTCCTGACTTGGTATCCATGACGGCACAGACTAAAGTCTCCCTTGATCGGATCTCTGCATTTCTGCAGGAGGAAGAGCTTCCAGAAGATGCAATCACTACCTTGCCCAGAGGCATTTCAAATGTGGCCATAGAAATAACAAATGGGGACTTCTGTTGGGATCAGTGTTCGCCTACTCCAACCCTTTCCAACATACATGTCAAGGTAGAGAAGGGAATGCGTGTGGCCGTCTGTGGTGTGGTTGGTTCTGGGAAGTCGAGCTTACTTTCTTGCATCCTCGGTGAGATTCCGAAAATCTCTGGTGAAGTAAGTTTGATGTTTTGGCTGCTAACTTTCTTTCCTTTCTGCCTACCCTTCGTTCTCATAGTTAACCTCAAGAAACTTGGTTGAATCTGACTGCTCATCTCTGGCTGTATATGTTAGGTTAGAATTTGCGGATCTGCAGCGTATGTCTCTCAGTCTGCATGGATTCAATCAGGAAACATAAAAGAAAATATCCTCTTTGGAAGTCCCATGGACAAGGCAAAATACAAGAGTGTTATTCAAGCCTGTTCACTGAAGAAAGACCTGGAGCTATTCTCACATGGTGATCAAACCATTATTGGTGATAGAGGGATAAATCTTAGTGGTGGTCAGAAGCAACGTGTGCAGCTTGCCAGGGCACTGTATCAAGATGCTGATATTTATTTGCTTGATGATCCCTTCAGTGCTGTTGATGCACATACTGGCTCAGAATTATTTAAGGTTTCCAAAATTTTTTATTATGTTATTTGCAGTTTGCGGACCTAGAAAATTGAATCTGGCTGACAATTATTTTTTTCTGGAACTGCAGGAATATATACTCATGGCTCTAGCTACAAAAACTGTCATTTTTGTCACCCACCAAGTCGAATTTTTACCTGCTGCTGACTTGATTTTGGTATTGCCTTCAGCATTTAATTATGTTGTCGCCTACAGTAGAGTTTTGGACCTTGGTTTACGTCAGTTTTATATGGTCACTAACTAGCCTAGAGTTATTGCTTAGGGTGCTCTGTTGCTTTGCGTCATCTTCCAATGCCATGCTCACTTATTTCATGAATTCTTTCCATGCTTATGTGAGCATTACAGTTAATTGGTGAGTGTTTCTGGATCTTCTCGTAAACTAATTCCCTCATAAATGAAAGATATCCAATTGTTAGGACTTAGGAATTTAGGATACAAATTTTTCATGCTGCTCAGCATGAACGAGAATGCTAGTAAACTTCTGCCTAGTGGCAGATTTACTGTGGTAGTGGCAGCATCTAATGGGATTGATTTTAAACTAGTTATGATTGTTACAGAGATCAAGCCTTCTAAAATCGTCCGACTTTATCAGCTTAACTGAGAAAAAAGACGTTGTAAAGTACAGAGAATAAGTTATTTTTTTGTCAGTGTAGCTAGTGTATAACTACTCTTGTATTGCTATATTTTCTAGGCTTCTCAATTATCGTTAATAAGCTCTGGAAATAATCAACTTATGCACTAGCTGAGTTTGTCCAGATTTTGTGGTCAATTTCTTCACCGCCTTCGACATGGATCATCCTTTGAATATGAGAAATTTCTGCAAACAATTTTAGAAGACACTGCACATGCTGCAAACCCATTCATAAAATAGGAGATAAATGATTCAGACTAATTATATATAGTTGTTAGACATTCATATTACCTTTTTTGTTCTTTCAGCATCCCTTCTACCTTATTGTGTAGGTTATGAAAGAAGGTCAGTTATTCAAGCTGGAATATATGATGAACTCTTGCAAGCAGGAACAGATTTTAGTACATTGGTAGAGGCTCATCATGAAGCAATTGAGGCAATGGATTTTTGCAACCTAGTTTCTGAAGAATCTGATGAAAATGATCATCTTAAGTCTCTTCTCACAGTTGAAAATTCCAATTTAGCTAGTAATAGTATTACTGGTTTGGCAAAGGAAGTCCAAGAAGGGGTATCCTCATCAGAAAAGAAAGCAATTAAAGAGAAAAAGAAAGCTTAAACGTTCAAGGAAAAAGCAGCTTGTGCAGGATGAGGACCGGGAGCGCGTGTATTTGTCATATATGGCAGCTGCATATAAGGGTTTATTGATTCCATTGATTATTCTTGCCCAAACAATGTTTCAGGTCCTTCAAATAGCTAGGAGTTGGTGGATGGCTTGGGCAAATCCACAGACTGTTGGGGACGAACCTAAAACCAGTAGCATGATGCTTATTGGTGTTTATATGGCACTTTCCTTTGGAAGCTCCTGGTTCATATTTATCAGGGCTGTTCTTGTCGCTACATTTGGTCTTGCAGCTGCACAAAAATTATTTATGAAAATGCTCAGAACAGTATTTAGGGCGCCAATGTCTTTCTTTGACTCTACTCCATCTGGACGAATACTGAATCGTGTAAGCCATGTTCCACTCCCTTCTTCCTTTTCTATTCTTGACTTTGGGCTTTGGGTATGGGGTTTTCATGCCCACTCGTTCTGTTTTTACATCCAAAATTTCTCAACATTTGTTCACCTCTTATGATCTTCTGTGATTAGCAGGTGTCGATTGATCAAAGTGTTGTTGATCTTGATATTCCATTCAGACTTGGTGGTTTTGCTTCGACAACCATTCAACTTCTTGGCATTATTGGTGTAATGACACAAGTGACCTGGGAAGTTTTGCTTCTAGTTATCCCAATGGCAATTGCTTGCGTGTGGATGCAGGTGAATTATGCCAAGAAAATTCTCCCCTCTATGTAAATTGGTGGTTCAGATGTTGTAAACTAAGTAAATGCATGTACCTGTCTGCACCAACAATATAATCATCTTTAGTTTATGGTTTATGCATGGATGGCCATTAATGTACGTAAAATATATACCCAAAATAGCCACATAAAGCATGATCAGCATGTTTGCAATATATTGTTGCTTATATATTTGAATCCATCACAATGAACTATATGTATAATGATTTATCACTTGTCTTGTGTTGCATGGTTTTGTTCGAATGACTTCGATGATGAGTATTTTGAATCTCATTAGCATGCACTTGTTCAATTCTGTTATATTGTTACTATGACGTGTAAAAAATTGTCCTTTTCAAGATTTATTGAGAAATAAGATGAGGTTTGTTTTTCTTTTACATATGCAGAAATATTACATGGCTTCATCCAGAGAACTAGTCCGCATAGTTAGTATCCAGAAGTCTCCAATAATTCATCTTTTTGCTGAATCTATTGCTGGAGCAGCTACAATCAGAGGGTTTGGGCAAGAAAAGAGATTCATGAAGAGGAATCTTTATCTTCTCGATTGCTTTGCTCGTCCATTCTTTTGCAGCATTGCAGCTATAGAATGGCTTTGTTTGCGCATGGAATTGTTGTCCACATTTGTGTTTGCCTTTTGCATAGTCTTGCTTGTGAGCTTACCTGCTGGAAGTACAGATCCAAGTAAGTAAATCACTCTTCTTTCATTCCAAAAGTGTTGATTATTTCGAGTCTTTATCTAGTTGATACTTTCTATAACATTTTACTTTTACCTCAATGAGGAGAAAGCGTACATTTTCTTGTCATGCGTGAACTTTAGACAAAAGGGATGATGGCTTCTGTCTTTGTATATGTTACTGTGATGATTATGAAAAACTTCATACATGAATAAAGTTATTTTGTTTGTAAGCATTAGATAAAAAAGGGCGTCTATCTACAATCCACATAACAGATATGTTGAGCTAACTGTTACTTATTGTATATGAGCTGTTAATTACATTCTTTGAGAAAATAATGAAGAAGATGCTGGACAACAGGTCACTTTATTAATATTTTAATTGTAAAATCTTCGTCAGGCATGGCTGGCCTTGCAGTGACATATGGCCTCAATATGAATAACCGCTTATCACGTTGGATTCTTAGCTTTTGCAAGCTTGAAAACAAAATCATATCCATAGAAAGGATTCATCAATACTGCCATATACCTAGCGAAGCACCAGCAGTTATTGAAGACACGCGACCTCCATTTTCATGGCCTGAAAATGGCACAATTGAACTAATTGATTTAAAGGTATGCCATATTTTTTGTTCTGTTTACCTTCCTGTTTATTTATTTTAGATGTCAAGTTTAAGCATAAATATCCTATCCAAGGAGGCAAACCTGTCCATCCTTTAGCTTGATCATTGTAAATTTGAAATATGCCCAAATTTCCATGTAATGTACTTATGGAGTCTTTAGTTGCATGCTATAAGCCGATTGCGCTCAAGCAGTGATAGAATTAAGTAAAACTGGGAGTGAGATGAACTTAAAGAGTCCTATCTGACTATCTTGTCCTCTACAGGTTCGTTACAAGGAGAGTCTTCCTGTCGTGCTCCATGGTGTCTCCTGCATATTTCCTGGTGGAAAGAAAATTGGAATTGTTGGGCATACTGGAAGTGGTAAATCGACCATGATCCAGGCTCTGTTTAGGTTGATTGAGCCGGCCGGGGGTAGAATAATTATAGATAATATTGATATTTCAAAAATTGGTCTTCACGACCTGAGGAACAGGCTGAGCATCATTCCCCAAGATCCAACATTGTTTGAAGGAACTATCAGAGACAATCTAGACCCACTTGGGGAGCATCCGGATCAAGATATTTGGCAGGTAGGGATTTGGACACAAATGCTGTGTGTTAAAGAGCAACAGATTTCTTAAGATTATATAAAAAACCAGTCCTTTAACGAATTTTGTTCAATGTTTGGTGTTTTTTGTGCCAAGTCTTGAAAATTTTCATGATTTCATTCCATACATCAATTGCGACTGGCACTTGATGAATCACAGCTAGGCGATGTCGTTCGTCAAAAAGAGCAAAAGCTTGATACCCTGGTACGCAACTATCCTAGTAGTTAACTTGAATCAAGCTTCTTTAGTGGCAAATGAGCCCAACCTACGTAGTTTTGAGCAACAAGAAGTGATTTGTTGCATCTGATGTTCACAGTTATAGAAAATGGAGATAACTGGAGTGTGGGCCAGCGACAGCTGGTATCACTTGGTCGAGCTTTACTTAAACAGGCGAGAATTTTGGTGCTTGATGAGGCAACGGCCTCGGTTGACTCTGCGACGGATAACCTCATCCGAAAGATAATAAGATCAGAATTTAAGGACTGCACTGTATGCACAATTGCTCATCGCATCCCAACTGTGATTGACAGCGACATGGTTTTGGTCCTCAGTGATGGTGTGCTTCTATACCCTTTCAGATTTTCACTTATACTAAACTTATCATGCGTTACCTTGCGAGAGTCATACAAATGGTCTTTTCTGAAGGAGTTTGATAGTAATAATTTCATGTATATGAAATTAAGAATATCATACCTTGCAAGATTCATACAAATGGTCTTTTCTGAAGGAGTTCGTTAGTAATAATTTCATGTATACGAAATTAAGAATACCATAGTGTATGAAAAGAAAATTTGTCTTTGGTTTTTATTTTGAGAGAATATTTCAAACCAAAAAAAAGCGTTAGCCTAAATTTCTTATACATGTTGGTGCGGACCCCTTCTTTCTGCACCTGTTATGATTGTTAATAGTGCAGGTCCTGTTAGTACTTTCATGGAGTTTCTCTTATCTCTTACTCCACCAATAGCTCATGTCACTAAGCGCATGCATCTGCCCAGTTTCATTTGTTTTTTCACATTCAAGGCCCATTATATTTTCCTGTGCATTGCAATCTAGATGAAAGGCTAGATGTTGTGTTTGCAATCTCATATTTGGGTTACTAATCTTGCAGTTATCTAAACTGAATCCTACCAATGGGATTGCTAGCAGAACATGCATGGAGCTACACTAATCCCTCCGGATATTTGTGTGTACGTTTTGCAGGTCGGGTTGCAGAGTATGATACTCCAGCACGACTGTTAGAGGACAAATCGTCCATGTTCCTAAAGCTGGTGTCGGAGTACTCATCATGGTCCAGTGGTGTTCCGGATTTCTGATACAAGTCCTCAATTTGAGGCTCTGTTCTATCTAAGAACATGCATTCCCCACTCCGCCTGCTCTCCTTCACTTCCAGCTGCTACTGATGATCCATCAGGCTGAAGAGCCGGTGACAATTGACCGACCATCTGGATTGTAGCCCGACTCCAACGAGAACCACACCATCGTTGTTTCCCATCTCGGTGGGTGCTTGTGACTGTGTGAGTATCGCCTTCAGAGGCACAAAGTGTACAATAGAATAAGTTTTGGTAGGATGAGGTTGATAGTGATGACCAACTGAAAGAGAGCAGCAGCATATTTGTACTTAGAGCTAGGTTTTATTTTCTTTATGAAGTGAATAAAACTTAAGTATTTTCACTAGTGAAGTGTTGGGAAGGAAATTGTGGTCATCCTATTTCAGCATTTTGGCCTCATTGAAGGTAGTGCTGTTATAGAAAAAGAGGGAAAAAAAAAACTCCCTAAACAATAAGGATAAACATGTTTACTGAAAGGGAAAATATGATCAAAGAAACCCCTTAAACTACTTGATTAATGATTTATGCATTTTGCTAGGAGCAAACTTAGGGTTTAGGCTTTAGCTAGGAGTAAAGCATATCCCTCAACCCAAAAGTTTGATTGAGTGCTTATTAAGTCATTCCACTGGAATATCTACTTTCCTTGTTACACCCTCATTATATATAAAACTCTATGCATAAACACCAATCTCTATATATGATCAAGAAACTCGTAGCCATGAAAAACTTCTCTCTCAAGAAAGAAAGCAGGTTCAGGTCCTCTGAAGCCATGAGCCACCATTTCCCTCCGGCGATCATCCGTGGCGCCTTCGAAAATGTGAGGCTGAGTGGCCGGAATGTGGGAGCATCGATGGTAGCGGGTGGCGGGGATGATGAGGGCGGTGAGGCACGGGGAAGCTGCAGCATAAATATATACATAAATAATGATGTGCAAGGCATCAACAACTGTGTGTTGTTGGGCAGTGAGGTGAGAATGGGGGACCCTGGAGTCAGCTTGTCTTTGGAAGGACTGGATTTGGATAGAGGGATTCGCCTTGTGACCAAGAACAAGGCAACTGATTCTACTACTCGTTTGGTATTATTGCTTGTCTTTGTAACGCTCATCGTCTCAATCTTAGCTTATTTTTTCGCTTGATTATGTCGTACAAATATTGTACAACATAATTTATGAGCATCGCTCTCGTTTGGTTTGGTTTGGTTTGGTCTATATTAGTTGTTGTCGTCAAATCTATAAGTTAATTAAAAAAAAGATTTGTTCATTTTCGTTATAATTTTAGATGGATAAATTGAGCTTCAGATTTCATGTAAGTTAAAAAAATATTAATACCAATTTTAATACTCGTAGACTGGAACAAATTTAATGTATAAAACAAATTGAAACTAAATCAATAAAGTATGTAGTCCAATGTACTGATAGTGATTATTACTATCATTTGAGTATCATTTATTCAAAAGTACTTCGTGGAAACTAAATCAATTATGGTCTTTTGACTAATTATTTACTAACTATAATTTTCTTTTTTTATACCTCCGTCCGTCCGTAAACCAAAATTAATTATCTAGTTTTTATATGTTTTTCACAAGATGAGTTATATTTTTTCTAATATCTTCGAATACTTTTTCTTTTTATATCTCTTTTATTTTATTGATTTTGTTTTAAAATTTGTTTCCAAGATTTTGAGTTTTGTCTTAATGTCAAGTGGAGTAATTAATTAGTGAACTCAAATCAAGTACCTGCGGAATAGATTTTACGGTTATACCCATTTTTAATAGATCAAAAACAGACACGCAACCCGGTTTTATTCTAATCTAATTATTTAGTGTCCAAATCCCAAAAATAACTATTTTAATGAATAATCAATCTAATCGTATTTTTGTCGCGGAAATCTAATCATAATTAATTCAATTAAATACCCATTGTGCGGCCGCAGATTGACACAAGATATACACGTTGTAAATGCATTAGGAGGGTCATGATCTATGGCAAACACCCCTTAACCAAATAACTAGAGAACAAATAATAGCCACAAGATCAAAAAAATCAATGGCTAGTATTAATTTTTGAATTTAATGAGATATTAACTCCCTCAATCACAAATTTACTCCATAATAACAAGTCAGGGGTATTATTGTCATTGCATAACCAATTGAATTTACTCCAACATCAGCAAATTGAATTCATTTGAAAAGGAACCCACGATTCTTCTTCTATCTTCTCCTCTTCTCCGTTCTGGAAATTAAACCGACAAATGGAGCACGCTCGCCGGAAAACGGTGACGGCAATGGATGTCGTCTATGCCTTGAAGAGGCAGGGCCGCACGCTCTACGGTTTCGGGGGCTGAGGGTTTCGTATTTGGTTGCGCCATTTTGTATATGCGTCAAATGTCTTTTCAATTTCTTGTTACTACTTTGATCTCGAATTTGAATTGGATGTAGTCACGTAGTAATTGGTAAAAGCTCGGAGGATTTTTGGTTCAATTCAATCTAAGAGTGAATTATTTGTGGATATGTCTCTTGTTGGTTGCTGATATCGAAAAACGATTATCTACCACAGTTTCTTTTCTTTTTTTTGGCTGCTCATTCTTTCTGTTTTGTGCAAATTTTTACACATTTCTGTTATTATGATATGCTAGAAAGTTTGATGGTGCATAATTTGAGAACTGGTCAATGTAATCGAAATGCCAGTTTTAAAATCTCAAGATTCAGAAGGATCTTGATTTTTAATAGGTGTCAGATACTTTGCCAAACACAAAATTTGTTTGGTAAAATAGTTGAATGAAACACAACTAATTTAGCATTTTTTCGATGAGAGGAATTATTTTTGGTGCATAGAAGCATGTCGATACATGCTAAGAGTGATGTGTATTGTAAACAAGAGTAAAGTAAAATCATGTTAAGAGTGATGTGTTTTGTAAACAAGAGTGAAGTAAAATCATGCTAAGAGTGATGTGTTTTGTAAACAAGAGTGAAGTAATATCATGCTAAGAGTGATGTGTTTTGTAAACAAGAGTAAAGTAATATCATGCTAAGAGTGATGTGTTTTGTAAACAAGAGTGAAGTAAAATCTAGCTAATAGTGATGTGTTTTGTAAACAAGAGTGAAGTAAAATCATGCTAAGAGTGATGTGTTTTGTAAACAAGAGTGAAGTAAAATCATGCTAAGAGTGATGTGTTTTGTAAACAAGAGTAAAGTAATATCATGCTAAGAGTGATGTGTTTTGTAAACAAGAGTGAAGTAAAATCTAGCTAATAGTGATGTGTTTTGTAAACAAGAGTGAAGTAAAATCATGCTAAGAGTGATGTGTTTTGTAAACAAGAGTGAAGTAAAACCAAGCTAAGAGTGATGTGTTTTGTAAACAAGAGTGAAGTAAAATCATAATAAGAGTGATGTATTTCGTAAATAAGAGTGAAGTAAAATCATAATAAGAGTGATGTGTTTCGTACACAAGAGTGAAGTTAAATCAGAATAAGAGTGATGTGTTTTGTAAACAATAGTGAAGTAAAATCACAATAAGAGTGATGCGTTTTGTTAACAAGAGTGATGTAAAATCAGAATAAGAGTGATGTGTTTTATTAACAAGAGTGAAGTAAAATAAGAATAAGAGTGATGTGTTTTGTAAACAAGAGTGAAGTAAAATCAAAATAAGAGTGATGTGTTTTGTTAACAAGAGTGAAGTAAAATCAGAATAAGAGTGATGTGTTTTGTTAACAAAAGTGATGTAAAATCAGAATAAGAGTGATGTGTTTTGTTAACAAGAGTGATGTAAAATCAGAATAAGAGTGATGTGTTTTGTTAACAAGAGTGAAGTAAAATCAAAATAAGAGTGATGTGTTTTGTAAATAAAAGTGAAGTAAAATCATGCTAAGAGTGGTACATATAAATCTCGAGGCATAATCCGGTATTCTAATCTCTACTGCCCGAACAGTTACAAATATTAGCATAAATTTTGGAAGATGAAGAAATCAAAGTTTTTGCAGAATTCAAAGGACATGCTTTCCAGGAGCTTTAATCCAACAAATTGGTAGATCTTCTTCAATCTCCACGCATTCAGATATATAGATCATGTGGAGTATGTGTGTGCGTTTTCCTTTTTATCATCAATTTTGTCTAGGAATTCTGCTGCAGTTAACGACCTGGTTCTATCAACCAAATTAGGGATTTCTTTCCATTTTACGAATTGGTGTATTAGAGGTATAACTAGTAGGTGTTGAATTGGTTGCAGCAAGATTTCGTTGAAATTGGCGGCTTCGAGGGAAATAGCACAGCGGCTTCGAGGGAAATAGGCCAAAAATACCCTTGGCCTATTTTGTATTATTAAAATAAATAATATTTGTTCCATTAAAATGTGTGGCTGAGATTTGTTCTCTAGTTATACACTTAAGATTAGTTATATCTTGATCACTACCATGCATTAGGATATTCTATTAAAGTTCATATACATACTTGTTTAATGAAATTTCACTTTTATCTCGAGTAGATTATATTTTGAGAATTAGGATATGCTAACAAAGTCCATATACATACTTGTTTAATGAAATTTGAAGCTCACAATAATGGAAATCCAACAAGTATATTTGTTAAAATACAATAGTTTTATTTACAGTGTGATAGCTTTGTCTAAAATTTACTTGTGTTATTTGTATGCCGTCATTATAGCGTAATTACTATCTTTTGACACCAACAAATTATGCTACCCATAAATTCTACACCATTCGAAAATGATTATATATATATAGATCTCAATTTCCGACTCTAAATGATTTCATATATCAACATATAAATCAGACGTAGAATATATAAATCTCATTTAGTTCTAAATTAAATAGTTTCATGAATTTCATGCAACATACTACTCCCTCCGTCCCCCAATTTGAGTCACTCTTTTCCATTTTGGGTCGTCCCCCAATAAGAGTCACTCTTCCCACTTACCATTTTTGGACATCAAAATTACCCTTCATTACACCAAAAGTCAAAGGGGCCCCACATTTCACTACCTAACTCCATTTATTACACCACACATTCAAACTTTTCCTTAAAACTCGTGCCGAGTCAAAGAGTGACTCAAATTGGGGGACGGAGGGAGTATTATAATACTATATGATTGAGCTGGCATGTATCCACGTGTCCAGCGGCGGTGTGACAAGCGACAAAGATAATTTCCACGGCGTACGGGGTTCTAACATACGCCTCTTGCTGTCCCTCGCTACAATACGCCTCCCTCCCTTCCATAACTTCGCTTCACTACTGAGAATGGAAATATAAATAACTGCGATTTCTCTCCTCAAATTCTCTCCTCTCTACATTCTGCACCTTTTTGTGCTTACATTTTTTAGAGAAAGTCCTAGTTTGTACTACAATAAGATATTTTTTATTTTTGATTTTTTTTCTTTTAGCTTCATGAGTTTCCGCGTGAGATCAGCTGTAACAGTTCTACTCGTCTAAATTACCGCATGCTGAATCGTTTCAATTCTTATTCTTGCTGGTTAGTTCCGCTGAATTTCCGCTCGTTTACGCTTTTTCGTGTTGTTTAATTCATTCCGGCTGCATTTTTCCGATTTCTGTTGCTGTAAAAGTTTGCATCCTGAATCTCAATTGTAGCTTGTTGTTTTAGGGTTTATGTGCTGGTGCATCTCGATTTCCTTTTATATGATTTTTAGTGCTTTGCGCAACTACTTGTGTTATAGTTGATCTGATGGAGAAAGGGTATGGCAGAATGCATTATTCGCGGCTTTGTTTGTTAGCCGCATTATCAGCATTCTTTTGGTTATGCCTCTTGTACTTTCATTTTATGGTGATTGGTAATGGTGGTATTGCTGATAGTTCTCGTCGATTAGAGCACGTTTTCATCGATGCTAAATCGGTTAACACTCTGCCCGTTTATCCGAATCCCTCCTCAGTTAGTCGTTCTATGGGCTTTCCGAAAGATCGAGCTGGGGATCAAGAGAAGTCTAACAATGTGATTCATAGGCCTCAAGAGGAGAGGCCGACCTATTCTTTTGTGAGGGCGTTGAGGACTGTAGAGAATAAGAGCGATCCGTGTGGGGGGAGGTATATTTATGTTCACGATCTTCCTCCAAGGTTCAATGAGGATATGCTTAAGGAGTGTAGGAGCCTTAGCCTGTGGACCAACATGTGTAAGTTCACCACGAACGCTGGTCTAGGTCCTCCACTGGAGAATGTTGAGGGGGTTTTCTCGAATACTGGGTGGTGCGCGACTAATCAGTTTGCTGTGGATGTGATATTCAGTAATCGGATGAAGCAGTATGAGTGCTTGACGAATGACTCTTCACTTGCTGCTGCTATTTTTGTGCCCTTCTACGCTGGGTTAGATATTGCAAGGTATCTTTGGGGGCACAACATATCAACTAGGGATGCTGCGTCTCTCGCTTTGGTTGATTGGCTCGCAAAGACGCCTGAATGGAATATTATGGGAGGAAAGGATCACTTTCTCGTGGCTGGCAGGATAACGTGGGATTTCAGGCGACTATCTGACCAAGAGTCAGACTGGGGTAACAAGCTTTTGTTCATGCCAGCGTCCAAAACATGTCTATGCTTGTTGTGGAATCAAGTCCATGGAATGCAAATGATTTTGGAATTCCATATCCAACCTACTTCCATCCCGCTAAGGATGCTGATGTGATCATTTGGCAGGATAGGATGAGGAAACTTGAGAGGAAGTATCTGTTTTGTTTCGCTGGAGCACCCCGTCCAGGCAATGCGAAATCAATCCGAGGGCAGATCATTGATCAATGCAAGAATTCGGCAGTGTGCAAATTGTTGGAGTGCGGTTTTGGGGAAAGTAAGTGTCATTCTCCGAGTAGCATTATGCAGATGTTTCAGAGCTCACTTTTCTGTATGCAACCTCAAGGCGATTCATACACAAGAAGATCAGCGTTTGACTCCATGCTTGCTGGTTGCATACCCGTGTTTTCCCATCCAGGGTCTGCCTACATTCAGTACACCTGGCATTTACCAAAGAACTATTCAATATATTCTGTGTTCCTTCCAGAGGATGACATTCGTAAGAATGTCAGCATAGAGCAAAGGCTCAGTCAAATTCCTGCAGAGAGAGTGAAGGAAATGAGAGAGGCAGTTATAAATCTCATCCCACAACTGATATATGCCGACCCTCGCTCCAAGCTGGAGACTTTTAGAGATGCCTTTGACGTGGCTGTTTGTGCAGTCATTGACAAGGTGACAAAACTGAGGAAGGACACAATCGAGGGGCGTAGAGATGATGATTTCATAGAGGAAATTAGCTGGAAATATGAATTACCGGGTGAAGATCGAGCTGCAGGGCCTCATGAATGGGATCCATATTTTTCACAACCTAAAATAGATGGCTAGACCGATCCCAACAATGATGAGTTATGGGATATACTGTCAGCTTATTGTGTTGAGCATAGAGGTTCCTGGTGAGGTATGTATACTAAGCTCTCTAGACTCTAGATCTAACAGTTATACAATTAATTTGATTATGCGAGCATATAAATCTGCTTATAATATTATATGTCAGTGAATTATCCAAAGATGGCTCGATCTGACAAGTGGTACCACCTTGTATTATCCTATTGTCTTTATGCTTCATTGTTACAAGTGAGATCATTATTTTTCCCATGTGGAGGGTTAGCCACAATAGCGGACATCCCGGCTGACATCCGACCGGCGAGCGGGTCGTCCGTCCAGGACGTCCACTATTGGGGCGGACGAGCGCGCGACGGACGACCTCTCGTCCGTCGGATAAGACGCTCGTCCGCTATTGTGGGCACTCGACGGACGTCCCGACGGACGAGAGCATTTTTCGTTTTTTTTTTTAAATTTCAACTCTATATATCCGGCTCGTTGCACTTTATTTCATGCACAACGATCGTCGAAAATGAAGGCCTAAAACAAAAACATATCATAATATCGGGCAGGGGACACTCCGCCCCCTCGGACCCCCAAGCAGTTCGGCTAGCGGCAAACTATAAAGATTGAAGGCATGCTAAACTTTGTTTAAATTGTTGTTTTTTTTGTTGCATTGTAGTATTATTTTAATTTTTTTTATTTAATAAAATTATTATTGCACTTTCTCCGCCCGTATTCGTGTCGAAATTTTAATTCTGTAATTGCGTATATGTGAATTTGTGAATTTTTATTATTGTTCTTGTCCTTCGGAATGTCCTAGTGTTTGTCCACTATTGTGCAGTGGGATGTCCTAGTGATGTGACAGTGGGGTGAGAAGTTCTAGTGACGTGATAGAAGGTGTTTTTGGAAGTCCTAGTGCTAGTCCGTGGGGAAGTCCTTCCTATTATGGATGCTGTTAGAAATGTGGACTAGTGGCTGATTTTATTCTGAAATTGTCAATCTTGAATAACATGGATCACCGTGCTCGTTATATAGTTTTAAATTCTGCAAAATAAATTTTCAGTAAAAAATGTGTAGAGTTTGTAAATGAAATTTATGAAGTTTATATCACCCAATTTGTGAAAAATATGGTACAGACACCATTAATATGTTTAATTTATTAAAATTTGTAATAGTTTGATATTTTTGTAATAGGTTGTTATCCATCTATATATATATAATAAACTAATTTTGGCGTTTTTTGAAATATTTATAAGTTTTGTCCTTATTAAAAAATATACATAAGATATGGGATCAATTAGATAATATTGCATTTGGAGCTTGCATTTTAAAAAATAAATTTAGATTAAATAATGTGGTGGAAGTTTTACTTTATTCAACCATGGAATTGTAACTGCCACGTACGTTCTAATTCATTATCATGTATATTTATTATCATTACAATATTAATTATCATTATCATATTTATTACCATTACCATTATTCAATATTGGCATTAAAGAATTAGTGCAATTTACCACCACCACCCAATTAATTTGTTTGAATTATTTCTATGAGTTAATGTTCTGCAATCAATTTATACTGTGGCAGTTATAAACGACAACTTTGATCAAAATTCTATTGATTCAATTTATTTTTATTAATGAATTATAATTTGAAAGGTCAAAAAATTTATAATTCATTTGTTATTAATTTAATTTATAACAAATACTATTGGCCTTAAAGTCACTAAGAATACGAAGAGCTACCCGTTTTCTATAAATTTGGCTTGTACGAAGATGCTTTGTGCAAATAGAAACACGAAGACAATTGAATTCCACCAAGCGAAGAAGGTTGAAGAATTGATGGAAATTCATTCTTGCTAATGACAACTTCAACAATACTGCAAATCATTGTTAGGATTGAATTAGCTCCAACCATTATACAAAAGGTATCCTATTTTCTTCTTTTTTTACTATTTTGTATAGTTTCTACGATTTATTGTGTTGAATTATAGTAATTCTAAATATTTTTTTCTTTTCAAATTTTAAAATTTTCATTTACATTATTGCTTCTTTGTTTGTTGAATAGAAAAAAGGAGAGATGTCACTGGTTGAACTGGCCAACGAGCAAAGCTTGGATAGGAAGATGTTTGTCGTCTGAAGTGAAGAAGATATATAAATATTTGGTGAAGAAGATGAGAATGGCAACTATTTTTGCTGGGTTAACATGTAGTAGTATTTATCAGCTAATAAACTCATCAAATGTTCAAATAGGCACATACGTGAATTACAATTATAAACGTGTATGATTATGCAATTATTGGCTGATTATATAAATAGTTTCCTTCTTGAAAATTTATGTAATGTTAGAGGCGTCTTTTAAGGATAGATTATAGTGAGATTTTCTTTTTTTTTTAAACAAAATTTTATATATATGCATAAACGCAATTATAGTTCTTTTGTATTTAGTACTCCATTATTTGTATTATATATAATTTGTGAAATATTTATTTCATAAAATATTTGTGACGCCCCGGAATTTTGATTCCTTTTATGTTGGATAACCCGAACTTATTAGACTAATTAATCCTCGTGTGGAGGGCGTATGAACGTAGAAATTTCCGTTGTAATTTCCATTGTGGAATAAAGCAAGTTTTTGTGAAGAAAGCAAAGTACAAGAAATGTTCAAGAATGAAAAGTAGGAGTTATGTCTATTAAAAGAGCAAGTGGAAATACAATTTATTGGATTATAGAAATGCTAATAGTACATGCCATGAAAGGGACAATACACTCTTGGAATTTTTCTAAATAAATATAGGAAACAAAAGCTTCAAGAGGAGTCTTCTTTCTTTCTTTCCCTCTCGATTCTTGCTCCACAAAACACCAAGAAAAGACAACTTGCACCTACAAGTGAAACATCAAAATAGGTATGAGAATTTTGGATTCACAAGACTCAAAAGTGGAGGACTTATTCACTATAGCAAGCATGAAATCCTTGTGACACATCACCAAGCTTGCAAAAAGAATAAGAACAAGTTGAGCAAAGGATAAGCTCATCACCAAGGGCCTTTTAAAGGCAACAATAGATTTCCACACCCTCCAAACCGAGACTAGGAGGCAGCCAAGAAGGGGGCAGCCCCAAGACTTGCATCAAATAGGAAAGATTCCCATAATCAATAAGTTCAAAAGGGAGCAAGCTGGCAGCCAAAAATAGGAGCCTTTGTCCCCAAGTTTCAGGCACAAAATGCCAATTCCTTGAGCTATATAAGAGGCCGCAGCCTTCGCCCCTCCCCACTCTTCGAACACCAAGATTCACAACATCATAAGGAGAAAGCAGCAAGGAGTGAGGAATGAGGAGAGGCGCCGGCAGCAAGAGAGACCGCAAGGATTTTCAGCCGAGAGGTAATTCCCTCAACACCCTCGTTGCATCATATAGAACAACAATCCCATAGCCAAGAACATAGATACATGGCCTTAGGAATTCATAACGTTAACAAGTAGAGAACAAGCGAGAGACGATGCTAGAGCGAAGCACGTAGGGAATATTTATAAATCAGTATGACAAATTGAGAACCATAAGTATCAAGAACTGGTATCGCAAATCAATAGCAAGCTATTTCCATCAACGAACAAAACCCAAAGACCGAACCAAATCGTCGATCGAAATTTCGGAATGAACGGAGGTGAGGGAAGAAGAAAACTTAGCTTAGACGGCGGGCGGCCAGCGTCGAACAATCCACACAGCGGAGCGGCAGCCGACAAGGCAGCGGGCTGCTGAAGCCGACGCCGAGCGACACCGCGAGCGGCAGCCTTGCTCGTCGGGCGGTCGAGGATTCTCCTGAACGCGATGGAAGAACAGAGGGAGCCGGAGAGAGAGATAAAGTGGAGACGCTGCGTTTTCGTCGATTTGGGGGATTTCTAAAATTGGGGAAATTTCAATTTGGAGAGAGAGGGGTCCGATTCGGAGGAAATCGAGACCACCTAAGGCGAGGACTCGCCGGAAATTGAGAGAAAAGAGAACGGAGATGGGGGGAGGTGTAGGAAGTAGCCGCTGCGTGTTGTTCTTCAAGTTAGGAATTTGGAAATGGAAAGAATGGAAAGAAATGAGAAAGGTGAGAGAGAGTCTCGACAGAAAGGAGGAAAGGGGTACTTGACCCCAATTTGATTTAATTTGGTTGTGGGCCTAATTAAATTGGTAGTTGGGCTTTGCTAACAAGAAAGAAAGGGAGCAAAGGAGACTTAGTGGCCCAATTTAATTAAGGTTTGGGCCAAGAGTTTGTGTTGGAGTAGGCTACTTAATTAAATTAGTGGACTTGGAAGATAAATATTTTGGAAAGGAATTAATTCAAGGAATTTAGCTTGGAGCTTAATTAAATTAATTTCCGAATTACTAAATTCCCGAAGATGGAGAAATATTGAGTTAGAGCACGACTAATTTTTCTCGAATAACGTATGGAGATCCGGAGGCGGAAAATATTAAAATGGAGAAGCGAATGGGCCGACCGGTGTCGCCCCGCGACACCATGGGCGGCCTTAAGGAAAATCTTAAGAAAAGATTTGAGAAAAAGGGACTTTCCAAGAATCCATATTTTATTAAATAAGTGCCCAAATATTTATTTTAGAGAAAATAGAATTTCTCCGAAGTTAGTAAAGTGAATAAATAAATTCTACAGAGTAGTGAAACCCGAGATAGGATTAAGAAAATCCTATAAGACAAGACTAAGATATAGGTGCTATCCAATAGGATGCATGCATTCTTTTCTCAAGAGAAATAGTCAAGTACTAATTAGCGTGCTACGCTATTTATTTTCAAAGGATAAATTGCACAAGGGCAAGTGAGGCCAAAGCGAGTAACTGAGTTGAGGAATAAGCATAACAGATGGGCTTTCTTTTAATATCCAGCACTATAGTGTGGATATAAATTAAATATTTGGAAGTTATGAAATACCTTTTTCTCAAAAATGGATATGTGATCATTCCTTTTAAAAGTTGTTGTCATGCCATAAAATGTTTGTTTTCGAGACCTGTCTGTGAGGGCTATATGCCGAAAGTTTGGCGATGCCAAAAATTTGATAAAGAATTCGGTTCCCAATAGGACCGCAAATCCTATTCGAAATTTCGTGCACGAGCGCTGTGAGCCATCTTAGAGAGAGGTTGGCCGGCGAGGGTGTTCGTTGAAGGTGGCCACCTTCACGGCACGAGTTTCTTAGACATGGTAGGAAATTTGAAGAACTTAGACTGATCAGTCGGACTTTTAAGATCACAAAAGAATTTAGTATGCTCGGGCCTTTTTAAGAAAAACCCTCGTGTGATACTGTTGATGGATGACAACTTATATATGTATGTTTTGTTTTCAGCACGTGTCCACTGAATACTCCTGTACTCAGCCCTGCATGTATTTATAAATGTGCAGGTTGAACGTCAAGGGGAAGAAATATTGATCGGAGTCGAGGCTATTAAATAATCAAGTGGATTTCTCTACGATTCGTGTCTTCATACACGAAGTCGTTTAGTAAGGACCTATTCCGCTGTACTTTTGTCAAGTGAGAATTTCAAAGTCTCACCTTCGAACTCTGATTTATTTGATATGGTGAATTATTCTATTTTGAGATCTTGTAATCAAATACTTGGCTTCTAATTTGTGGTATCAATTGATTGACCTTTTCGGCAAGTCCCTTGAGTTCTTTCCTCGTTTCGTTAATTCCGCTTATTAGTCACGGATTTCCCGCTTTTGCTATCATTAGCAAAGTGCGGTCGTGACAATATTTATCCATTATTTGTTTAAAGTTTTATTATTAAAATTAGGTTTATAATGGCATTAATGTTTTTTATTATTATAATGACATTTATTGTTATTTCTTAGAAAAAACTCCTTTTTATACAAAATGAAAATTTCACTCTCCTAATTTTGTAAAAAACATCTATAACGACACTCTTATTATTTTCAAAAATATTTTCACTTCAACTTCCTCTGATCATTACAAAATAAATAAATAACGAAGTTTTCCTTTTTTTAAAGGTTTAAGGTTTAGGTGTATTACTTATAAAATTCTATTAAATGTTGGGTAATATCAATATATATAAATTATAAATTGTGATTTGTTTCTCTTATGATTAAATATATTTATAATTGTACACCAATATAATATTATTATTTTATATTTCAAATAAAATATTTCATACTTTGATATAAATATAATGTACCGTGTGCACGGATGTGATACTAGTTATATTAAGGCTGTACATTTTTTTTATATGTAAAAAATAAGAGAAAAGCATCCGTCAGTTTCTTTAACGCATAGCGTGTGTCTTGCTCCGGTTGTAAGAAAAGTTTAACGGAAGTCACAGAATTTTATCAAATTTGACAGGATAGTAAAAAGGAGAATAAAACAAAGGAAAGAAATAAGATTCAAAAACTTATTTTAATCAAACATTGTCTTTTTGAGCAGTATAAACCTCGCCGCTGAGGACTCGAACTCAAAACCTTTAGCCTCAGCCGTTACCTCCCCCATCACTTGGCCAAATCACACACAAAGATATGCCATTTTTTATACGAATGAGACGGTTGTGAAATTTTGAAACTTTGTTATTTAATAGTAGTATTTCGTTATCAAACCTTATTCTTCTGCACTACTCTTCTCTCTCATTCACGCGACGACAAGCAGACCTACATCGTGCACCTCCACCTAGATACCTGACGACCTGTCCCATTTGTACTTGGCCTCCAAGCTCCATTGGCACTTCTCCTTCATCCACAGCTCCGTTTTGGCAGAGGACGCCTCCATTGCGCCACTTGTATTCCAATGGGCTACGGTCCCGCCATATAAGGATTTTGTGCTTGGCTCTCACACCTTCTTGGGGCTGAGCCCTGCGAGAGAAGGTGGTACATGGGTCGAGCCTCGGTCACCAGCGTGCTTCGACATGGTTTACATGGTCACCAAGACAGTGACATAAAATCATTCCTCCAAAGAATGCACAGTTTACAGTACTAATTCTCTGTCAGGACAGGTTATTATAGTTCAAACAATCAAATCCCACCTAATAACTGATTTAAAACAGACAAAGGAATCAAGTAGCAAAACCCTTCATACCTTTGAGGCCATCTTATCAAATGACATATACCTTCTCAATATCTCTCAACTCAACAACAATGGAAACTATGAAAAAAAATTGAAAGGAGAAGAGTGAATAAGATGTTCACCACTTCATTTCTTCACAAATGACAATCCATTTGCTTCGGCATACCTCTCCATAAACCTCATGAACCTGTCCCACTCTCGCGGAGTGCGCATGACATACTTGGCTTCGATCCCAGCAGGCTTCCCGTTCACGAACTTTGCATTCACATCAACTGACTGAATCACTCCTTCCTCATCAATCATGTAGAAGCCCGTTATGTCACTGATGGAGTACGTACTAAACAAGCCCAACAGCAGTAAAGCCCAAGACAGAGTATCAGTTCGGCATGACTAAAGAGTATCAGTCCGGCGTGACTAAAGAGTTCAGTTCGGTACAACCAAAGAGTTCGGCCCCAGCCTACAGCTCGGTGAAAGCCAACTCATCAAGCTCTGCTCTCAGGTCGGCATCAAGCTCTACTCTCAGATCGGCAAAAGCTGCTCGGCAATAATTCAGCAGTTCGGTCTCAGTATTCGACCGAACTAGGAGATAGTGGACTCATACAAGATTTCCACCTCCACTACACCGACGATCTATTTAGTGGTGTCAAGCAGTCATTAACTCATGCAGGATAGTGGACCCATGCAAGGTCGCCACGATCTCCACGACATCCACTACCTAATAAATGCTGCATGCCACGATCTTAGTTCACTGTATAAATAGAACCTAGGTCAGATAGATAAGGTCTTCTGCTTCTTCTTTTAAACTCTAAAAAAGCTCTCTAGAGAGAATATCATAAAGCAGGCCAGTGTTGTAAGCTGTAATTCGCAGATCAAGCAATACAAACCTGCCCCCATTTCTCCCCGTGGACGTAGATTTACCTCAGTAAATCGAACCACGTAAAACCTCTGTGTCGTAATTTATTTTTACGTGCATTAATTACCATCGAAAATTCGCCGCTTCATCACTGGAAGGTCGCCACGATCTCCACGACATCCACTACCTAATAAATGCTGCATGCCACGATCTTAGTTCACTGTATAAATAGAACCTAGGTCAGATAGATAAGGTCTTCTGCTTCTTCTTTTAAACTCTAAAAAAGCTCTCTAGAGAGAATATCATAAAGCAGGCCAGTGTTGTAAGCTGTAATTCGCAGATCAAGCAATACAAACCTGCCCCCATTTCTCCCCGTGGACGTAGATTTACCTCAGTAAATCGAACCACGTAAAACCTCTGTGTCGTAATTTATTTTTACGTGCATTAATTACCATCGAAAATTCGCCGCTTCATCACTGGCGCCGTCTGTGGGAAACGAAGAACCAAATTTGTGATAAAGCGAGTTTTTGATCCTCTTCTACCAAAAAAAAAAAAAAAAAAAAAAAAAAATGCATACCAGATCACATAACACCCGTGCCTCCGTCCGTGATAACCATGAGGAAGCTAATCCAGCAGCCCATAGGCCTGGAAAGCAGCCTCGTGAAAAATCTACTTCCAGTTCTCACGGAGAAGGAGCAAGCCGCTCAAAAGGTCCACACACCGAGTCTTCCCAGCAGCCTGATTTGAACGAGGCTGTCAAGCTGTTCTTGGCCGAGAAGCAGGAGGAGTTCTTAACCTTCCTGCAGAAGAGCCAACAGTCGGAGAAGACAACGGCGGATTCTCCCTCCTCATCCAGACATGAAAGTCACTACCGCAGTAGTGACGTGTCTTCCAGGAGAAAGAATCCTCAACCCCGACATGTTCCTCCTCGGTACCGGAACCACAGGAGAACTCCATCTCCTCCGTACCGAAGAGATGTCGGGTTCGCCATGTACGGAGCATTAAAGACTCCATTCTCGGACGACATCACCCGGACTCCTTTGCCGCGGAACTACCGGACACCGTCAATGACTTATGACGGGCTAGAGGATCCTCATGACTTCTTGGGACGCTATCAATATAATATGGCGAACCAGGGTCTCAATGAGGTCCACATGTGCAAGCTGTTCCCCGAGTTGCTCATCGGGAACGCCAGAAGGTGGTTCGACAGCCTTCCTCAAGGCAGCATCAGATCCTACCGAGATCTCATGGATGCTTTCCACAGGAGGTTCTTTCAGAAAGCGGAAGCCCGAATCACTTCGGCTCAGCTACTTTCTATACGTCAAGGTCGCGACGAAAAGATCAGCGATTTCCTGACGAGATTCCATAAGGAATGCCTACAAGTAGATAATCTCAATGATCTACTTGTCATCTCGGCATTCCAAAATGGAATCCTGCCCGGAGCTCTCTACAGAAAGCTCGTGGAGTGCGGTCCGCAAACAGCTCAAGAAATGTGGGACATTGCGGACCAGTTTTCTCGTGCGGATGAGGCAGACCGTCGAAAACGGTCGTTAGACAGCTCATCCCAAGGAGACAAAAGGAAGCCCGATCAAAGCGACCAGGTGCTTCCTCGCCGAACTCCTTTTGAAAGAATTCAAAGGGCACCAGTACAAGGCAGATTGGGACCACGTCTCCATCCTGAGAAGCCGCCCGCTCAGTTCGTACCATTAAACAAGTCAAGAGCGGAAATTTTCGAACTACATTCCGATATGTTCGAAAAACCAAAGCGGATGACGAAATCAGCCGCACGGCGACTTCAGGATCAATATTGCTCCTTCCATCAAACCCACGGTCACGATACCGAGGAGTGCCGAGATTTGGCTGCAGGTATTGACGTTCTTGTGAAAACAGGAACGTTAAAAAAATACCAAAGCAAGCAGCCGAAAAAGAACAAAAGGCAGAGAAGTGCGAACTGCAATCCTCAGGATCCGAAAAGACATGAGGATCCCGAAGACGACGACGAGCCGCAATACGATGGAGTAATCCTGACTATTGATGCTCTCCCAGCCGGGAAGACTAAGTCGTCCCTAAAAGCAGAACGCAGAGGTTCCAATCAAGAGGAACCAACACATAAAAGGCTGAAGAAAGACGAAGTGATTACATTTTCAGATGCCGATCCCGTCCCAGCCATCTCTCCTCACCAAGACGCTATTGTCATCCAAGCCGGGGTGGCAAACAAACTGGTCCACAGAGTATTTGTGGATACAGGAGCGTCAGTCAGCATTCTTTTTAAAGAATGTTTCGATAAAATGGAAGTGGATCCAGCTCGGCTCAGTCCGGCTCCACTTCCTCTGAAAAGTTTCGCCCAGGAGGACACCCGCCCTGAAGGTATTATCAGCCTTCCGATCACGGTGGGAAAAGCGCCTACAAGCTCCAATACGATGATCGAGTTCTTTGTGGTGAAAGCTCGGTCTCCGTACAACATCATCCTGGGGAGGGACTGGCTCAACACAGTTCGGGCCGTTTGCTCTACTTATCACCTCACCATCAAGATTCCCACTAAAAATGGGATAGCGGTCATCCGAGGTGATCAAAAGAGAGCAAAAGAATGTCTGCAGATTGCGCTAAAAAGTGCCGAACAATCAGTTCGGCACCATCAAGCATAGCAATCACAGCAACCGGAGTCGGAGGCAAGCGAGATGACCGAAGTCACTTCAGAGCCGAACTCAATGACCGTTCAGTTATACGAAGATGATCCATCCAGAACGGTCAACGTCGGCTTCGCAGGAACGCCTCTACTCCGGGAAAAGACCATTCAGCTCCTCAAGGAGTACAAAGATGTCTTTGCATGGTCTCCGTTGGACATGACCGGAGTGCCCCCCGAGGTAATCACTCATCGGTTAAATATTGATCCTTCAATCCGGCCAGTAAAACAGAAGCAAAGACTCTTTGCGGCAGAAAGAAGCCAAGTCATCCATGACGAAGTCCGCCAATTACTAAAAGCGGATGTACTATTCGAGGTGAAATATCCTTCTTGGGTGGCCAATCCTGTGATGATCAAGAAAAAAGGAGGAGGATGGCGGATGTGCATAGATTTTACCGATCTAAACAAGCACTGTCCAAAAGATTGCTATCCCCTTCCGAATATAGATAAAAAAGTAGAAGCTTTGATCGGCTTCGAAATTTTCTGTTTTCTTGATTTATACAAAGGATATCACCAAGTGTTGATGGATGAGAGTGACGCTCCGAAAACAGCTTTCATCACCGATTTCGGCATTTTCGCTTATAAAAAGATGCCATTCGGTTTAAAGAATGCCGGAGCCACTTATCAAAGGATGGTAGACAAGCTTTTTCGGCACCTAATCGGGAAACAGGTTGAAGTGTATGTCGACGACATAGTTGTCAAAAGCAAAAGCACTTCGGAGTACGAAGACAACCTCAAATCCACTCTCGACGTGCTCCGGAAAGCCAACCTCAAACTCAACTCCCAAAAATGTACCTTTTTGGTAGATTCAGGAAAATTTCTGGGTTGTTGGGTTTCAAAGGACGGACTCAAGGCAAACCCTTCAAAAGTCCAAGTCATTCAAAACATGGCAATGCCGAAGTCCATACATGACGTGCAAAGGCTAACCGGATGTCTAGCCGCACTGAATCGATTCCTTTCCCAAGCAGCCGAAAAGCAACTGCCGTTCTTCAAAGTGTTGAAAAAAGCACCAAAGTTCGAGTGGGGAGCCGAGCAGAAAAAGGCCTTTGACGAGCTCAAAAGTTATCTAGCCGAGCTTCCTATTCTCTCTGCTCCAACCGAAGCCGAAGTAATATTCTTATACTTAGCGGCATCAGATCAAACCATCAGCGCGGTGCTTGTACGAGAAGAAGGCCTAAAGCAGTTTCCCATCTACTTTACAAGCCGAGCATTAAGAGGTCCAGAAACAAGGTATCAACCTCTGGAAAAAATTGCTCTGGCGTTAGTAAATGCAGCAAGGAGACTGCGGCCATACTTCTATGCTCACAAGGTATGTGTCTTAACCGATCTGCCTCTTCGGCAAGTTTTGACCAAGCCAGAAGCATCAGGCAGAATCGCCAAATGGGCCATAGAGCTGGGAGAACACTCGATCGAGTACCTACCTCGGAAAGCCATCAAGGGACAAGCCTTGGCAGATTTTCTTACAGAGGCCAAGTTCGATCAAGCAATCCCTGTCATTGCCGAACAGAAAAAGTCTGCCAATGCCGAACTTGCACAGCCCTTGGAATCCGAAGTAGAGCCGCCAGACTGCTGGAGCGGATTCGTAGATGGAGCTTCAAACAAGATGGGAAGTGGAGCTGGTATTTTACTCGTCGCTCCCGACGGACACGAGGTAACCTACTCACTTCGGTTCCTATTCCCCACTACTAATAATGAAGCCGAGTACGAAGCCCTCCTTGCCGGACTTCAGTTAGCGCAAAGTCTGCTCGTCAAATCTCTCAAAGTCCATTGTGATTCACAAGTCATAGTAAATCACATGTTGGGTACCAGTGAAGCCCGTGACGAGAGAATGAAGAAGTATTTGGACAAAGCGCAAAGCATCAGCCGAAGTTTCTCCTATTTTCGGATAATCCGCGTTCCCAGAGCGGAAAATAGCCGAGCAGATACCTTAAGTAAGTTGGCCTCAGATCCGAGCTCAAAGGCGGAAGAATTAATGCATCGAAGCATTGATGAAGCCGAGGTACATTCGATATCCAGCTCGCCGAACTGGATGACGCCGATCTTGCAATATCTGGATCAAGGACAATTGCCCGAAGATAAGAGAGAAGCTCGGAAGATCACGTGCCGAGCACTTCGGTACGAACTTCATGAAGGAGTCCTCTTTAGAAAGTCTTACCTCCAGCCGTTATTGCGGTGCGTAGGACCAGAAGAGACGGACTACATCCTCAGAGAAGTTCATGAAGGATCGTGCGGTAGCCACATCGGAGCTAGAGCTTTAGCTAAAAAAGTTCTAAGATGGGGATATTATTGGCCAACCTTGGTACAAGAAGCAGTGCAGCTCGTCAAGACATGCCCGAAGTGCCAAATCCATGCAAATATCCCAAGAATGCCGCAGACCGATCTATCCACTATGCAAAGCCCTTGGCCTTTCATGCAATGGGGCATAGACATAGTGGGACCACTTCCTCAAGCTCCTCGGCAAATGAAGTTCCTAGTCGTTGCCGTGGATTACTTTACGAAGTGGGTAGAAGCTGAACCATTAGCTACGATAACGAGCTCGAAGGCATTGGATTTCGTCTGGAAGAACATAGTGTGCCGATTTGGCATACCCCACATCCTCATCTCGGATAACGGGACTCAGTTCACCGACAAGACGTTCAAGAATTGGTGCCAAGAGCTGAATATTCAACAGCGGTTCACTTCGGTCTCTCATCCACAAGCAAACGGACAAACGGAGGTAACAAATCGTATCCTGGTGAAAGGGTTAAAAGCTCGGTTAGAACAAGCCAAAGGACAATGGGTAGAAAATCTCCCTCAAGTCCTATGGTCCTACCGAACTACACCCACAACCTCCAATGGTGAAACTCCATACAGTCTGGTGTACGGCACTGAAGCCGTAATTCCGGTGGAGATCGGCGTACCCAGTCCCCGAACTCTAAATTTCTCCTCAGAAATGAATGACGACGGACTGAGAGCCGAGCTAGATCTTGCCGAAGAAAGAAGAGAATTGGCATGCATAAAAGCAGCCAAGTACAAGGAGCAAGTAGCCCGGTATTACAACCAAAGGGTGAAGAAGCTGCAATTTCAAGTGGGAGATCTCGTCCTGAGAAACAACGAAGTAAGCCGAGCAGAAAAGCTGGGCAAACTCGAACCCACATGGGAAGGTCCGTATCGGGTATCAGAAGTCCTCGGCAAAGGGTCTTACAAATTGGCTCACATGTCAGGAGAACAGGTACCCCCGAACATGGCACATTTCCAACCTCAAAAAGTTCCATTTGTAAGAGACAGTCCGGTCAGTCAGTCTTGAGTCCTGTTTGCTCAATGTGCTTTATTTGGTTTACTTGGTCTTTATTTGTCTCTGTGCGTTTTGTTTGTGTGTTTTGTCTGTCTCTGTGCGTGTCGTCTCTTACAAATGTTACTGAGGTATCTTGTTCTTCGAAGACTGATCCCCTTCTTAGAACATATACAAGCTAAACAATTGTGAGTCAAAGCTTCTAAAGAAGATACAAGACCACAATTCAGCTTAAACAAGCAGTTCGTCTGAAACGAGCTGCAACAAGCCCACGATTGTGCGTCAAAGCTTCTAAAGAGGATACAAGACCACAATTCAGCTTAAACAAGCACTTCGTCTGAAACGAACTGCAACAAAAGTCCGATCCACGCGATAAAACTTGCCTGAATTAGGACAAGGGAAAGTCCGATCCCCAAATTAGGACAAGGGAAAGTCCGATCCCCAAATTAGGACAACGGAAAGTCCGATCCGAGCGATAAAACTCGCCAAATTAGGACACAAACCAAGTCCGGTCAAAGAAGAGTTCACTTCATGAGACCGTGGACAAACATCAACTTACCCCATACTTTTTTCCAGAATGCCGAAGTGATTCACTTCGCTTTTCGGGGGGGGTAGTGATGGAGTACGTACTAAACAAGCCCAACAGCAGTAAAGCCCAAGACAGAGTATCAGTTCGGCATGACTAAAGAGTATCAGTCCGGCGTGACTAAAGAGTTCAGTTCGGTACAACCAAAGAGTTCGGCCCCAGCCTACAGCTCGGTGAAAGCCAACTCATCAAGCTCTGCTCTCAGGTCGGCATCAAGCTCTACTCTCAGATCGGCAAAAGCTGCTCGGCAATAATTCAGCAGTTCGGTCTCAGTATTCGACCGAACTAGGAGATAGTGGACTCATACAAGATTTCCACCTCCACTACACCGACGATCTATTTAGTGGTGTCAAGCAGTCATTAACTCATGCAGGATAGTGGACCCATGCAAGGTCGCCACGATCTCCACGACATCCACTACCTAATAAATGCTGCATGCCACGATCTTAGTTCACTGTATAAATAGAACCTAGGTCAGATAGATAAGGTCTTCTGCTTCTTCTTTTAAACTCTAAAAAAGCTCTCTAGAGAGAATATCATAAAGCAGGCCAGTGTTGTAAGCTGTAATTCGCAGATCAAGCAATACAAACCTGCCCCCATTTCTCCCCGTGGACGTAGATTTACCTCAGTAAATCGAACCACGTAAAACCTCTGTGTCGTAATTTATTTTTACGTGCATTAATTACCATCGAAAATTCGCCGCTTCATCAGTCACCAACTACGGTGGATGAGTCAAAAACAGATGGCTCGGTGAACGTGAAGATGGCCATGCCATTAGACCCGTCCCTTGACTTCGTTAGCCTCACGTCTGGGATCGTCTGCTCGTTAGTCCCCTGTATGAATTGGATGGTTGGTTTCACCATCATTACAGTGAACCTGCGCGTGCTGTGTATTTGGCTGTGTTTGGTGAAATTCGAGTTTGATAGATGTAAAGATTGGCCATTGAATGATGAGCTTACACGAGAATGAGTTGTTGCTATTAACAAGAAAAAACATAACAAACAAATAAACAAACAGTGATTAGTGATATGAACACTTGAATTTGTTAATTAATCAGTACAGAAACAAGTTCCATGAAACTTATTCCTATCAACTATACATCAAGATCACATTTTTATCATCCAAATCTGATTGCTTTGAATAGAAAACCTATGTAGGAGTTAGCAATATGTTCATCAATAACTCATTGTTTGGAAACAAAGAGGCTTCATAGAAACACAGACGAACGATTTAAGTGAACGAACGGGGGAGGGAGAAGGTCTTTTTTTACTTTAACGAGGAGTAAAATTGTAATTTCACGAATGAAACTATCAAAACAAGTGATCTCTCAGGGTTCAATCAGCCTACATTTAACAAGAAATCAATAATTTCTTCCTAATACAATCTTCTGCTTCTATTCTGACAAAGATATCAAAACCCAGTTACCAAAATATTGAGCCAGAACAACATTACATTTCTTAAATACTAATAAAACTACTAAGTATTCTTTAAAAAGTTTGTAACTTTTAATAGGGAAGAATCCAAAATTTTAGAGCATTAGGTAACCCAATTCACATTTCGAGTTGGTGAATTTATCTTTCAAAATTCAGCGAAGAGTTGTGCAAAATTCAAGATACATAGCTGTGTTGTTATGAATGAAAATGTAACTAAACTCAATTTCACCAAACACCATTCCACATTTACCTAGTGATGAAGCCGCGAATTTCTGATGTTTGTAAATGTTGGTAGAGAATAAAGATCGCGACACAATGAATTTACGTGGTTCGATTTACTGAAGTAAATCTACGTCCACGGGAAGAAAAGAGGGCAGAGTTGTATTGCTTGATCTGGGATTACAGCTTACAATACACACTTGCTATATAATCTATTCTGTCTCTAGAGAACGAAAGAGTGAGAGTCCTCCTCTGTCAGATCTAAGTTCTATTTATATATTGAACTGAGATTGTGGCTTGCATCACCACCCTAAGTCGTGGAGGTCATGGAGGTCATGAGATCCTGCGTGGCCACTAACTAGGCAGTGGCTTACATCATCAGTAATTATGTCGTGGATGTCGTGGAGGTCATGAGATCCTGCGTGGCCACTAACTAGGCAGTGGCTTACATCATCAGTAATTATGTCGTGGATGTCGTGGAGGTCATGCATGAGTCCGCTATCTCCCAGTTCGGTCGAATACTGAGACCGAACTGCTGAATTATTGCCGAGCAGCTTTTGCCGATCTGAGAGTAGAGCTTGATGCCGACCTGAGAGCAGAGTTTGATTGGTTGGCTTTTACCGAGCTGTAGGCTGGGGCCGAACTCTTTGGTTGTGCCGAACTGAACTCTTTAGTCATGCCGGACTGATACTCTTTAGTCATGCCGAACTGATACTCTTTCTTGGGCTTTAGGCTGATGGGCTTGTTTAGTACGTACTCCATCACTACCCCCCCCGAAAAGCGAAGTGAATCACTTCGGCATTCTGGATAAAGGTACGGGGTAAGTTGATGTTTGTCCTCGGTCTGATGAAGTGAACTCTTCTTTGACCGGACTTGGTTTGCGTCCTAATTTGGCGAGTTTTATCGCTCGGATCGAACTTTCCGTTGTCCTAATTTGGGGATCGGACTTTCCCTTGTCCTAATTCGGCGAGTTTTATCGCGTGGATCGGACTTTCCCTTGTCCTAATTCAGGCAAGTTTTATCGCGTGAATCGGACTTTTGTTGCAGTTCGTTTCAGACGAAGTGCTTGATTTTTAAGCCGAATTGTGGTCTTGTATCCTCTTTAGAAGCTTGGACTTCACAATCGTTGGCTTGTTGCAGCTCGTTTCAGACGAACTGCTTGTTTAAGCTGAATTGTGGTCTTGTATCTTCTGTAGAAGCTTTGACTCACAATCGTTGGCTTGTATATGTTCTAAGAAGGGGATCAGCCTTCGAAGAACAAGATACTTCAGTAACATTTGTAAGAGACGACACGCACATAGACAGACACAACGCACATAGACAAAACGCACATAGACAAACAAAGACCAAGCAAACCAAAGAAAGCACATTGACCGAACAGGACTTAAGACTGACTGACCGGTCTGTCTCTTACAAATGGAACTTTTTGAGGTTGGAAATGTGCCATGTTCGGGGTACCTGTTCTCCTGACATGTGAGCCAATTTGTAAGACCCTTTGCCGAGGACTTCTGACACCCGATAAGGACCTTCCCACGTGGGTTCGAGCTTGCCCAGCTTTTCTGCTCGGCTTACTTCGTGGTTTCTCAAGACGAGATCTCCCACTTGAAATTGCAGCTTCTTCACCCTTTGGTTGTAATACCGGGCTACTTGCTCCTTGTACTTGGCTGCTTTTATGCATGCCAATTCTCTTCTTTCTTCGGCAAGATCTAGCTCGGCTCTCAGTCCATCGTCGTTCATTTCTGCCGAGAAATTTAGAGTTCGGGGACTGGGTATGCCGATCTCCACCGGAATCACGGCTTCAGTGCCGTACACAAGACTGTACGGAGTTTCACCGTTGGAGGTTGTGGGTGTAGTTCGGTAGGACCATATGACTTGAGGGAGATTTTCTACCCATTGTCCTTTGGCTTGTTCTAACCGAGCTTTTAACCCTTTCACCAGGATACGATTTGTTACCTCCGTTTGTCCGTTTGCTTGTGGATGAGAGACCGAAGTGAACCGCTGTTGAATATTCAGCTCTTGGCACCAATTCTTGAACGTCTTGTCGGTGAACTGAGTCCCGTTATCCGAGATGAGGATGTGGGGTATGCCAAATCGGCACACTATGTTCTTCCAGACGAAATCCAATGCCTTCGAGCTCGTTATCGTAGCTAATGGTTCAGCTTCCACCCACTTCGTAAAGTAGTCCACGGCAACGATTAGGAATTTCATTTGCCGAGGAGCTTGAGGAAGTGGTCCCACTATGTCTATGCCCCATTGCATAAAAGGCCAAGGGCTCTGCATAGTGGATAGATCGGTCTGCGGCATCCTTGGGATATTTGCATGGATTTGGCACTTCGGGCAGGTCTTGACGAGCTGCACTGCTTCTTGTACCAAGGTTGGCCAATAATATCCCCATCTTAGAACTTTTTTAGCTAAAGCTCTAGCTCCGATGTGGCTACCGCACGATCCTTCATGAACTTCTCTGAGGATGTAGTCCGTCTCTTCTGGTCCTACGCACCGCAATAACGGCTGGAGGTAAGACTTTCTAAAGAGGACTCCTTCATGAAGTTCGTACCGAAGTGCTCGGCACGTGATCTTCCGAGCTTCTCTCTTATCCTCGGGCAATTGTCCTTGATCTAGATACTGTAAGATCGGCGTCATCCAGTTCGGTGAGCTGGTTACGGAATGCACCTCAGCTTCGTCAATGCTTCGATGCATCAATTCCTCCACCTTTGAGCTTGGACATGCGGCTAACTTACTTAAAGTATCTGCTCGGCTGTTTCCTGCTCTGGGAATGCGGACTATCCGAAAATAAGAGAAACTTCGGCTAATGCTTTGCGCTTTGTCTAAATATTTCCTCATCCTCTCATCACGGGCTTCACTTGTACCCAACATGTGATTCACTATGATTTGTGAATCACAATGGATTTTGAGAGACTTGATACATAGACTTTGCGCTAGCTGGAGTCCGGCAAGGAGGGCTTCGTATTCGGCTTCGTTATTAGTGGTTGGGAATGAGAACCGAAGTGAATAGGTTACCTCGTGTCCATCGGGAGCGATAAGCAGAATACCAGCTCCACTTCCCGTTTTATTCGAAGCTCCATCTACGAATCCGCTCCAGCAGTCCGGCGGCTCTTCTTCGGATTCCAAGGGCTGTGCTAGTTCGGCATTGGCAGAATTTTTCTGTTCGGCGATGACAGGGATTGCTTGATCGAACTTGGCCTCTGCAAGAAAATCTGCCAAGGCTTGTCCCTTGATGGCTTTCCGAGGTAGGTACTCGATTGAGTGTTCTCCCATCTCTATGGCCCATTTGGCGATTCTGCCTGATGCTTCTGGCTTGGTCAAAACTTGCCGAAGAGGCAGATCGGTTAAGACGCATACCTTGTGAGCATAGAAGTATGGCCGCAGTCTCCTTGCTGCATTCACTAATGCCAGAGCAATTTTTTCCAGAGGTTGATACCTTGTTTCTGGACCTCTTAATGCTCGGCTTGTAAAGTAGATGGGAAACTGCTTTAGGCCTTCTTCTCGTACAAGCACCGCACTAATGGTTTGATCGGATGCCGCTAAGTATAAGAAAATCACTTCGGCATCTGTTGGAGCAGAGAGAATAGGAAGCTCGGCTAAATAACTTTTGAGCTCGTCAAAAGCCTTTTTCTGCTCGGCTCCCCACTCAAACTTTGGTGCCTTTTTTAACACTTTGAAGAACGGCAGTTGCTTTTCGGCTGCTTGGGAAAGGAATCTATTCAATGCGGCTAGACATCCAGTTAGTCTTTGCACATCGTGTATGGACTTCGGCATCGCCATGTTCTGAATAACTTGAACTTTTGAAGGGTTTGCCTTGAGTCCGTCCTTTGAAACCCAACAACCCAGAAATTTTCCCGAATCTACCAAAAAGGTACATTTTTGGGGGTTGAGTTTGAGGTTGGCTTTTCGGAGCACGTCGAGAGTGGATTTGAGGTTGTCTTCGTACTCCGAAGTGCTTTTGCTTTTGACAACTATGTCGTCGACATACACTTCAACCTGTTTTCCGATTAGGTGCCGAAAAAGCTTGTCTACCATCCTTTGATAAGTGGCTCCGGCATTCTTTAAACCGAATGGCATCTTTTTATAAGCGAAAATGCCGAAATCGGTAATGAAAGCTGTTTTCGGAGCGTCACTCTCATCCATCAACACTTGGTGATATCCTTTGTATAAATCAAGAAAACAGAAAATTTCGAAGCCGATCAAAGCTTCTACTTTTTTATCTATATTCGGAAGGGGATAGCAATCTTTAGGACAGTGCTTGTTTAGATCGGTAAAATCTATGCACATCCGCCATCCTCCTCCTTTTTTCTTGATCATCACAGGATTGGCCACCCAAGAAGGATATTTCACCTCGAATAGTACATCCGCTTTTAGTAATTGGCGGACTTCGTCATGAATGACTTGGCTTCTTTCTGCCGCAAAGAGTCTTTGCTTCTGTTTTACTGGCCGGATTGAAGGATCAATATTTAACCGATGAGTGATTACCTCGGGGGGCACTCCGGTCATGTCCAACGAAGACCATGCAAAGACATCTTTGTACTCCTTGAGGAGCTGAATGGTCTTTTCTCGGAGTAGAGGCGTTCCTGCGAAGCCGATCTTGATCGTTCTGGATGGATCGTCTTCGCATAACCGAACGGTCATTGAGTTCGGCTCTGAAGTGACTTCGGTCATCTCGCTTGCCTGTGACTCCGGTTGCTGTGATTGCTATGCTTGATGGTGCCGAACTGATTGCTCGGCACTTTTAAGCGCAATCTGCAGACATTCTTTTGCTCTCTTTTGATCACCTCGGATGACCGCTATCCCACCTTTAGTGGGGATCTTGATGGTGAGGTGATAAGTAGAGCAAACGGCCCGAACTGTGTTGAGCCAGTCTCTCCCCAGGATGATGTTGTACGGGGACCGAGCTCTTACCACAAAGAACTCGATCATCGTATTGGAGCTTGTAGGCGCTTTCCCCACCGTGATCGGAAGGCTGATAATACCTTCAGGGCGGGTGTCCTCCTGGGCGAAACTTTTCAGAGGAAGTGGAGCCGGACTGAGCCGAGCTGGATCCACTTCCATTTTATCAAAACATTCTTTAAAAAGAACGCTGACTGACGCTCCTGTATCCACAAATACTCTGTGGATCAGTTTGTTTGCCACTCCGGCTTGAATGACAATAGCGTCTTGGTGAGGAGAGATGGCTGGGACGGGATCGGCATCTGAAAATGTAATCACTTCGTCTTTCTTCAGCCTTTTATGTGTCGGCTCCTCTTGATTGGAACCTCTGCGTTCTGCTTTTAGGGACGACTTAGTCTTCCCGGCAGGGAGAGCATCAATAGTCTGGATTACTCCATCATATTGCGGCTCGTCGTCGTCTTCGGGATCTTCATGCCTTTTCGGATCCTGAGGATTGCAGTTCGCACCTCTCTGCTTTTTGTTCTTTTTCGGCTGCTTGCTTTGGTATTTTTTTAACGTTCCTGTTTTCACAAGAACATCAATACCTGCAGCCAAATTTCGGCACTCCTCGGTATCATGACCGTGGGCTTGATGGAAGGAGCAATATTGATCCTGAGGTCGCCGCGCGGCTGATTTCGTCATCCGCTTTGGTTTTTCGAACATATCGGAATGTAGTTCGAAAATTTCCGTCCTAGACTTGTTTAATGGTACGAACTGAGCGGGCGGCTTCTCAGGATTGAGCCGTGGCCCCAATCTGCCTTGTACCGGTGCCCTTTGAATTCTTTCAAAAGGAGTTCGGCGAGGAAGCACCTGGCCGCTTTGATCGGGCTTCTTTTTCTCTTCTTGGGATGAGCTGTCTAAAGACCGTTTTCGACGGTCTGCCTCATCCGCACGGGAAAACTGGTCCGCAATGTCCCACATTTCTTGAGCTGTTTGCGGGCCGCACTCCACGAGCTTTCTGTAGAGAGCTCCGGGCAGGATTCCATTTTGGAATGCCGAAATGACAAGTAGATCATTGAGATTATCTACTTGTAGGCATTCCTTATGGAATCTCGTCAGGAAGTCGCTGATCTTTTCGTCGCGACCTTGACGTATAGAAAGCAGCTGAGCCGAGGTAATTCGGGCTTCCGCTTTCTGAAAGAACCTCCTATGGAAAGCATCCATTAGATCTCGGTAGGATCGAATGCTGTCTTGAGGAAGGCTGTCGAACCACCTTCTGGCGTTCCCGATGAGCAGCTCGGGGAACAGCTTGCACATATGGACCTCATTGAGACCCTGGTTCGCCATATTATATTGATAGCATCCCAAGAAGTCATGAGGATCCACTAGCCCGTCATAAGTCATTGACGGTGTCCGGTAGTTCCGCGGCAAAGGAGTTCGGATGATATCGTCCGAGAACGGAGTCTTTAATGCTCCGTACATGGCGAACCCGACATCTCTTCGGTACGGAGGAGAAGGAGTTCTCCTGTGATTCCGGTGCCGAGGAGAAACAGGAACATGTCGGGGTTGAGGATTCTTCTTCCTGGAGGACACGGCACTACTGCGGTAGTGACTTTCATGTCTGGATGAGGAAGGAGAATCTACCGTTTTCGTCTTCGGCTGTTGGCTCTTTTGCAGGAAGGCTAAGAACTCCTCTTGCTTCTCAGCCAAGAACAGCTTGACAGCCTCATTCAAATCAGGCTGCTGGGAAGACTCGGTGTGTGGACCTTTTGAGCGGCTTGTTCCTTCACCGTGAGAACTGGAGACAGACTTCTCACGAGGCTGCTTTCCAGGCCTATGGGCTGCTGGATTAGCTTCCTCATGGTCATCACGGACGGAGGCACGGGAATTATGTGATCTGGCATGCATTTTTTTTTTTGTGGTGGAAAAAGGGTCAAAAATTCGCTTTATCACAGATTTGGTTCTCTGTTTCCCACAGACGGCGCCAGTGATGAAGCCGCGAATTTCTGATGTTTGTAAATGTTGGTAGAGAATAAAGATCGCGACACAATGAATTTACGTGGTTCGATTTACTGAAGTAAATCTACGTCCACGGGAAGAAAAGAGGGCAGAGTTGTATTGCTTGATCTGGGATTACAGCTTACAATACACACTTGATGGAGTACGTACTAAACAAGCCCATCAGCCTAAAGCCCAAGAAAGAGTATCAGTTCGGCATGACTAAAGAGTATCAGTCCGGCATGACTAAAGAGTTCAGTTCGGCACAACCAAAGAGTTCGGCCCCAGCCTACAGCTCGGTAAAAGCCAACCAATCAAACTCTGCTCTCAGGTCGGCATCAAGCTCTACTCTCAGATCGGCAAAAGCTGCTCGGCAATAATTCAGCAGTTCGGTCTCAGTATTCGACCGAACTGGGAGATAGCGGACTCATGCATGACCTCCACGACATCCACGACATAATTACTGATGATGTAAGCCACTGCCTAGTTAGTGGCCACGCAGGATCTCATGACCTCCACGACATCCACGACATAATTACTGATGATGTAAGCCACTGCCTAGTTAGTGGCCACGCAGGATCTCATGACCTCCATGACCTCCACGACTTAGGGTGGTGATGCAAGCCACAATCTCAGTTCAATATATAAATAGAACTTAGATCTGACAGAGGAGGACTCTCACTATTTCGTTCTCTAGAGACAGAATAGATTATATAGCAAGTGTGTATTGTAAGCTGTAATCCCAGATCAAGCAATACAACTCTGCCCTCTTTTCTTCCCGTGGACGTAGATTTACTTCAGTAAATCGAACCACGTAAATTCATTGTGTCGCGATCTTTATTCTCTACCAACATTTACAAACATCAGAAATTCGCGGCTTCATCACTGGCGCCGTCTGTGGGAAACAGAGAACCAAATCTGTGATAAAGCGAATTTTTGACCCTTTTTCCACCACAAAAAAAAAAATGCATGCCAGATCACATAATTCCCGTGCCTCCGTCCGTGATGACCATGAGGAAGCTAATCCAGCAGCCCATAGGCCTAGAAAGCAGCCTCGTGAGAAGTCTGTCTCCAGTTCTCACGGTGAAGGAACAAGCCGCTCAAAAGGTCCACACACCGAGTCTTCCCAGCAGCCTGATTTGAATGAGGCTGTCAAGCTGTTCTTGGCTGAGAAGCAAGAGGAGTTCTTAGCCTTCCTGCAAAAGAGCCAACAGCCGAAGACGAAAACGGTAGATTCTCCTTCCTCATCCAGACATGAAAGTCACTACCGCAGTAGTGCCGTGTCCTCCAGGAAGAAGAATCCTCAACCCCCGACATGTTCCTGTTTCTCCTCGGCACCGGAATCACAGGAGAACTCCTTCTCCTCCGTACCGAAGAGATGTCGGGTTCGCCATGTACGGAGCATTAAAGACTCCGTTCTCGGACGATATCATCCGAACTCCTTTGCCGCGGAACTACCGGACACCGTCAATGACTTATGACGGGCTAGTGGATCCTCATGACTTCTTGGGATGCTATCAATATAATATGGCGAACCAGGGTCTCAATGAGGTCCATATGTGCAAGCTGTTCCCCGAGCTGCTCATCGGGAACGCCAGAAGGTGGTTCGACAGCCTTCCTCAAGACAGCATTCGATCCTACCGAGATCTAATGGATGCTTTCCATAGGAGGTTCTTTCAGAAAGCGGAAGCCCGAATTACCTCGGCTCAGCTGCTTTCTATACGTCAAGGTCGCGACGAAAAGATCAGCGACTTCCTGACGAGATTCCATAAGGAATGCCTACAAGTAGATAATCTCAATGATCTACTTGTCATTTCGGCATTCCAAAATGGAATCCTGCCCGGAGCTCTCTACAGAAAGCTCGTGGAGTGCGGCCCGCAAACAGCTCAAGAAATGTGGGACATTGCGGACCAGTTTTCCCGTGCGGATGAGGCAGACCGTCGAAAACGGTCTTTAGACAGCTCATCCCAAGAAGAGAAAAAGAAGCCCGATCAAAGCGGCCAGGTGCTTCCTCGCCGAACTCCTTTTGAAAGAATTCAAAGGGCACCGGTACAAGGCAGATTGGGGCCACGGCTCAATCCTGAGAAGCCGCCCGCTCAGTTCGTACCATTAAACAAGTCTAGGACGGAAATTTTTGAACTACATTCCGATATGTTCGAAAAACCAAAGCGGATGACGAAATCAGCCGCGCGGCGACCTCAGGATCAATATTGCTCCTTCCATCAAGCCCACGGTCATGATACCGAGGAGTGCCGAAATTTGGCTGCAGGTATTGATGTTCTTGTGAAAACAGGAACGTTAAAAAAATACCAAAGCAAGCAGCCGAAAAAGAACAAAAAGCAGAGAGGTGCGAACTGCAATCCTCAGGATCCGAAAAGGCATGAAGATCCCGAAGACGACGACGAGCCGCAATATGATGGAGTAATCCAGACTATTGATGCTCTCCCTGCCGGGAAGACTAAGTCGTCCCTAAAAGCAGAACGCAGAGGTTCCAATCAAGAGGAGCCGACACATAAAAGGCTGAAGAAAGACGAAGTGATTACATTTTCAGATGCCGATCCCGTCCCAGCCATCTCTCCTCACCAAGACGCTATTGTCATTCAAGCCGGAGTGGCAAACAAACTGATCCACAGAGTATTTGTGGATACAGGAGCGTCAGTCAGCGTTCTTTTTAAAGAATGTTTTGATAAAATGGAAGTGGATCCAGCTCGGCTCAGTCCGGCTCCACTTCCTCTGAAAAGTTTCGCCCAGGAGGACACCCGCCCTGAAGGTATTATCAGCCTTCCGATCACGGTGGGGAAAGCGCCTACAAGCTCCAATACGATGATCGAGTTCTTTGTGGTAAGAGCTCGGTCCCCGTACAACATCATCCTGGGGAGAGACTGGCTCAACACAGTTCGGGCCGTTTGCTCTACTTATCACCTCACCATCAAGATCCCCACTAAAGGTGGGATAGCGGTCATCCGAGGTGATCAAAAGAGAGCAAAAGAATGTCTGCAGATTGCGCTTAAAAGTGCCGAGCAATCAGTTCGGCACCATCAAGCATAGCAATCACAGCAACCGGAGTCACAGGCAAGCGAGATGACCGAAGTCACTTCAGAGCCGAACTCAATGACCGTTCGGTTATGCGAAGACGATCCATCCAGAACGATCAAGATCGGCTTCGCAGGAACGCCTCTACTCCGAGAAAAGACCATTCAGCTCCTCAAGGAGTACAAAGATGTCTTTGCATGGTCTTTGTTGGACATGACCGGAGTGCCCCCCGAGGTAATCACTCATCGGTTAAATATTGATCCTTCAATCCGGCCAGTAAAACAGAAGCAAAGACTCTTTGCGGCAGAAAGAAGCCAAGTCATTCATGACGAAGTCCGCCAATTACTAAAAGCGGATGTACTATTCGAGGTGAAATATCCTTCTTGGGTGGCCAATCCTGTGATGATCAAGAAAAAAGGAGGAGGATGGCGGATGTGCATAGATTTTACCGATCTAAACAAGCACTGTCCTAAAGATTGCTATCCCCTTCCGAATATAGATAAAAAAGTAGAAGCTTTGATCGGCTTCGAAATTTTCTGTTTTCTTGATTTATACAAAGGATATCACCAAGTGTTGATGGATGAGAGTGACGCTCCGAAAACAGCTTTCATTACCGATTTCGGCATTTTCGCTTATAAAAAGATGCCATTCGGTTTAAAGAATGCCGGAGCCACTTATCAAAGGATGGTAGACAAGCTTTTTCGGCACCTAATCGGAAAACAGGTTGAAGTGTATGTCGACGACATAGTTGTCAAAAGCAAAAGCACTTCGGAGTACGAAGACAACCTCAAATCCACTCTCGACGTGCTCCGAAAAGCCAACCTCAAACTCAACCCCCAAAAATGTACCTTTTTGGTAGATTCGGGAAAATTTCTGGGTTGTTGGGTTTCAAAGGACGGACTCAAGGCAAACCCTTCAAAAGTTCAAGTTATTCAGAACATGGCGATGCCGAAGTCCATACACGATGTGCAAAGACTAACTGGATGTCTAGCCGCATTGAATAGATTCCTTTCCCAAGCAGCCGAAAAGCAACTGCCGTTCTTCAAAGTGTTAAAAAAGGCACCAAAGTTTGAGTGGGGAGCCGAGCAGAAAAGGCTTTTGACGAGCTCAAAAGTTATTTAGCCGAGCTTCCTATTCTCTCTGCTCCAACAGATGCCGAAGTGATTTTCTTATACTTAGCGGCATCCGATCAAACCATTAGTGCGGTGCTTGTACGAGAAGAAGGCCTAAAGCAGTTTCCCATCTACTTTACAAGCCGAGCATTAAGAGGTCCAGAAACAAGGTATCAACCTCTGGAAAAAATTGCTCTGGTATTAGTGAATGCAGCAAGGAGACTGCGGCCATACTTCTATGCTCACAAGGTATGCGTCTTAACCGATCTGCCTCTTCGGCAAGTTTTGACCAAGCCAGAAGCATCAGGCAGAATCGCCAAATGGGCCATAGAGATGGGAGAACACTCAATCGAGTACCTACCTCGGAAAGCCATCAAGGGACAAGCCTTGGCAGATTTTCTTGCAGAGGCCAAGTTCGATCAAGCAATCCCTGTCATCGCCGAACAGAAAAATTCTGCCAATGCCGAACTAGCACAGCCCTTGGAATCCGAAGAAGAGCCGCCGGACTGCTGGAGCGGATTCGTAGATGGAGCTTCGAATAAAACGGGAAGTGGAGCTGGTATTCTGCTTATCGCTCCCGATGGACACGAGGTAACCTATTCACTTCGGTTCTCATTCCCAACCACTAATAACGAAGCCGAATACGAAGCCCTCCTTGCCGGACTCCAGCTAGCGCAAAGTCTATGTATCAAGTCTCTCAAAATCCATTGTGATTCACAAATCATAGTGAATCACATGTTGGGTACAAGTGAAGCCCGTGATGAGAGGATGAGGAAATATTTAGACAAAGCGCAAAGCATTAGCCGAAGTTTCTCTTATTTTCGGATAGTCCGCATTCCCAGAGCAGGAAACAGCCGAGCAGATACTTTAAGTAAGTTAGCCGCATGTCCAAGCTCAAAGGTGGAGGAATTGATGCATCGAAGCATTGACGAAGCTGAGGTGCATTCCGTAACCAGCTCACCGAACTGGATGACGCCGATCTTACAGTATCTAGATCAAGGACAATTGCCCGAGGATAAGAGAGAAGCTCGGAAGATCACGTGCCGAGCACTTCGGTACGAACTTCATGAAGGAGTCCTCTTTAGAAAGTCTTACCTCCAGCCGTTATTGCGGTGCGTAGGACCAGAAGAGACGGACTACATCCTCAGAGAAGTTCATGAAGGATCGTGCGGTAGCCACATCGGAGCTAGAGCTTTAGCTAAAAAAGTTCTAAGATGGGGATATTATTGGCCAACCTTGGTACAAGAAGCAGTGCAGCTCGTCAAGACCTGCCCGAAGTGCCAAATCCATGCAAATATCCCAAGGATGCCGCAGACCGATCTATCCACTATGCAGAGCCCTTGGCCTTTTATGCAATGGGGCATAGACATAGTGGGACCACTTCCTCAAGCTCCTCGGCAAATGAAATTCCTAATCGTTGCCGTGGACTACTTTACGAAGTGGGTGGAAGCTGAACCATTAGCTACGATAACGAGCTCGAAGGCATTGGATTTCGTCTGGAAGAACATAGTGTGCCGATTTGGCATACCCCACATCCTCATCTCGGATAACGGGACTCAGTTCACCGACAAGACGTTCAAGAATTGGTGCCAAGAGCTGAATATTCAACAGCGGTTCACTTCGGTCTCTCATCCACAAGCAAACGGACAAACGGAGGTAACAAATCGTATCCTGGTGAAAGGGTTAAAAGCTCGGTTAGAACAAGCCAAAGGACAATGGGTAGAAAATCTCCCTCAAGTCATATGGTCCTACCGAACTACACCCACAACCTCCAACGGTGAAACTCCGTACAGTCTTGTGTACGGCACTGAAGCCGTGATTCCGGTGGAGATCGGCATACCCAGTCCCCGAACTCTAAATTTCTCGGCAGAAATGAACGACGATGGACTGAGAGCCGAGCTAGATCTTGCCGAAGAAAGAAGAGAATTGGCATGCATAAAAGCAGCCAAGTACAAGGAGCAAGTAGCCCGGTATTACAACCAAAGGGTGAAGAAGCTGCAATTTCAAGTGGGAGATCTCGTCTTGAGAAACAACGAAGTAAGCCGAGCAGAAAAGCTGGGCAAGCTCGAACCCACATGGGAAGGTCCTTATCGGGTGTCAGAAGTCCTCGGCAAAGGGTCTTACAAATTGGCTCACATGTCAGGAGAACAGGTACCCCCGAACATGGCACATTTCCAACCTCAAAAAGTTCCATTTGTAAGAGACAGACCGGTCAGTCAGTCTTAAGTCCTGTTCGGTCAATGTGCTTTCTTTGGTTTGCTTGGTCTTTGTTTGTCTATGTGCGTTTTGTCTATGTGCGTTGTGTCTGTCTATGTGCGTGTCGTCTCTTACAAATGTTACTGAAGTATCTTGTTCTTCGAAGGCTGATCCCCTTCTTAGAACATATACAAGCCAACGATTGTGAGTCAAAGCTTCTACAGAAGATACAAGACCACAATTCAGCTTAAACAAGCAGTTCGTCTGAAACGAGCTGCAACAAGCCAACGATTGTGAAGTCCAAGCTTCTAAAGAGGATACAAGACCACAATTCGGCTTAAAAATCAAGCACTTCGTCTGAAACGAACTGCAACAAAAGTCCGATTCACGCGATAAAACTTGCCTGAATTAGGACAAGGGAAAGTCCGATCCACGCGATAAAACTCGCCGAATTAGGACAAGGGAAAGTCCGATCCCCAAATTAGGACAACGGAAAGTTCGATCCGAGCGATAAAACTCGCCAAATTAGGACGCAAACCAAGTCCGGTCAAAGAAGAGTTCACTTCATCAGACCGAGGACAAACATCAACTTACCCCGTACCTTTATCCAGAATGCCGAAGTGATTCACTTCGCTTTTCGGGGGGGGGTAGTGATGGAGTACGTACTAAACAAGCCCATCAGCCTAAAGCCCAAGAAAGAGTATCAGTTCGGCATGACTAAAGAGTATCAGTCCGACATGACTAAAGAGTTCAGTTCGGCACAACCAAAGAGTTCGGCCCCAGCCTACAGCTCGGTAAAAGCCAACCAATCAAACTCTGCTCTCAGGTCGGCATCAAGCTCTACTCTCAGATCGGCAAAAGCTGCTCGGCAATAATTCAGCAGTTCGGTCTCAGTATTCGACCGAACTGGGAGATAGCGGACTCATGCATGACCTCCACGACATCCACGACATAATTACTGATGATGTAAGCCACTGCCTAGTTAGTGGCCACGCAGGATCTCATGACCTCCACGACATCCACGACATAATTACTGATGATGTAAGCCACTGCCTAGTTAGTGGCCACGCAGGATCTCATGACCTCCATGACCTCCACGACTTAGGGTGGTGATGCAAGCCACAATCTCAGTTCAATATATAAATAGAACTTAGATCTGACAGAGGAGGACTCTCACTCTTTCGTTCTCTAGAGACAGAATAGATTATATAGCAAGTGTGTATTGTAAGCTGTAATCCCAGATCAAGCAATACAACTCTGCCCTCTTTTCTTCCCGTGGACGTAGATTTACTTCAGTAAATCGAACCACGTAAATTCATTGTGTCGCGATCTTTATTCTCTACCAACATTTACAAACATCAGAAATTCGCGGCTTCATCAACACTTGCTATATAATCTATTCTGTCTCTAGAGAACGAAAGAGTGAGAGTCCTCCTCTGTCAGATCTAAGTTCTATTTATATATTGAACTGAGATTGTGGCTTGCATCACCACCCTAAGTCGTGGAGGTCATGGAGGTCATGAGATCCTGCGTGGCCACTAACTAGGCAGTGGCTTACATCATCAGTAATTATGTCGTGGATGTCGTGGAGGTCATGAGATCCTGCGTGGCCACTAACTAGGCAGTGGCTTACATCATCAGTAATTATGTCGTGGATGTCGTGGAGGTCATGCATGAGTCCGCTATCTCCCAGTTCGGTCGAATACTGAGACCGAACTGCTGAATTATTGCCGAGCAGCTTTTGCCGATCTGAGAGTAGAGCTTGATGCCGACCTGAGAGCAGAGTTTGATTGGTTGGCTTTTACCGAGCTGTAGGCTGGGGCCGAACTCTTTGGTTGTGCCGAACTGAACTCTTTAGTCATGCCGGACTGATACTCTTTAGTCATGCCGAACTGATACTCTTTCTTGGGCTTTAGGCTGATGGGCTTGTTTAGTACGTACTCCATCACCTAACAAGAAAAACAAACAGCTTGAGATAGAGAGAGAGAGAGATGAAGGAAACACCTGGAATGCAGCGAGGGTGGTTGGAGCAATGAGAGATGGGAGAAGAGAAGGCCAGAGACTGCAGTGCTGCCATGGAGAGAGAGAAATATGAAATGGGAGATGATAATAGAGGACTAGGAGAGTGGAGGTGTGTAGTGAGGAGAGCCATTCACTATGAAAACATTCTTATAACCTTTTCAAAACGGTTGGACGAAAATGATCATTTCAGATTTTACAAGGTTACACTTTAAACAGTTTTAAATGGACTGGGCTACCGATTTATTGGGCCTGAGCCGATGCATCCACTGAGGCTGTGTGGGCTGGAATGTTTTTTTACTATTCGTACTATTGGTTTAAGAAAAAGACATTTTCAAAAAACATTAATACACGAATCATGGTTTCACAATTAACATGGATAAAATATACTGTGCATATATACTTATAATGAAAACTAATGTATAAAGTCTCGTAATGAAATTAATTGAACTAAATTAAGAGATGACATTTTTGCTCTACTTAGGATTTGAATTTGGTGATGCACTCATCAAGCGACTCTAGATTTTTATGATTGAATACAAAAGTAAAATTTTCCTTCTTACTTTAAATATAAGTTCTCATCTACATGTTCTAAAGTCTAAACATCTTCATTTTGGAAATGAAGACAGAATACCATGATCTATCTCTTCTGGTGCCATATCCACTTGGAATGGCCCTTTCATAGTTGAGCGGGTGTAATTCAACCCTAGGCCGAAGCTGCACAGGCGGAGGTATCTCTCCTGCAAAGGCGTTTTAAGTCACTGTGCAAATTTCAAGTCATTTATGAGAAATTTTTGCAAATATACTTAATGAAGAGAGAGACTTGATGAAGTATATTGCATCGTCTATGCAAATTTCAAGCCACCGTGCAAATTTCAAGTCACCGTGCAAATTCAGCATTTTCGACATCATCAGCGCAAACTACACCAACTTTAATTCAGTGATAATTTATGGGAAAGTTAGTACTACAAGTTAAAAAGTTGTGTATTTTTTAGTCACATATCATATAGCTTAACAAATGTACTTTAGAGATATATCCTATGATATTGTTTTCTTTCTTTCTTTTCTTTTAATTATTTATTTATTATTATTATTATCATCATCATCATATGCTTTTAGGAACTGAATTACTAATTTCGATACTTCTTTGTGTGTAAACTTTAAAATCATAGTACTGCAGTACTCCTGCATTGGTTTACTTTTTTTAATTTCGATACTTCTTATGATTGGTTTACTTTTTTTAATTTTGCAATTAATGGTTCAAAAGTTTTATTTTCAAATTCTAAATGAGTGAAATGAATTTGACTAATAGGTGAATAAAATGAATTTGAAAATAAATACTTTAAAATAGGAGTAAGTACTGCAACAGAAGCTGCCCAAACAAAATTGAAAAATAGCCAATTTTAAATTTGAATCTGAACCGTCGATTATAACAAAGTTCCCATATACGTAAATTTACACCTTCTCAACTGTCTCTCTCTATATATATGTATGCATTTTCACCACACAAAAGATAATGGGTGAATTTCAAAAGAGAAATTATTAAAATGTTTAAAGCAGTACTTATTAAAATGACCAGGAAGTGAGATTCAAATTGCATACCCTAGTAGTCATTTTTCCATTTAGGAATATTCCACTCTAATAGAATCATTTGTCTTTTTAGCGTATTAGATGAGCGGTGAAAATGCAATAAACAAACCGATCTTAGGGCATCCGCAGTGGTGCGGATGTCCCGGCGAAATTCCCCGCAGAATTCCCAAAAACACCGTCTGCCACGTCATAAGGAGTTCCTACTGCACTGCCACGTCATACGGACTTCCCACTGCACAGTGGCGAAATTCCCATGCGGAATTCCCGGCGGAATTCTCACATTAAAAAAATCACAAATTCACAAATTAAACAATTTCCGGAAGTAAACAATTTACGTAATTAAAATTTCAATGAAAATAAGGAAAAAATTACATTAAAATAAGAAAAGTACATTTCACCAAATAAAAAAATACATTTCAATAATTAAAACAAGTGGTGCGAAATGAAACGAAGTTCAACGAGCGGTATATATAGACATTACAAAAAAACGAAATAAAGTGGAATTCCGCGCGGAATTCCGCGGGAGTCGACGCAATGGTGGACGTCCCCGCGGAATTCCGCTTAACGCCGCGGACCTACGACGTCCTCAGCCCAATTCCGTATCCGTGGCAGGCACGCCTAATGGCGGACGTCCACGACGGAATTCCGGGACGTTCGTGGGAATTCCTCGCGGAAGTCCGCCACTGCAGATGCTCTTAGAATTATGTACTCTAATAGAATTATTCGTCTTTTTAGCGTATTAGATGAGTGGTGAAAATGCAATGAACAAACCGATCTTAGAATTATGTACAATGAATTTTGTGAAGTGATACTATGATAGGATAGACAACCATCAAGCTCTCTACTAAAACATTATATCTATCAGTATTAGTCACATGGAGTACAATTCCATATTATTTAATCGCATAAATATCATCATATTTTACTTACATTATTTTTAATAGACAACAGTGAATATGACATTTCACCAACTTATTTTGAGTCACATTTCACCACTTATTCCTACTCACATTTAATTACAAAACTAATATATGTAGTATTAAAGTAGAAACCACATTCCATTTCATTTCTTAAAATCCATGTCAAATTAAAATATGAAAAACTTTGTGAACAAGTATCATGACATAGAAGAAGAGTCGCGATCCCGCGAGGGTGAGCTAACCCCAAAAACCCGTCCTCGGTTCGGATTGATAAACTTCACCATAAGATGCCCATCCATTCAAGGTCAGAGAAATATCAAAAAACATAAGCGTTGTTGTGACAAAATAACAGCCAAACCTTGATCTGCAGTGCAAACCTTGATCTATATCAAGACTCACTCCCATCAAGAAACAACTCTAATAAAATGTTTAGTTTATGTATGGACGAATCTTATAAATATTGTCACAATTCATATTACAATATTTATACTTTCCAAAAATGTCATATGCTTACATATTACTACGTTCAATGTGTGCATAAAGAGAGATAAAATGTACTATACCGTTAAGACTATCATGTGAAGATAAAAAGTCGGTGGATTTGAAGGCAAAATTTTGCCTTCAGTTGAAGATTTCAAATTAGAAAATAGCTTTTGCACGTATACTAATTATTTATTCCTTATTTTCATAAAAATATATACATTTTTCATTTTCATTTGCCCTATAAAAATATTAGTATTTTCATTTAGGGAAAGTTATCTCGGTCTCATTATTCACATAAATTAATCGTTTATAACTTATAGCACAATAACTCACCATTACAACTCATTAAATACTAATAATAATATGAGCGTCACTGAAGATGATATGTTTTCCTTTTGGATTTGTCCCAACAAGATAACTTATTACTAAAAATAAAAACATTTTTATCTCTACTTCATTTCATCCCTCTTACTTTATTCTCTCCACTTAACACACAAAATAGAACTACATAAAATCTTGTGTCACCCAAGGAATGAGTTATTTTCCTTGGGACGAAAAAAGTACTACTTAATATTTATAATAATGTATTATTCAGTTATCTTACTAATTTATTATACTATCTTTTTTTTTGCAAATATATTTATACTCCATCCGTCCCAACTAAGTTGACTCAAAATTATTGGACACGGAGATTAAGAAATTGTATTGAAAAGTAATATGAGAGATGAATAAAGTAGGAAAGATAAAGGAGAGTAAAGTAGGTGCTGGAATAAAATAAGAATAATTAAATGTTTTGTTTTTAGTTAAAAAATGAAACGACTCAATTTAGTTGTGACATCTTCAAAAGGAATACAACTCAACTTAGTTAGGACGAAGTGAATATTATAAGTATTATACTTCCTTCATCACAAGCTACTTACACTATTAGATTGTCCCAAGCTACTTACACCATTTTCTTTTTGTGACAAAAAATTCATCTTCAATCTCTTTTATTCTCTCTTATATTATTCTTTTTCTACTTTATAGCTAATAAAATAATAATTAAAATGCATCCATCTTCATAGTCAGGGGCGGACCCATGTATAAAATCGGTAGGGCTAAAGCCCTTAATAAAATTTATTTTAAGTTTTTTTTTATAAATTTTTATAATTTATCCAAATTTAAGAAAAATTATTATGTAAAAGCCCTTATAAATAATCTAAAACACTCAAAAATATACTTTAAAACAAAATTTAGAAATCACAGCTCTTATCATTATTTATTTTTGCGTCCGCTCCTGTAATTCATAGTCGATATGCATATAGTGTTTGGGTATTATTTCTAACAGTGTGTGTAATATGAGGGTGAGGTCGAGAGTAAATTTTTTAAAAAAAAAGATAAGAGTATCATCACATTTCTTCTTATCAAATTATAAGTAAATTTTACAGAACATAACTTTGCAAAATAGCTTCATATATAATGCTTCCTAGTATTTCTAAGAACCTGTCTAATACAAATATTACCTAAAGTATTTACCAAATTATGTGAACCGTACTTGTGCCACATGTGGAATGGGAATCACTGAATCACACACTAAACACATCTCAGCCCATCCTCCTATTATTAATTTATTACTTATATACTTATCTTTAGCACTAATTGTATTTAATAAGTAATTAGTACTAGTACTCAGTTGTAGATTGAAATGGTTAGTGGCACACACTAGTATGCTTTGTGACAGTCCCACATGAAACCACGTCATTTTCTCCACCACATTATCCCATCTTAATACCATCGTTAAGTATCAATCTAAAATCTTCATGTTCATGTATCTTGTGTTCTTTGTATACTTCAGTGAACTACAAAAAATAGTCCATGAATTATGGGTTTATTTTACCAAAAGTTCATAAACTTTAAAAATATATACACTAGTCTCCGGATTAAGGGTTTATTTCAAAATCGGTCTTTTTACATTTTTTTTCTCTCGAAAATGCCCTTTTTGGTATTTATAATTTATTGGTATTTAAAAATCTAAATTTTAAATTTAATTTTATAAAATTAAATATGATATTGAAATAAAGAAATAAAGTTAAAGGATGACAAAGGGAAGAAGAAGATAATTTTTTTAAATAATATCAGATTGAAAAAATGAAAATTGTGTAAAGACGAAATTACCCAGCCCCAAAAAGGCATTTTCGGGTGAAAAAATACAAAATGACCGATTTTGATATAAACCCTTAGTCCAGGGACTACTAATATTTTTAAAATCCGGGGAATATTGGCAAGATAAACCCATAATCCAGAAACAATTTTTGTAGTTCACTCTATATACTTTTTCTAATTTGATGATAATTTGAAAATTAATGATTTGGAGTAGTTATTCGAAGATTAATAATTTTGATTTGTTGAACTAATTCGACACTTTGTCAATAAAACTAGCTTCCTATAAAATTGATGAAGTAATTAATCTTGAAACTAAAAGCAATTGAGATATAATTACTATCATTAATACTATGTACTATCTCTCTAATGCTAGAGAGAGAAGGGGTGGTATCACATGGTATGGCATCAAACCACTTTTGCAACTAAATACACCCATATAATATCGTCACATACTATGCTTGTTCTTTTTTATTTTAAATTCCTCTCACATGTTACCATGTGATGTATTTCCTAGAACATTAATTAACTAAGTATATATAGATGAGAGAAATATATGCATGTGAAATTTGGAAGTTTATTCTGAAAAAAAAGGATTAAGTTGGATTTCAGAAATGCATGTGAAATTTGGAAGTTTATTCTGAAAAAATAGGATTAAGTTGGATTTCAGAACTGCAATAGCAGTTCAGATCGATCGAGATATGATGATATTGAAATTTAGCAATTAATTAATGAACATAAAATTAAATAAGATGAACTAACGTGTTTGACCAAATTATTCCCCAAAATCAATTTCATTTTATTTCGGACAATTATAAATTAAATTTTAATATAACTTTACCATACTAATAAAAAGAAACTGATTCTGTATAAAAACGTATAGTAATTACTCCACACAAATATATTTTCCAAAGCTGAGAAAAAGGAGTAATCTCTTGTGTTTAATTATCAAATAATTCACACAAAAGAAAAAAGCTACAAAAGTCAACTGACTCAAAAATAACTCTTGTTTGTTCTTGATGGGATTGCATATGGCACGAAACCTTCTTAACATGCAAAGATTCTTCACTGTTGCCACTTAAATCCTTTTAGCCTGTGATTTTAAAATAGTTTTAATGATTAATATGATTTGCAAATAATCCTGTTATTATTTGTTAGTGGATTAGATATGAATAAAAATCCAAAACTCACTATTTACAGCTCTGCAGAACCCAAGATCTCACGAGTTGCTCTTATTTTAACCAAATCACTAATCCCAACATATTATTTTCTCCACATTATATATGTCATAACACAACTAATCATTTGTCCTTCCTCCCCTTCAAAAATGATAGTGGATTAGTAACAAAAATGAGTAAACACAACCATCTCTTGCTCATGAAGTTGAGAACCATAATCCCACTCCTATTTCTCTTCTACACTTGTGTTTCATCTCAACCAATAAACAGAGATGAAGCCTCAATCCTCCTCTCAATAAAGGCAAGCTTCATTGATCCACTAAACCATCTCAACACATGGGAATCCAGCACCAATGCCTCCCTCCACTGCAGCTGGAGTGGAGTGCAATGCAGCCTCAACGGCGCGGTCGTGGAGCTCAACCTCTCCCACATGAACCTCTCTGGCCGAGTCCCGGACGAAATCCAGCTGCTTCAAAGCCTCACCTCTCTCAACCTGAGCTCCAACGCGTTCGCCTGCCCGTTGCCATTGTCCTTGGCCAACCTCACAGCGCTCGAGGCCATCGACCTCAGCCAGAACTACTTCACTGATCAGTTCCCATCCGGCCTCGGATCAGCACCAGGGCTAGTGTCTGTCAATGCCTCGGGTAACAACTTCTCCGGCTACCTCCCCAGGGATCTTGCAAACGCGACACTCTTGGAGAGCCTCGACGTCAGAGGGAACTTTTTCCAAGGCAGCATTCCAACAGCTTACATGAGTTTGAACAGATTGAAATTTCTTGGCCTCTCTGGGAATAATCTCACTGGCAAAATACCATTAGAGATTGGTGAGATGACATCTTTGGAGACTGCTGTGTTGGGATACAATGAGTTTGAAGGTGGGATTCCATCACAGTTTGGAAACCTCAGTAGCCTCAAGTATCTTGATCTTGCTGTAGCGAATCTCCGAGGCCGGATCCCAGCAGAGCTCGGAGAGCTGAAGGAGCTCACCACATTGTTCTTGTACAAGAACAATCTTGAAGGGAGGATCCCACCTGAGATCAGTGGCATGGCCTCACTGCAGCTGCTCGACTTGTCTGACAACGCATTGTCTGGGGAAATCCCGGCCCGGATAGGCGATCTCAAAAACTTGCAGCTGCTGAATCTCATGTGCAATGAGCTCTCTGGTGCAGTTCCTGCATCCATCACTACACTGACTCAGCTAACAGTGCTTGAGCTATGGAACAACACATTTTCGGGTCCGTTGCCACGTGATCTAGGCAGGGATATGCCTCTGCAGTGGCTGGATATCTCATCCAACTCAATCACTGGCCTCATCCCAACCACTCTCTGCAGCAGGGGTAACCTCACAAAGCTCATCCTCTTCAACAACGCGTTTTCTGGCCCGATTCCAGCCAGTCTATCGACATGTACATCGTTGGTTCGAGTGAGGATGCAGAACAATCTCCTATCTGGGACAATCCCAGTTGGATTTGGGAAGCTTGGGAAGCTTCAAAGGCTTGAACTAGCAAACAACAGCCTCACAGGTCAAATCCCAACTGATCTCTCCACTTCCACTTCTCTCTCCTCCATTGACATATCAAGAAACCACCTCCAGTCCTCATTGCCTCCCTCCATCCTCACCATCCCATCTCTGCAAAGCTTCATTGCCTCGGGAAACAGCTTGACGGGAGAGATCCCGGATCAGTTCCAAGACTGCCCTTCCCTCTCTGTGATGGATCTCTCCTCCAACCATTTCGTTGGAAGCATTCCAACCAGCATAGCCTCGTGTGATAAGCTCGTGAATCTGAATCTCCGAGACAACGAGCTAAGCGGGGAGATCCCGAAATCCATTGCCAAGATGCCTACATTGGCTGTTTTGGATCTATCAAACAACTCTCTAACTGGAGAAATTCCTCAAGATTTTGGCAACTCACCAGCATTGGAGATGCTCAATGTCTCTTACAACAAGCTAGTAGGAGCAGTCCCTTCGAATGGTATGCTGCATACCATCAATCCCGATGATCTAGCTGGTAATGTTGCTCTGTGTGGCGGCGTGCTCCCACCTTGCTCAAAGAATGCAGCAGCATTTGCATCAAACCTGGAGAAGAAGAAGCACATTGTTAGAGGATGGATAATAGGCCTCTCAACTCTAGTAGCTCTCTTCGTAGCTGGTGTTGGTGTCCGGTTTCTTTACCCGATTTGGCAAGATGAAAGCAGCAGCTTCTGCTTCAAGGAGAGGCTCGAACGAGCCAATGGAGCTTGGCCATGGAGACTGATGGCGTTCCAGAGGCTCGGCTTCAACAGCAGCGAGATTCTTGCCTCCGTAAAGGAGTCAAATGTGATCGGGATGGGGGCAACTGGGACGGTCTACAAGGCCGAGATACAGAGGCTCAACACAACTGTTGCTGTCAAGAAGCTCTGGAGATGGAGGAAGAGTGATGGTGATGATGATGTTGAAGTAGGAGGGAGTGATGATCTTGTGGGAGAGGTGAATCTGTTGGGAAGATTGAGGCACAGGAACATCGTGAGGCTGCTCGGATTCCTTCACAACGACTCTGATGCAATGATCATCTACGAGTTCATGGTGAATGGCAGCCTTGGAGAGGCGTTGCATCGGAAGAAGGCAGGCGTTCTGATGGTGGATTGGGTTACAAGGTACAACATTGCAATTGGAGTTGCTCAGGGCCTTGCTTACCTCCACCACGACTGCCACCCGCCTGTGATCCACCGCGATGTGAAGTCGAACAACATCCTTCTCAATGCCAATCTTGAAGCAAGATTAGCAGATTTCGGGCTGGCCAAGATGATGATGAAGAAGAATGAGACAGTCTCTGTTGTTGCAGGATCATATGGATACATAGCACCTGGTGAGTTACTTTCATGTTCTCAATCTCCACCATTGATCATATGGAAGCTAACATTCATGTTCTAATTGATTTGACAGAGTATGGTTACACACTCAAGGTCGATGAGAAGAGCGATATCTACAGCTATGGGGTGGTTCTGATGGAGCTCGTGACTGGGAAGAGGCCGTTGGAAGAGGCGGAGTTTGGAGGATGTGTGGACATTGTGGAGTGGATAAGAGGAAAGACTAGGAAGGAGGGAGGTTTGGAAGAAACTCTGGATCCTAGCATATGCAACGCGAAACATGTCGCGGAAGAGATGCTGCTGGTTCTGAGGCTCGCGATTCTCTGCACTGCGAAGCAGCCCAGGGATCGCCCCTCGATGAGGGACGTCGTGTCCATGCTTGCTGAGGCCAAGCCGCGAAGAAAGACTGCTGCCAGTGACGAAAACAGAGCAGTGTTCACTGCTGCTTCATCATCTGTGAATCATGTGTGATTAGTTCTTTTTATGTTTTGAATTTGTTCTGTAATTAGGTTCCTTGATTCTTTTCTTCATCTTTTTGTATGATCTTGTAACATAGAAGAGTTATATAAGGAAATGCATAGTTTTATTCTTCGGTGACCAGGCTCGAGCGACTGTTTACCAAAAATACGGGTCGAACGGGGAGGGATAAAATACCTTGCACAAATTCACCTTCCAACATTTCACACATAACCCAGCAAATGAATACATTAGAGAGGAGATAGAAAGCCATCAACCTTGTACAAAAGCAAATGATATACATATTTTTTCCTTCTTTAAACCAGGTGGGAATGTAGCAGTTGGTGAGTGCAACACGAGAAAAGAAAAATGGACAAACTTGCCATTTCTATACTTACATTGTATCAAATGGCAATGCTTCGTATGCTTTACCTACAAACAGGAAAAAAATAAAAAAAAGGGACGGGAGCATCCGCGTTGTGCAGATGCAGGTGCCGTCCTGGCTGAAGGGTGTGTTGGAATATTATTAGTATTAAGCTGTAAAAGTGACCAAAATCATTCAGGCAAAGCCAAACCAAAACGGGGGTAACATCTTCATCTTCAAGCTTCCCGCTTCTAGAGAGAGATCATCTAGGCGGGGTGTGTTCTTTATAAGGGAGTAACTGGCCGTCTCCTGTTCCTTTCTTGAGATCCTGGAGCTGCAACAATGAAGAAACAAATTGCCTATTTTAGTCATACTATGTACAAATTGCCTATTTTAGTCATACTATGTACAAAATGCGTATAAGAATATATGTGCATACACAGATACGTATATGAAGTGTGCCAACGAGAATCAGCATTATGATAAGGTCGAGATGCGCATACCAAGACCTTTGGCATCAGTCGTTCTCATGATCCGGAGCCTCCTCACAGAACTCAGAAATATCCTGACAGAAAAGAAATGATTGGTCACATATGCAGCTTAGTGGATTTTTTTTGGAACTAACATCTTTGAGTTCGACATAGATGAGGGGAAACTGCCTAATACAATGCACTTCTTATTTGATATTGTTCGAAGAACTACAGCCCGATATTGTGCTGCGAAGCTCTATACCAAGTTGTAGATAATAACTATCATGGCATGAGCAGTTTGCAGATAGAAACAATTGAAATGAGAAAATCTAACTAGTCTTGTTTAGGTGGGCAAAACATATTTATCTTTCAATAAGATGTTGATGAGGGTGTATTGCACAAGATAATGCACTTGTTAAAAAATGTCAATAAATGCAAATACGCAAGTAGTTAAGGACATACTCCCAGGGAACATCTCCGACAAGCATCCAATCTCCGTCCTTGTCTTCGTAGGTGAGAACAAAGTCAGACGAACCATCATGAAATCTAACTGGTTGTCTTTTACCAGCAACAGAAGATTGCTTTTCCATATTTGATCCTATAAAATTACCAGCAGTATCTGTTAGCCAAATAGGCTACACTTGATGAAATCCTATATTATTACAAACGATTGAAGGACAAGCAGGAGGAGGAGAAATAACACAGTATATGGCGTTAGTTAATGATTTTTTTTTTCTATTTTATGTCTTTTGAGTTTTATATTAAAGAAAATCTAGACGGACACTAGCCACTTACTAATATTCATACCTCAAGAGAGGTAAGTAGCAAGATCGAACAAAAAAAATTTGTTCTAGAATACTCTCCCACATGAAGGGATCAAGACAGGATAGAATCACATATATACATACTAGAAGAGATCAGTCCTTATCAGATCAATCATGATAACAGAATATTACCTCTGCCCCCAACTGATGCACTTGGCATAAACATGTCATCCAACGCACGAGATAAAGCCTCGTAGCAGGTATGAGCATTCAGATCAACCTTTCTACCAATTGCAACCCCATCGATGTTCACCTTTACAAACAAAGATGTTTTGGCAAATCCATTTTCCTTTGAAATGTTGTTATTTTTGCAGCTTCCATGATTGGGATTGGGCGTATCAGCGTTCTTGCTTTTACATTTATCATCAATGGAGAAAAGTTGTTCAGTGACTGGTGATTTTACCTGGTTTGACATACTGATCATTCTATAAGTTCGGACAGGAGGCCATCCAACAACCTGACTGCTTCCATAAGAAAATCTGTAATCACACTAGAGAAGAGATAGCAAATGTGCACAACCAAAACAAAATATCTCATTGCATTTCTAAAGGCGCTTTCATTCGAAGCAATATTATCAGAACCGACCTTCTGCGACCTAAGCTAGTTCGAACTGATCTCTCCTATTGAAAACCTCGTAGAAAAATGCAAAAGACAAGCATAGCATATAAAAAGACAACGAATTGTTGTAACAATAAACAGAGCAAATTAGAAGATCCAATGCATATATTACTTAATTGATTGTTCACTTTAGGAGGAAGCATCGAATTCGAAGCATTTGATCTAAAAGTACCAATTCCAACAGAAATCCACAAGGCAACATCAAAAACAGTTTTTTACACACTAAATCACTAATGACAACCAAATATGAAAAATAGGCATCAACACCAGTTCCCATATCCAACCATTCGAATCCCCTAGCCACTTCACAACACCAAAACAATCCCAAAAACAAATAATAAGGAACAAATCATTAAAAATCCAATCTTGCAAAACTAAAAACTCATTATCCAACAATACGAAGAGATTGAAGTAAGAAAAGGTGCAAGGCTTGAAAATCGAAAATCACCTAATTGCAGAACGACCGGGCGGAGAACAGGGAGACTCAGCAGTTCTCTTGGTGCCGCTAGTATTCACTTTAGTAATGGAAGACGAAGACGAAGATGAAGAAGAAGACGACGACGTTTTGTCAGAAACCACACCAGCAAAATCCTTAGCAGTCAAGATTCTTGCATAGTGATCCCACGAGCCTCCGCCGCCCGCCGCCACCAGATGCTTGGTTTTAGTCTTAGTCTTTCCACCTCCAAGGCTGAGGCCAAGCCCCAATTCCAGATCGGACTCATCAGGGTACGAATAAGACTCCTCCGATGATGACATCGTGAACAATCCACCGCCGCCGAGAAGACCAATTTGCATAAAGACTCGGTCTTTCTTTCCCTTCAAATGAGGGCAATGATGGGTAAAGAGAAAGGAAAAGTGGGTAAGTTTGGTGGGGAGGTGTCCTCCTTTGTCGGGTTTGTGCGCTACAACAACATTATAGATTTCTCCAAAGTGGGTCCCACGTACCCATCGAAGCTTGCTTTTTTGCTGCAAACTCCACTGTTTATGGTTAATTTTCTGGGACATAACGAAATCCCAAACTCTTTTGTCTCCCCTTTTATCTTCTCCTCATCTTGCTCGCGAATCTAATCGATCCGAGCCTTTTATCTGGTAAACAACGAACCTTTTTTCTGTTTTAGGGGAAACCACACCTACCTAATTTGATCTACCTTTGTTTTGTTTGTCTATGTTTCGTAGTTGGTCCATTTATTTTTGTTAGGAAATGGAAAGTTCTGAAGTTTTTTATGGCTCAAGTGCTTGTTTTCTTTTAGCTATTTACCTGAACTGATTACATGTTTTATTAACAACAAAATACGGGATAATTACACAATACATACAAAATGTTTCACCATTGTTTTAAATTAGTACAAAAAGTTTTAAGTTAGCATATATCATACAAATAGTTTAATTAGTGTTTCAAATTAGTACATTTAGTTAAAAATCACTAACACCACTAACACCGTTATTTTTTTTGTCCTATTCTCTCCAAAATTATTTCTTATTTTTCATCTTATTCACATGATATTATTTCTTCAAATAATACCCCATGTATTGCAATATAAGCATCTTATATCATGCAGTAGATATGCATATAATTTCAGCTAATATATTTGCAGCTAATCTATGTAAATACTAATTTTCAACCAATTTTTCATCCTCCGTAACTTCACGCACAAACAAATTCCACCTTATCTTTGATAAGTTATATGGAGTAGATATTTCAATGAATGATTCATCTCCTTCTAGCTGACCACATAATTTTTCATTTCCTTTATCCTATTCTTAATTGGTTTTAGCCTTCTTTTCACACACAAACATAGATTCAATCTCTTTCTCTCAAAAAAACGAAAGAAAAGAAAAATGAATTGTTGCTGCAACTATATAGTAGCTAGTTTTCGGATGACTTGCAGCACCGAAATGGCCTTCTTCCACTCCAATTTCATTATGCAAACTCCTCAGATATTTATTTATTCTAATAATGTTTTTAGATAGCATAATTTTGGAGTGAATAGGATAAAATATAAGATAAGATAACGGTGTTAGTGATTTTTAACGGAATGCATTAATTTGAAACACTAATCATACTTTATGTATGATATATGCTAACTTAAAACTTTTTGTACTAATTTGAAATATTTATGAAACATTTTGTATGAATGGTGTAATTATCCCACAAAATACTAGCAATACTTGATTGTTAGGACTCTAACTAATACTACTATGTTGAAAGTTAGAATTTCATATTTATAATTTCTATAAATATATATGTATACGCAGCTGAAGAATTTACTATTACAACATAACAATTCTTCTTCAACTATATGCAACAGAACAGAACGACGATGACGACATTGTTTAACTCACCAATATCACGATGATAAGAGGAATTTGACACTTGGAGCATACTCTTCTCCAACTATAATGCTATGAACATGTATTTACATATCTTGTGTGTGAGTTTCGGTGTCAAGTCGTATTCTCTTGGCATATCAGCCAATGAAGGACTCGCCATCATCAGTAGCCTAATCGGTAATTGCTCGGGGTTATATACAACATAATCTCCAATAGTTGTAGAGATAACATGTTCAGAGACTTGGTTTAAAGCTACCATCTTTCATCTCCAAACCAGTTGTTCTTCTCCTTTGGACCAGTGGGACCGTCTTCGCCATACAACTCCAACGGCAACTTGTTGAGAATGTTGTTCATAGAATTCCTAAACGAGGGGGGGTAAGCGTTTGACGTTCTTATCCACCTGTGTTTTGGAATCATAGACAATTCTTGGTCCCCATTTCCTCATATATTGTAACCAACAAGGTTCTTTGACTACATCTCCAAGATACTCAGCTGCAACGACTTCATACTGCCGGCTTGAATCAATGAAATAGTCACTGCTAGCAGCATCATTCCTCACTCCAATTCCAAGTTTTGGATTGCCCTGGATGTAGGTTCTTGGGTGAGGATAGCTAGCATGACCATTTCTTGAAGAATAAATGATGGCTTTGTTCCCCTCATTAAACTCCAAATCAGAAGCATCTCCCCATTCTCCTCCACTATGCTGGGAAAAGTATATGCTCCATAGCTCCCCAGTGAAATTGCTTATCCGAAGAGTGAAGTGCTCCCAGTCACCTACATGACAACCAACCTTGTTGAGGCCGATGCTCATCATCCCAATCTTCAATGTGCCTGGCCCGTTGAAAGGGGCAAAAACCCACATTACAATATCTGTGAAAGTTCCTCCAAACGCTGGTTTAACATGTAGATAAAGAACGGCACTTTCTATATTTCCATGCTTAAGTTTCTCCCTTCCATCATCACGGGGCAAATCTATCCAATAATGTCCATCGTTTGACCCTCCACTCGGAAGAACAGAACCTTCCGCGTCAATGGCCTGTAATGACTCACCCGTACTATACAAGAGTGCTCCACTTTGGAAGAACCATGAGACTGAAGATGGCAGATAAACCTCATTAGGGTGAAAGAAAACAGTAGGTCCATAATGCTCGACGATTGCATGAATTTGATCCATGTTGGGCATTGCATGTAAATTAGGATCCAAGTTCTTCAAGCATGCAATATCAAGCTCTTCCCCTAAACTACAGTTACTACACAATGCCCTACAATAGAAAGTGCCCGTGGATACACCTCGTCCATAAATTCCACGATTTAGAGGCCTTGCATTCCAAACAGTAAGAGGGACTTTCAAAAACTTGGAATACGTGCATGCTATCAAGGGACAAGCCTGACATGTATCAGTTAGGTCAGCACGAACACATTTCACCTCATTCGTCTCTGGTTTCTTTGACTTGTTGGTCACCACAAATCCCAACGCTTTATAACCCTCAGGCGGCTGTGGCAACCAGAAGTAACCACATCCATCAAAGTTCTCATCTTCTCCATCGTATGAACTCCATACTAATGAATAATCCACAGGATCCACAAGGGCTGGCATGTGGTCAGTCGAACGATCATGCCGACCAGCTGCTTCCCTAGCAACAAGAACAAAGCCTCGTAAAGTTTTTTTATCTGATTGACAATAGTGACCAAGACAATAGAATCCATCAGGGATTCAAATTGGTTTATAAAAGCTAATACTTTGTTTCCCATCCGTGGAAGGGTTGGAACACCAAATAAACTCAAAGTTATTTATTTGGCAAACCTCTAATCCTCCTAATTCAATCCTTGAGGTAGCGAATCCCGAACCTGTGTGTATTTAAATCTAGTTAGCTCATAGCACAAGCAAAAAGCGAATAGGAAAATCCATCATACCAATGGAATCAAAATGAAGATTGCACAAGCATAATAAAGACAAGCATCAAGATAACTTAACACGGTATGATTTCACAATGAAGAAAATGATTCTTTGATTTCTCAGAAAACAGAGTAGCTTAGCGCACATTCTATATCCAAAATTCATCCTTTTCTAAAATACAAACCGTGAAACTAATCGAATACCCTTAAGATTATCAGCTTGATTACTATGAGCAGGCTATAGACATCAGAATTTGAAGTCACATAACCTAAAATATGATCAGAATCAATCTTAGAAATTAAAACAAACAACGAAATCTCTCCATCTCTCACACACAGAGAGAAAGAAAACAACACATAGCAAAGTTACAATACAAAGGGAAAAAAACACAAATCTCAAAAAATTACAAAGCAAGACATATAACGACCATGCAACATCTTTTCAAGGTCTAACATCTAACAACTACAAAGGCGAATCAATCCGCTTATAGATAGAGATGACGTGCCTTGAGGCCATTGTGGAAGGGGTTCGGGCAGAGAGAAAAATTCAGGTTCGGGTTGAGTGAAATCGGTGACACTGTTCCATGACAAACATCTACATCCCAACATCTTAAGCAACCGACACCAACGGCGGATCCAGGTGGTGTGGGGCGGGCCGCCGACCCTCAAAAACCCCGCCTCCGACCCCACGGCAGCCTTCTCCACGGAACCAAAGCAGATAAGAAATAAAATTAAAAATTAGAGAAACGAAGAAGAGAAGAGATATACATATACACCATCACCGTAGATAAAAAAAATGATGAGATTTCAATAAGAAATTTGGAACAGAGAGAAAGCTGAGAATTTTGCAGAAAAGAAGTTTGGGGAAGAAAATGCGTTGTGTTTTGGGATTCGATTCGCTTTTCATTCGATAATTTGAGATTTGGGATTAAATAATGAGATAGTGGGGATTTGGGCTTCCATAAATAATTTTTTTTTGTTAATACTTAGGGCGGGAGAAAAATACTAAAATATCGAAATATCGGTCTTATCATACTGAAAAAATACTGAAAATACCGATTATTTGGTATATCGTAATTTACGGCACGGTATGATACCTTACCAAAAAATTTCGGTAAGATAACGGTATGAATTTTCATATACCGCGGTATACCGTTGTATACCGAAATTCGATATATACAGTAAATTAAATATAATTATATATAAAATATATTTTTAAATTATAAAATCTAGAAATATAAATATAATTATGAATAAAATATATTTAATATATTTTTAAATTATAAAATATAAACGATATTCTATCGTTTATACTAGTAAGGTATACGGTATGGTGGTTTCGGTAAGGTATATGGTACCTATCCACCTTTATTAATACTAGTAATTCTTATCGAAATATTTTTATTTGAAAATCATCCTGTATAAATATATTCATTATTATTTAAGTTTGTATTACTTTAATGTTATCAATTTCCAAATTTGATTTCACGGAAATTTAGTCTATATCTTATCACATAAGTAATCATAAAATACAATATATTGAATACCAATTTTATACTACTACATATTAGTAATTTGTTGGAATTTAAGTCATCCCTTCTGTGTTAGTAAATTACATGACAAATCACAATTTTAAAATTAAAATATTTTACAATACAAACAATCCGAACGCACGTAACCTTGTGATATGGTTATTGATGCGAATCAAATTGTACGTTTTCATTCCCCTAACTTTACATGATTTATATAGTTTGATGTTTGCAAAAGTATGTTTTATGGTGTATGAATGAAGCCCGGATGGTGAAAAAGTTGTGCAAAAATTCGCCAAATTGGCCAGAAAGCTCTCAAATGGAGGCACCCGGTCGGGTGTATTTTTATGCCTGCTAATTCCACCCGGCCGGGTGCAATTTTTATTACACGCGGAGTCCAGAACGTTTCACCCGACCGGGTGATTTTTCAGTTGCAAAATACCACCCGGCCGGGTAGTCCATTTTCAACTACAACTCGGCAGTTTTCCTTGGCGGTTGGGGGGAGAGAAAAGAAAAGAAATCAGAGGGAAAGCGGGGTGGACGAATTCAGGGAGAAAGGAGAAAAGGAAAAAAAGGGAGAAAGAGGGGAGGAGGAAGAAAAGGAAGAAGTTCCGGGCAACATTCCGACGATCCGTCTCCAAATCCCAATTCCACTCAACGAGAGCATGCTTCCTATGGTTTTTATTGCGAATATCACCATGTGTTTAGGCTAAGCTCTCTATGTTGCTCCAAGTTGTAATCTAGGCTTTGTATGATTGTTTTTACATCATTGAACTCATATGTTTGTTACCAACAATGTGCTTAATGTTATTCACTACGTTTTTGGCTAATAATGTAGTGTTGTTATCTCCTTTGCTTTTGTCTCTTTAACATAGTTTATGAATGTTTGATTGTTGGATTGCTATTAAATTAGAATTGTTCAAAGAATAATTTGATAGTGGATTAAGTAGGTGATCATAGTAGATGTTTATTTCTCTAGCGCTTCGTAGGAGTTTTTTAAACATTGAAGATTGGTTCGTAGGTTATGTGTTCAGCTAATTGCGAACTACTCATCGTGTACATGTTCAATGTATGTGATTAGGTTTATGTTTTAATCTCTTCATATGTTTCATTGTTAAAGGTGTAGAATAATATAAGCCTAGTGAGCAACTTGGAGTAGCATATTTTCCTATTTGAATAGTCTTTCTTTAGTTAACTTGAAGCTTAATTTTATCATCAACTTTTGGGAATCAAAACTTTCAAAACAAATCACCTTTAGTATGTGTTTTCTACGTCCCATTTTGAACTTCATTTCGTTGGCACCACTTGTATTAACGAGTTTCTCTCTCTACTTCCATTTCTTGTGAAGATAAAATGGAGCATGACAGTGATTCTCCCGCCACGAGCGAGTCACAAACGCAACGTTCCCCGTTGGAGGTGGGGAAACGCCGGCGGAACTGCAGGGATGCCCGGGATGATGCCCGGAATGGCGGCGATGATGCCCCAAATGCCGGCGATGATGGGCGGGTACTATAATATGTTTCCCTGATATGTTTCTCGTGATGGGGGGAATGATGCCCGGGATGATGATGTCTGGTATGATGCATGGCATGCCTGCTACTGCGGGGGTAGTAGAGTGGGGGTCCCCTAATCACATGGGGACAATGTGTATCGCCCCTACATGAATTTATTGTCTAGTGATTCCCAGAGTACTCTACTTGAGACTCAGTTCACCGGCATTGAGACTTTCTTGTTGGAGGAGTTGGGGATATCTCCGATCATGAGTCTCCAACTGAGATACCACCAGCGGTAGGGAAGTCAAAGAAGAAGGGCAAAGGGAAGGGCAAGGGCACTAGTGAGTCCTCGCATGTCCTCATCGACGGGGGACAGCGGACGAGGTAGAGGAGGAGGAGTGCGTCGCCCTGACAAAGGCCTGGATGAGTATAGTCGAGGATCCCTACATCGAGGCTAACCAGACTATCGACAGGATGTGGTGGCGCATTAGCCAGAACTACATCAAATTCAACCCGGCAGGTGGGAAGCCTCACGACGGAGAGCAATGCCGGAAACAGTGGGAGCGGCTGAGGAGATCGCTCACCCGATTTTCCAGCATCTACGAAAACAACGTCCGTATGGCAACCAGCGGCATGTCCATGGAGGATGTGAAGAGTTTGTCCATGCAGCAGTTCATCGACAAGAAAAAGAAGTTCGATGTCTTCAAATATTGGGATGTCTATCTTGTGCTGCAGGATTCCGCCAAGTTTCGTGCTGGTGTTGAAGCTGGCTGGCCGAAGCGGACGAAGCTCAACTCCTCCGGCGAGTACAGCAGCAGTGCCGGCTCCCACGACCTCCCCGAAGCTGCCGCAGAGATCCCGACCCCTCCACCGTTCTCCCGCCGCCGTAGCCCGGTTGGGCAAAAGACCAAGATGCGGACGGCTAGGGGAAGCGTCAACTGGTCCTACAAGGTCCAATCGGCAGCTCCTAGTCAGGACCATGCCGAACTCATTCACCTCGCGCGCCTGCAGCACAATCATACTTTACTCGACACCATAGAAAAGTGGCGGGAGGCGACTGACCACTTATACAAGGAGATGTTGAAGGGGGTCATCGACATTATGAGGCGCGAGTTGGGTCTCGCGCCCCTGCCCGAGAGTGACGGCGGGTCTGGCCAAGGGGACGGCGAGGAGTGAGGCGGGGGTCGCGTGTGTCGAAGCTTTGGGATGTTTTTTAAATTTGAACTATGTATTTTTTTTATTTAATTATGTATGTTTTTTTTTAATAAAATGGTTGCATTTTCCCCATATTCGTGTCAAAATTTTAATTCCGTAAAATTGCATATTTGTGAATTTTGATTATTGGGATGTCCTTGGGGATGTCCACTATTGTGGAGTGGGATGTCCTTATGACGTATCAGTGTTGTGGGATGTCCTTATGACGTAGCAGGAGGTGATTTGGGATGTCCGTCAGGATGTCCGTCCCTATTGTGGATGCTCTAAGAATCAAGTATTGTACATAATAAATGATAATACTTGATGTGTAATTTTAGGTTTACTACAATAAGGTTATATAACACTCAAGTTCAATTATTTAACCAGAAATTACTACTTCGCTGCAAGATTACAGGGTCGTGTGTAGTACTTTGAATGTCGATCCACAGGGAAGGTAATGATTATTTAATTCAAAAACACAGTAAAGACATAATAAAAGATATTTTGGTTTGTTGATTTTGATTAAAGATCATGCAAAAACAATTACAAGGAGTTAAACGATCGAGACGAGTGAAGAGAAGAAATGGTCACTCCAAACAGTTATAGACAACAAGATGACTTATCTTATATATTCGATTCTATCTCATAACATGCGGGACAATTACAAGCTAAATAAGATGAAAGCACTAAACATGCTAATCATCAATGGTTAAAGGATAGCTAAACACATATACCTCAAACCAAATTCCACCACTCTAAAAATCTTACGGAAGCGCTAGATTCAAAGAACAGTTTCGATTATGATCAACGTCCATTACCAAGTTGTCATCTGAACAAATCCAATTGATAATCCACTACTACTTTAATCTATCTCATTTCAAGCTAAAGAGGCGTCAAAATGAGATTGTTAAACTATCACAAAAGATGCACCTTGAGGGATAATTTCATTCAATGTACAAGTAGTAGAGACGATCATGAAATAGAAACGAACATTGGATAAATCATTAAATTTACTTGTCTACAACATGTTTGGAGCAACACTTGAATTCTTAGCCAATCATTACAAAACTAGGAAGCATGAATGATAGATTTAAAACCATAGAAACCATAAAGGAGTTGGTGATGATATGATTGAATAATCTCCCCAAGCAACAATGGGTAATGATCTCTTCAATCCTCTTCCTTCCAAAGTCAAGCTTCTTTCTTAATCTCCTCTCTCTGGTTCGTACTCCATTTTTCTCTCATTTTTCTCTTGTTTTAAATCCCTTCAACTGCCGCCAGAAAACTGCCAAATTGCAGTTGAATCACCAAACGCCCGACCGGGCGAAATTAGAAGGGATAATCGCCCGACCGGGCGAACTGCTACTGGGTGCATCGCGGGAAACGCCCGACCGGGCGTTTTGTGTCTTGAAGAATCGCCCGACCGGGCGAACTTTCTAGACTCTCCTTATGCTTTTACGCGTTTCGCCCGACCGGGCGTTTTGAAGCTCCGAATCGCCCGACCGGGCGATAAATCTGACCTTCGCATGCTTAACAAGTTTCACCCGGCGAACTTCCAGCTTCCAACCCTCCTAAACTTCAATACAAACATGATTTGATGAGTTATAATTCACATAAAAGTGTGTAGTCTAATGGGGAAAAGTATAAGAACTATGCTACGCATCAATACTATTACAATTTAATGTATTTTTTCAAAAAATTACTTGATTTAATATTAGTATATTTTTAAAAACCCTATTTGTTCCAAAAAAATATAAAAAATCTTTCTTTTTTGGTCGTTTACCTAAAAATAAAAACTTTCCATTTTAGGAAATAGACCCTACAATCTATTAACACTAACTTCACTACTTTTTTTCTTCACCTCTCTTACTCTATCCATTTTTTCTCTTCATCTCTCTTACTTTACCAATTTTGCCTTAAAACTCGTGTCATTTTCAAAGTTTCTATTTTTAGGAAACGGAGAAATACTAATTAAATAAAATCTATATTCTTCACTTTGTCCGACTCCACGAGTTTTATATCCTAGATCCGCCGTTGACCGACATCAATTCAGGATAGCACCAAAAACCACATGAAGAATTCTCGGGATTTTGGTGAAAACGTGGAATTGACTCAACGTAAAAAGTGAAATGGATCGTTGATTATTTGGAATTCTTGTTCATGTGATGTTTATCTCTGTTTCCTCCTCATAACACGATTGTCGCTCCTGAGAATCGAGAATTATTGGTGTTGATGCGACTCGAAATCCGACCCAGATTAGCTTAGTTGGTTATTCTGGTCTTTAATTAATAATGATAATACGTGGATTTACGAATGTGACTTAAAACTTATAGGCCATGTTTGGTTGACGGGAAAGTAAAGTTGGCAAGGAAAATGATTCTTGGGAAAATGAATCCCGGGAATATGATTCCTAATAACTTTACTTTCATGTGTTTGGAAAATATTAAGATTTTAAATTTTATATTTGATTTAAACACCCAACTCAAATTATACTCCTACTTACTATTATTCTTATTTATAAAAAGAATAATAATAGTATAAAATTTTTAATAAATTATTAATTACAAATGATAATAGTTATATTATTATACTTATTATTAGTTTAAATATGGATTATCCATCATTAATATATAATAATATAATTTTAATTATAGTTATATGGAGTATTATAATCATAAATGATTATAATTATAAATATGATTATTATAATTATATTTATAATATTTAGGGATATTATAATTGAATAAATTTTATAATTTGAAATTTCACTATGACTTTATTTATTAATTGTTAATTTATAAAATAATAATAGTTATTTATTATTATATAATTTATATCATAATTATATTTTAATTATTTTATAAATTATTAATTATTATGATGATAATAACAAATATATATAAATATAATAATAATAATAATATAGTTATAATTATGATAATTTTAATTATAATTATTTATTATACCATAATTAAGTATGGTTTATAATTTTAAATTATTTTTAGTACATTATAATTAATAATAATATTATTAATATTAAAATAATAGTAATAGTAATAGTAATAGTAATAGTAATAGTAATAATAAAACTATATTTATATTGTATTAAATATATAAGAATCCTAAAACTTAGAAAAAGAATACCTAAGAAAAGTTAGGATTTAGAATCCTGGAAAGTTGTTCTAACTTTCTTTGTCTCAGGATTCTGATTACTTTACCAGTTTGATTGAAAACTGAAACAAACACAGGATTTTTAAATTTAAGGAATCAGATTACTTTCCAGATAGAATCCTGACAACCAAACATGACCATAAGTTTAGAGGAATCCAATTCGATCCGACACGGTTCAATTTTTTTAATAGCACGCTACTATATTTTATTTATCACTTTTCATAAGAACAATTGCTGTAGGTCACAATAGTTATATTTAACATAATTAATTTTAGGGTAAATTGCAAAATAAAATCATTAGATTTGGTCAACTTTTAGTAAATTTCACAATTTTAAAAAATGATTAATTACTCATAATTTTGATATTTTTTAGTAATTGATAAATTGACCAAATTCGGTAAGTTTCTAACAATTTGCTCCCATTTGTTAATAATAACAGCAATTACTTTAATACAATAACGTTTATGTACGAGAACTGTAACTTTTCCTACATTAATTATTTTCTAATTTGAACGATCTTACAACGGAGGTCATGTGGTTCAAAAACACACAACATTTAAATCACATCTTTACTTTTACTTTTAGACTGTCCATAATTTTTACAACTTAAAATTACGGTTTTTTTTTAATTTCTACTATTGTCCCCTATTGTTCAAACCGAAACAATTGTGTCAAAATTAAATAGAATGTGATATGTCAATAAAATCATAGTATCATTTTAAATATATGACACTTTTTAAAAAGTAATACTCAAAATATATTGATGTTGTTTTATTGTTATATTATTTGATTTTATCATATTAATTTCAGTATGATTATTATAAGACAATCAAGAAAAATTTAAAAATTATAACAACCTACATTCAAAGGAAATGAATTGAATATACAAGGTGCACCTAAAGCCTTCTAGAAGGCTAATATAACATTTATATTGAAAAAGATAAAATGACCTAATTAAATGAATTGGTGTGGCTGTAATTGTAAAGTAATTCACCAAAATTTGGAATCATTGTAATCAACACAAAAATGAAACAACAAATTCATTAAAAAATTAACAAATCAAAACGAATATTGCTAATTGAGAGTATAATCCAAAAGTCAAAACCAACGTTTTCCAGTCAAATTATGTGTTGGAATTTACTTGTAAATACAGTACATTCCAAGATTTTTCTATCTTCAATTCTCCACCTTAGAAAATTATAACAATCTTTTACATGGCCTCAACTAAACTGGCCTGATATAATAATTATATTTTCTTTTGCTTATTATTTAATTTCCTAAATACTAAATTTTATATTCTGCATATAAATAGAATATCTCCTCCAATTGCATATTATTCTAAAACATAGCACCTCCTCTCAGTCTTCAGACTAGCCTCCATTCTTTGTTGAGGAGCATTAAGGTAAAGTAAATATTTGTAGTATTACTATATTGGTACATTTTTTTCCCATTTTAATATCAATATAATTCCAAACCAAACAGGGCATAATGATTTATGAATGCAGTCACTAATTTTTAAAACATTCATTGAACTATATGAAATGAAATTATGAATCCCAGCTGTTTATTATTGGTAGGTTTTTTTCACAATGATATTTAATTATTGTGAATCCTACTTGATTAATTATTGCTATGTCTTTTTTCACAAAAATCACAAGAAATATATCTCTCTCCACAGAATCCCTATCTTTCCCAACAACTGAAACACACACACACACACAGTGAAAATCATGATGCTGAGAAGCTCTTCAACGCCAGTTCTTGGATCTCTTCTGCAATCATTCTCGGATTCCTCCAACAACAGCAGCAACAGCCAACACCAATCTGAGCTACACAAGCAAGCCAAAATCTCATGTCAATGTAGCAGCAACGGAGGAGGATCTCAGGATTTCAAAAAATCCCTAATTCATAAATCGCCTTCATCATCCGATATCAAAGTCGGCAGCGGCGGCGGATTCCGACGCGCTCAATCCGATGGAAATCTGGAACGATTGGGCGGTGATGCCTCTTCGTACAGTTTCGATGATTTCAATCCGCCGAAGAGATCGACGCGGAGGACTTCATTGGAGGCGATTCCTTCGTTCTCAGCCAACAATCTGTGGACTTCTTTCGAAGACGACGAAGACGATTACGAAGGGATTGATGCTGATGGGGAAATTGGTGGTGGACTCGATTACAATCCAGTGAGAGCTGAACAGATGGTATTTGAAAAGGTGTCGAGGAATGCGATTGCTTATGGTAGTGAGGGTTTGGGATCGCAGAGTGAGGGGAAGATGTACCTTGCGTCAGGGATCGGAGTGTCGGGTGTTGATTTCGCTGGCCGTGGAGGCGGCGGTGGTGGCAGAGGAAGCTACAAGCCGGAGGATTTTGATAAGGAGGGCGGCGGCGTGGAGGAGCATTACAAGAGAATGTTGGAACAAAATCCGGGCGATCCATTGTTTCTCCGAAACTATGCAGAGTTCTTGTATAAGGTATATATTCGTTTTTGCCTTATCATTTGGGATGTTTAATCGGAAATGTCTAATTGTTACTGAAATTACATGTCGATGGAGCAGTCCATGTGTAATTTTAACTAATCAACATGTAATTTGGATAATCAAACACCTAATTTCGATTGTTAAGGTGATGCTTATTGCCAAAAACAATCGACCCTTTATCCTTTTTATAGTATATTTTGTATAATCATGTTTTTCTTTTCAAAGTTTTTTAGAGAATGAGTCTAATGTATCTTTTCTTTCAAAAGCTCTCAACTTTGTGAAATTTTTATTTATGCTTTGATTTCCCTATAAAAGTCCAACTTTAGGAAAAGTGTGGCTTATGTTAGAAATGTTTTCTGAAAAAACATTGAAACTACCTTTAGGAGCTTTTAATATTGAGAATTAGGCTAAAGTTGGAAAATTTAAAATTATTTCTGATGATTTGAAGTAATTGTGGGGCAGATAAAGGGAGATGTAGGGGCCGCTGAAGAGTATTATGCAAGGGCGATATTAGCAGATCAAGAAGATGGAGAAACTCTGTCACAATATGCTAAAATAATATGGGAGGTGCATCATGATAGAGACAGAGCTGCAAACTATTTCCAAAGAGCACTTGAAGCCTCATCACAGAACAGGTATCTATCTATCTATCTACGAGTCCACACAAAAACTATGCTTTTATTGGTAGAGTTACCAACAACTGTGTGTTTTTGTATGAGCAGCCATATACATGCGGCCTACGCGAATTTCCTCTGGGATGCGGGGGATGAGGATGAGGATGAGGACGAGGTTGAAGAAAACATGGCTGGCAGTCAGCCATTCTTGCACCAAGGAGTCATGGCTTCTGCAACAGCATAGATTAGCAGTCAATTGATGCAAAGTTGCAAACACATCAGAAGTAGAGGCTGATCAGAATTGAATGTCCCAAATTGTAATGAGAATAGGTCTTGTGTGTTGTTAGTTACTTGGGGAAACTTGCTAAGTAGATAATATATGCTCCAGTCCACACAATTGGAAGATAAGTATGTAAATTTGGCAATTGGCTTAATTGAAGGGAAATTTGTGGTTACTTCAAATCTTCTACTTTTAATTTCAGTTCCATTTTGTTAGCCTAATCTTTATTTCTGGGAGCAAACAGAAAGGTAAAAAAGGTGGTGAACTTGTTTCTGATTTATTGGAATATAGGTAATAGGCTACACAATCACTATGAAAACAGTTAAGTATCAAAACCAGGAATATGCTTTAATAAATCAAAGAGTGAAATACAGTCTATGAACTTCAAGGTTTGCACATTTGCAGTTATTGGAAAACAAATATCATGGATATTTCTGAAATTTGCACGTTTGAGTCACTTTTACATTTTTTTTTATAAAAGCTTGGAAGGTGTTTTTGAAGTTTTATAAAAGAATGAAAAATAAAATTGTTTAAATTTATTCTTTCGTTACTCAGGATGAAAGACGTCTCTCATTGTGAATATTATTATTCTCTTTTCCTGCAATGCAAAAGAACTAGGCCATTTGTTCCATAAAATCTAAAGTTGTGGAACAAATCTTTATGTGTTAAGTAAACTTGATTATTGTAATTAAAAAATAAAAATATTTTGCATAGAGATATATGGATATTTCATAGTAGAATTTTCTAAAAATTGTGGTAGTAAAATATCTAGATATTATATAATATCTTCTTTTCGTTGTATCTCTTCCAACTTTTAAATCCTCACATAGCTCTTCCAACATCACTCTATATCACTCCGTAAACAACTGCATTTGAATCTGTTGGTCCATTGTGGATGTTGATTGGATGAAGGAGTATCCTTCACTTGTAATCAAGGAGTTTTATGTGGAGAAAAGTTTTACTATCGTTTAATGCCAAAATTTCATACTATACCTAATAGGATCGATCTTCATGATGTCAAACTGAATGGACATAAATAACATGTCTAGTTGATCTAGGAAACGCCATGCTAACGAATTTTCATTATATTTAGAGAGAAAGGATAAGAAGGAAGGTTGATATATGTACCAATTTTAGAAAATCGAGGTAATAAAATGAATGCTAGTTTAAGTAGTTTTAAATTTCATTCTGCACAATTTTCATTGATTTACACAAGTGATTTAAAAGCTAAATGTGGTCATAGAACTTTTACCAACAATGGAATCAATAAAAGATATTGCTAGTTTAAGTAAACATAGTGTTTACGGTACACAGCCCAAATTCCATTTATTTGCGAAAGTGATTTAAAATCAATCTTATGCTACTGAAATGTAGTCAACTGAAAACCAACATTAGCAGCATATAGTTTCCAAAATGTTTCTTTAATGATTAGAGAATATAAAGTCCTAAAAAAGTTTCAAAAAGTGCAAAATTTTCATACGTGCAAAGTTAAGAGACTTCTCATGATAATTTCTTAGACTGACGCAAATATGCAATTCTTAAAGTTGAAGAACGATTTATGTGATCCACTCTAAACCAAAATAGGGTCTTGGTAAATATTTGCTTTACTTTTATTTTACTATTATAAAATAGGCAGAAAATGTGTTAAATTGTAAATGGAATTAATCTTCAGGACATAAGTATCTGAAGAGAAAGGAGTTATATTATTACACTGAGATCGTCTAAATAATCTATACCTGCCAAGTATTTTGCCTGCGAGCTGACAACTTAAAACCCCATTCATAGCACACATAAAACTCATGGTATCAGTCCTTATACCTTACAACCGACCTACGAATCAAATTACACAGCAAAATTGGACCTATCCATTGCTTCCTTAGTAATAACCGGTGTAGTATGCAGCAGAGGGTGCGGCAGCAGCAGTAGGAGCTTGCTGGACCGGAGTTGCAGCTACAGCAGGCTGTGCATAAGCCGGCTGGATTAAAAGGCAACACAGAAATTAATCGACTTCACAGCAGAATAGAAAATTAACAATCTCCAGAGCGCAGATAACCAGAAACAAGGGTAACTTTTGTTCAATTTGTAATTAGCTCGACAGCTCATTCAATTGGATAATCATGTATGTATAGCAATATGCAAGTACTGATGAGATCAATCAAAAGAACATTAATTTTATCTTTGATGTAACCTATCTATATTCCCTACTTACTCACATCTAGTCATGTTTTTTTATTTCTTAGCTAAGATCTTGAAAGTGATCACAATTTTGTTGTGGTGGGGCAGGTCACTGATGGCAAATTTCAAAAAGGCAAACCCGTTTCTTTAAAGTGGGAGGTGTGAGGAACACATTAATGATCACATCAAGAAGAACTAGCCGAACACCTAAAGTAACAAAACAGAAAATCTAGTTTGCTACCTGCGCTTGGTAGGTCTGAGGATAAGTTCCATATGCTGTATTTTGAGGAACTGGAACTGATGCTTGAGGATGTGCATAACTTGCTCCATAACCAGTATACGCTGCCTATGCACCAAAGAAAATCAAAAATAATAAAGTATACAGCAATGTGCATTATGCAGCAGCCTGTTCGAATGTAGAACCTTTTGCAGTGGACAAAATAGGCCAATTACTGTGCTACAGAGTCCTATATGGCTATATGTACTCCTTATATACAAGAAATAAACCACTCCCGCATCATGGAAATGCAGAAAAAATAAGATTGATATACTTATCTTGCTAAAATTGCAGGATGTTTCAGTTTTTAATTTATGCTCTCCATACAAAAAATAAAAGAAAAGAACAGTGAAATACCTGTTGTGCATAATTCCACTGTTGTGCCTGAGTTTGTGGGGCTTGAGGCCAAGTTTGAGGTTGTACACCATAACCTGCTGGCCACTGATTTTGTGTACTAGGATACGCACCCTGCACAGAGGGTACAGAAGTCGGAACAAGTGATTTAGCAAGTTTTGTTCTATCTGAAGCTAAATAGTCCTCAGCATGGCGTTTCTTTGACACTGATGTGCTTCTATGGTTCAAGAACAATTTTGAATGTCGATAATCTGCCTTCTTAACAGACATAGCATCTCCAAACAGATCCAGGAACTGCAAATTTCAAATGTAACGTGAAATTATGGTATGCCCAAATAAGACCTCTCATTCATTAAACCCAAATGGAATCAGAATCTCACTGACAAAATTGAGATACTTGTGCATGGTGGTATGAAAATCAACATAAATTTAGTTTGCAACATAATGCAGAATAAAGCTACTACTAGATGAGGTGTCAGTATCATTCGAAGTTGAAGAAGTCCACATGGTATAACTTGATTGCAGTCAGACAAACTTATGTCCAATGGCATTACAGAAGATCTAAGTGGCAGCACAAAAGAAACATAGTAGAACACTGGTTAATAATAAAACAAATTAAGAGCCCACATCATAAAATTTTGGCTGAATTTAAGCTGAATTTCAAATTCAAAAAATTGTTTGGAAGCTGCGAGATTCATTACCTCCAAGAAAATGCTTGACAGCTCCTCCCGGTCATCAACACTTGCAATACTAGGGTTGTCAGGACTGGGAACTATAAATTTCTCAACCAAAGAATCTAGATAATCTATTTGCTTTGGAAGTGGCAGAACTGACTCTAAGTGTATCATTGCCTGCAAGAATCCAGATATAACAAATGAAACCAAAGGGTAACATTATGAGTAAAATGGGAAGGAATTTTTTTTACATATATGTGCACTATCAATTTCTCTCTACATGTCATTTTCCCCTTGTGTGTGTAAGAAAGAGAGATACTGAAAGCTAAGTCACGAAGGACAGATCAAGGATAGCAGAATGCATATAACCTCCAGAAATGGTTTTGACAGCGGCGCACTCTCCACACCTAGAATAAGAATCTCTCTTGCCTTTTCAACATTGCCAGAAACCTTCAATACAAAATTTAAGAATATTTGAGATGTAGCCCACAAAAAAATTTAAAAAATCTCCAATGATAGTCACAACATATCATAAAAAAGTCAGTGCTTCATACATTTTAGTGTGAGAACATTTACTAATATACAGTTAGAGGAATAGATAAGTTAAAGGGCATGTTAAACTGTTTGACGACAATGAAATGAGACATGAGCATTCTAGACAGAGGAAAAAATAGCACTAATCTAACTTGTATAAAATGCTGAACATACTGAACCTGAAGTTCAATTCCACAAAATAAGGTACAAGAAAATGTAACCACTTTGAACATAAAACATGTTTAAATAGCCTAAATAACTAATTTTTTTCCTAGATGCAGGCGATATGCGTAAAGTATAGTGAACTATAATCACATACACTTGTGCAATAGAAAGAGCACAACTGCATAAGCCAACGAGCATAAGAATGAGTGGTATGAAATTACAAAATGTACCAAGAATATGAAACGTGAGTACTGAGCGAACAGCAAAGCCAAAGCTTGGGAATGCTCCTTTCCCTTCTCAATAGCAATTGCCTGTTCATACAAAGAACAAGCATCTTCCAACTTCCCCTGCAAAACAAAAAATTATTAAGTAAGAAAATGATAGCAGCATTGCCAACCAGTAAACAGGAACGCAAAGTCAAGAAATCTTACAAGTCGGTTTTCCATGTTTGCATGCTTTATTATTGCCTCTAAAAGACCAGGTGCAATCCCAGTGTGAACATGTTGATAAGCAGCTCGAGCTCCCGAAATGTCACCATGCTGCTCTTTAAATCGAGCAGCAAAAAGATGGATCTCTGGCTGCCTCTGTGCAAATGTTACATAGTTAAACAACATTAAAACAAATTTCAGCCAACTGACAAGTCTAAATCACTCTAGTAATGATTTACAGTGACTTACAGGACAATCGTATCACTTGAAATATCAAGTCTCAGACAATGAAACAAGTAAATGGTAATGATCGTCATGATTGCCACAAATTGGAGGCAGTAATATTTGTTGATACTGATTGGACTATTGTATCTTTTTTCATTGCTGGGTTGATGACTAAAATAAACAGGCAAAAGCAAATTTTATATCTCAAGAAGTGCTTTTGTTTCTTCTATTTATACATATCAAACTCTATCTAGCCAAATAATTACCAAGCAATTACTTACTCCATCTCAGATACCCCCATCTTCTGGACAGCTTGGGATTCAAAAATTCATAACATTGCATAAAATATACTGGAGCAATGTAGTTTTCATGACATTATGCACATAACATGTATTACTTAGAGAAAGAGATGAAACCCTTGAGCAAATATAAGCAGCAAGAAGTGGAAAATACAACTAACATGTAAGATTAGGGAAGAGAACTGATTTAGTAAGTCATAGCGAACAATAATAGTAAGTAAAGGTTCTCTTGGCTATCTATATGCATATACTTAATTATTAAAACACGGAAAATGCGATTAAGATATGTAATAAAATAAAAACATTCTAGCGAGATCAAGAAACCATTGTAGTTGACAATTCAAATAGATCAAAGGCATGAAAATTTATATTCTAATTATATAGATAATATCAATAACTTGAGCGATGCTACCTTGACAAACACTAGAGTGGCACGAGCAAGAGCATTTTCCACAAGTTCCATACTACCACTAGCTTCCATGCACAGGACATAACGTATCCAGAATTCAGGGTATCTAGCACATGCTATTAAACACCTTTCATAGAGCTTAACAACCTGAAAATGTAGATAATGTTACAGATCGAATATCTAGTTCAATATTATGAAAAGGACAAAATGACAAAGGAGTGCGAAGGAGAATTGCACAAGGAATACTCCTCACTGGCGGAAAAAGGGAGGCCCCTCAAATATGAAGGGAGGGACCCTCCTTGACTGACAGATAGATGGTTAGGAAGATAAGAACACACCTG